>NC_136069.1:1173981826-1174649419 GCF_964261635.1 Lissotriton helveticus
GTGACCAGACAACGCTTCGAGCAGCAAACAAGCAGAAGGGCCCCACGCAGATCTCGTGGATGCTGGAGGGCTGATCTTCGGTGCAGGGGCTGCTCGGGGCTGGGGCTTCTCAATCCCCAAAGCACTTAGTCGAGTTTACCTCGGGAGTCGTGCTGGAAGCGAAGTGCAGGTTCGTTCAAGATGGCCGGTCCCACGTGTCTCGTCGCACCCACGGGTCTCTTGTTTGCTGCAGATGTGAGTTGAGGTCGGAGAGGTCTGGGAATCCGGGTCTCGTCGGGCTCTGAAGTCTGGATCCTCGAGGGAAGACGACAAAGTGAAGCCGCTGGACGCTTGATGGTGCCTGCAGTTGCAGGGTGGACACTCCTTGCCCACAAGGGAGATTCTTCAGTCTTCTGTGGAGCAGAACGTCGAAGTCCAGAGTTTCTTCTTGTAGAATTGTTCAGGATAATCTAATTTGGAATGGGACCAGCCCCTACCTTTATCCTACTAAAGGGGGCTGCACTACTGACTAGGTCCCTCCCCTGGGTGGGTCCAGGAAGGGGGTTGGTTAAACCCCCTATCCTTTGTCCGGTTTCCCGCCAGAGCTGGGGCTGGAGTGCCCCAGCAACTGGTTTGAACCGGTGTATGCAGGGGCACCTTGTGTGCCCCAGGCATGTCTCATTCCTTTCAGGCCTGTCCTACCCAATACACAAAATCCTGTCTGGGGTGGTGCTAGCACCTCCCAAGGCAGGAAACCCTTTGTCCAAACCTCCCTCGCTGGAAGGACTCCCAGCAGCAGCAGGAGGACAGACTTGTGTCTGTGGTGGCAGCATCCATTTGGTGATGCCAAGGCTCGAGTTAACTTTAACCGGGGTTCTCAGTTACATACATGTCGTGCCCCTCTAGAAGGGTGGAATGCTACCCCCGTCGCCAGAATTGGCGAGGGGGTAGTATTCCAATTCGTATGACACCTTACTCGACATGTTTTGATAATGTTATACCAGAGTTAGCATTTAACCGCGAGGTTGATAATGCACTTAAGAGTATATGGTATAGCGTTATCATGGAAACAGCTAAAGGACTTTGTTCCGAAAGCTGTAGACAGGCTCAGCTCATGCTAGAGCACCATCTCACATAATTCCAAGCACTCTGCCTTCAGGATTGATAAGACCTGCCATAGGAGTGACTGATAGGAGGATATGTGTCCATTTTTAGGGTTAGATATAGGTATACTATATCTACAGCAAAGGGTGATTACACCACCTTGCCCCAGCTGTCATGCAACCAGTTGTGTCCGTTTTAGATGGCCAGCCAGGGGTGGCATAATACATGCTGCAGCCCCTGGTAGGCCCTGGGTACAGCTATGCCCTGGATACCTATGGTATACTGTACAGGGACTGATAAGGTGGCCCAGTACCAATTGGTAAATGCACCTAAAGTACATGGTTGTCAATTTAGAGAGAGAACAGCTAGGCTGTGGGTCTGATTAGCAGGCCCACAGCCAGGGAAAGTCGTAAACCAGTGAAGCAAAAATCTGGGATGACCATAGGATTGCAGACCCCACTCTCCTACAGTTCTCATGACAAAAAAAAGAGGCCGGGAGGTGTTACTTGTGGGGGTCAAGATTGTATGTAGATTGCACCTGGAGGAAAAACTGCCCTTAATTGACGTACCAAGGAGAATTGGAAGGCTAATACATTTGATGTCTAATAAGAAGAACCTGAACCAATAAAAAGCTTTTTTAGTTAGGTTGTGAAAGACAGTAGTGTCACAGAAATGACTGACAAGGAAATAGCCAGAGAACTGGGTAAGGCTAATATTTAAAGAATCAAAAAATGAAAGTCACGGATACTTTTAAAGAAAGCAAGTGCTAATTTGTGTGTGAGGTGGAGGGAGTGAAAAAAATATCTTAAGACAGACGCAAACATTTTTAAAAGAAAGAGCCAGAAGTAAAGAGGTAGAAAAGACAACGGACTGGAATTTTATGTAATCATTTTTGTAACTCCCTGCTTCCCAAAAACGCCCACCCACATAATACCTGCAATTTTATGTCGCAAATTGCTTCCAGAGCCCAAAACAGAAAAGGTAATTGAAGCAGAGAACCACCATATAGATGCTATCTGAATACTATCTAGAGAGACAGCTTGAATTTTGGGCTTTCTGTAGGCTAATTGAAATTTGTCTTTGAATAAACCTGCAAATCACAAACCCAATATTGGGCTCTGGATCTTGAGTTTATAACCCTTACCTTGCAGGTGATTAAAGCTCGGGGGCTCTCCAATCTATTGGCTCTCTGGGCTCATGCAGTGGGACATTAGTAGCTTCTACCTAGTAAAAGGTTAAATAAGAGCATTCCATTCCAACTGTTCTAACATTTCTGTTATAAGATTTTACATATTAGTCAAAAGGTTGCCTTTGAAGAAGGCCGCAGTTGATTGGGAAGAGAAAGGTTAAAAAAATCTAATTGGCAAATTTATACTATGTGTAGTTCTTCAGTAGTAGTCATTCCTTGTCTTCGTTGCATGGGGTGGTTCAAACCTTAACTTGCTATGCAGCATACAAGAGATTGTGCAGGAACATGTTGGAGCCAAATCTAGGATTCCAGTTCTTAATTGTTCTTTGTACTTTGATTTCAGATTGTTCAAAATACTGCCTACATAATATTGTGTTACGTTTCAATATTTATTGATTGTCAGTGTAAATTGGCACAACATAAACCACTCCTCCAGTTCTTAAAATATTGTTTTAAATCCCTTAGGGAAAGAAGTCCTATTACTAATGCAGGCCTTGAACACACTGTGCAGTCCAGAGGAGAAGTTGGCAGCTCTCTGTAAAAAGTATGCTGACCTGGTAAGTATTAATGTGTAATTAATTACAAATTTGGAGGCCATATATTTCACCAGAATTGTCTAGGCAGGTGTATATCCAAGGAGACTTACAAATCATTAATTAGATTTTATTATACCTGCCCTGTTTTCATTATTACTGTTTTAGTATAAATAAATTAAATTCTGTGTAGAAGAATTTTAAAAACCAATGCAAACATTGATTTCAACATCACTTAATATAAAATTCTAGCAGTCAAGTAACAGGTATGTGTAAACTAAAAGTTGCAAAGTGGCCAGCCATATTGCTTATGAAGAGGTTGTAGTAAAGCAAAACAATTAATAGATCTCTGCTTACGGTAAAAGATATTTCCAAACCCTGACAATACCCTTGAGTTACAAGGGACTAAAAGATGCTCACAACAGTGAAACTTGGTTGATCGTTTTTTGTGGCTCTGACCCTCGGGACTCTGTTCTCTCTTGGATCTTCTTGAGCTACTCAACATCCTCCATAATACCTTCAACAGATCCTTTCTAGTCTCTAGTCTTGGAAAAAGACTTCCCTTCTCTATGAAATATTAGCCTTGGAAAACATTTGGAAAACGTGCGTTAACAGCATGGTGGTCCTACAGATTTCTCGGAACACAGACTTCTTGCATGATCACCTGGGATGGTATCCTGGCGCTGAGCAGCTGAGTATAGCCAAACCAAGGGCCAAGTGGGACTGCTCAAATTCATGCCTTCAGCGTCTTGTGGAATTCAACAAGTGAGAAGGGGACTCTTATGTGTAGCAAGCTGGCTGTAGAAATTTAGGCGTGTGCCATGACCTGGGAAATGTTTGTTGGTCTTTCACATTACAGTAGTTTACATCCACAGATTGCTCAGCTGGATTTTGTTCATCATGGTCTTGCAGTTGGTCATTACTACTCATCTCATGGTTTTGCTGTAGTCCTGTGGATTTGGAATTTCTGACTCCAGTGAGTCTGCATGGTTGCATGCTTCAATTAAATGGGCACTATGCACACAGACAGAGAGGAAGTTATATTGGTTAAGCCATTTACCAGAGAGATGTGCTTCTTGCAACATACAAGAAAATGTTACAACTTGCAATACAAGGGTCCACTGGCAGAATATATGCATTGATCTTTGAGGTTGAAATTGTCATCCCCTACTCCAGAGCAGGGTTGAATGTGCTGAAGGGCAACTGTATTTTGATAGGGTGAATAAGGTGACCATTGAAGATTGTTTAAAATTGAAAAGCAGATCTTTATGTTCGAGGCATATGAGCTGCAGATTACACACTGTGCATAGATCGCCACCTAGAGTTGGGCCTGGATGTCTGCAGTTGTTTTTGTCTTGAAAAGTCTTTGGAAGTCATGGGACTCTTCCTTTGGACAATAATGGGCATCGGCTCCATCCTTAGATTGTTTTTTTCCGCCACCGGGCTCGGATTTGTTTCCTGCGCTCCGTGTTGGAACCAATTTTCCTTCGGCGCGCAATCCTCACCAGCTTCAACGGTATTGTTTCCAAAGTCTTCGATTCCGGTCGTCGACTAAGGCCTTCAGGCCTACCTAGGCCTCATCTTCCAGCTCATGGAAAGGACGCATTTAAAAAGTGTCCTCGATGTGGGTCGAAGTTTCCCCACACCGATCTCCATGAGGTGTGCAACCTTTGCCTCTCACCGGTGCATGAGGCCAGAGACTGTTCCGCATGTGCCTCTTTCCGCTCCAAGAAGACGATCCGGGACAACGACCTCGAAGAACAATGCTTTGATCCGAGACGATATCTTTGAAGAGGGTGTCGACGTCCCAGAGCAACAACAAGAACATGGCGTTGACAGTAACTCAGAGGCCGAAGATTCAGACGTCGAGGACAACACTCCGACACAGAGGGTCGTAACTAAGAACGTCGACCCCGACCCTTCCTTGACACCTTCTAAAAAGGCTACGGTCAGACCCTCGCGCCCAGGTACACACAGAGACACTGCTTCCCATGCCCTGCCTTCGAGCTCGGCAAAGAAGCCTAATAAGCCTTTATGCGACTCGGGCTCAAGTCAGCCTACCCCTAGTGCCGGTGCACACCTACTGGCACCGAAAAAAAAGCATAGTCTTCCTCCACGCCAGCTGCTTCCACACCTAAGCACTCTGGGCCGAAGACTCGCACCAGCTCCTCGGCACCAAAAACACACATGGAGCTGAGCAAGAGATTGCCACCAGACTCCCAAGCTTCGGAGCCGACAAAACCATCGGAGCCGACAAAACCATCGGAGCCGTCAAAAACATTGGAGCCGACACAACCATCGGAGCCGACAAAGACAAATGTTCCACCGGCTATAGACACTGCTAGAGGACATGTTTCAAAGCCGAAAGACCCTCCCAGCTCTGCGCTGAGAAAGCCCTCGGCACCAAAAGATCTACCTCCCACAGAGGACTTATTCCATCCAGACCCTACACAAAAGACTCTGGTTAAAGATACAAAAACTGATCGACTAACTCTTAGTTCTAAAAAACGACCATTGGACACGCCTGCACCTGCTCCTCATCCAAAGAAAAAGGACTTTGCAACCTCTCCTTTAAGGATACCTTCTCCATCTCCTCCTCCACCTCATATCCCTTCACCACCTCCTCCCCCATCACTCCCCTACACCTTCTCCTACTCCGTTAGCAAACAATGATAACAGGGATGACACCTCTGATGACACAGGGGGTGGTGCAGACAGTGAACCACCAGATCATTCTAGTCATCCTGGCTCACCTGATCCTTGGGATGATTATAGCACCCCAGATGTCTCTAACGTCCCACAAGACAATATATATCCCTCCAGGCCTTCCCCACCAGAGAATACTATGAGATTTAACCAACTAGTACATAGGGCTGCCCAATACCATGGGGTTGACCTACATATTGACCCAGTAGAAGAAGACTTCCTCCTCGATACCTTTACCAACGCACAAAGGTCCACTTTGATTTTACCCATACTTAAAGGTGTTATTAAGCACGCGCCAGAAGTCTTTAAAGACCCAGTTAGACCTCGAACCATCAACCCCTGAATTGAGAAAAAATATAAGGCTGCCCCTTCAGCTCCAGCCTACATTAAAGGGCCTGCACCATTAGATTCCATTGTAGTCTCTAGTGCTGGGGCACCACTACCTTGGTGATGTAAATCCATGTGTATGTCTTGCAAGCCAATTGTAGAGGCACCATGATTGTTTAGGAAAACATCCAAAAGTATACTATACAATGCACACATTTACATCCTGGAATAAAATTCTTAGTAAGCGTCGTATATTGTGCAAATGTGAATTTGTGTGTGCATAGTGGGAATATTCATTCGAGCATTGCATAATCAGAAAATATCAGAATTTGCCAATTGGCATGATACATGCAAATTATGTTAATGACAATGCCAGCACGTGTTTTGGGACCCTATTTGCCAACAAGCAAAAAGATATCTTAAAAAGAATCTGTATTCACAATAAAAAAAATGATATACAACTCTGAAAATAAAATGTAAGTACAAGTAGTCCTATTTGCCAGTCCTGCATAGAACATGTTTGAATTAATTTAATTTCTCTAATAAAGTTTTAATGACGATGCAAGCTCCTCTGTGCGTGAGTCTTTACAGACAATTTGAGTCTTGGTTTAAATTGTCAAAATGAATTCTTCAAACTTGGAACCCAAGGCTTCCTTCGGATGACCTTGTGCTCAACCAGTAAATGCTCTTTTTCCATCTTGGAGTGCGACTTGTGCCTTTTGGTGTTTTGAAGTTTCAGCACTGTCTTTTCAATAATTATAATTTGCAGGTGAACCATGTGTTGATCGTACTGAGGCAGTGTTTGGGTGCCCTCATGTTTTTGTGGTGCTAACCTGTTTATTAGGGAGGCTACTTTCTGGCAGATCTAGCCAATTAAGGAATTTAGTGTTTTACTTGTTGATTTGTAAAGTTGTTAAAATATGCTTCATTGAGATCTTTCAGATGTTGATTAGATATGGTATTTTGGTAGATTTTTACTTGAGTGAGGCTTACATCACAGGACTGGGAGATGCAGAGCTATAAAGTATGGTCTAACCATTTCTACGGTTGGGTAAGAGTATTGGTATGTTCAGTTATGAGTTAATATTACATCAAGTGTATGACTCACTGTCTTTGTTATACCTATGGCAACATAGGTGAATTTTAGTCTATTTGTTTGTTATCTACTTCATAGTATTCTGTTGCTGGGTTAATCTGCCCACATGTTGAAGCTACCAGTCAGTGCTAAATGTTAAGCTTATAATACCAGATTGTGGATTTAAACCAGGAATTTGAAGTTGAATCTTGATGGAGAACTTATTGTTGAATAATGGAATTGTATGTTAATTGTGCATCTTGCAACCATTACGAACATGATGATTTAAGTTTAACATCCTCTCTCCGGACCTCCTCTTTTGGCTTCTATTACCATGGATCATTACAAAACCTGCGGGGGAATAAGACTGTTAAAAATAATAAATGTTTCTCTAACCATTCTTTGTGCCGTCTTTATAACTCAATCTAGAACATCCAAGTATTGACTGAGAGCGCGAGAAATCTCTATAGGGCAGGATAAATTGGATGTGAGTTGGAAAAACTGTTAAGGTAAAAGCATAATCAGACATTTTATGTAATTATGAGCACCTCCTGTGCCAGTAACAAGTGAGACTCCCTATTCAAGGTCCATTCCCTGTGAGGCACATCCTCAGAAGCTAAGCAAAGCTACAGCTGATAAATATGGATAGTTGAAGGGTTCCGGCAGCACAATCATTTTCTTTACTGCTTTACTCATCATATTCCATCCAAAATGTGTCTATCCATAACGACAGAAATATGTTCACTATCAGGAATTTATTTATCAACTTTCACTTCAACATAATTTTGGGACATATAACTGACAGGACAGATAAGACTGTGGAAATGTACCTTCTTAAGGGTACACTGGTGCAGGGTCACCCTCGTATCCACGGGTTCCAAAGACTAACAAACAGAGATCGGCACTGGATTTGAAATAAAATAAGTCTATTAATCACTCATAAGTGGGACCTTGTCCACACAACACTCAAGTGATGCAGGAGGTAGTGCACTGAATTCACAAACCATTGTCCCTTTTTATACCAGTTTTCTTGCAATGTAAGCATGTGAACAGAAATGGAAAGAACAAGTTTAGAAATAGCTATCAGCAAACAAGGGCAGATGAATGACTACGTGGTCAGCAAAGTGGTAGGGGGAGCAGGAATGCTTATGGCAGCAGTAAATGGTCAGCAGTTAACATCTGAGACCAGGTGCACTGGCAGCAACAAACCTCCATCACGTACATTGCTTAGCCATGTCAGGAGGTCAACTAAAATAGATAACCCAAGCAGAGTGAAAAGACGAACAGCAGAGGATGAAAGAATTACGAAGGAAACGAAATGGACACCACAGCCAAAATGGCTATAGCTTATGTGAAGTAAAATATTACACGTTTCCACAAGACCTATGATAAATATAACAAAATAACCAAAATCGCCATTTTGCAATATGATTGAAAAGTCCTCTATAATCCCACAATAGATCAGGTGCTGCCGCGATACATAATAGACATCATCACAGACAAATTGCTGAGCTTTATTGAAGTGATGCCCGTCTTTACCCGTTCCTCATTTCAGAAGATAATCCAATTGTTCACAGCAAGGGCTTATTCCGTGCAGCTCCTGTATCTTCTAGTCCAAGGTCTTTAGGGAAGCCCAAGCCTGTCACCCTAGTCATAATGGAGGCTACAATATTCAAAAGATTTGCTTTCTTTTCTGTCCCACCTAAAGAGACGTATGAAATTCCAGTATAGGTGGTTAGTTGGCAGACTAAACATCCTCTGACTTCACTGGATTCAAACTACACATTCTAGTTGCTCTTGTTGGTTTGCAAGAACTTTGTTCTGGTGCTGCCCTAATCAAGGCCAGCTTTGTCATGGTAATTATCACTAGAAATTGGTGGGGCTTGCTGGGGGAACCTCCCTGTAACCTTTATGGTGGGAAAGATCTGATTAAGCCCATTATATACATTTATGGGTGCTGAAGGCAGACTTCCCTAGCCTTGCAGGCTTTCCTTCCAGAAGTCAAGTTAAAGGTGTTTGTTTTTGGGAAGTTTTATTGTGCGCTGCGTGTAGCCCTTCTGGTTATTCCAGAGCACTGTAGGAAAATGAGGTCAATGGCATAGAGGGCATTGTGGGCAAATCTCAGTTTAAATCATGAGAGTTTAGGTCAACTATAGGTAATCCAGGAAAATTTTGTTTTGGGTTGTTCCAAACAAAGTCTTAAAGCTGAGTTTAGCGATTTGCTGGAGATTTTTGAGATCCTGTGTACAGTGCTCCTCATCAATGGGCTGCAAGCTTCTGTTGGGCTCCAGTCCCATTAGGCAATAAGCAAAGGGCAGAAGATTTTGAATTTAATCCTTTTCTCCACCATGAGCCAGTTAAGCGCTGTCAGAGCTGGCATTGTGTGGTCCCTCCTCCACAGCTTCAGATATGTTAGAAATGGGGTTTAAGGTTGGCTAGGGTATGCACCTAAGCCAGGCAGAACCCACAACTATATTCAGGGCAAGTAAGTTGGACACCTTGGATAACCTTCCTTTCTGATGACAGGTGATGGATCTTCATATACATATTGAAGTGCTTTCTGGCCTTGTATGCCTTACTTCCAGTGGACAAGTTGTTCGTTATAAACCCCGAAAATATTGCCCATTTGTCAACCCTTTCCAATCTGATGGATAGTGTAGGATCTTCAAGAGTGGATCTTTTCCCGGGATAACCTCCACGTCGCACGCAGTTTAGGTATGCTCTAGCCAGAAAGCAGACTGCCATAGCTGACGTCTACACTTGTACCTCAATTAGGAATTCAATAGGGCAAGCTTAGATGTTTTTTATTTTTAAACTTATTTTTGAGCATTCTAAAAGCAGTACCATCTCAACAGTGCAGACCATTAAGTTGTAGCGACAATAATGCTGATGTAAAAGTGCACGAGAGGTTTACATTTCTTAACAAAGGGTAAACCGGAGCAGTGCATGTAAGTACATGTGAACAGATAAAGAAAGGAATAAACAGAAGAGTATGAGGAAACAACAAAAGCTTGCACGCTGCAGACTCATAAGAAGCGTCCACGATCTTTCAACACACATACAGGTGTCCGTCGTCGCGAACGGTACAAAGTGAGCACCAGTATTGCAGGCGAATGGCGGAACCAGGGGGAGGAGGAAGAATTAGGGGGGGGCAGTCGGAGGGTCATGCCTGCAACTACATGCAGTCCGTGTCAGGAGGAGCATTACTGGCAAAGTGAGTCGAGGGTGCTGGTCTAAGAAGTGGGTTCGAAAAATGTACTAGCCCGCTCGCAAATGCGAGTCAATTTCTTTCAGGGTGAGACAGTTTTCAGGGCTACTTGACTGGCCTGGCAAGTGAGTTCTGTCGCCGTGCTAAAGTGCAGTGCTGGTAGAAGGCTCTAGAGGGCAGCTGGGTGAAATATTCATGAACTGATGTGACTAAATGCTGAAAAAGCAAATGTTTTATTGGCTGATTGCAACGCGGGTTCGGTCTACTGATGCCTAATTGCAATCAGATGGTAGCTAATCTCCGCACAGTAAAGTGTATGGGTGCATGTTTACACGCTTCTCATTGGCTGATTACAATGAGGCCACGGCAGGATATACTGCCTGACAAGGGTGTTAACTGCCTTTGCCAACCCCTGTACCCAATTCACTTGACCATAGGCAGGCCATGAAGGACACTGGCGCCCTAGCGGAGCAGAAGTTCTCCTCATGCACCTGGGGTGTTTAACCATGATCCAGGGAGCCTTTTGAGTGGAGCTCTGCCCGTGATGTGAGCCTGCGCCTGCCGGAGGCGGCTCGATCTCTCTGCGGGGGGCCCTATGGTAGGTGCGCTTGGATGGGGACACAGCCGTGGGTGAGGGGCTCTTTCTCCAATGTTTGGGAGGGTGGCTTTGAAGGGGATTAACGCACAGTGGGGGCTATTGTTACGCATGTTTTGTTTCAGACTTCAAGTCTTCTATCCTGGAAAAGCACAAACTTACCGGCAACGTGAATAAACCTACTTGAATAGAAATTAGGCATAATTATAATTCACGTGTGTGATCACATTAGCACTGTGAACTGCCTGTGATCAGAAGGTTGATAGTGCTCAGAGAACCAGAGCTAGATGAGGCACATGAGAAAGGTGAAGTTTGAGATCTCGAAACTGCAAAGCATTCATGGAATCTACCTAAAGGGTGGCACAGGCGGCCAGAGGGCACTCACTGCACATGCCTTGTCCAGTGGTAGCTCGTGAGGTGCCAACAAGCTGCCTGCGGTGCTCATCAAGGAGCCAGATGTCAGTGCAGAAAATTGTGTTTTCTCATAGATTAGAAGTTGGATTACCCAGCTCTGAAAGGCGGGTGAAGTCGGGGGTGCAACCGCGGGATGCAGAGGGTAAACAGCGGCCTACAATTCCCTCTGTTATTGTAATTACAAAAATATTTAGCTGCATAATACGATCTATAGTTAGGAAGGAGTGAATGGGTGGGTTGGCAAAGATAAAAGTGGCATAAATATAAGGAGGCTGGAGAAAAGTGATCAAGAACGAAAATATACGTCTACTACAAATTGTACAACCAACCACGTTAAACGCATATCTTTTTATTTCCTTGGGTGATTCTCTGCAATTAACTGTATATTAAGCACGACCGTTCATGAGAAAGACCTGGTTTGCGCCGACTTCATTAAATTAAAAGGTTAGGCCGTGGAGCCCACCAGGAAGTGAAACAGATGTAAGGGCAGGTTGTAATATCATTCTATGGTGTGAAATCGCACAAAGAGGCTTCACCGTCGCTTGACAGACAGGTCCCCACGTCAGCGACCAGCAGAGGAGAGTGATGGAAAATGACTGTCATGTCAAGAGCAAGCAGGGCAGTATTGTTTATATGGCCCTCGTTGTGCTTACACAGCATGCCTGGTCTGATAGGAGGGACATAAAATACAATTGCAAGACCACGTAAAAACTTTCCAGTCAGACAATTACTACTGTTACAAGCCATGGTGCGATATGCCCTTTCCTAGGCCGTGCTGTAGTATGTTTAAGGTACAGCAGTGTACCGAGTACTGGGAAGAGTGTTTATCCGGGGCCGTACTCTAATATGTTTACGGTCCAGCGGTGTACCCGAGTACTGCTAAGAGTATTCATCTAGGGCCACGCTCTAGTTTAATGTACAGTGTATCCAAGTACTGCTAAGAGTGTTTATCTAAGGCAGAGCTCTAGCATGTTTAAGGTTCAGTGGTGTACCCGAGTAATGCTGAGTGTTTACCGGAGGCCGTGCTTGTAACTTTCAAAACATTGCAGTGAGAATAGTAATGAGGCTAAAAAAATAGATCATGTCTTACTAGTCATAGATCAACGGCACTGAAAATGTTTTGAAGAAAATCTGTATGCAACCAATTAGTGGGTCGTGTGCATTAATGTTAGGTCGAGTAGAAAATTGTAGTCCCTAGAACTGCAGGTCAAGTAAGATTTTTAAGATTTGTCGAGCCCTGGTTCTGCACTGAGAGATGGAGGTGGCTGGTCAGTCAAGAGGGGGGATAGAGGCATCTACCCCAGATTTGAAGGCTTCACGTAGAAGCCCTGGTGGTATTGCCCTACCATGGTTGGGGCGAGGTTGACTGTGAAGAAGCATGTCTCATTATGTGAGTGAGGCTTCCTCTTCCAGTAAGATTGTGCTTTCTTCTCCTCTTGGGCTTACCCCATCCACGCCAGAATGTTGGTAATTTAAAGTATCAGTGATTTGTACCATAACACTGATAAAAATAGCATTGCTGAAGCCACCATACCTTTGTGTTTTAGGTTCAAGGAGGGTGTCCCATTAGTGTGAAATTGTATATTTCTGGAGGCCTTGTAGCTCCTCCGACTGGAAGGCTGATCCCTCAGCCGTTGACCACACCTCCACCATCCGAGCCCAAGCATGCGGCCGAGGAAGGGGCCCTCTAATTCCAAGAAAGTGATCCCCTTCTTAGCCAAGCAAAGTGCTAAGTTGAGAAATCTTGCTAAATAGACCAAGGGCTCAAACACCCCAAGTAAATAGTGTGGGGACCACAGTGGTGTGGGAGGGGCAGGCAGTGACAAAAGGCCAGTAATCAAACAGGTGAGGACATGGCCAGAACATGTGTATGAAGTATGCATCCTCGGAAAGGTAACGGGGACAGGAAGTGTCTGTGCCATGGAAGAACTGGTTGACCTTCGCAGGGGTGAGATACGCCCTTTGCACAATATAGATCTATATTTATTTGAACCGGGCATTAAAATTAATACAGTTCTATATAGTAGCAGTATAAGCCAGGGCCACGGCCAATTCTGCATCACTACACACCCTATCTTATCCATGTTCCATTGGTCACGGATTGTCAGGAGATGCAAGCATGTGTTTGTGCAGTGCTTCGGTAAACCCTGTGACCAGGTGGTACCTCATACCCAGCAGATGTAGGTATTGAAGCACCTGATGGGTGCTCAGCTAAGGCTTCAGGGTCCTCCAGTGTACTTGTAGTGTATTAATAATTGAGTTGTATGTGAGGTACTGCCCGGGCGATATACCTGTTTGGTCTCGCAGTACAACAAATGGGATGAGTGCAGCATCAGAAAAAAGGTCACCCAGGGTATGGAGGCCCACCTTGTGCCAGTGGGCGATTGCGCCACTGTGAGATGCCCCTGCCCCTTTGGTGTACCGAGTAGTCGGCAACACGGGGGCATATGAGACCGATGATTTAATGAGACAGTCAGCTTTGAAAGCAATGCAATGACAGACAAGAGATGCATGGATGGGATGGGAGCACCTGCAAGGGGGTGAGAGGTACAGAAGGCGCTTCAGATCCACAGGGGAGATGTCTGTGTTCCCATGACATCCAGGTTGCGCTCTGCAAACCCACATGCCATCCAGTGAAGTTGGGCAGTGAGGTAGTAGTGTTCAAAGTTAGGAGCAGATACTGTTTTGTTAGCGCCACCTGACGTCCATTGCAGTGGCAGGTAGTCGCCAAGCGTGCCCTCGAGCGCGACAAAGAAAGATTTCCGCTTGTATTTTGGGACGTTAATGAAATGTTAAATTAGTTGTGGCCGGATCGCCATTTTGGGCAAAGCAATGTGTCCTGCCACCGACCGCGGCATGGTCTTCCAGAATATTTTCCCACGGAGAGATGACAGCACCCGGCATATATATATCCTGTGCTGCTACATTCTAGGCAGGATACTTTCGGGGCCGCGCAGAGCGAAGGTGGCATCAGCGCCTCAGAGCAAAGGTACCATGTCTGTATTGGGGGGGAGCTTTGTTATCCCAACATTCCTGAGCAGACTGGCCGGGTAGTGATCGGAGTGCGTTCTCCCTAAGTAGTTGGTGTGTTATTCACTTACGTGGCTGGGTTGGCAGAAGAGACAATGCCTTCAGTGCGCACATCAGGGGTGTGGAATTTATTAAAATATATTCATAATTCTACTTGTCCTGTAACAAAATCCACTTGTGCCTTTGGTGCCATGTAGTGCGGCGTCAAATTATGGCAGCAATCTCATTATAAAAGCTGATATAACTCTCTGATTATGCCAGGGCTCATACCATAGTAGTGTTTGAATTCTAATAATCCCTTTATGTTGCCACTTTTCCACAGATCTACATACTGGGACTGAAGGTAGTGGCAAGCAATAGTTCCAGGGTTGAAATGCCCATTTTGAGTCTGTGCAAACTTACTAGCCTGCATGTTTTAAGGGTTTTCAACAACTCTTCTCTAATCTTTTCCCATACTGATAAATGTTGGAAATTTACTCCGGATAATGGCAGATGTAAACCTTCTTCCAGAGTTGGGGGAAAAAGTGGTTGGAGGGAAAATGAACTTGCAAACACTCAGGTTTTCGCATGAGCAAATCTACACATGCATATTTGCTCATGCTAAAATGCAGTTCACAGATATTTTGTAGGAGTACTCTTTCTTGCCCTACTTCTGTAAATTCTTGTGAATTCATGAAAGCCATATAGCTGCACTTAATGCAAGGATATATACCACGGGTGCACTGTTAAGACTTTCTTTAATAATTGGGCACCTAATTTGGGCTGGCGTTAACCATGACCTTTTTGTGTTTTTTAAAATTCTCTCTCTCTGTATCTGCTGGCTTCACTGTAAGTGACAGCATTCCGCTCTTTCACAAGGAGCATATCGGCACACAAAGTAGTTTTGATCAGTGCCAGAATCTAATGTGGCAGTGTCTGCTTTTTTGAGACAAAAAACTATTTTTGCTTTTGCCAATGATTGTTTTAATGGTGAGGGCCCGGCAGCTCTCACATCAAAAATATTTTACAAAAACCATGCCAAAACTTGCCTACTGGCTTTGCCAATGCTTGTTTATTTTTGTTTCCCATAATCTTATTGAAACTGGTTACACTGATTTTCCAATATGAATATTTTTGGGAAATACTAGCATTTTACTAAATGATGCTGCAAAGAAATGGTACCGGAAATGTTTCTGTAGTTTAGCGAAATGTTTTTTCTCTCTACTTTTGTGTTTTAGAAACATTTTATATTGAAAGCAAAGAATGATTAATCTTGCTTTCCAGCTCCTGCATATATTTGCATCCTTATACATAGCCTCATATTGCTATACTTTGAAACTGTGTACATATTTTTATACTGGAACCACTGTCAGTAGTGCAGTCAGAGCTTACATTTCCTTAGAGCGATCACCCTAATAATAAAGGCTGTCAATTAATGAACCATGAATACAAGTTTGAACAGCATTAACATATGCACACAAAGATTAACCTTACTGCAGGCAGTGCCCTTCCCTGATCCTTAATGTGGTACTGCAAACTGGCAGCCAAAGGGTTTGTGCTGCAGGGGGTTGGGCCTACTTGTCCCAAGGACAAAATACACATTAAAACAAACATGTTGCCCTTGATCGCAAACAATATGTCCTGGGCGTCGGGCTATAGGAATTCCACATCCTTGGGCACATGCAGGTCATGAGGATGGAAGTAAAAGGAGTACACCCTTTCCCCCGCATTGGTCTGGCATCATATGTCCACTGGTGCCCAATGATGTAGCAGTTACTCATCTGCTGGGCACTGGAATGCAGGGTAGACTGGGGAAGTGGGGTCGGATCTGTCCAGTAGCGGGTCGAAGACCCTTTTGAAATCCCTGCCCAGCAGCCACCGACTGCCTCATCGTTATGCTAGCACCCAGAAAATCCGTCAAGGAAGGCGGGCTGTTGAGCTCGGAGTGTATATCGTTCCAAGCAGCAAGTGACGACCCTCCGGTATGCCCTCCACGAAGAGGTTGTGGCCTTGCTGTTGCCACAAAGGGAGTTCCCGCTCTTACCCAAATTGTAACCCTCTTGGTGTAAGAGGAATAGTCAGTTGTGAACGCCTGACCTCCACCGCCGAAGAAGGCATGCAGACTCCACCTGGGTGATGTGTGTCTCTTGTAGGAATGATATGCTTGTGTGGTGGAGGTGCAGGTAAGAGTATATCTAGTATCATCTGGAGGCCGTGTACACCCCCCCCTGATGTTCCTTGTAATGCCTTATGTAGCAGGTGTCAGGTTGGGAGTTCATGCTGCAAGGTAGCAGAGTTTGGGTGTAGAATACAGGAGTATCCGAGTGTGGGTGGAAGTGTGCGGCCTAGAACAATGGAACTAGGGTGAAAATTCTATGGGCAGGGTGCAAACGGTGCCCCGTTTAAACTGAGCTTAACCATGTTAACAGTGCAGTGAGGGAGACCTGTTTAGATGTGAATGGGGGTGCTGCAAGGAGCGACCTCATGTGAAGGATACTAAAAGTGAAGGAGCCTAATATTGCAAAGGCAAGTCTAGGTAGGTCAGAAAGAGTGAGTGACAGGAGCCACCTAGTGCAGGGAGCGGCGTTCTAAAGTGGCGAGGCGGCATATCGCAAATGTCAATAAAAGATGCACGGCAGGAGAAAGAGGGGGACTGTACCAGACAAGAGGGGGGCCACATGGTGCACAGAGGCAGGCAAACAGGAGGTGTTTACCATAAGGAGTGCTAGCCCACTTGCTAACGTGTAGTAGGCCTGTGGAGGTGTAGTGGATGCGAGCAACTCAGAATTGTAAGTGGGGGTAGAAAGCAAAATATAGGGGGGCGAGAGAGGAGGAGGGTGGTCAACAGAGTCAGAAGATGTTTGCCATCTCTAGCGTAGCTGCTAGTGGCTTTGCCAAGTTTTGTAAAGTAGACCATGATGAGCTGCTGTCTACCTTGAAGGAGCGTTGGTGACTGGCGTCCAAGTCTGTGTCTTGGTCAGCAGCATGGATGGATGCCGCAGCTTCAAGGGCCAGCTTTCTCTTGTGGATCACCTGTGCCAAGTCAGGAGAACGCGGTGATTGTCGCTGCAGGGATGCCCCCCCCACCCCCAATGGTTGCACCGGCACTCTCAGGACAGAGTAGCCCAGTCTGAGGCGGGTGGTGAGGGTGCCAGTCCCAGTCTGCTGTTGGTTCAGTGAAGAAGTAGGATTTTTAATCGAGAGCCACTCGTGGGCGTACTGGGAATAGCAAAGAGTATTATAGGTGAAGCTCTTGCAGTTTATGCTTGCCATGTTGGAATGTAGCTCTCTGGCACTGCACCAATAGTGTGTAGTGTGTCCACTAACAGGGGGCCGTCAGTGCGAGAAGCGCAGAGTATAGCGTCTGTCCCTGAAGTGTAGGAGCTTGAGAACCTCCAGGCACAGGGGGACCTGGCAGAGGTCGACAAACTGGCACCCTCTGCCAATTGAAAAGAAGGCGAATAAGACGTTGGATGGTGTGAAGGATCTGAGCTAGTCTTCCATGTAGGCCTCTGCGTTTTGTCCCTCCACATTTTGGGAAGGCCCACAACACGAAGGCTGCTCTTGCGTGAGCTTCACTCCACATCAGCTCAAGCTTCCAGTAGCTTAACACAATGCTGTAGCAATCACACACTCTTGTGAGGGACTGACACCGGTTGCAGGTCATCTATTTCGTACTCCGCACCAGCCACTCTGTCTGCTAGTTTCCTGTGTCCGTCACAGAGGATATTGAAGTCCACTGCCAGAGAGCTAATATTGTTTACCATGGAGACATGTGACATCTCAATTGCCTCAAGGACTATATCTAGCTTGTCCTCAGCAGGCAGCTGTGGCGCACTGCCGGGAGGGTCAGTTCCTATCTCTGCAGCCGCGTAGTCTCCAGTGCGAGCAGTCTGGAAAGATACAACAGATCGAAGGCGCACCATCGCAGAAGGTCCAAGCTCTACTCTGGTAGGTGGAACCAGGTGCGCACCGAAGGTGTTTCTGTGCACCGGCCAATGAACACCCCGCTTCCCTGCCACTGACCATGGATCACCGCAGAGCAGCTGAGTCGGTGAGTTCAGCTGGGGCTGCTCTTTACGCGTCATTGCAGTCCTCAGGCCAAGCTGTGCGTAGGCGCACCCGTGTAGCAGCTGGCCCAACAGGGGAAAAACCTTTTTAACCCGCATCTCCCTTGACCTGTGCGCCGCGTCGCCCCACTTTTTTCGAGGATGAGGGGGATAATAAGCCCGGCCTCCGAAGAAGCTGATGAAGGTATTCTAATCAAATACGCCAGGTGTTTCGAAATGCCTCCAGTAAAATATTCCTAGTTAATTCTTTACTCATGCCTTTTTTAGAGAACCCTCTCATTTTTGTATCCCACTTACAGTACTGGATAGCACGCCTATGCATGTAGGCCCCATTGCCAACGTGTTTATGCACTTGAAGAATGTTTGCATGCACTTCTATTTCTACCCCTGTCATACGTTCCAGCACACCGGTCTCAGCAGGGTGACTCATGATTTTTTAACCCAAATGCAGCTTTATTTTAGCTGTCTCCTCCCTAAAATTGCCCCCCTGTTCAATGCAAGCAAAATATATTCCTCAACTTATTTTTTTAAATATATAAACTTATTTCTTTCTTACTTCCAAATGTTGGCATTATGCCGTAGATGGTGTTTTACTTCCCTGTGCTCATGGAGAGAGCAGGCCTGTCCGGAAAGGTATGCGCACTGGAAGAAATGTGAACTGGAAGTTACCTATGGTTCAAGTACACGTGTCAATACTTAATAGCACTTCGGGCCTGAATGCGACTTTTGGCGGAGCAGGCATCATGCCACCGCCGCGCCCAATACTGCCAAGAGTCACTGTCGCCACCCGCCAGATTATATGCAATTTTGGGGTCTGCCAGGCGGCGTGGCTGTCCTGTGGCAGTGCTGTTTAAAGGCTCATTGTGAGCATTAAACAGCACCACTACGGGAACGCCATTGCACGTTCTTGCACGCTAAGGAATGCACCATGTCGTGCAATCCTTCCCGTGCAGGAACTGTGGGTGCACAACTGTTGTGCCCGCTAGTGCATGCACCCCCGTGCACAGGGACAAGAGGTCTCCCCTTTCTTTACACACCACCAGCATTTACAGGGAGGAAGAACCTCCATTTTTTTTGTTTGAATATATTTTATTGGTTTTCCAGCATTTATTTTCATTACACACTTAGGTACTGAGCAAGAGGAAATGATATACATAATCTGCACAACACCATAACGACTATACAACACAATGGCAATACATGGTGAGTTGTTTAACACACATCACATTGATCGGCAGAATTGATGGAAAATATGAAAAGAAATGGTGACTTTTTGTTTCTGCAAACTTGATGCCGCATGGTGTTTTGCGCATTGTAGTCTGAGGTACGGGGATGAGATGTGGTGTGAGGCGGCATGTTCTCTCGGTCGTGCGCCTTCGGTGTATCCCCCAACGTGCAGTCGCAGCGTGAATGATCCGGATTAGACAGTCATCTGTAACTAATGCTATACTCACAACTTTATAACAAACGTGTCCAAGGGTAACTATTTTGAAACCCAAACTTTACAGAGAAGGAAAGAATAAGGAGAAGAAGATAGCTTAAAGAGGAAGGATGAGGGTAAAGGGCCGGTGTAGTGGGAAGAGTGTCAATGTGTGTCTGCAGAGGTAAACTTCCAATTCCGGGGCAAAGGTGTGGGGTGATCGAGGTCATGTGAGAGGTATGTTCCTCCCGGGGGGGGGGGGGGGGAGAGAGCGGTTCGGCAGTGCCTGATGGGCGTCGGTGTCGGGGCGGTGGGGGTTCTAAGCAGCTGTCATGTCACTACTCTGCTACAGCGCCTCGTCATACAGGTGCGGGTTGTGTCTTTCACCAAACTGAGCCGGTGCGGTGGGGCGTCAGTGGGGGCATAATGTTTTCTGTCCCAGCCATTGCCTAGGGCCGGCTTAGAGAGGGGTGCCACTTAAGTGATCCCCTGGTCCAAGCTCGCCTGCTGGAAGAATTTCAGGGTTTCGTCCCAAAGCTGTGCAATGGGGAATTTCCTCAGTCCCGCCGTCTCCTCCCTGCGCAGTACGACACCTTCCGCTCTTGCCCAGTTGTCAAAGGAAGCGTACCAGTGTTTGGCGTGTGGGGGTTCGCTCTTTTTCCACCGCTTGGTGAGCAAGCGCTTGGCTGTGACGAGTCCCGGAACCTAGCCGGTACCCAGTTGAGTTTGGTCCTCTTGTATAGTCCCAGAATACAAGCCTCCCATGTGTGTGGCAGGTCTTCGCCGGTACTTTGCTTCAGCAGGGTGGTCACTGTATCCCAGTATGTTGATATGATAGGACAGGGCCAGAGCATGTGTAGGAGGTCCGCATCAACCAGGGAGCATCTGGGGCACGCAGTGGTGGTTGCCGAGAAGAATGTATTGATCTTGTCTAGTGACAACTAAGCGCGGTGTAGTATGTAAAATTGTATGATTCTAAAGCAGAAGTTGCGTGGGATATTGATTGGGCTGGCCAGTACCACTGCCCATTCCTTGTTGGGTAGGGTGTTGTGTGTGTATCAGGAGGGCCTGCGTCAGCCAGTGGACTACGTGGGTGCCATTGCCCATGACATGGAGATATTGTATGAAGTGATGTGTCTGCAGCTCTTCAGTCATGTCTCCCCAAGGGCGCGCAAGTGTGCGCGTTATGGACGCATGAAGGAGAAATTGCCCGGCTGGTAGGCTTGTGTCCCTGGCCAGCACCTCAAAGGGAAGTAGGGCGCCGTCCGCATACAAATCGCCCAGTGTCTCCACCCCAGCCTGCACCCACCTGTCCAACATTGCCTCCGTCACCACTCCACCGTCTCTGGGGGTGCCTAATAGTGGGAGCGCTGGGGCATAAGGCTTCACCTCGCGTGTTAATTTCAAGCTACGCGGAAGCACCTGCGAGCTACAGCCACATGTAGCTGCGTCAGGCAGGGAGCTCTGGTCAGGGGGTGAAACAGCGTGCATATCTGCGTATGGGTCCAGATTGTAATGTCTGTGGCGGTGTCGTCTAGGTTCCTGCCACTCAGCCATCCTGTCACCCACTGCATCTGGGCTGCCAGGTAATACAGTTCCAGGTTGGGAACCGCGAGGCCCCCAGCCTCCGTGGGTACATAGAGCTTTGTCAATGCTACACAGGGTGTTCCAAATGAGGTTCCGGAGCGATGTCTCTAGCTCCCGAAATATCCGAGTTGGAACATATACTGGGATATTGGCATAATAGTATAATAGTCTTGGCAAGACTATCATTTTTGTTAGCGCAACGCGGCTGGGCACGTTTAGGGAGAGAGTCTTCCAAAACGTCATCTGCGCTTGCAGGGAGGAGATAGCTCTGACCAGGTTCCCCTCCAGCACGTCCAGCGGGTCTCTGTAAATGTGTATTCCGAGGTACCTAAACGTTGCATACTGATACTGACTAATTAAACACCCCTCACGTGCTGGAGGGGCTGCACGTGGAAGTTCCTGTGCATCGGTTACCTACAAGTTTGTAATCCCCTTTCTTCCCCGCCCCCTTTGGAGCTGGCGCCTTAGTGTGCGTTGCCCACGAGGCGAGGGTATGTATGGTCCTGAAGTATGCTGAGCTGACTATTGGCTCACCAAAGCAGAAACATGTTGACCTTTGTATTTTTATGTTTAGGACTTTTTGGTTCAAATTAACTCAATCACTTATATGTCCGTTTTTCACTTGTGTTTTTAATGGAGTTAGAACTACCCCTTTATTAAAAGAATTACTTTAGTTTGGGGAGTAGTCCACACTCCTTTCAACTTGCACTTTTCACTCTGTTGGGTACTATTTTACGTACTTACAATGAGGACCCAATGAAGACAACTGGCTACCGACTTTCAGTTGGTGCCTGAGAGTTCTTTTTCTTCACTGTGTTTGCAAAACCCATCTGACTGTTCACTCTGTTCTTGACTCAATCCTTTGGTGGTGGTAATTAAGTTTCTTTAACCCCCCACTTTTGTTTTAGGTACTCTTCTGTTGTTTTGATTCAAAAGGTGGCTTAGCCACACTAATCGCAGTTACTTCACCTCTGACCTTAAAGAAAACGTTTATTTTATCGCAATATTATCAGCTTTTGTATTTTTATTCGAAAAGAAACCAGGCCATTGTTGTAATAAACTTTTACAATAATATTTTTGATAAAACAAAGAGTAAGGTTATCAAGCTATTAGAAAGTGATTTGGACCTTTTCTTGAAGGGAGTAGAAGGGGACTACATTTTAGTTTGGGCGCTGGATTTTAACTGTGTTAAATGTGACTTTGAGGTTGGAGAACCCTGTGGGTATTGTGATCACTTTGGCAAAAGGATTTCACATTTTTCACATGACTTGTACTGGGAAGCCATTAATAATGCAGTGCATAAATATGATCTAGTAGCTTTAGAAGCCACTACTCCAGATGGTGAAATAAACATACACACTTTTGTAGGAACAAGGTCATCCTCAAACATAGATCACTTTATCATATCAGCGAATGGTAGTGAAGTGGTTGAAAAAGTTCTGCTAAATCCGTCTTTTTTAGTGATCATCACCCCTTAATTGTGTCATTGAAACTAAACTTGTCACCAAAAGTACGGGGTAAGTCAGAGGACACTGACCTCAACATCCAAGGGTGTGAATCCAGTTACATTCATTGAAAACCTTACAGGGAAAACACAAAGAGACTTAGAAACCTGTTTGGATAGTTCTTCCTAAAGGGAGGAAGAAAGTGTGTGTTCTTAAACCTAGATGCTTCAACCATGAGTGTTCCTGGTTGAATAGGGAATTGAAATGGGCACTTAAACAAAAGCTAAGAGACCCCATTAGGATTAGCTCTGTGATGAAAGATTACGAAAAAACTCTGATAGAAAGGAAAAGGGAGATTTGTTAGGGGGCATGGGAGAAATTATTTCAGGCAGCAGAGTTGAGACTCCGTTCTCTTTAGGAAAACAATCAGTTACCTGTACATTAAAGAGAACAGTGCAGTAAAGATTGATATTGTAGTACCCCGAGAAGATTGAGTGTCTCACTTTGAGAGCATCTTTAACCCAGATGTTGTAAAAATAACTGGTAGTAAAAAGGGAAACTTTATATTAGTGGAGCCCGTCAAATCATTACCAATAACGCCGGATGAAATCAAATCAGCTCTTCAAAAAAGAGCTAATGGCAAAGCTGCGGGCTCGGATGGGATGCCCATTGATGTTTTTAATTATAATATGGATTTCTGGATACCAATTTTACTAAATGTTTTTAATGCTACCCTGGGGGGCGTATTACCTGCTACATGGGTTGAAAGTATCGTGCCCATTTAAAAAAAAAAAAAGGATAGATGGAAGGCAGATTGCTACCGCCCAATATCTCTTCTTGACTCCACCTCTAAATTGATGGGCCGAATAATGCTGGAAAGGCTTGAAAACGGGGCCAGCGATAACAAAATCTTAACAGAGGGGCAGTGTGGTTTCAGAAGGGGTATTGGGACGGTAGAACAATGTCTAAACTTAGACCTATTAATAGGGAAGTACACATTAGCCAAGGAGGGGCCGCCACATTTATGTTTCGTCGACCTCACTAGCGCCTTCGACCTAGTCAACCATCACAAACTATGGCAAACATTGAAAGGGCTAGGGGCCCCTATAGAAATAATTACATACTTATCCCAGATTTATACTTTTCTAACCTCAAGGGTACAGTTTGGTAAAATGGGGGATTGTACACCTGATTTTAGGGTTGTGTGGTATTAGACAGGGATGTGTATTAGCACCCCTTTTATTTTCCCTATAACATTAATAACGTAGACCAGTTTTTACAAAATATTATTGCAGATACCCCGAAAGTTGGAATACGCCCCACGCCAGTATTGCTATACGCAGACGATGCTGTCCTAATATCAAGGACAGCAAACGGTCTGCAACGCCTAATAGAAAACTTTGCCCTGTACATGACTAATAAAGATTTACAGCTAAATTTAAAGAAAACGTTTGTCATGGCCTAAGACCAGACAGCACCTTGTGGGCAGGGTCGCTATTAATAGAGGGCCATCGTTCTCATATCTGGGGATGCTTTTTAATAAGAACGGTAAATGGAACACGCATATTGAATCTTGTAATATGACATTTTTAAGAATCACGGAGAGCATTTTTAGATTCTCAGCGAAATTGGGAAGCAAACCCATACGAGAAATCCTAACTCTGTACCGGAATAAATGTGTCTCGGGTCTGTTATGGGGCTGCGATCTGAGTGAGAGGTAACACCGCCTCCTTACAAAGCCACGAAAATAAGTTTTTAAAACGATTGTTGCCAGTCCCAAGAGCAACAGCAAACAATATAGTACATAAAGAACTGTTGGTACCATATTTAAGCTACACAATAAATATGGCTGGCTTGACCTTTTGGCAAGGGTTGCGGGCTAAAGAAGAAACAAATTTTCCAAAAATTTAATAATGGATTGCCTAGCCCTTGACCTCAGCAGGAAAATACCAAGGCTGGAGCACATTTTTAATCTCCTAATATGATGTAAAGTAGATATTGACAAAAAAAAACATACTTACGCGGGAATTTGGCAAAAGCGACTTAAAGTTGAGATATCTAAATGCCATGGAAAATGAGAGAGAAAGGGCTGATACCCCAAAACAGAGCGTGGTTCCTTATTGTGATCGCCCGCTCATGAGGGGCACACAGCTATAGTTAACGCTGGTAAGAAATAGCCAACGCAGATTCTATTTAACCAGGTTAAGGATGGGTACATTACATTATTTAATAGCATTTCCCCAGAACGGAAAAGTAGTGTTACAAACTACTTGTGATGGTAAATCCTCACAATCTACGTAGCATTTTATTCTTTTTTGTAGTTTTTATAGGGATATCCGGAAATAAGTTATAGAAAAAACCCTTTTTTTATTAAACATGCTTTTTAATTATAAATGCGCGTTTAATTTTGTCTGTAGCCTTGAAAATGTGTAAATCATAAATACTGTTATTAGATATGTACAACTTTCAATTAGGAAAAGAAAGGACTACGCACACTCGGATGTATTGTTATATAAAAATCTGGATGACTACCCCTAGTTCATGTTTGTAACTTTTATCTAGATGAGATGTGGCATTATGCACTTTATGTACCCTTATATGCATTAATATACAACAAATGGGGGGAGAGAGAGGAAAGTGGATTCAGTCTCCCTAGGCATTACGAATAAACAAAGTGGAATCCACTCAGAGGGTGGCAGTGATCCCTAAGGTGATGGGGAACACAGTGTTGTTTAAATGCCCCTCACACACCAACAGGCCCCTTGGTGTCATGCTTCATCATCGGGGCCTTCGCATCCCTCCACGGGATGCGGCGTGCTACGACTAACGGCTACGTAGGAGCACTAAGTAGTGAACTATGTGAGGGTGTGTGTATATTAGGGAAGAGTGTGAGTGAGGTGAGGTGAAAAAGTGAGTAAAAAATACCTGGCACGTAGGAAAACAATTATTTATTATGTTCTTGGCTGGTATTAGTAAAAGGTGCAGAATCTGGTTGATAATATACGTGCTAGGGTATATCAACCATCAGGGTGTCAACATGTTTCGGAGCACAAGGCTCCTTCAGGACGAGGATATGCACTCTATCCTCACCTTACTCACATGCAAATGTGAAAGTGTCTAAAAATTAATAAAAAATTAATGTGTAATGTACCTATCAGTGTTTATAAATAGGTATGTTCGTTGCGCCCAATTGGCGTTTGAAAAACCTGTGAAAGAAAGACATAATAAATATACTAGTCGGATGTCCAGGAACATAGAAAACATAATAGTCGGATGTCCAGGAACTGAAGAAGAAATATTTCTCCTAATTAGATAAGGGTAAGCAACAAAACATAAATGGGGTTCTGGTACCCTGTAAAAGGAGACACTTAAGGAGGACATATGTACATAAACACACAAACATACATCATAAACGTAATCTCCCTTGGTGGATGGAGGGAGAATGTGGTAAGGGCGAAGGCTTACTTTTTTTCAAAAATCAGATGGCTTCATGAGCCTATGCATTAACACTTCATTTCTGGATGTAGTGTCTCTGAACAGCTCAAAATGTTAACTTCGATCCGTCTCCGATTTTTTTGTGTTTATTTTTAACGGCATTTTGTATCTCCTGTACTTTATATGTACTAGCATTTTGTCTTATCCTGCTACCCCTTGGCCTGATGAATTAAAAACTGTTATTCTTTATAATTTAATTATGATGTAATGTAGGAATGTTTTTTATTCCTATATTAGTATGCTTTTATGGTGTTGTTACGATTGGCAGTTCCTCCGGGCACCACCAAGCATATTGCAGTCCTCAGACTGCCGTGGGGCCGCCAGGGAACCGGCAGTTGCGGTGGTGCAATCTCGGCCCGACCGCCAAAGTCCTAATAGAGCGGTCAGACTGCCGGTGCAGCACGGGCTGTACTGCCACCTCCGTGCCCTTGCGAGTCTGCAGGTTCTCGGACCTCCAGACTCGTAATCAGGCCCTTAGTGTGTTTGAGAGACAGGACCGCTTCACTTTCCTGATAACTTTCATTTGTGCAAAATGCATTTGGAACAAAACTAAACTATCAACGTGTCTTACAAAATTAATCCGGATTCTTCCGCTTACTTGGAGGTCCTCTCCCTCGACATGCCATCAATTAAGCACTACTTTTCCAGCTTTAGGTATGTCACTTGCAAATCATCAACATCATGTGTTTAAGTCTAATTAGTTTAACTGAGGCCAAAAAAACCTTTAACATTAAATACATTTAAGTGATTGGTGCTTAGCTTCCCTGGCTAGTTTAGACGGCGCACAGATTAGGAACCACTGATGTAAGTTATCACCGGTAGAACAGTAGGCGAAAGTAATTTTATTATTACTGGCTTCCTACATTGTATGCATTGCTATCACATTTCTATCTTATATTCCAGTGTCATATTTGTTATTGCTGCAATTTGTATGCACATATATTGGATTCAGTAATTCATTAGTAGTTTAGCCCTATTTTAGCCTGTATTTTATATGCGGCAAGCTGCACCTATCTCATCTTATCCCCATCATTCACTGTCCGCTACCGCATTTATTTATTTGTTGGTTTTTCGATGTAAGCTACGTCGCGATATTGCACTGATTATTACTACCTCATTCACTTCGCTCTGTCATGTAAGCTGCACCCAGCCACTTTCTACGCCTAGACTACACTGCTGTTACCTCGTACATTCTAATATGTAACTTTGCTTCCACCTAATCGGTCCTACCTCTCATAGTTGGTACACGGTGTAAGCTGACTGCTACCTCGTATATAGGATACATTTGGTAAGCTGCACCTACGCACTGGTTGTTCGGGGATCACGCTGACTTCTACCTCTTATACTTTTGATCACTCACTAGTGTCTTCCTTGGCCCTGTAACTAGCGGCTGACAGTTTGTATTATCGTCCTATTTCCTACACCTAACACCACAGCCTCTCTAAAATGGAGCTCAACGGCAAGCACACTTTTAGAATTAACTACCCCTCCACTCCTCTCACCAAAAATGCCACTAAACGTTTTAAACACAACTTCTTGAGGTCGCACCCTGAAACACCCTTTGCCGACACTTACTTCTCACCGGGCAATGGAGCCCTGAATACTGATATCATCTTCCACACATCACGCAGAGCCCAATGAAGAAAAGCGTTCCTATCCCTACTCACAGTCTCCACCACCAGGAAAACAACTCATGGCCTAATTCTCACCATCACGCCTTCCCACCTCTTCCCTGGCAGGTCTACCATTACTATCTACAATAACGGGATTGTCCTAATCCAATCCACGGACAAGAACCTGGAATTACTAGACAACTTGTTCCCCAAGTTCAAAGAGCACCTTTCCAAGCTGCGGACCCCCACCCAGAACTCCGCCAGCACTATCACCCCTGACGTCGCAGCCACCACCTACTACACTTCTACCCCCAGCACCCCAGTAAATGGCCCACCTGCTGATAATGCCCCCCACTCCCCAAGGACAGTCACAAATATCTCCACCGCATATACTAGCCGCCCCTCTAACATGACCCTTCTTATCCCCACCCATACCCCCTCCATCCCTCTCCCCCCGGACAGAACATCCCCCACCCACAACACACCACCATCTGAACAAGCCACCGCCCAGAGTTTATCCACCCCCCCTCCCATCCCCCCCACGACAGACACCTCTCCCTCCCCATCTCCCTCCCCACTCCCACCCATGAGTCTCTCACACCTGACACAACAACTCCCACCCACAACACGCCTCCATCTGCACACACCACCACTCGGAGTTTATCCCCCCCCCCCCCTATCCCCCCCACGGCAGACACCTCTCCCTTCCCTGCCCCCTCCCCACTCCCACTCACAACTCTATCTCCCTCCCAACAAAAGATACAGAACATACCTCCTCCCTTACCTTAGCATCCCCCTCTCTCCCACCTCCTATTCTCAGCCCTCACTACCCTCCTGTCTCCCCCACTGTCTTCAGCCTTCACTCAATCTTCTACTCACCGGCACCGTCTCCCACTGAAGTCACTACCTATGCTTCCCACCCACTGCCTGCCTCACCTACGTCACCCACACCCCTCGCCCACAAACACGTCCACACCTTGAATGCCATCCCACTCATTAGCACCGCGGAACCCCTCAACAACGCTAGTATACCCCCCCCCCCCGATACCCTGCCTGCTCTCCAGCTCACGACTCAACCACTCACCAACGGCTCACTCCACCAACACCTTCCCCAATGACCCTCCTGACCTGACTTTATCCACCCTCCAACAAGTCAAAGAGGAAATCTTACAAATCAAAAAAGACGTCCACGCAATCAAAGACCTTCTCTCCTCACAGCCCAGTCTACCTCCCACCATCCCACTACCCTACAAACGACGCACCTTCCCTACATACCCTCGCCCCCGACGACACCAGCAATGGCCTACTATCCCCGCTCGTAATAATTCCCACCGCCCCCGTCGTGTTCTCAACCCTTTGTCGGACCGCGACCTATGCTCTCTCCTACGCTCTTATGGCCCAGGTCCGGTAAAAGACATTTCCAACACACACATCCCCATACCCACAATTCTTACAAACCCTCTGAGGCTCCCAACACTCAACAACAGAGGCTCCGTCCCTAACAACCTCAGAAAAGTTCCCCTCACACTAGAAAGCTCGACCACCCTTCTCTCTCCCAAACTCAAATGCATCCTACTAAACTGCAGATCGGCCCAGAGACACTCCTCCGACATCGCGGATCTCGTCTCAGCTAGGGATCTGGACCTAGCCATTCTAACGGAAACGTGGCTCACTGAAGCCTCTACCCCGATTATGGACATACTAGTCCGCCCCCAATTATCACATCATTAGGCTGGACAGGTCTCCTGGCAAGACGGGCGGGGGAATTGCATGCATTTTTAGGAGCAACCTCTCCGTTACTCAAGTCACCTCCCCCTCCCTTTCCTCCTGTGAACTCCTCTGCCTCGACATCACCAGCGAGGGCAAACAAGTCTGTGCTTTACATCTCATCTATCACCCGCCTGGTGACAATCTCATATTCACCCAACAACTCATGGACCTGATCACCTCCAATGCCGGTCGGCAGACCACTCAAGTCTACCTGGGTGACTTCAATCTCCATTGGAACGATCAGAAAGACACCGTGGTGAATAGTCTCAAAACTTTCCTCAATGCGCTTGACCTCACCCAATTATGCGATAAACCAACACACGACAAAGGCTCGATACTCGATCTCATCATTGCCAAAGAGAACGCTACTCAACTGGAGGCGATTCTACCCTGCGATTGGTCAGATCACCACATTATCACCTTCTTTATCAACGAAAAAGTTAAACCTAACCCTACTCAACCAATCAAATCCAAAACATGGAAAAGGGATTTGAAGAATCTTAACCCCTCTACCCTACCTCCCCACATCGGCAACCTCCTCCTTCCCCCTTCAGGTGCCTCAGATGTTCAATCACTAACTGACCACTACCTTGACTCTATGAATACAATAGTCAATGAAGTCGCCCCTCTGCAACTAAAGAGAGTCTCCACCAAAATTTCTAACCCCTGGTATGATGACAGACTCAATGACGAAAGGCGTACTATGCGAATGGCAGAACGCACCTGGAGATCGGACCCTTCAGCACTGCATCTCAAAAAGCTTAAGAACAAGAGAAATGCCTACTTTAGGAAAATAAAGCGCACAAAGTCGGACTTCTTCAGCCGCCAGTTGGACCAAGCGAAGAACAGGCCAAGAAAGCTGTTCGAGCTAATCAAGACCCAAACAAAGGCACAACCCACACAATCAAACAGCACAACAAATGACACCCCACACTGTGAAGCCTTCTCTGCTTTCTTTAAACTAAAGACTGACAACATAAGAAATGACCTCATCATGGATGTAAGCCGATACCCCAACCACACCAGAATGGCAGACACTCAACCTAAAAACAAGGCATCCTGGCTGTACTTCGATATCTATTCGGAAGAAGCAATACACAAACTGCTCTGCACCTTGAAGCCCTCTAATCACCTTACAGACCCTCTACCTGCTAATGCTGTAAAAGACTTTATCCCCTTGCTCCTCCCTCTCTGGACCAAGATCATCAACAGCTCTTTGCAACAAGGCCACATTCCAGACTCCCTTAAGGTGGGGCAAGTCACGCCTATACTCAAGAAACCTACAGCTGATCCGACCGACCTAAACAACTATCGGCCCATCACCAATATCCCCACCCTGGCCAAACTGCTGGAGAAATGTGTCCAACTCCAACTAACAAAACACATTGATCAATTTGACCTCCTCAACCCTCATCAATCAGGCTTCAGAGCGAAACATAGCACGGAAACCGCTATGACACACATAATTGATGACGCCCTCCAAATTCTGGATCGCAATGAGTCCTGCCTCCTCATCCTTCTTGACCTCTCGTCAGCATTTGACACGGTCAAACATGAGAACTTGCTGGAGCTGCTAAGTACTAGAATGGGGCTATCGGGTACTGTTCTCAACTGGTTTTCGTCCTTCCTTCACAACCGGTCTCAGAGGTTCAAGATCGACAATGTGCTATCTACACCTGTGCCTGCAGATCTAGGTGTTCCACAAGGATCCACCCTCTCCTCTACACTGTTCAACCTCGTCATGGAACCGCTCGCCACCTTGCTCCAAGCATCCAATGTTCAATTCCATATGTACGCCGATGACACACAACTCTATCTAAAGTTACAATCCCCGGAAGATATCAAACATCTGAATTCCACGCTTATTAACACCCAGTCTTGGCTGGCCGATAATCACCTCAAACTAAATGCTCTGAAAACTGAGTTCCTACTCCTCTCACCCCCGGCGAAAATCTCCACCACCCAAACCTGACTCAACAACCTAACAGCACTCAATGTCCAACCTACCATCGTGGACTCGGCGAAATCCCTAGGCATCACACTCGACGCCAAGCTCAACATGCAGCAGCACGTCAGCAAAGCCACGAAAGCAGCTAATTTCCAAATTAACACGCTGAGGAAAATTAAACCCTTCCTCCCGGCCAAAGACTTCCAAACTGCTGTACAAGCTTTAGTCATCCCTCGAATAGACTACGGAATTGCGGCCCTCAGCGGTCTCCCGCTATCCACAACAGCACCCTTAAGAGCCTCCCTGAACGCTGCCGCGAGACTCACTACTGGCTCAAGAAAGCATTCGCACATATCCCCAGACTTAAAGTCTCTAAAATGGCTGCCTTTTGAAGCCAGAATACAGCTAAAAATTGCAGTTATGACACACGCGGCCGTGCACCACAAGACACCCAACTACCTCGCTCAAAAGTTGTCTATATCAGGAGGTTCGTGATCCAATAGGAGTACAAAAAATCTACTCCTGAAACCTCGCAGATTCCGGAAAGTGAAAACATACAAGCGCTCCTTCTCAGGAATGGCACCCAGGATCTGGAATGCGCTCCCTCCTGAAACCAGGCTGATCTCCTCCACTGCACTCTTCAAGAAAGAGGTGAAAACCATCCTTCTGGCCAAGATTTCCTGATCGTTATAGATGTTGGTTCAGAGACTCTGCATTGCTTTGTATCACTGCTCTCCCTATCCCTTGGCACTATACTCTACTTGTTGGGGGCACCACTACGCTACTCTCTTACTACCGACCAAGATATGATACACGCTGGTTTACTGATCCACTCTCCCGATGCCCCCATGCATTTTTCGCTCTATACTAAAACATTGGTATAAGCCATCCACACACACCCAAGGGGTACCTGAACACCTCTGTAGTGGGATCAATGACTTGTGCTGTCCTATATTACTTCCTTACCTGATTGTATATTGATTGGTTTTATGTATGTTATTATTATCCCTGTTATTACCATGTTATTGACTATTATACTGTTCCCATTATCTCTGTTGACTCCTACTACCCCTACCCTGTCTTTGTGAAGCGCTCTGATATCTGTAAGGATCCTGTTCGCGCTATATAAAACTTTGAATAAATAAATGAATAAAATAACCTCATCAATATAAAGTAACTTCATCCTTTTAGTGTTCTCTGTAGTAGCCTCATCTTTTCTTTGTACTTTTCTTATCTCACCATTAACTTACTGTTGCGTTTTGTTCCATTAATCTTCCTGTTTTCTAACCACCCGGCCTCCTATCCAACCTGGGCCCTGTTTAATCATGACCTGCTCCTCTTTCTTTCTCTTTATTGAGGAAAATACCTGAATTCCTCTACTCTTGCTCCCCAATCTCCATTTTGTAAATGTTTCCTTCTTGCTCCTTCTAGTCTGCTCCTCTTCTCTCAATCGTCTCTTACTATTCCCCTTCATATATACTTCTCACCCCTCTTTTCAGTCCATCTTTTTAGTCTTAAAATCTGTTCATCTTCTTTCATCTCACAACTGCCCCCCTGTCCTTCCTTTTTAATGCCTTCCTCTCATTTACATCCCATCATCTCTTACGATTCCGCATCTATCCCTCCCTCGTTTGCTATTTCTGCCACTGCAGCAGCTCCTTATACAGAGCGCTCCTCTGTCTTGCCTCCTGCTGTCTTCCAGACGCAGATCTGCTAACTGTCTGCAGCTCTGTGAGTAGTGGCCTGTTCGGAGAGTGAAGCCCATTGATATCACAGGGCCCTTTGCACTATGAACATCCTTCAGTCGTAGCTCTTTAGTTATGTTCCTTTAGAACCTAACTTCATTTTACCACATTTGAGCTTTAACCCCTTCCGTGCTGCTGTCGGCCATTGGCCGACGGGAGCACTACCTCCCCAGTGCTGCCGTTGGCCGACGCAGCCCCGCCCACTCTTTAGAACGCCCGCACCGCAGCGATAAAAACGCCGTGGTTAAGGAGTTAGTTACAGCTTCCTTACTAAATGTTCATTGAGGCAGACAATTATAGTTTTTTTTTTTTGTTTTTTTAAATTGTTTTTATTGTCAGACAATTATAGTTTAATGGAAAGTTTTGTTATCAACTGACTCGCAACCTTTAAAATGATAATGGTGCCTTAAGTGTCAGGGTCCAACATTAAGGCGTGGTTTTGGCAGTGCTGTTTATGGCATAATTAAGCGTATTTTCCTAAGGTGGAGTGTATTCGTCCACTAATAGGAAAAAAATAAGATGTTGAATTAATTTAAAGGACACTTAATCTACAGCAAACATTTAATCTCAAGTTTCAATATTGTGAACAAGGTGGATTGCACACAAATGTAATCCTTTAAGAAGCACTGCCAAACCTTTGTCTGACAACACTGGCTCAAGAGCCTGGAAAATGTGCATTAGGTGCACAGTATGAAACCGTTTTTTTAATTTGTGACTGGCAGAGGTAGTGCTGACTCGAAGCATTTAGGCTTCACAAACAGTCGTTCTTTGCCTTTTTTTTTTTAAATTTTTTTTTTTATTTACGTTGAGAGTTGTAAATAAGATGATTTAATGAGGATTTATCAAATGAAGATTGGTTTGACTTGCTTTCTCTTTTTTTGTACCATTTATAAGAATAAAAATAAATGCAGAGCATAATGCATACAATCCATGTCCGTAACACACGTGTATCTCCGAACATGTTACATAGAACACAGCAATACCACAACCTACAGTGTGTCCCGTCTGTGTTAAAAATGTCCATGGAAACCTGGCTAGGCCTCCCACCGAGTTATGCAGGGTCATTAAGCCTGCCCATAAATACATAGGCAAATACCCTTTGCTATTCCACAACTCATCACATGTATCCCTCACTATAGACCCATTTTAGCGTAGTATTATAGTATGATAGCATGCACTGTAGTGTAGTTCCTATATTCCCAATAGGCTCTGCGCATTGGAATAATATCTTCAATAGTATAGACGTAGGACAGAGGTTAACTAGGTCTTCTACTGACGATATTAGACTTAGTTTTGTGTGCCAGCTAGCTCAGAGTTCACTAGAAACTTTCTCGAATAGGCGAGGAGGAGTTTAACCTCCCTGGATAGACAAGAAGGGATTTAGTTTCTGACAACCATAGAACATGACAACTTTGCTCTCCCTAATCAAGAGTATATCTCTAGAGTCGTGTGAAAACAAGACAATCATTTTACTCAGTCAGTACGTGCATACTTAGTTCCACCAGATTGTAGAGAAAGAAGAGATGGGCGTGTTCAATAAAAGGTGTTATTTATTGATCAGTCTCTTTTTCTCATACAAGAGAAATGAATCGCTACAGTAGCAATACTTAAGGTTAAGTAAAGTGCATACAGTAAAAGCAGGATTATAAAATAATACTGTAAAAGCATTGATATGGTTTCTTAGCCATATGATACTTTAAAATGGATAAAAGATATACATACATATATACATTGACTAATCGTACTCAACTGGTGCTTCTAACTACGCCTACCCCGGTGTACCTGACCTGAGCCTAATACATGGGAGGGAGTAAATAAGTAGCAGTTTAAGTTAAGTTTGTTTTGCCAAGAATCTGACTCAAGAATTCTCTGTAAGGGGTTAGTCAGTTCAGTACCTGGGATTTAGAAGGTAGGAAGGCTGGTATCTTTCTCAGGACTCGATATCCCAGTTACCCGCGAAGGTAAGCCGGAAACGCCAGAGGCTGGATTTCTCGGCAGGAGAAAAGACAGCGTCTCTCTCAGCGCGTCAAAAGGGAGGGGCAGCGTCCGTGGGCTTCCTGCATCAGCTGGGCTCTCCGGCAAGTAGCGCTGCTCCAAGCTTATCACCACCGTGTCTTTGCTTAGAGCGGCGTTGGTATATTTATACCTGAAAGGTGCCGTGTTTGACGTAAGGATGGACATAATACGTCAGTAAGGATGTCATAAGAACTGGTCGTTCTTGCATTCTTTTACAGGAGTTCTCGAACGAAATCAAAACAATAGCTACGGGGGATTTCCCAGGTTTGCTGGAGGTTTGGTTTGTTTTGAGAACTCGGTGTGCTTTCTAGGGGGCTGGAGGAATAGTGCTTGCTCAATGTGACAGCATGCGCTATGACTTAAACTGAAAACGGGATTCTGTGCCGTTGTATGGATATTAATGAATTATTAACCGGACAAGGGTCAGAAATAGGAGTATCGATATAGGTACCTAGATAAACACACTACAGCACCAGGCCAATAGTTGTGGTCTCAGTTGTCCTCTCTCCTGGTGCGGCAGCAACCGTGTGAACTCCACTCAGCTTCACAAGGAGGAAGATGTGCATACTGTAGTCATTTGAAAACCTTAGGGTGTGGCTGAAACAGAGTTCAATATCTTATCGGGGGCTGTGGTCAGGTTTATAATTGAGTTAGTATATTTCCCCCTCCCATGCCCTGCGCTTAATTCGCCATGTAGTATGCCCAGTTTGTATACAGCCAGTGACTGAGCTATAGAAGGTATCTCGTTTGGGCTAAGTAACATTGTGCCCTCCACCATGCTGTATTGTGCATCTGTTCTCAAAGTCTTGCCCTCCCCAGCAATTTGGCAATCATGGTGAGTAAGTAGAAAGTGGACGGATAGGGTAAAGTAGTAATGGAGTGTGTGCCCAAAGGGTCTAAGAAGTGGAGAAACGACCCCCAGATATTTTCGTTTTTACCTTCGTTCTACATGAGAATCACCAGATCACTTCTAGCAGCACGTGTTGAATTAAATGTACTTTGATATTTTTATTAGCATTGGCTACACCATAGATTTGTTTTATGTTTGAATGTTTCCTTTCATTAGGGACAATCTTGCCTAACATTTTCATAAGGTGGGTTGTCATGTAAGCATAAGCACAACTCATAGCATGGTCTATTCTATACAATATACATGTCCCAGACCTTTTACAGCCTTCATTTCTGTGGCTCAGTTATATTCGAATTTGAAAAGAAACATTGTTTTTAATTCACTGCACCTAATGTAAATGGGCAGTGCACCCAGAGGTGACCTGGGCGCTAGTGCCCCATAGATGCCTCTCCCTGGGCACACATACCTCAGCAACTCCTCTTCGTTTATAGAGCATGTTTACATAGAAAGAATACTTATACCACCAGGTGCCCTCAGCACATTAAATCTTTCAGTAGTTTCCACCTCAAGGCGCTTAAAGTAATGTTCTTGGGTGTTTGTTCTACTGCCTTCCAGGTGGCAGGTAGTAGTTCTTCACTGCCATCGTTATAATACCACCCAGCTGAACAGAGCTCTCAGCCCAGTTCCAACACAAACCAGCAATGGCATAGCCAATAGGTCTTGCCTTTGGGACCTTATAAGTGTTTTGCTATGCAACAATTAATGTTGTGGCAGTAAGGATATTGTGCTGCATAACTAAATACTTATAAGGTCCCAAAGGCGAGACCTATTGGCTATGCCAATGCTTGTTCAGCTTGATTTAAAGGCTCAGTCCTTTTGTTTCCTCAGCCAACACTCGTGGACAATAAGTTATTGCACCTTGAAGCAGCAGTCTTTGTTTTAAAATGTTTAAATACACATTCTTACAGCATACTCGCAGAGTACATTTTGAAAATGTCTTTGTATAATTCATTACGATCTTGACAGGCAGTCTCATTATGACGAAAATAAATGCAATGTTGCGTGATGTGTTTTCAATTCAAGACTAATGTCTAATCTCTGCCTCCCATTTTTCATTTCTCTGCGCTTGCTTCATACCTTCTCCCAAGCTGCTGTAATTTGATGAAGAGCACTTGCTGCTTTGTATTGAATTCCATACTACTCACAGTAACACTGCAAGTCCCGGTTCCGAGTTCACTGGATGTTGGGGCTTCTTAGCCCATGCAAAGTAACTCTCGGGGGCTCGACAATCCTCAATACTAATCCTTAGTATTAGTGTTGCGAGCATCCTGAACGACGGTGGTGCAGGTCAGATGCGAATACCACACACACCTTAAGTATCCAAACATGGGTTAAGAAGCCCCAGCAAATCAAGCTGAACAAGCATTGGCCGCGAAAGTGAAAGAGAAAGCAGTGTTGGAATACAGACCTGCGGCTGCGAGATGTGCTCTGTGGTTGGGGAGGAGCATGCGCTGGTCTGGAGAGCAAGCGAGAGGAAAGCCATATGGCGCCTCATCATGAGGAATGTCAGATGGCTGCTTTGCGCGTGCACGCACGCGTAACAGCATGCTTTAGGCCACAAGCAAAAGCTTGTGGTCGCATTTCTAAAGCCCCCACTCATTAAATGTCTCGCCAGACCAGCGCATGCGCTGGCTATAGCGAAAGACCTAATACATCGGCATGCACACAAAATAAGGACACTCTTGTGTCACTTATTTTCAGTGTTGAACCACCACCAATAAACCAGTCCTAGCATTCAGCATCATCCAACTTCACTAACAAATACTCTAATGTCCTACCATACTTAACCTCTTTAATTTAAGGGCTCTGCTCTCTTTATTGACTGTGAAGGAGCATGACATGCCGCTCCAAATGGCACATGTCTGACTTCTGGTAGCAGGCCTACTGGGAAGCTTTTTCTGCCCTGTGCTCCACTGGCTGGGCTGTCGTGAGCAGCATACTACGCCACTCAGTGTCACGTCTCAAAATATAACAAACTGGTTGTTAGGCCATTGAATAACAATCTAGCAATTTAGAGATAGGTTTATGGTTTACTGTTCATTGTGTGCGATTCCAAGGTGGTGTTTTAAATCTTCTTCACAAATGTGCCATGCCACTTATCAAACCTTCTAAAACGGCAAGGCAAGTAAAAATGGAAATCTGGCGAAATCTCCAGAGAGCAAATAGCTTGTGGTTGAATTTGCTACAAGCAAGAGGATGACAAAATGTTACTCTGGCACTTACAGAATATTTTGGGTAACCTTGCAGAAAAACAGGCTGGCTTAAAAACCCTTTGGTTATAATTTGAGTGTACTGCCTTAATCTGCTGTATAAATATCTCCTATCCTGATTCAAGTAAACTTGGTTGGTCTGCCAATGGAGTACATTTGAGTGTAGGTCCTTATTAATCACCTACAGCATTTTAAACAGATGCAGTTTGTGGAGCGCAACACCGGGATTTGCGTTGAAGCCTTGATCCCTCACTAGCTTTCACATCCTGTTCCTTTCAAGCCTTTATTATCCAGTAACCCTGTGTTGAATTCTTGCAGAGATGCATCTGTATAAACATGCAGATGTGGACAATTTGAATACTATAGATGAACATTACATTTTTTGGGTATGGCATACTTGAATAAAATGTTGAAGGTTATCAAACATGCACACTCTGTTCAGCCTGTGTACTCTATCAAACTCATTACTTTTAGTAGGCATGTCAACTTCATAGATCTAAAATAAACTATCCTATTGTGGTTACAATCCTTTTTGAGTTTATCTCCAAATTCTATTACTTTTATCCTCCATTACATCCTCACATCTTAACATATTTGTGGTTCTTCCTGGTCCTCTCCAATTTTACAACCGTTGGACACCACACCAGCAGTTAAAAGGTTTGTTTCCAAGGGAATGCTGGCACTCTTTTGCTTTTAGTCTTCTCTCTGTCACCCACTGCCTTAGCTTTTTCAAATCCTCGGTGAAAACACGTGGATTTGCATTAATGGATGTAAAACCTAAATTCTGCTGCCTTGTAATATTCTTGCTCTTTATACTATTCCATGCCTGCCAGTGTCTGGGTGAGAACAGAACTTCTGTCAATCGTAGTAGTTTAATTTCATCATATCCTTCTGCGCACCTCGCAGATCATCAAGGTTGGCTCGGGGTCTATTGCTGAACTCCAAGTGCTTAAGAAAATTCTACCCAGTCAGCACCCCGTCTCACAAAATCTCCATCATCTGCTCTATTCATTCTGTTCTAATCCATATTCATCGTATTCAGGTCTGCCTGTCATGAGCATTATGGAACTCTATAACTTCCAAAATAAAGACTCGCCCCATCCACAACTAATCCTTCTAAGCAGTTATTAAACCATCTCTTAAATCCTCTCATTGGTTTTCCATAAGAAAAAATTTGCAGTTAGATAGTGTCAATCGCACATCCGTTCTGGCAATCTGCATAATGATATAACCCCTCTAATTCAAGCTGTAGAATCTTGTTATCCTGATTAAGAGGATCTTTGTGGAAATATATTTCCTTATACCCTTCAGGAACAACGCCACACCTGTAAGACAACCTCCATTGGTTTGTGTTCCTCTTCTGAACCTGCCCTTCCGGAACTTCAAAAAAAATGTTCCTTACCAAAGCTAGCCACACTTCCCCACTGTGCACCTCTTGTCGAGCCTTTAGAATAAATTGGTGGCAGGTAGGTACAACACCACAAATATGTTGATAAAGGGTTGTCAATGCACCAGGTTTCATTCATTGATTTATTTATAGAAAATAATAAATCCACATATTTTACACTTTCACTATGAATCCTTCCAAATCTTAATTCAATTGGGGTGAAAAAGTTGTCGTCTGTCTGTCAAATCAGGCTCTCACCCTGATGTTTTAAAATAAAATCAGTCAAAAATACTAATTACTTCCTGGGACATTTATTCCTGGAACACCACAAACTTTCCTTAGTCGCTGCCTGTTTTTCCAAAACTACAATTACCCAGTGAACATTGGGGGTGTTGCCACCTGACAGGTAGTCCTACCTCTTAGAGAATACGGGACTTGTCTGGGTCACGCAACCCCTTAAGCCTCACCCCTGCTCCTGAGTCATCTAATATATTTAGTCAAATTGCTTAACTTCCATTCAGAGTACAGGTATGGAATTTGGGGAATATTCATAATTGTGTAGGCTATTAAAGTCACTATGTTCCCAGGAGAGGAATAAAACGGTGTACCGTGATCATCTACTTTGGCCATAATCAGTAGTGCACCTGCACGATCTTTGTAAAACCGATTTCAAATGACGTAATTTATATTTGATGATTGTCTCCTCTCCAAGTAAATAAAAATATCCGACTATTCACTGGTAGTATGTATCTTTACTTGACTCTGCTGAGGATATAACTTGCTTTGCTTAATTGGGAAGTGATTGTGACTTTCTTCTTCAAACTTCAGCTGGAGGAAAGCAGAAACGTGCAGAAGCAGATGAAGATACTGCAGAAGAAACAAGCCCAAATTATGAAAGAAAAGGTGCATTTGCAGAGTGAAAACAGCAAAGCTATTCTAGCACGAAGCAAACTGGAATCCCTGTGCCGAGAGCTCCAACGTCACAACAAAACATTGAAGGTCAGTGTCTTGGCATTGACGCACTCTGCAATTACACATTAACTGTTTTATTTGCAGTAGTTTATGCATTTCGCCTAGCCATGCTTATTCCAATACTATTATTTGAAGCAATAGTACTAGCTAATTGAGTAATGTTTATCGCTTTTTGTTTTTCTACGGTTCTAATTTTGCTTAAAGCATACAAATGTTTTGCATTATCTGAGCGAATTATGCACCCTTGTACCGAAAATGCTCACTGTTGCATGCATAAAATCGATACATTAGATTTATTAACAAAGACTTTAGAAAGTCCTCTTGTTTGCGCTCAGATTAACACCAAAAATTGAATTTTGCGCATAAATAATGTGCAAATTTTTATTTTTTTTCAAAAATTGACTTCCCAAGCAAGTCAACAGGGTTTGCATTTAAGAAACGTTTCGCCCCGTGCTGGCCTTTTGACAGATTAAGATGAAAATGCATGCATTGAGGCACAAAACCGCTTACAGAATTGTGATTTTTAACGTTTTGTTTGAAAAAATAGAGGTGAAATTTTATAGTATTTGCACAGTGTAGGTTTTTATCTATAAAGCATTTGGGAAATACATGATTTACTAGTCAAAGTATTATATAATTAGTTTATCTGTTTACTTAGTTAAAAAGAAAAGGGAAACTAGAACAACCCTAGAGCAAAGCCTGTAGTTCTATTTTATTTTATTGCAAGCATATGCCATAAAAGTAAAAAGATGGAGTGGGGGTGCTCCAACAAAAGCATGGCAGCCGTATGCGTGCAATAACATTTTTTAATTAAAATAAATATAATCATTGCATATAATTTGAATAGTGTAGGAAGCTGGTGCTCTATATAGTGGATGAAGACGAGGTACGCTGTAAAGAGTCCAGGCATCCCTTATTGGTTTACAGAGGCAAAATTGATAACACTAAATGCTCTCTCTTGTGGTAGTGTGGGTCTGCAGTTTAGGCTTTATCAGAGGGTAGTGCTAAGCATTTGTACTCACCAAGAGGCATTAACTGATACACACAGCAGAATAAATCAGAGACCAATTTAGGAAAATAAGTCCTGTTTTTATATAAATTTCAATACCAAGAACTTCATTTTCATATAAGTACTTTTTTTAAATATTGAATTTCACAGGTAAGTAAATAGTTCACTTAAATGCGTCTATGCTCAGTAATGCCTTCCTACGGCAGAAAAGGCATCTATTGCATACATGTATTTACGGTCAGTTTCTGGAGGGGGGTCTCCTTCTGGACTCAGGGTCATAGGTAGCCAAGGTCTAAAGTACCACCAGCACTTAATCTTTATCTGCCCTGGGGCGTCCAGGTGCAGAGGCGCTGGTCGGGTTGGGAGCTTTGCATGCCACCGTGGTAGAAAGAAAGGGGGATACACCTACAAACCAGCTTCGGAGGGTTAAACCATAAGCTTCTCACATACGACTCCGACACTGAAATACATAGTTCTATAAAAATGTATTTGGCAACTAACGATAATGGCTCAGTCGCTATCACCACGGTGTTAGATGCACTGAAGGCGGTTTTAAGGGGTCGGTTCCTAGCCATCGCAGCAGGACTGAACAAGGAAAGGAGAGCTAAGAGGGAGCACATGGAGGGCCAAATAAAGGAGTTGGAGGAGGTCCATCGCCGGACAGTGGCAGACTAAACCTGTCTGCTACTTAACATGTAAAGGGAATGATTACTTGAAATGGCAAGAGGCCAATTGCAAATGAATAGGAGACCTTTTTGACAAACAAGGTGTTATGGACTTTTCTCAGCTGGTTTCGGGATTTGGGATCCCCAGGGAAGCGTACTGGCAATATTTGGCGTTGTGCCATTGGCTCACCCAACCCTAGGTACATCGTCATGCAGGTCTGGTTCATCACCCGTAACTCCAACAAACACTTACTGTCAGACATCTCCACTTTTTTAAACAAACCTAAAAAGAATGCTAAATCCCCTGCGCAGCATAGGTGGAAATAAGAATTGGAGCGGGAATTGTCCCTGACGGAATGGCTGGACATTATTCATAGTGCCAGGGCTTCCTCCTGTAGCACTGTGGGTAAGGAATGTTTTTAAAAATTGCGCATTACTGGTACTAAACCCCAGCACGAACTGCCCAGTGGAAACCACGAGGAGGAGATCTCTGTTGGCGCAGATGTGGACAGATGGGCACACTAACACACATTCTCTGGCAGTGCCCCAAGATACAGACCTTTTGGGATTCAATCTTACCGGACATTGACAGCATCTACCACACTGAACTCCTTAGATTCCCCAGCTACATCCTACTGGGACTTCCTAACCCCCTTACAGTTCCCCTTAGGTCCTGCAGGGTCAGAGCGATCACCTTAACATTAGGAGCGGCTAAGCAGATGTTACTATCCAGATCGGGTACAGAGGAAATCCCAACTAAACTGGACTGGCTTCATAGAGTCTGGGAGGTGGTGGGCATGTAGAGTAGCACAGCCGGGCTCTCCAGAACGTTACCCAAATTTTACACGACATGGGGCTTCACCATTGCCTATTTATCCGCTGAATTTGTAGAACTCGCGATACCTGTGGGTTCTCAGGCTTCCCCTTTCGCCTCCCACCGAAGAAAAACCTACCCACGAGGAGGGGGTGTACCCCACTTGCGTGAATCCTGCCCAGTCGAGATTTCTAAGGTACAGGCCTCTGACTTATCTTTTGTATCTGATTTCCTTCTCTTTACTTTCTACAGCACTCTCCTAACTTTTCTTATTCCCCACCGGCCAACGGTTGTAGGTGGGTGTTTTGTTTAACTTTGCAACTTAAAACTGAAATAAAATGATTTAAACCATAAAAAGAATACTGAGCGATTTGAAGAGGATCCTCTGTTCGATGCGTAACCAATAAAGGTCCCTGAGGGCACTGAAGGCGAAGGATCTCCGAGGTCTATTAAGAGTCAGTTTGGCTGTAGCAACCTGAACTCTGTGCAGTTTCTTAATCCAATAGTTAGGGGCTCCCAGGAGGAGGGCATTCCAGTAATCCAATCTGCTAAGCACTACACATCGGCAATTAGGGATTTGGCTTGGACAGGTAGCATTGGGAAAAGCTTATTAAGACTCTGAAGGAGAGCAAAGCAAACCCCTGCTACACCATTGACTTGCTTTTCAAGAGAAGGATCATCACCTAGAATAACTCAAAGGTTCCGAACCTTCTTTGAAAAACCGAGTGGAGTCCAAGTGGGGAAAGGCCAAAGATTGGAGGGCAGAGGCACCGGAACCTTACTGGTTGAGCAGCAGAGGAGCTCTGTTTTGCCTCCATTTATTTTCAGCAAATTTGCACTCATCCAATTTGAAATATCCGTAACGCAGGCCTGAAAGTTGTTGGAAGTATCAGACTGATTTGTTAGTGAGTGACCAAATCAGCTGAGTACCGTCTTCATAGTTGAGTACAGTGATCTTATAGGTTTTGCTAAATGAGATCAATGGCTTGATATAGACATTAAACAAGATTGGATTGAGTGACGAGCCATGTGGGACTACATGTGGAATATTACTGAAACTAGAGCAGAAGGCAGATAAAGCCATGGCTTGGCAACAGTCTTGTAGGTGTGACTTTAGCCATTTTGAAACAAGACCACCAACACCTACCGGGGCTAAACTAGTAAGCAGGGTGTGATGGTTCACCATGTCATAGGCGGCTGACAGGTCGAGAAGGACGAGCACCATCAGCTGGCCATTGTCCACCATCCTACGAATTTCATCAGTGGCATTGAGTAAGGCAGTCTCAGTGCCGTGGCCTGGCCTAAAGTCAAATTGCTCATCATCTAACAGTAAGTGGTCCGCGAAAGGATTTTACGGACGTATCATTTGAAGATCTTTATTGGGAATGGGAGGTGGGCAATTGGCCTGTAATTAGCTAAGATCGTAGGGTCAGCTGATGCTTTTTGCATCAGTGGCTTGACTGTACCGTTTTCCGGCATGCAGGAACCACACCTGATTCAACGGACTGGTTACAAAGTTGTAACAGTGGAGACAGTAACTCATCGTCCCATTTTGTTCCATCGATTGGGAGGAAGGGGGTCCAAGGGAGATCTGGACCTGATGGACGTGAACAATGTGAAAGCCTTCCTTGGACATTAAATCAAAACTTTCCAACCTAGCTATGGGGATTTCATGAGGCTGTCAATTGTCGTTTTGGAGTCTAAAAGATTCGGGAATGGCATTGTTGGGTGGAATGGTGTCAAGCGTCAGTAATTCCATCCAAAGGAGGCATCTCCGACTCCTGAGAGCTGTTATTCTTTTAAGATCATCCTGGTCCTATCCTGACCTTATCCTCAAAGCAGACTGCTAAATCATCGCACAGCTTCTGTGTGTGAATGTGTTATGTCTTGCCTCAGACAGGACGGATTTGAAAGGTCACAAAAAGTGTCAAAGATCTTTTTTGCATTATTCGAGACAGCTGAGACTAGACTGCAGCATTAATCGGCCTTTCCTTTCCTGACTTGCTTTTTATAGTCATTTAAAGCAATCTTCAGTTAGTGTTTATATTCAACAAAGTAGTACCCCGCCATTTTCTTTCAAGCTGCCTACAGATTAATTTAGTCTCCTTTTAAAGTCACACTGTTCCAAGTGGCATATAGGTGTGTGCAAGTTTTTTAAAAAAGTTCCTTTTATTAACACAGAAAGGAAGTGCATCTCATGACAGTTATTTTGACGTACCATGAGTGTGCAAGGTTTTTTTTCACAACGAAATTTTTATTATTCAATTGAGTTTAAGCAGAGCAAAAGGCGTGGTTCTCCACAATCAGGAGAGCGCCACCAAACATTGCAGCATAGTGTACACTCATCATAACAAAACCAAGGAAAAGGAGAAGAAATCAAAGTAAGGATCCCCCTCCCCTACCCCTGTCCCCCCCAACAACTCCCAATGCCCAACTCCCCCACTAACCTTCCCTTATCCCACCCTAACCCTATGCACGTGCAGTAGACACATATTATCATCGGTCGTAAGGCATGACACAGTAAGGAGGCACTCAGGTACCTCTGTCTATAACTCTTCCTCATGTACCACCGGGGGATCAAGAAGCAGCCCCCTGTACTCCGCCCATCTCTTCCAGATCTTAAAGTACTTATGAGGGCAGCCTCTCGCCTCAAACACCGGTTGTTCCAGTCCCATATAAAAATCCAGACCAGCCTTCCATGCACACAGGGGGGGGGGCCCGGACACCCTTCCACGCTCTGGCTAGATCTCGCTTGGCCACTATTAGGCCCAGTAGCAATAGGTGGCGCTTGTAGATGTTCCCACCCACGCCCTCGAGTATGTGGAGTAAGCCCAACCGGTGAGTGCGTGGGAGGTCCCATCCCAAGACTTCAGACAAGCAATTCCATACGCCCCTCCAGAATCCAATCAGTCTAGGGCATGACCACACTGTATGCAGCAGTGTACCCACAGCCGCGCCACACCGCAGACACTCCGACGAGCCAATCAGACCAGCCTTCCAGAGCCTCTCTCGTGTATAATAAGACCTATGAAGGTACTTGAATTGGATTAGGCGAAGCCGCATCGCTATTGCGGTTCCGCGTGGGGACTCCAGGGCCTCCCTCCAGTCATCGTCATCTAGGGGACCTATGTCAGCCTCCCAAGCTGCTTTCAAAGGTAGCAAGGTAGAAGAGCAGTGGGTCACCATCGTCTGATAAATGCGAGAGATCTTCTTATCACCAAGGTCCCCCATGAATACCTTAGCTTCAATGGGGCTAAACAAAGGGAGCGAGTCGAGGTTCGCGACACTGGGCGTGAGTGCATGCCGGAATTGCAAGTAGCGAAAGACCTGGGTCTGGGGCATACTGAACTCAGCGCTAAGGTCCTGGAAGGACTTAAGAGTAGTCCCGGACATGACCTGTCCCAACGTTGATATCCCGACTGCATCCCAGCCATCAAATCCCGAGAGTGTCATCAGGCCGGGGAGTTGACCATTATGCCACAACGGTGTCTCAGCAGTTAGCCTACCCCACCAACCCATACGACGTAACGCCTGCCGCCACACAGCAAAGACTACTCTCGTAACGCATGGCAGTGCCCGCCGCAGCCGGGCCGAGTAGAGCACCGTGTGCAACGTATGGTCGCCCATCAATGAGCGCTCCAGGGCATATGCCGGGTCTCCTCTGTCGCCATACCACCACTCATTGAGTATGAGCAGCTGTGAGGCCTGATAATATGACAACAGATCTGGGGTGGCCAAACCTCCACAATACGTGGAGAGGAAGCACGTCTTCAGGGCCACTCTGGCCGCGCCCCCAGCCCACAGAAAGCGACTCAGGGTAGAATTAACTTGTCGGAACCACTGGGGAGGGATGGGATGAGGGTAGTTCTGTAATTGGTACAATAGACGGGGAAGAGCCACCATCTTGAATATCGCCGATTTACCAAAAATGGTTAAAGGCATCCGAGACCAAGTTTTAACATCCTCTTGAACCTTATCCCACACAGGTACGATATTACGCTCCCACGTAACACGGGTGGATTCTGAAAGGAACACCCCCAAATATTTCAAACCGTCGGTCGCCTGCCGTAAGCCTGACGCCCAGAGGCCCACCTCCGCCCCGCCTCCTAGCACCCAGAGGGTAGATTTGCCTAAACTCAAGCAAAGACCCGAGACTTCTCCAAACACTCGCATAATTTCTAACACTCGGGCCCCGAGCGATCCAAGTCAGTAAGAAAGAAGAGGACGTCGTCCGCATACAAGGCAATCCTATCAAAAAGGGTTTCAGACCAAACAAAACCCCGGAGCTGTGCGTCTATGCGTACCCAAGACGCTAGAGGCTCCATAGCTAGAGCAAACAAGTACGGGGACAGCGGGCACCCCTGACGGGTCCCCCGTCCAATGGAGAATACCCCCGACGTGGCCCCAGCGACCCGAACGGATGCCGTGACGTCTGTATAAAGCAACGAGATGTACGACAGAAGCACAGGGCCCAGGTTGAGGCGAGACAGGAGCGCGAAAAGGTACGTCCAGCTGACGGAATCAAACGCCTTATGAATGTCCGCTAATAACAAAGCCGCCTCCTCTCCCAGGACTCCCATCGCGTCCACCGCTGCTTGCGCTCGCCGGATGTTGTGCCGCGTCGCCCGATGGGGCATAAAGCCTGCTTGGTCCGGATGGACTAAGTCCGCCATATAGGGGAGTAAGCGATTCGCTAGTGCCTTTGCTAGAATCTTGACTTCTATATTCAGTAACGAGATGGGGCGATAAGAGTCGTGTCTGTCAGGGGGTTTGCCAGGTTTTTGAAAAACCACGATTTCGGCGTGGCACCAGTCAGGTGGCAATCTGCCCCGCTCCCGTGCAGCCTCCAGAGTAGAACGGTAATGGGACCCAAGGAGAAGCTGGAATTTCTTAAAAAATTCACAAGGGTAGCCATTCGGACCCGGTACCTTACCAACATTAAGTTGGCCCAGTGCCTCCCCAAGTTCCTCGGCCGTAAGTGGAGCATCTAGTTCCTGCCTGGCCTCATCAGACACCGCCCGAGGCGGCAAGTCGTCAATAAATTTAGCCACATCCTCAGCGCGGAGACTGTCTCGTGGGGCATACTGTGACCTAAAATAGTCGGCGAAACTCGCTGCAAGCTCGGCCGGCTCTGTAATCGTCACTCCGTCCTCAGCAGTGAGGCCCGGCAGCGTGATCGGCTGGAGACGCTGCTGACACAACCTATGGAGCATGGTACTGGACTTGTCTCCCCACTGGTATATCCTGCTCCGCGTGGCCAGCCACGCCTGTTTAGCCTCGTCCATCAAGAGAGAGGCATAGGACTGCTGCGCCTGGAGAAGCAGCCGTACCGCTACCTCATCTCCTCCTCCCCGACTCTGCTGTTCTAGTTCTTCCACGAGTTTAGCAGCCGTAGTGGTCGACTCCCGACGTTTACGGCGGGCTTCAGCACACCACGCAATATCCACCCCCCTTATAGTAGGTTTCATGGCCTCCCATACTACTACAACGTCCATATCATCTACTAGGTTTTCCCGCCAGTAGTGTGCAACAGCTTCCCGCAGGTGTTGGACATAAGAGGGCTGCTGGAGATGCCACGAGGACATCCTCCATCGGAAAGGTTGCCTCTTCGTAAGCAGGTCTATCGTAACTGAAACTGGGGAGTGGTCCGAGAGCCCCCTCGGAAGCATCGCAGCGCTGCGCACCCTACTCAGACAGACGGCAGGCACAAACACATAATCCAGTCTCGAGAACGAGCCATGCACTGCAGAGACATACGTGTATTCGCGCGCTGTCGGATGCAGATGTCGCCACACATCTACCCATCCTAATCCCTCAACCATGGCCTGCAACCGGATAGGGGAACTTGGAGCAGGGCCAGCAAGCACTCCCCGCTGCCTCTGACGGTCCACACTCACATCCATCACCTCATTCCAATCGCCTCCAATCACCGCCAAGGACTCCGGGATATCATCCCACACCGTAAACAGCTTCTCGGACAGGGCCCACTGCAGAGGGGGGGGGGGGGCATACACACTTCCAAATACAACCGGTTCCTTGCCCACCATGCCCTTGACGAATACAAAGCGGCCTTGAGGGTCAGCCCACTGCTTCTCATGGACGTATGCAACTCTGCGATGCACCAGTATAGCAACACCCCTAGAGCCCCTGACAAAACCGGCATGAAATACCTGATGATATCCAAACCTCTGCAAGCTAAGTACCTTAGAGCCCATCATGTGAGTTTCTTGGAGCAGGAGTACATCAGCGGCCTCTCTCTTCCCCCAACGCAAGACTGCCCCCCTTTTAATTACATCCAGCATCCCCCTGACATTCCAAGTGATTATTCGTAGGGACTCCCGGGGGAGTCTGTGAGGTAAGTCAGCCATAGTCAATCGAGGTCCAACATGTCGGCCCCCCGTGCCATCTCCACACACCGTGTATTTCTTCCAGGTCTTTAACAAACAGCACGTGCATTTCCCCTCCCCACCCGTCCCAGACCCTCCCAACAACAACAGGAACTACTCTGGCACACCCTACAGTTTCAGTCATCTCTGTTCCTACATGTCCTACCCCCAACCCCTGCCTCCAACACCCCCCACCCCAATACCTCATAGAACATTGAAGTACCTGTCGCGGCATGGGCCGCCCCGGGCCCAAAACAGAGGGCCCAAGACCAACCATACCAATGGATCCCAACACCCCTTAAGAACTGCAATTCCCACCCTTCCCCTAACCAACACCCACTTTGCGTGGTAGTTGGAGGCCCTATCTAGGCACCCCCAGACCCCTATCCGCCACCACCATTACAAGTAAACCATCCCCAAGAACAAGCACTATGAACATCGCCCACACTTCTAGGGACGAGGCCCGGCCACGGACCCTCCGGCAGCTCAAGTGCACCGCAGCAGCGCAGTGTCGCCCATGGGCTCACGAATTGTCCTCGGAGTGGTCGGACGCCATAGTCTCACTGGCACGAGTCACGCTGGCTGAGACGGATCTCTTCCTCGACCTGGACCTCCGCGGTCTGTCCGTTCGGGCCGGCTGGCCCCTCCGCTCCTGCGACGAACCTCCAGGGGCATCAGGATTTAGACCCGGCTGGGCATGGGGTCTGATCTGCACAGATTCGTCAGTCCACCTGAAAACATCCTCAGGAGAGTCGAAGAAATGGGTTCGGGACTGATAAACAACCCGCAGGCGGGCCGGGTACAGCAGGGAATATTGGATCTTCAATCCACGCAGTTTGGCCTTAGCATCCAAGAAGGAACGACGCTGCTGCTGCACTAACCTGGTATAGTCAGGGAAGATCATGATCTTCCGGTTCTCGTACACAATGGAGTCTCTGGCCCTCGCCTCACGTAGAATCACATCCCGATCATGATAGTTCAACAGTCTGGCGATTACAGCTCGGGGTCGTTCTCCTTCCGGCGGTCGCTGCGTTAATGCGCGATGTGCACGTTCAATCACAAAACACAAAAAACAAGGTGGACAATGCACTGCGTTGTTACGTGAAAGAATTTTAAGTGTTCATTTTTTTAGTACTTGATTTTTTTTAAAGGTGCTCCAACTGGTGGCGTAACCGTCCGTTTACGCCAAAATATAAGCTATAAGTATGTGTGAACAAATCAATGCGCACATCCCAGTATTTGGGCACTCCCTCTGGTTCAAAGATAAAGACTCCGATGAATTTCAAAAATTTATTTGAATTGAATTGAATTTCATGTTTTCATAAGTCTTTCATTAATGGATTATTTGCATCCAGTTAATTAGGCTCTACACAAAATCAACATTGCTCTAATGCATTTCGAGTCGATAACCCTTTTTCAAGGAGCTCTGTAAGAAATGAGAACGATCTACATTTGTATCAGCGTAGCATTAACAGATAATTGTATACAAAACAAACAATTCCCAATGGTGAATATAAACAAACAAAAGTCTGTGCGTAAAAAATGCAGAGGTAACCATTACACCTGAAATGAACTGTCAAGTTGGCTCAAATGTGCAAGAAAATAGTCGGTGCACCCAGAAGGGAGAAACAGGGTATGTAAGCGGGTAGCAGGTAGCAACAATAGGAAAAACGAATGAGAAAATGCTCACGTGTATGTCGGGCTGAAATGTCGTGCTGGGCGGATCAAAAAGTGAAAAGGAAATGGTTAGGGAAACGCTCGAAGAGCGGGTACAAGTAGGTTTAAGGCTCACTACTAAATGCTGTCGAGGCTTACCAAAGCAGGAATCTAGGGGGGGACTGTCAAAGTCTCCGGGTCAGTGAGTTGCAGCGTGAAGTCGCCGGGTTGAAGTGAAGAGTCTCTGATGAAGCTGACTCTATGTAAGCGCGGGGCAAGGAGAGTGGTCATGATAATCAAAGAAGGACTAACGCATGGTGACTTTAAGCGCCATGTTGGAACGGGTGATGCAGCGTGAGAGTGGAGTAGAAGGGGAGATGTGAGGGAAGCTGAACAGACTCATCAGGCGGTAAAGAAGTGAAAAAATAAGGAATAAGACAGTAATGTCAAAGAGGAGTGAAAGAAACATACCAAGGAACGGGTAAAATAGCAATGTAAACAATAAATACATAAACATCTCTGTGAACTCGCACAATTATGAATGTGTCCTTATATACCCAGCCGGGTATTTATAGAAAGCAGCTTAGTTCAATACGGTCATTAAGACCAAAAGGTTTATAAGATTGTAGACGATAAATCCATGAGGTTTCTCTTTGAAGAAGGAACTTGTTGTTGTCTCTTCCTTCTTTTTTATCCACAGTTTCAAGAACCATGAATTTAAGCTGTGCCACAGTATGATGATTTTCCATAAAATGTACAGCCACACTTGATTTTGCTTGTTTTGTCCTGATGTTAGATTTATGTTCATTCAATCTGACTTTGATTTTCCGCTCAGTTTTTCCTATGTAGATCTTTCCACAAGGACATTTGAGGAGATAGATCAGGTTGGACGAATCACACGTTGCATTAACTTTCACCTTAATTTCTGTGCCTCTCATTGGGTGGTTGATTTTGTTGCCAGTAATGATGTTGTTGCAGTTGTTGCAATTAAGGCACGGTTTTGTGCCTCTGTAGGTGGGTTGAACAGATGTTTCTTTCGACAGGATCTCCTTGAGGTTGTTAGCTCGAGTGTATGCGAAGATCGGGGGGTTTTTGAACATTTCTTTGAAATCTGGTTCCGATGCCAGAATTCTCCAATGTTGTAGGATGATCTTCTTGTATCTTCCACTCAATGTGGAGTATTTGGAAACGACTACCATCCGGTTTGTCTCTTTTTTGGTTGTCTTCTTAAGAGCTGTTTCGCGTTTGATCCCAGATACTTTTCTCCTTGCTTCCTCTGTGGTTTTTTCTGGGTAGCCTCTGGCGATGAATCTTAGACTCATTTCATCGATCCTTTGAACATATGTATCCGGATTGGATACTATGCGTTTTAATCGCAGCATTTGGCTGTATGGGAGATGGCGCTTCAGTGAATGTTGGTGAAAACTTGCAAAGTGCAACGTATTGTTGCGGTCGGTTGGTTTCCTGTAGAGATCTGTGATTAGACCAGTGTCAGATCTGGTGATAAGTACATCCAGGAAGTTAATTTGAGAATCATCAAGATTCCATGTCATTTGTATTCGGTGATCTTTGGTGTTTAAATTGTTGAGTTCATCTTCCAACATGGTTCTAGTGCCTTTCCACACAAAGAATAAATCGTCGATGTAACGGACGTACATCAATAAATTGTTGGTCCAAGCTGGGTTTTCATAGATATGCTGCTGTTCGAAATCAGACATGTAAATATTAGCATACGCCGGTGCAGCGCAGTTGCCCATGGACATCCCAGATGATTGTTGGAACCAGTGGTTATTGTGGCAGAAGTAGCTATGGTAGAGAGTGTAAATCATAAGCTCCATGAGGAATACTTTCAAAGCTTCTGAGATGTTGCTGTGTGCTAGAATCTTTTCAATGGCTTCAATTCCACCTCCATGTGGAATCGAGGTGTACAAGCTGTTCACGTCCGCGGTGCAGAAGATGAGGTTGTCATTTTGATTTATTTTGATTTCCGACAATTTGAGTATGAATTCCGTTGTATCTTTCACGTAACTTTTCAGTTCTTTAACAAACGGTTGGAGATACCGATCAAGGAATTTCCCCACGGGCTCGTGGAGGGATCCCTTAGTGGACACAATTGGCCGCATTGGTGGGTCCTTCAGGTTTTTGTGGATTTTGGGTAATAGAGTTATGGTGGGACTTCTTGGGAAATCTACCAATAAAAAATTTTTGGTACGCTCATCAATGGTTCCTTTATCATGAGCTTCGTTGATGATCGATACTAGTGCGGCTTTATACAGGTTCGTGGGGTTAGATTCTAGTGGAATGTAGGTGTCGGATTTCCCGATGTGTTCATTCATTTTGGCATTGTACATACTAGAATTCATAACGACGAGAGCTCCGCCTTTATCTGCCTTAATGCATTTGATCGATTTATTGTTGGCAATTTTTTTCAATGTGTCATTGTCTTTCTGTGTCAGATTTCTGGTCATGGTTTTTTTCTTGAAGTTTATTTTTCCCAGATCCTGTTTGACTAGGGTCTCAAAAGTGTCTATACTTTTGTGGCTGACCGGTGGTATATATGAACTTGTGGGGCGTAGTCCACAAAGTAGATCCGGTTTTTGATCAGATGATGGTGGAATTACATTTTCAAAAAAATGTCGTAACCTTAATTTTCTGGTTAACTTAAACGTGCTGGTCTCCAATTCCAGTTGATTAGTGAATGAAGTAGGAATAAATGACGTGCCTTTCTGTAGAAGCTCAATCTCATGTCGCGATAATTCGGTATCGGAGATGTTAATAACTAGCGATTCTGTTTCTTTTTTTCCTTCTTGGAGCCTCTTGTGTTTGGAACTTCTGGTTCCTTTTCTCTTACTTCGCCTGGGTCGTCGGTTGCTCGGTGGCCTTTCTCTAAAAAAGGACCACTATCAGATGTGGAGGCGCTCTCATCCGCTTGTGCTCTATCTTGTTGTTGACCCCTATTTGTATCATAGGGTGTCTTTTTGGTTTGCCTACTCGAGGTGTCACTCCCAGAGGAGGAGGTATCGGTGTGTTGGCTCGTAGGTTTGTTGCGGCGGCGTTGGGCGTAGATGTCAGCCCAGGTATATACCTCATCTAGTTGATAATCCAATGTGTCACGTTTGAACTTCCTAAGTTTCCTATCATTGATGTCCTTAGTATGTTTTTCTAATTGTGTTTTGATGTCTTCTAACATTTGTGAAATGTCTTCAGTTGATTTAAAGGCCTCAAGTTCTTTCTCTACCTCTTTGATTTCATTGGTTAGCTCAATCAGAATATTGGACAATTCTTCTATAATAAGTAATATAAGATCTAGACTACACTTATTAAGGATAGCGTTCCACTTGGCTTGGAAGTTTTTTGAGTTCTTGCACAAGGATGGTTTGAGTGCGATTCTCAGTCCACGGGGAATGCGGAGCGCTTGGTGATATTTTACTAAAGTTTTTGCATGCAATTGCTGGTTGATACGACGTTTGGATAAATATAAGAGATGTTTGACACATTGTTCTCTTGTGCGAGTGCTGGATTCCTGTGATACGTCATCCTGGATTAATGCGTAGATACGTTCCTTTTCCTCATCTCCGTATGCTAGGAGGTTGGCTCTTGCTTCAGTAGACTTTGAAATGGTCTCGTATTGCATTTTAGATGCGTGCTATTGCCTTTGGGGCGGAAGAACTGTTAGATTAAAAAAACAAGGTGGGCAATGCACTGCGTTGTTACGTGAAAGAATTTTAAGTGTTCATTTTTTTAGTACTTGATTTTTTTTAAAGGTGCTCCAACTGGTGGCGTAACCGTCCGTTTACGCCAAAATATAAGCTATAAGTATGTGTGAACAAATCAATGTGCACATCCCAGTATTTGGGCACTCCCTCTGGTTCAAAGATAAAGACTCCGATGAATTTCAAAAATTTATTTGAATTGAATTGAATTTCATGTTTTCATAAGTCTTTCATTAATGGATTATTTGCATCCAGTTAATTAGGCTCTACACAAAATCAACATTGCTCCAATGCATTTCGAGTCGATAACCCTTTTTCAAGGAGCTCTGTAAGAAATGAGAACGATCTACATTTGTATCAGCGTAGCATTAACAGATAATTGTATACAAAACAAACAATTCCCAATGGTGAATATAAACAAACAAAAGTCTGTGCGTAAAAAATGCAGAGGTAACCATTACACCTGAAATGAACTGTCAAGTTGGCTCAAATGTGCAAGAAAATAGTCGGTGCACCCAGAAGGGAGAAACAGGGTATGTAAGCGGGTAACAGGTAGCAACAATAGGAAAAACGAATGAGAAAATGCTCATGTGTATGTCGGGCTGAAATGCCGTGCTGGGCGGATCAAAAAGTGAAAAGGAAATGGTTAGGGAAACGCTCGAAGAGCGGGTACAAGTAGGTTTAAGGCTCACTACTAAATGCTGTCGAGGCTTACCAAAGCAGGAATCTAGGGGGGGACTGTCAAAGTCTCCGGGTCAGTGAGTTGCAGCGTGAAGTCGCCGGGTTGAAGTGAAGAGTCTCTGATGAAGCTGACTCTATGTAAGCGCGGGGCAAGGAGAGTGGTCATGATAATCAAAGAAGGACTAACGCATGGTGACTTTAAGCGCAATACGAGACCATTTCAAAGTCTACTGAAGCAAGAGCCAACCTCCTAGCATACGGAGATGAGGAAAAGGAACGTATCTACGCTTTAATCCAGGATGACGTATCACAGGAATCCAGCACTCGCACAAGAGAACAATGTGTCAATGTGTCAAACATCTCTTATATTTATCCAAACGTCGTATCAACCAGCAATTGCATGCAAAAACTTTAGTAAAATATCACCAAGCGCTCCGCATTCCCCGTGGACTGAGAATCGCACTCAAACCATCCTTGTGCAAGAACTCAAAAAACTTCCAAGCCAAGTGGAACGCTATCCTTAATAAGTGTAGTCTAGATCTTATATTACTTATTATAGAAGAATTGTCCAATATTCTGATTGAGCTAACCAATGAAATCAAAGAGGTAGAGAAAGAACTTGAGGCCTTTAAATCAACTGAAGACATTTCACAAATGTTAGAAGACATCAAAACACAATTAGAAAAACATACTAAGGACATCAATGATAGGAAACTTAGGAAGTTCAAACGTGACACATTGGATTATCAACTAGATGAGGTATATACCTGGGCTGACATCTACGCCCAACGCCGCTGCAACAAACCTACGAGCCAACACACCGATACCTCCTCCTCTGGGAGTGACACCTCGAGTAGGCAAACCAAAAAGACACCCTATGATACAAATAGGGGTCAACAACAAGATAGAGCACAAGCGGATGAGAGCGCCTCCACATCTGATAGTGGTCCTTTTTTAGAGAAAGGCCACCGAGCAACCGACGACCCAGGCGAAGTAAGAGAAAAGGAACCAGAAGTTCCAAACACAAGAGGCTCCAAGAAGGAAAAAAAGAAACAGAATCGCTAGTTATTAACATCTCCGATACCGAATTATCGCGACATGAGATTGAGCTTCTACAGAAAGGCACGTCATTTATTCCTACTTCATTCACTAATCAACTGGAATTGGAGACCAGCACGTTTAAGTTAACCAGAAAATTAAGGTTACGACATTTTTTTGAAAATGTAATTCCACCATCATCTGATCAAAAACCGGATCTACTTTGTGGACTACGCCCCACAAGTTCATATATACCACCGGTCAGCCACAAAAGTATAGACACTTTTGAGACCCTAGTCAAACAGGATCTGGGAAAAATAAACTTCAAGAAAAAAACCATGACCAGAAATCTGACACAGAAAGAATATGACACATTGAAAAAAATTGCCAACAATAAATCGATCAAATGCATTAAGGCAGATAAAGGCGGAGCTCTCGTCGTTATGAATTCTAGTATGTACAATGCCAAAATGAATGAACACATCGGGAAATCCGACACCTACATTCCACTAGAATCTAACCCCACGAACCTGTATAAAGCCGCACTAGTATCGATCATCAACGAAGCTCATGATAAAGGAACCATTGATGAGCGTACCAAAAATTTTTTATTGGTAGATTTCCCAAGAAGTCCCACCATAACTCTATTACCCAAAATCCACAAAAACCTGAAGGACCCACCAATGCGGCCAATTGTGTCCACTAAGGGATCCCTCCACGAGCCCGTGGGGAAATTCCTTGATCGGTATCTCCAACCGTTTGTTAAAGAACTGAAAAGTTACGTGAAAGATACAACGGAATTCATACTCAAATTGTCGGAAATCAAAATAAATCAAAATGACAACCTCATCTTCTGCACCTCGGACGTGAACAGCTTGTACACCTCGATTCCACATGGAGGTGGAATTGAAGCCATTGAAAAGATTCTAGCACACAGCAACATCTCAGAAGCTTTGAAAGTATTCCTCATGGAGCTTATGATTTACACTCTCTACCATAGCTACTTCTGCCACAATAACCACTGGTTCCAACAATCATCTGGGATGTCCATGGGCAACTGCGCTGCACCGGCGTATGCTAATATTTACATGTCTGATTTCGAACAGCAGCATATCTATGAAAACCCAGCTTGGACCAACAATTTATTGATGTACGTCCGTTACATCGACGATTTATTCTTTGTGTGGAAAGGCACTAGAACCATGTTGGAAGATGAACTCAACAATTTAAACACCAAAGATCACCGAATACAAATGACATGGAATCTTGATGATTCTCAAATTAACTTCCTGGATGTACTTATCACCAGATCTGACACTGGTCTAATCACAGATCTCTACAGGAAACCAACCGACCGCAACAATACGTTGCACTTTGCAAGTTTTCACCAACATTCACTGAAGCGCCATCTCCCATACAGCCAAATGCTGCGATTAAAACGCATAGTATCCAATCCGGATACATATGTTCAAAGGATCGATGAAATGAGTCTAAGATTCATCGCCAGAGGCTACCCAGAAAAAACCACAGAGGAAGCAAGGAGAAAAGTATCTGGGATCAAACGCGAAACAGCTCTTAAGAAGACAACCAAAAAAGAGACAAACCGGATGGTAGTCGTTTCCAAATACTCCACATTGAGTGGAAGATACAAGAAGATCATCCTACAACATTGGAGAATTCTGGCATCGGAACCAGATTTCAAAGAAATGTTCAAAAACCCCCCGATCTTCGCATACACTCGAGCTAACAACCTCAAGGAGATCCTGTCGAAAGAAACACCTGTTCAACCCACCTACAGAGGCACAAAACCGTGCCTTAATTGCAACAACTGCAACAACATCATTACTGGCAACAAAATCAACCACCCAATGAGAGGCACAGAAATTAAGGTGAAAGTTAATGCAACGTGTGATTCGTCCAACCTGATCTATCTCCTCAAATGTCCTTGTGGAAAGATCTACATAGGAAAAACTGAGCGGAAAATCAAAGTCAGATTGAATGAACATAAATCTAACATCAGGACAAAACAAGCAAAATCAAGTGTGGCTGTACATTTTATGGAAAATCATCATACTGTGGCACAGCTTAAATTCATGGTTCTTGAAACTGTGGATAAAAAAGAAGGAAGAGACAACAACAAGTTCCTTCTTCAAAGAGAAACCTCATGGATTTATCGTCTACAATCTTATAAACCTTTTGGTCTTAATGACCGTATTGAACTAAGCTGCTTTCTATAAATACCCGGCTGGGTATATAAGGACACATTCATAATTGTGCGAGTTCACAGAGATGTTTATGTATTTATTGTTTACATTGCTATTTTACCCGTTCCTTGGTATGTTTCTTTCACTCCTCTTTGACATTACTGTCTTATTCCTTATTTTTTCACTTCTTTACCGCCTGATGAGTCTGTTCAGCTTCCCTCACATCTCCCCTTCTACTCCACTCTCACGCTGCATCACCCGTTCCAACATGGCGCTTAAAGTCACCATGCGTTAGTCCTTCTTTGATTATCATGACCACTCTCCTTGCCCCGCGCTTACATAGAGTCAGCTTCATCAGAGACTCTTCACTTCAACCCGGCGACTTCACGCTGCAACTCACTGACCCGGAGACTTTGACAGTCCCCCCCTAGATTCCTGCTTTGGTAAGCCTCAACAGCATTTAGTAGTGAGCCTTAAACCTACTTGTACCCGCTCTTCGAGCGTTTCCCTAACCATTTCCTTTTCACTTTTTGATCCGCCCAGCACGACATTTCAGCCCGACATACACGTGAGCATTTTCTCATTCGTTTTTCCTATTGTTGCTACCTGCTACCCGCTTACATACCCTGTTTCTCCCTTCTGGGTGCACCGACTATTTTCTTGCACATTTGAGCCAACTTGACAGTTCATTTCAGGTGTAATGGTTACCTCTGCATTTTTTACGCACAGACTTTTGTTTGTTTATATTCACCATTGGGAATTGTTTGTTTTGTATACAATTATCTGTTAATGCTACGCTGATACAAATGTAGATCGTTCTCATTTCTTACAGAGCTCCTTGAAAAAGGGTTATCGACTCGAAATGCATTGGAGCAATGTTGATTTTGTGTAGAGCCTAATTAACTGGATGCAAATAATCCATTAATGAAAGACTTATGAAAACATGAAATTCAATTCAATTCAAATAAATTTTTGAAATTCATCGGAGTCTTTATCTTTGAACCAGAGGGAGTGCCCAAATACTGGGATGTGCGCATTGATTTGTTCACACATACTTATAGCTTATATTTTGGCGTAAACGGACGGTTACGCCACCAGTTGGAGCACCTTTAAAAAAAATCAAGTACTAAAAAAATGAACACTTAAAATTCTTTCACGTAACAACGCAGTGCATTGCCCACCTTGTTTTTTTAATCTAACAGTTCTTCCGCCCCAAAGGCAATAGCACGCATCTAAAATGCAATACGAGACCATTTCAAAGTCTACTGAAGCAAGAGCCAACCTCCTAGCATACGGAGATGAGGAAAAGGAACGTATCTACGCATTAATCCAGGATGACGTATCACAGGAATCCAGCACTCGCACAAGAGAACAATGTGTCAAACATCTCTTATATTTATCCAAACGTCGTATCAACCAGCAATTGCATGCAAAAACTTTAGTAAAATATCACCAAGCGCTCCGCATTCCCCGTGGACTGAGAATCGCACTCAAACCATCCTTGTGCAAGAACTCAAAAAACTTCCAAGCCAAGTGGAACGCTATCCTTAATAAGTGTAGTCTAGATCTTATATTACTTATTATAGAAGAATTGTCCAATATTCTGATTGAGCTAACCAATGAAATCAAAGAGGTAGAGAAAGAACTTGAGGCCTTTAAATCAACTGAAGACATTTCACAAATGTTAGAAGACATCAAAACACAATTAGAAAAACATACTAAGGACATCAATGATAGGAAACTTAGGAAGTTCAAACGTGACACATTGGATTATCAACTAGATGAGGTATATACCTGGGCTGACATCTACGCCCAACGCCGCCGCAACAAACCTACGAGCCAACACACCGATACCTCCTCCTCTGGGAGTGACACTTTGAGTAGGCAAACCAAAAAGACACCCTATGATACAAATAGGGGTCAACAACAAGATAGAGCACAAGCGGATGAGAGCGCCTCCACATCTGATAGTGGTCCTTTTTTAGAGAAAGGCCACCGAGCAACCGACGACCCAGGCGAAGTAAGAGAAAAGGAACCAGAAGTTCCAAACACAAGAGGCTCCAAGAAGGAAAAAAAGAAACAGAATCGCTAGTTATTAACATCTCCGATACCGAATTATCGCGACATGAGATTGAGCTTCTACAGAAAGGCACGTCATTTATTCCTACTTCATTCACTAATCAACTGGAATTGGAGACCAGCACGTTTAAGTTAACCAGAAAATTAAGGTTACGACATTTTTTTGAAAATGTAATTCCACCATCATCTGATCAAAAACCGGATCTACTTTGTGGACTACGCCCCACAAGTTCATATATACCACCGGTCAGCCACAAAAGTATAGACACTTTTGAGACCCTAGTCAAACAGGATCTGGGAAAAATAAACTTCAAGAAAAAAACCATGACCAGAAATCTGACACAGAAAGACAATGACACATTGAAAAAAATTGCCAACAATAAATCGATCAAATGCATTAAGGCAGATAAAGGCGGAGCTCTCGTCGTTATGAATTCTAGTATGTACAATGCCAAAATGAATGAACACATCGGGAAATCCGACACCTACATTCCACTAGAATCTAACCCCACGAACCTGTATAAAGCCGCACTAGTATCGATCATCAACGAAGCTCATGATAAAGGAACCATTGATGAGCGTACCAAAAATTTTTTATTGGTAGATTTCCCAAGAAGTCCCACCATAACTCTATTACCCAAAATCCACAAAAACCTGAAGGACCCACCAATGCGGCCAATTGTGTCCACTAAGGGATCCCTCCACGAGCCCGTGGGGAAATTCCTTGATCGGTATCTCCAACCGTTTGTTAAAGAACTGAAAAGTTACGTGAAAGATACAACGGAATTCATACTCAAATTGTCGGAAATCAAAATAAATCAAAATGACAACCTCATCTTCTGCACCGCGGACGTGAACAGCTTGTACACCTCGATTCCACATGGAGGTGGAATTGAAGCCATTGAAATGATTCTAGCACACAGCAACATCTCAGAAGCTTTGAAAGTATTCCTCATGGAGCTTATGATTTACACTCTCTACCATAGCTACTTCTGCCACAATAACCACTGGTTCCAACAATCATCTGGGATGTCCATGGGCAACTGCGCTGCACCGGCGTATGCTAATATTTACATGTCTGATTTCGAACAGCAGCATATCTATGAAAACCCAGCTTGGACCAACAATTTATTGATGTACGTCCGTTACATCGACGATTTATTCTTTGTGTGGAAAGGCACTAGAACCATGTTGGAAGATGAACTCAACAATTTAAACACCAAAGATCACCGAATACAAATGACATGGAATCTTGATGATTCTCAAATTAACTTCCTGGATGTACTTATCACCAGATCTGACACTGGTCTAATCACAGATCTCTACAGGAAACCAACCGACCGCAACAATACGTTGCACTTTGCAAGTTTTCACCAACATTCACTGAAGCGCCATCTCCCATACAGCCAAATGCTGCGATTAAAACGCATAGTATCCAATCCGGATACATATGTTCAAAGGATCGATGAAATGAGTCTAAGATTCATCGCCAGAGGCTACCCAGAAAAAACCACAGAGGAAGCAAGGAGAAAAGTATCTGGGATCAAACGCGAAACAGCTCTTAAGAAGACAACCAAAAAAGAGACAAACCGTATGGTAGTCGTTTCCAAATACTCCACATTGAGTGGAAGATACAAGAAGATCATCCTACAACATTGGAGAATTCTGGCATCGGAACCAGATTTCAAAGAAATGTTCAAAAACCCCCCGATCTTCGCATACACTCGAGCTAACAACCTCAAGGAGATCCTGTCGAAAGAAACATCTGTTCAACCCACCTACAGAGGCACAAAACCGTGCCTTAATTGCAACAACTGCAACAACATCATTACTGGCAACAAAATCAACCACCCAATGAGAGGCACAGAAATTAAGGTGAAAGTTAATGCAACGTGTGATTCGTCCAACCTGATCTATCTCCTCAAATGTCCTTGTGGAAAGATCTACATAGGAAAAACTGAGCGGAAAATCAAAGTCAGATTGAATGAACATAAATCTAACATCAGGACAAAACAAGCAAAATCAAGTGTGGCTGTACATTTTATGGAAAATCATCATACTGTGGCACAGCTTAAATTCATGGTTCTTGAAACTGTGGATAAAAAAGAAGGAAGAGACAACAACAAGTTCCTTCTTCAAAGAGAAACCTCATGGATTTATCGTCTACAATCTTATAAACCTTTTGGTCTTAATGACCGTATTGAACTAAGCTGCTTTCTATAAATACCCGGCTGGGTATATAAGGACACATTCATAATTGTGCGAGTTCACAGAGATGTTTATGTATTTATTGTTTACATTGCTATTTTACCCGTTCCTTGGTATGTTTCTTTCACTCCTCTTTGACATTACTGTCTTATTCCTTATTTTTTCACTTCTTTACCGCCTGATGAGTCTGTTCAGCTTCCCTCACATCTCCCCTTCTACTCCACTCTCACGCTGCATCACCCGTTCCAACATGGCGCTTAAAGTCACCATGCGTTAGTCCTTCTTTGATTATCATGACCACTCTCCTTGCCCCGCGCTTACATAGAGTCAGCTTCATCAGAGACTCTTCACTTCAACCCGGCGACTTCACGCTGCAACTCACTGACCCGGAGACTTTGACAGTCCCCCCCTAGATTCCTGCTTTGGTAAGCCTCGACAGCATTTAGTAGTGAGCCTTAAACCTACTTGTACCCGCTCTTCGAGCGTTTCCCTAACCATTTCCTTTTCACTTTTTGATCCGCCCAGCACGGCATTTCAGCCCGACATACACGTGAGCATTTTCTCATTCGTTTTTCCTATTGTTGCTACCTGCTACCCGCTTACATACCCTGTTTCTCCCTTCTGGGTGCACCGACTATTTTCTTGCACATTTGAGCCAACTTGACAGTTCATTTCAGGTGTAATGGTTACCTCTGCATTTTTTACGCACAGACTTTTGTTTGTTTATATTCACCATTGGGAATTGTTTGTTTTGTATACAATTATCTGTTAATGCTACGCTGATACAAATGTAGATCGTTCTCATTTGTTACAGAGCTCCTTGAAAAAGGGTTATCGACTCGAAATGCATTGGAGCAATGTTGATTTTGTGTAGAGCCTAATTAACTGGATGCAAATAATCCATTAATGAAAGACTTATGAAAACATGAAATTCAATTCAATTCAAATAAATTTTTGAAATTCATCGGAGTCTTTATCTTTGAACCAGAGGGAGTGCCCAAATACTGGGATGTGCGCATTGATTTGTTCACACATACTTATAGCACGTTCAATCACAAAGCAGGTGGAAAGTGCCCCCGTGGGGAGCCAGCTTTCCAGCCATCCGGTTAGAAACCGCTCCATATTGTCCTTTTCGCATCGTTCCGGAAAGCCAACAAAGCGTAGGTTGTTCCTACGTGCGCGACCTTCAGCATCTTCCACTCGGGTCGCAAGGGCCTTCTGAACGTGTTCCATCGCGGCCATTTTGCGTTTCAAGGTTCCCACATCATCCTCGACCACCGAGATCCTCGACTCCGTCTCGGTAATCCGTTCCACGGCGTTCCGTAGGTCTTGTCGCAGCAGGGTCACGTCCGCACCCACTGCCCCAATCTTTGCGTCCAGCATATCTCTGGACTGGGTGATCGCCGCCATGAGTGCCGCGTTGTCCGGTCCAGCTCCTCCACCCCCACTGGGAGCTCCAGACCCTCCGCTGGGTCCGGTAAACTTGTCTATGGGCCCTTGCTTGGGCGGGCCGCCACCTCCCCTAGTCATAGCCGCGTGAAGCCGTAGGGTTCAGTATCAGGAGGCTCCACAGAGGGGGGGGTTCCTTCCACCGAAGAGTGGGTCCGTCCGTGGTCCCGCAGCCCCTGAAGAGGAAACGGCCCCCAGCCAGGGGTCTATGGAAACTGATCACCAGGCCGTGTCCCTCTCTCCCCCGCTTCCGATTGCTCCGCAGGTCACACAGCGGACCACCCCGGATTCACAGGTCTCGCAGGTCCCCGGGCGTCCCGACTGCCACACCACCAGCCTCGCCAATGACAATCCAAGGGAGGTTCAACGTGGCCCACCGGCCGTCCCTGGCAGGGTCTGCACCCCCAATCGTGATAGGGCCAATGGGTCACCCCAGAAGGCAGCTCAGCGGCGCCCCCCACAACCTGCCGCCACTTCCACCGGCACGGAGGCACCTAAATACCTCCTGTGGTCTGCGTCGGTTCTGTCCGCAGCCGGCCCCGGGAGAGCGCGAAAACCCAGGCCCCGGCTTACCGGCAAGGATGCAGGCCTCCACTCTCCCCAGGTTCTCCAGGTGTGTCCCAAAATCGCAGCGAGGCTGATCAGCACCCAGCCGCTGCACCTTGGAGCCGCCGCCGTTCAGGGTCAGTCCGTCAGCCGAGTGGTCCGCCGGCTCGGTCGGATCTCCCCAGCCACTCCACTGCTGTCGATGTCGGAGGCCCCGAAAATCGAGGTCCCGGTCTTGCGGCCCCAACGTAGGCCTCGTCTCACTCCAGCCTCCTCCAAATGCCAGAGCAGGCACCCACCATAGCCAGAGGGTCCCTCCAGTAGCTCCTCACTCCGCCCGGAAGAAGGGTTCCGCCAGCCCCTGGGGGACGGACATAAGCAGGTCGGCGCGTCGACCCCCCAGCCGGGGAGCGCCAAACTCGAGGTCCCGGCTTTTCCCCGGGGACTAGGCCGCAGACTGCCGCCGCGGTCTTCAGCTCCGCCAGCGATCCGGGAGCACCGAAGGGCACACCGGGCGATACCTCCTGCCCTCTGTACTGCTCGCCAGCTGTTTGGGGAGCGAAACGGGTCTGGAAGCCAGGATTAGTAGTCGGATAAAGAACGGGCCGGTGGGAGCTCTAACAAGCTGCGTCCACCATCGTCGCCCGCGTAGCCACGCCCCCAGTGTGCAAGGTTTTTGACCGTAAATGGAATCGGTTCATCCAGTACGGCTGTGGTTTTACTCTCAAAGATTTGACAATTGTTCTCTATAGAGTTAGAGGAGTTCAAGGCCTTTGAGAAATCTAAGACGGGCCCTGATGAGAACTTATACGTTTGTGTCAAGCCGTACTTTACGTTATGGTTGTTGTGGCACTCTTAAGGTGGTCCGCACTACCGGTATGTAGGTAAAAGGTGATACATGAGTGGTCTGTCCAGCACAGGGGAGTAATATCCTTTACTAGTACCTATCCATCTGGGCAGAAGATAAGATCCAGAGTATGACCACCCAGGTCCGTGGGGTCTTGCATCTGTTGGTGGAGACCAATAATTTCACGGGAGCTCTTAAGATCATTATAGGCCAGGGTTAGGTCTCCTTCGGCCCAGAGATTAAAGTCTCCTAACATAAGAAAGTTAGAGTGGGCCAGGGTCAGATTAGATTTGATATCGCAAAAGGAGGGAAGAAGAGAGGCCAAGGAGTCCCGGGGCCTGTAACAGACAGCCCGACACATGCATTACCCTTCATCACCTTGAGGAGGAAACCTAGCTATTAGATTTCTACAACACCGTCTATAGGAAAGGTGGAGAAGTTCAATTTATCGTTATATAAAATGCCTGTACAACTCCCTTTCTTATTAGGCCGAGGTTTGTGAAATGCCTTAAATCCGTAAGAACATGCTCTGTCGAGGACTGCTGATTCAGGAGTGGTCCAGGTCTCAATGATGAAAATAACATCATACAGGCCAGAGTCAAGCAGTAGATTGATTTCCTCTGCATGCTTTGTCAAGATTTGGCATTTAGCAGACCACATTTCAGGGAACTAGAAGGTTGATCACCACTGGTATTGCTTTTAAGTGTGCATACTGGATTAACTATAGTGGCAGAGGGCAGTAGGAGACACTGCTTACCTATTTGTAGAAGTTGATTTAGAGTGTAGTTAATCCTAGCGTGTTGAGAGACATTTCCACTCGCAGCATGACTGTAGCTGACCACGGTTGGAGTGCAGACCGGCGCAGGTGGGCTTGCCTTTGGCAAAACTAGACCCTGCTTCTTCAGTGCCTGCGGACTGCAGGGGAGTAGCTCCTGTACTCCAAGGGAGATTGCTGGCAATTTGCGATGGGCTGCCAGTCTACTTGGTTTCTTGGTAGTTGCTCAGCTGCAGGGCGAGTTACTTGGTTGTGATTGTCGATACTGGTGCGGCAGGCAGGGTTTGGTGACAAAAGTCCACAGCAGTCTTCGGTTCTTGCTTTTTCACGTCTATTCTTTGTCCTCTTCTTGATCTGTAGAAATCTAAATTCATGGCTTCAGGGGAGCCCCTGAAATACTCAAATTAGGGGCATTAAGGGGAGTGACGGGTAGCAGCGAATGGGTTACTTACCTTTAGGGTGACTACACCCTTTTTATGACCACTTCCTGTGGGAAGTATGCGTAACCCTAACCCAGTGAGCCTAATTCCACCAAAAACTAAGATTGTGGACTTCCCTTTTTCGTATTCGCATCAGGCAGACCACCTCAGGGGTGTAACTAGCCTACCAGGGGTCACACCTCCTGACTAGCTACTTTTCCCTCCTGTCCTAGTGCCAAATGGGTTCAAGGCAGAGGGTGGCATCTCCCAAGTCTGGGGGAAGCCAGGGTCGAATATCAAAGTTGTCAGAGGCCTTTGAAGCCCCCTGCCTTAATATGCTGATTACTTAGCTATCCTGCTTGAAGAATCTGACAGCACCTCTGGCCGGAGTAGTATAAGGTGGGATACAGGACAAAGTGGGAGGAGAGCCAAGGGAAAGGAAAACCAATAGATACAGTATATGGCAAGACAAACAATCATAATATCCGACTACCTTAAGGGATAGGAGCAAAAACAAAACAATAAGCTATTAATAAATCCATCCCTGGAATCGGTGTGGGCTTAATAAAGCGAGACGTTTGACACCAAACATCTTGGGTTTCAGTGAAGCCATCATGTAGCTGGAGAAATCTTAATTACCAGTGTCCAACACCTGTAATTTAAATGGCTTCCCTGTTCACTTGTGATATCTGAGAATTGTCGTAGTCTTTATAGTGTGAACCAGCCATTTTGAGCGCCTCAGATGTCCCAAGTATGAATGATGATTTCAGTTTCAGAAGATGATGTTGGTCCATCCTGTACTCTGCCTCCATTTCTTTGTTGTAAGCAACTATTTAGAGTCCCACTGTAAACATATCTCTGCAAAACTGTTACCCTCTTTAATTTGAAGATGCCTACATCCAACTGCCAGATATAAAATGCAGGTTGTCCCTTCATTTTGACTTCATTTAAACCACGGTCTTTCCTTGCTATTTTTATGTATGGAAATTGCAGCAACTCTATGCAGAAGGCAAATTATTATTTGAAGAACACGCTGAAGTAAGGGGTATTAGCGTGATAACTACAGAAACAAAGAAATAACGTTAAAAAAAATACAATAAATTGGCAGACGGAATGAAAGAAATTGCTGAAATAAAGCACACTCTTCCGTTCGGTTTAATTATATTTTAATTAGTAACTCTTCAGGAGTTAAAATAACTACTAAAAAGGATTGTGTTCAAAACCTTACCAGACATTTGAAAAACCACCAAAGTACCAAAAGTTAATAATCCTTATTAGTGATGCATGGTCTTGCCCTCTTTGTGAAATGTCAACATGAAAATAACTCAAGACATTGTGGAACAAATAAATCCAATCTTAAAAAAGAATTTAATAAGACAAAAATCATATTACACTTGACTATTTGAGGAGCCTTGACTTTTTTACATACAAGTGACACAGGTCTGGTTTTTGTGTGAAAAATAATAACCAAACAAAAAAAAAAGCACTACAGGTAAGGATTTCCAGCAAGGGCCTGTGTGTGTCAAATCGGTTAGCTGGAAAGCATCATTGATATCTTAAAATAAATAACTCTGCTTCCATTTACTTGACACTGTCGAGGAAAACGGATAATTGTTTACAAATTTATAGAACTTTGATAATGAGTAGACTGTCTAAATTGCCTGAAGGACCCAATTGCCGATATGACCCATTGTGGGGCAGTAGATAGCCTTGGTTGCTTTAAGGTTGCTGGCTGACTAGTGCTATTGGAAACGCGGCAAGTGGTCAGCCCTTGTAACAAGTATTGCCTGTTGTACATATATACTAATGTGAGTCAACTTGTCTCTTACCTACTTTTTAGGATTTGACTATCTGGTTATTGATGTTGAGCAACACATTCTCAATCGTATAGTGTGGAGTGGCTCAGATAACAAGGATTAGAATTGCACATTAGGAATACAAAGTCCAGGTAGAGCTGAACTTTGGCGTGAATTCTTAGATTTGGATTTACAAATAAAGGTTCAACTAGTAAAAGCATAAGTATCTCAGAGGTGCCTTGTCTGCCCTGCAAGAAAATGACATTTTGTGTGAGCAGTTTGGAAGAGTCTTACTGCCTTTTGATTAAGGCATGCTCACTCGTTGCTGATGTCTTTGCAGTTGCATTAGTTCAGCATGTATGCGGCCACTGCTCTCTTGGCAGTAGCGCTGCAGGAACCATGCAGGCAGGATTAAGGCCGCCAACATGATCCTGCGGCAGTCCTGCTGACTCACCTCAGTGGTGTTGATGAGGCTGTTTGGGTTTGGGGCAGTGGACAAGGGAGTAGGCATACTGCAGCATAATGTCACTTCACTGTGTGTGTGTTTAGGCAAGCCTCTGGTGTGAGATTTGATTTTTGTTGTGAGCATTGCACCCTCTAAAGAACCACATTGTAGTTGCCTTGAGATCCATGTTGCTGCTGTTCATGAACACCACCCCAGTTCTACAATAGTATCTTGGCCAGGTCAGCTGCAATAGAGAATTGCATTGAGCCCTTCCGTTATGCTCCGGGACAGCAAAAAAGGCAAGGACCCATCCGGGGACTTGAATTCGGAGAGTTACCAGCACTTTGAAGACTTGCCCAGCATCATCACTGCAGCAATATTAAAAGTAGTCTCTCACTCCCACAGAGTGGAACACCAGACTCTTTCAAGCAGCAGAGGAGGCGATGACACATCGGGGGACTTTAAATCCTAGTGCCCATGGCACTAAAAGTAGTCCTCACTCCTGAAGGACATGATGCACTTGGTCCTAGGCTTAGCAAGTCGGATGCTCGAAGAGGCTGCACAGGCCCATTCCCTTGAGTCTCTCGGCTACAATTTAGGCACCTTCATCTCCACCACCAATCCTCCCACAAAATACCCTATAAATACCTCACATCATTCCATGGCTAGATCCTGCAAGCCTGTCCAGAATCCTACATTCAGCCCCGATGAGTAAATACCTATCTATAGCTGCCCATGCTGTAAAGATAAATGAAATGAGTAGCACTAATAAGCTGCAGGACAGCTAAGTTCTGCAATTGCCCATGCAGGCTGCTGCACCTGATGTAATGTTATTGACCAGTGTGCTTCTTGAAAACATGATCAGAATAACATATTTTGTGAATTAAATAATATGACGATGCGCTGGTAATACAGAACATTGGGAGGGCAAAAGTTGAGTCTGACCAAGTCTGCATGGTGAGACGTGTGGTTGACTGGACTATTCAAACAAATCAGCGACTAGGTATTGAATTGCCAAATTTACTGTGTGAAATATTGAACTCTGTGAATCAAGGATGTGTGCTTTGTTTCGAATATGAAAGCTGCCCTGTTAGCCTTTTTGTACGGACCCCCATGTTCTTTCTCTCTTTTTTTTTTTTTTAACCTTTGTACTATTCAATGATGGGATTTACATCGAACAAGTTTGCCAAACTTTTGCAGCAGTTACATACAAGACAATGCACCCCACGTTCCTTCTGTGCTGCTCTGCCCAAATGTAAAGGAAATAGACCTAGTTCAAGTGTTTGTTTTGCGCCCGTATGTTTTCCTGTTGAAACAAATGTGGACCATGTGAGTCTTTAAAAGATATTGAGTGACTACAGTGTACCACCAGCTTTGTTTTAAAACGTTCCTTATGTTTGTCGAAGGATGATAAAAAACGTTCTCTCCGTCAAGAACCGGACTTTGGAGAAGGCTTTTACATTATCATAAGTTATATTCAATAATTGTAGATTGCGGGCCCATTTGTTGAAATCCAGAAGATTATTTGATTCATTTAGATATTGTGGTATATCTTTAACTTGTGCTTCTTTGGGTAATAATCCTTTAAAAGAGAAAATGTCCATGTATAAAAGCCAGTGTATTTTTACAATTACACATGGTGCTGGAGTAAGAAGATTTGCCAACACTGCATTCCAAAATAAATGTAACACGTGCTTACTAGCTCTTTCTTAAAGAACTACACATCTTTTTATGCCATGGAGAATCAGGACTCTGGAATGGAGAATCTAGTCTAAGATAAGTGAGGCATGAAATCAAGTGGGCCACCTTTTTGCCTTGTATATCTACCTGGTTTAATTTTCTACTCTGCTACATCACAGAACTGTTTTTTTTTAAACCAATGACTTCAGAGCCTCGCACAAATTAAGCTGGTTAACAACCAGTAACGCATTCCTTGATCAGGAACAATTTAGGCTGTATGAGACTCTGAGGACTATCATGACGACAAGCAACATCTGGGCTAAAACACATTTTTAACATAAAAGTTTATTGATGGAGTCTGTAGGTTCTCTTTTTCCTTCATATGAACCCACACTGACTTTTTTGTTTTGTGCCTTTGTATCTATAGCTCAGATCAAACTAAAATGCATTTTGAATTTTTATAAATCTCCACATATGAAATACCTCAAGCGCACTTTTGAAACGGGAGAAGTTAAGAAGATAAAGACAACCTGTTTTATTTCACCAGTGCTTACTACTTCTAAGGCTTACTCTTGAGGCTTTTTTTTAAAAATACAGTTGTTAAAATGAGAAGTCACTGGTTAAGCTCTGTTTACAGGATTTCTAGATGTTTTCTTTAATTTATTTTAAACATGCATACTTTGCTTGAATTCATTTTTATGTATCTGTTATGGTAAGTCAGAAATAAATTGGTTTGATTGTGATATACAAGTGCTTAACCAATGTTAAAAGGACAGTAAAAGGTGTGGACCACATCTGTAGCTTGGTTACTGGTACTTTATTAGGTAGAAACTCGTAAGATTATGTAGACCACTTGCTTGGGCCTCTGGATACCAGTCCGATGTGGAGTAAATTCACTAGGTACATCTGAAATGATTGTCACAAGCTCGGCATTGTACTGATGTCAAAAACTTTTAGCACACAGGCCGCAGTGCACTAATTTCCTATATGTTAGGCTTTTTTCCTGTAGATAGTTTCCTTTCATAATTTAGGAGATATCTATATGGCGCATGGTCTGCAGGGTTTTTTTTGCAGAGTTTTATATAGCGCGAACTTGACCCGAAACCGAACCGGGTATCAGAGCGCTTTACATAGCACCGGTTACGTTACATGAGGACACACATTCATTTTTGTTAGGCACGGGGAGATTAAGTGATTTGCCCAGAATCACAGGAGGTTTAGCGTCATTACCGAGACTCAAACCCAGTTCCCCAGGTGCAAGGTCGAGCGCCCTACCCTGCTTTTAAGCGCTTTTTACATTTTCCAGTACATTTTTTATGTGTTTTAATAGAGGTTCCTTTAAAATAATTTGCCATTGTTAAGGTTTATAAAAAGAGAATAGTTTATTCGAAAATATTTTCATGCATTACATACTGCACATACACAAAAGCTATTCAGACCGTGAAAGTTTAATGAAGCTAATTGTGATTGGGAACTGTTGTTCAAGGTAACAGTAACTTCATGAATGTTCAGTCTAAATTAACGTGGCATTTTATGTTTCTATTACCATGAATTTCATAACTCTTAATTGCTTTTATTTCAAAGGAAGAAAATCAACAGCAAGCACGTGATGATGAAGAGCGGCGAAAAGAGGCTAGCGCACATTTCCAGATGACCTTAAATGAGATAAAAACTCAAATGGAGCAGCACGATGTATACAATGCTAAATTGCGTCAAGAAAACATTGAGCTGGGTGAAAAGCTAAAAAAATTGATTGAGCAGTATTCTTTGCGTGAAGAGGTAAGACCAATACAATCTCATGTAATTTAAATTAGCATACTAATGAGAACAGGTACAGTTTAATTGGAAGAGACATGTGGCTGGAATGGTTCTAGAAGTCCTCAAACCTTGCTTGCTTGTCTTCGTTCGTCATTGAGAACTTTTCGGATTCATACGTCTAACTGCTGGTTCCTCATCTTAGACTATCCCCTAGTAACCAGACTGGATCCGGCGAATTTTGTAGCAGTGCTTCTGCGTGCCACTAGTGTGGCATCTTAATGCCACAGAAGTGATCAAGCTCAGCTTCTGTCTCTTCCTTCCTTCCATTCTTTCTTCGTTTTCTGACATGGATCCGTAGCTCAGCTCCAGACTTTTTTTTCTCAACCACTCCAGAATGTCATGGGCTTGGGAAATGGCTCGAAATTAGTGTTACAAATGCGTTCGACAGTGATTTGAAACTAGAGGCACAGTTGTATATCGCCAAACACAAGAAGTAACCTCTGCCTTGCGCAGATCTCGCTCCCAGTCATGGGCCTAGTGTACTCCCAGTCGCTAGGCCATTATCCGACTGCCCCACTTCCTCTTTGGAAGTCCCTCTGTCTAGTCCAAGTGCAGTCACAAAACCGAGAAACAGGACTGGAAACTATCCCTCTACTCGGACTACAAAGAAAAGGTGCAAGGGCATCAAGATGTCAGCGTCCCATCAAGGTCACCGGCAAAAACGCAGATTTATCAGTGCACCCAGAGTTTCCTAGTCCCTTGTTGACCTTATGCATATAGAGGCCTTTAAAGAGTCCATTGTGCTAATTTTCAGTGTGCCACTAGCTCTGACTGGTGCACTTTTGGGTCCCGCTACTGCAGGGGCCTCCAGTCAGGTTACTGCTGGCGAGTCCTCCGCTGGCAGTCTATTCCCTCAGGATCTGTTACCAGGCCAGTCACAACTCCAGCACAGTCATCCACTCCGGCCCAAGATCCATACGCTGGGGGATGATCCAGTGCTGACACCGATGTCCGATCCTGAACCGATCGTAGCTCGAGCTAGATCGGTATATCACTTTGAGATCACAAAAGGACAACGTGTACTTATTCTGCATTACAGTTATCAGCAGAGAGGTCATTATTTTTTTGGCTCTGATTTTGATCCTGTGCCAGAGCAGGTTGCGCCCCAGGATATTGATGATGGTGAGGAGGATGCCCTGCTCCCCCATCATACTGATGATGCCTTATACTTTGATTTACAGAAAGGCAGTGGACTTGATATTTCTGCTGGTACAAAGTTTGCTTGCCACATGGGACACCAGTAGAGGAAACTAGCTAATTTGCTATTGTGCTTCGGAGGCCTCCTGAGGTAGTAGAATTTCATCTGCCCTCCATTGAGACTAAAAGAAATGTTTTGACTGAAAGATCTTTAGACTGGGCCTGCAACCTCTGAGCCTTTGCACCCATTTAATGATACCCTCACTGATGCCTTCACTGCTACTTGGGTGGCATAATGTTCTTACCTGCCCAGACGTCGCAGATCGATGCCTGGTAATCTAGGCTTTCTCGCCAAGCACTCTGCTCTGGAAAGTCATATTGTACAGGCATGCTAAAGAATCCACTTTGGCAAATGTATGTTTTCCTCTAACAACTTGGCACTGCACTTTGAAAGCGCAGTCTGTCTGTTGGGCTGGTGCACAGATACCCTTTGGGAGATGGCTAGCTAGATCTTGCAGATGGTCCTGGAGGATCCAAGGGTCGCTTTGATTCGGACTATACAGGACAGCCATTATGCAGCCAAGTATGTTATCTGTGCCAGTTTGGATATTACTTACTGCATTGGTAGGGCCGCCTGTATGAGTCTTGTCCTTGATAGGCATACCTGGATATGGTTCACAGAATTCTCGGTGATATTATGTCTTCGCTAATGGTCTTTTTTTTGATGGGTTTCTCTTCCTTGTGGAGAAAGAAAACTCCACTTTGAAACACTTCAAAGACAACATAGCTTACAGTGCTCTCTTTGGGGCTTATGAATCCTGCCTAGCAATTTGTGCACCAGTTCTTAAGATTTAGAGGCTATTTTTGGAAGCTTGTGTATGGGCAGAGATAGCCTGCCAGCCGGTGATGAACCTGAGAGATCAGTCCTTTAGCTACTGCAGACTCTCATCCCACAGGCAATGCGTGGGGCTAGATGAGGCATCAGTCCTCCAATTCCTCCTCCCCTGCTACATCGGCCAACAAACTGCTTTAGTTGATTGGGAAACACGGCGTCCGCGAGCTAAGCAGCGGCGCTCTTCCTTCCCGGTTGCTCTCTCGTTTCTCCTCCCCGAAGGCAGCATGATTCTGTGTCAGCGTGTGCGTGAGCGCTAAGGACTTGTTCATGTGGGGGTATTTTTTCCCGCTTCCACCCGCGTTAAAGTCCGGACGCTGGAGGTCTCGAATGTGCCCCAGAGACATCGAGGATTACGAAACGCTCCCACGCCCTTACTTTTACCGCGTTGGGCTGGAGCCGCCCTGGAGCTTAAACTCGGTCGTAGTGCGGCAGCTTGCGGTCTTCTCCGCGGGCTTTCCCGGGGCAGTTCAAGCAGCGCCAGCAGCAGCAGCAATTTTGGAATCGGTGCCTTTTTCTTGCCAGCAGGTATTGCCGCCTCGGAACCACATACTGATCCTGTTGAAGAGGACCCCACTGAGGTGGCGGTGCACCTCCAAAAGGGTGGTAAGGGGGTGCTTGCTTCAAATAGCGGTAAGAGTGTGTTCGCTTTAAAGCAGGGGACGCCTACTCTGTAGCCCCTAGGAAGACGGCTTTGATTCCTGTCTTAAAAACGAGTGAGGTCCCGAACAAGAACAGGAAAGGGGGTAGGAAGAAGGGGAAGCAGACGAAGGACATTAAGGACTCCTCTGTACCCCATAGAGTTACTCGTGCTCAGGCCCTGGGGGAAGGTACTGAAGACCTAATCACTATATTTACTGGTCTCCGACTCAGACTCTGATTCTGATTTAGGACAGGGCAAAGCCCCACAGAGAAACTCTAGGAAGGTGAGGGCTGTGAGGCTGGGAAGAAATCAGCGCTAAAAGGCAGTACTGTCCGTATCGCTCCCTCCTTGCAATCCTTTTTTAGGGTCCAGCCCCAGGTTTTGAATATTCATAATCGAGAGGCTCCGAGTGAGACATATAAATCTCCTTCTGAGTTCCATCACATTATGTCTAATCCTCCATCTATAGAGCCCAGTACCGGTCTTGTTACTTTGACTGAGCAATAAGATATTCTAAGCCCGCCACTGGGGTCAGATACCAACACTCTTTATATTCCTAATCCTGATGAATTTAATCTAACTAAGGAACCTAAGGAACCACTCGTAGCTCCACCTGGGACTTCTCGGTCTCTTGTTCCCTCTGAAGCCGGGGAAGGAGAGCTAGTCGGGTCCTCGATTGAGGCGCTCCTTGAATCCCTGAAATCAGATACAAAACAAGGCTTCATGGTTTCGGCAGATAATCAAACAGATATTAGGGCAGCATGCGAGGTGCTGGAGAAGAAAGTGGATTTACTCAATAAAAGAACTGAATCTTTAGAGCGCTCAGTAGAGGAGTTTAAGGCTAATCTAGGGTCTGCCGAGATAAAAATCCAGGTTCTTCGAAGGGATGGAGATGCGATGAAAGAAAGGATGGAATCACTGGAGAACTATTCAAAAAGGAATAACCTAAGGTTATTGAAGGTTCCGGAGAACAAAGAAGGTAGCAATATTTAAACATTTGTTGCAACACTATTGAAGGAGTCTTTGAATTTGGAGGACCCTGTTGACCTTCTGGAGCAGGATATTCAGAGGGTGCACAGAGATCCTTTTAGATTAAATACAGCTAGAGCTAAACCTAGAAAAATTCTAATAACTTTCTCACCTATTCTTTAAAGGAAAAGATATTAAACCTAGCCCTGAAAGTAAAATCATTAAAGGGCCCGGATTTTCCGTTCAAAGTGCGTTCTGACTTATCCAAGGTAACTCTGGATCGCCAATGGGAATTGGGCCAAAGAATGGAGAAATTCAGGTCTTTTGGTGCTACGGTTCAGATGAGATTTCCCGCTTTTTTGAAAATTATGTACAACAATAAAATGTACAATATCAGATCCCCAAGTGAGGCAGATAATTTGTTGACATCTTTAGGGGATATCTCACGAGAGAAGTAATGAAGCAATGAACCCTTTCTCGAGGTGAGTTGAGAGAATGGTGATCTTCCATTTATTTACCTTTAAGAGGAACCCCCCCAAAGAAATTTTATATAGAAAATAAATTGCGTTGTACGGAAAAGGAGGTGGAAAAATTAAATTAAAAAAAAGGAAATAAAAAACATACATTAAAAATCACTAATAATGTAAAAAGAAAGAATAGATTTATGGGGTCCAGAAACAATCCCTCACTCTGATTAAGGCAGGAGGTAATCTGTGCCCGATTTCCATTCACCTTTTTTTTGTTTGTTTTTCTTTCCCTTAGCGTTTGCGATATAGCTAGGGTTTAGGGTAGAGAAGAAGATGAGCAGAGAGAGGTAGCTGAGGACGTCAATTCTGGTTAAACACCAAGCCAGAGTAATTAGGGATGGGTTTCCCAAGGGAGGGGAGTGGGTCACGGGGGGTGAAAGGGTAAAAATTCCTCATTTGTTGGCGCCCGATAGGTATCAGGTGCTTTTTAGTCCTTTTAAGGTTGTTTTTCAGTGGTTCCAGCAGCTTTTCAGGGCCAAGTTTGGATTGTATCCAGGATGTGGTAGGTGGTACGGTAGGAGTTTTTTTTTTGGTAGGGGTGTTAGGGATAGTAGGGAAAAACTTGATTCCATGATTTTCCTCCAGTGTCTATCCTGGAATGTCAATGGCCTGCGCACGAAGGGTAGAATGGATAGAATTCTTCAATATTTGAGAGACTCCCCAGCGCAGGTCATTGCTATCCAGGAAACACATCTCCTTAAATCTGAGACTACTGCCTTACTAAAAAATCAGAGGTGGATCGATACTTTCATTTGCACAGATCAAACAGCAAACTTTAGGGGGCTACTGTTCATTTTTTTTAAAACAGCTACTGCACAAATCTTGGAGCATAAGGAAGACCGTTGTGGTAGATGGCTAATTTTGAAGGTATCTCTTGGCCGGGATGTTTATCTCCCTGGTGGAATACTATGGTCCGAATCAGAACGACCCGTCATACATAGCCGCTATTTGCTCCCATCTTTTAGGCGTTTCGGACCTTGTAATCTGGGTAGGAGACTTTAACATTGTGTTAGACCCCTTGTTAGATAAATCCCCTAATTCAAGAGCTACTGTTCCCTCTAAGTCGCGTGTACTACTTTTAACAACAATGGCGCAGCTCGGGTTAGCTGATATACGGAGAGAGAGAGAGCTGGGGGTCAACTAGGGATTTCATTTATAAACCTAAAATATAAACACAAGTCGAGAATAGATTATGCTCTGAGGGTGTAGCTAAAGACTCAGCCCAGGATATTTTCTATCTGCCATCTCACCTTTCCGATCACTCTGCAATATCTTTTAAATTGTTACCTACACAGCAGCACCTTCATAGCTCCTAGTCTTTTGATCGTACTATCTTGCTAGAGGAAGATTACGTTTTTTCTCGAGACTAACCTGCACTCTACTAAGGCCTCCATTGTCTGGGATATCTTGAAAGCCTTCTGGCGAGGCTCTATCACTAATTGAGCCTCATATAGAACAAGCATTTACAATGCAATAGGTCTCCCAATAGCGAGTTTTTGAGCTATTGGCATTGTTATTGCCAATTCCTTTTATAATATTAAAAGGCATTGCGAGGGGTGAGAGGGGCGAGGGGTGGTGAGAGGGGAGGGTGGTGGGAGGGCAGAGTGGTGGGAGGGCAGAGTGGTGGGAGGGCAGAGTGGTGGGAGGGCAGAGTGGTGGGAGGGCAGAGTGGTGGGAGGGCAGAGTGGTGGGAGGGCAGAGTGGTGATAGTGTAGAGGGGAGAGAGTGTTGAGAGGGTAGAGTGTTCTCGCATTTGTAATGCAACATGTTTAGTATTAACGTGACTTAGATGTATTGATATAACAAATAACAATTGTTTTTTCTAAAATAATATTTAATACTTAAATAAAAGTAATTTTAATTTATAATGGCAATATCTTAAACTTTACTAAAAAACGTTTGTGAATGTTATGTTCAGTGTATTGTGGTGGTGTCCCTGAGTGGTGTGGTGGTGTCCCTGAGTGATGCGGTGGTGTCCCTGAGTGATGCGGTGGTGTCCCTGAGTGATGCGGTGGTGTCCCTGAGTGATGCGGTGGTGTCCCTGAGTGATGCGGTGGTGTCCCTGAGTGATGCGGTGGTGTCCCTGAGTGGTGCGGTGGTGTCCCTGAGTGGTGCGGTGGTGTCCCTGAGTGGTGCGGTGGTGTCCCTGAGTGGTGCGGTGGTGTCCCCGAGTGGTGCGGTGGTGTCCCCGAGTGGTGCGGTGGTGTCCCCGAGTGGTGCGGTGGTGTCCCCGAGTGATGCGGTGGTGTCCCTTATTGATGCGTGGGGGTGTCCGTAAGTAGTGTGCCGGTGTCCATGAGTGCGGTGATGTCCCTTATTGATGTGTGGGGGTGTCCGTAAGTAGTGTGCCGGTGTCCATGAGTGAGGTTAGGGTGTCCCTAAGTAATGCGGTGATTGCCATGAGTGTTGCCCCAGAGTGATGTTTGTCTATAAAGTGATTTGTAAAATGTGAATGAGAATGTGAGCATGTTTACATAAAAAAGTAGAAACGAGTTTGGGCGCGTAAATTTCAATTTAATTAAAAAAGTATTGTAAGTAAATAAATGTAAAGCACATGCTAAAAGCTTAAATATCAACTTTTTCATAAATACCCAGTGGCTAATGCAGGTGCAGAGATGGTATTATTTACCTTTCACAGATTTCAAATGTGACATTTTGCTTTTTTTCTATGGATGGGCTCGGTATTATTTCCCACAAAATAATAGTGTCTATTTTTAGAATGAGCATGTAGTGTGCTGAAATGCTCTTATTCCGTCTTAGAGTCGAAGCCCCCTTTCCCCGTGGCAGCAAACCTGAGCACTTTTCAGAAGGTGCCCCATCCTCCGTGGCGCCCGTCCCCCCTCCTGCAGATATGCAAGGCAGAGCTTCTTTTGTCTTGCAGTCGTACGAGGAACAGGTGTGAATTGGCTATTGCCCAGGCAATTCTGCATGAAAATGGGCCTAGACCTTGACACTCCCAGCTCCAGTCGAGTCACTTCCAGCCCCTTGCCTAGGTGTCTCCAAGTGAACTGCAGTCTGCAGTTTCAATAAACACACTCACCCCGAGAAAAGCATAGCATACAGGGAATGCCGTGCATTGAACGATAAAGGTTATCAGAGCTGTATCCCTTCACTATCCTTTCACTCATGTAAAAAGGCGCAACTTGCGTTGGAAGGACTGTTAAGGAGATGTCCTACGAAAGGAATTATATTGCAATTCAAAGACAAAACGTATTTCCTGAAAACTGTGACAGTGTAACATTATCTTAAATGCGTGTTCATGCACAAATGCTGACTGTCACCATGCCAAAGTTTGTGTGATTTTGGAGCTTGACCTTTCCAAATGTTGCCATCTTTCGTAAAAAACTCTTTTAAAAGAGCACTCCGCAAGCAGCATTTCTTTTAGTAAAGACTTTCAGTGAGCTGGTCTTTGCATGGGAGCCTAAAGGAGCAGGGGAGTGAGCGAGTGGGAGGGAAGCCTGGCGACAGGGGGCTGGGGAGGTGATCCCTTTGAAGGCATTGCGCAGAGGGGTGCGGGGGAGAGGAGGCGGGGAGAGCTCCTTTGAAATGCGGCTGGGGAGCAAATGGCAAGCATGAGCACGTGCACTTGCCGAAATCCGGCCGCCTGGTTCAGCTCCTGTTTTGGCCACTATAGATCGACCATCTGCAATGCGCAAGCGCATTGGCAGAGGTCGACCTAAAAAGGAAATTTAGAGACGCCATTAAGGGCCTAGCAGATGAGATGCATATCATTGAGCAGAAAATAGGCACTCGTAGAGAACTCAGTGAGGATCGGATGAGATTAGACTCCCTTAAAAAACAACTCGAAACCACACTGCAAGAAACAAATGCCCGTAGATGGGAAGTGAGTAAAATCTCCCTTTTCGAATATGAAGAGTCGGCTGTTAAACTACTAGCCTGAAAAACTAAATCTGACCAGATACGAAATTATATAAATAAGATCGTGGTAGAAGGTGAGACTTCCCCTCGTCTGTCTAACTTAAATATTGGTAAGGCATTCCGGGAATTCTTCCAAAAGATATACAAGGAAGATATTACTGAGGACAGTACAAATAGGAAAACTTGGTTAGAAGGGGTTTCTTTACCTAAAATCTCAAATGACCAGAAGCTAGTATTGGAACTTGAGATTACTCAGGCGGAAGTTAGCAAGGCAATCTCCCAGTCTAAACGAGGGAAGGCTGCGGGACCAGATGGGTTGCCAGGAGAGCTGTACCATTTACTTAAGGAAGACATTGTTTGTATTTTAGTGACAGTTTTTAATAATCTACTTATTAAAGGCGATGATCCACCCAGCTCATGGAGTGAGGCCACAGTAGTGCTGATCCTTAAACCTGGTAAGGATCCAACTGATTGCGGGTCCTACCGCCCCATCTCACTCCTCAACAGCGAATATAAAATATTTGCTTCCATTCTGTCAAATAGGTTGGGGGGTGTTGTTGGTACCATTTATTCACCCGGATCAAAAGGGCTTTATCAAGGGCCGCCAATGATCGGATTTAACGTATGACTTGGTCGGTGCTATTGATATGGCATCCACCTTTTCACTTCCGCTCGCTGTTCTAACCCTCGATGCAACCAAAGCCTTTGACCGGGTCAATTGGGCGTACCTGTCTGAGGTAATGGCGAAATGTAACTTGGGAAATAGATTCTGCTGAGCCATTGAACTCCTGTACAAGGCCCCGACTGCCAGATTATTGATGAATAGCTCTCTGACCGATATATTTAACATCACAAGGGGCACGAGGCAGGGCTGCCCGCTTTCCTCTCTCCTTTTTAATCTTTACATCGAGCCATTTGCACAGGTCCTTAGGGAAGAGCTTAACATCGTTCCCTTTAAATTTGGAGGATGGGAAAAGCGGGTGGCATTATATGCTGATGATATCCTCATTATGAACGCTGACCCCGACTTAGCCTTCCCAACAGTTATTAACCGGGCGGTGGAATTTGGGAAGATCTCTGGCTATGAAATAAACGCCAATAAGACTGAAATCATGGCTTGGAATATCCCTAACTCACAACTTAATGTAGGATCCTCTTTGAGATATTTGAGGATCAGAATTACGCGAGAGGTAGGCAAGATTCCTGAACATAACTTAGATCGGGTGTTCACGGAGTGCCAAAAGCAGATGAAATCGTGGGTTCTTCTCCCTTTATCCATTCTGGGGAGGATTAACATAGTAAAAATGTCCATTCTGCCTAAGTTTACATTCCTCTTTAATTGTATTCCTCTGGCTTTTGACATCAAGCAAATAGAGAAATGTCAACGGAAACTAAACTCTTATCTGGAAATTTAAAGCAACCAGACTTGGGTGGAAAAAGCTCAGGAGGAGGAGGGAAAAGGGAGGTTTGGCTTTGCCGGACCTACAATATTATGCATGGGCCATTCAGCTCTCGCATTCGCGAATGCTTTTAAAGGTACCTACTAATACATCAGGCGGAGAATTGTTTCGGGCCATCTTGAAGGGATAAGGCCTACCGGAGGAAGGCTTCTTGTTTAAATTTGGAGATAATTTTTTTTTTTTTAAATTAAGTTAAAAATTCTTTATTCGTTAGCCAGATGTTGGGTAACTAAAAGAAGGAAAGTTGGGCTCCGCTATTTTTCAAATTTTGCACCAATATGGGACTCCCCTGGTATTCCCCTATGTTTTCAGGATAACTTGATTATCCCGGTGAGGGATTCGGGTATTTATAAGTCGGGAGACCTGTTGGGTGGGCAATCTATTTTGCCCTGGGAATATCTACGGGGATTAGTGGGCCCAGGTCTTTCCAGATTCAAATATATTCAGATGGAGTTGGGCACAGGCACAATTTAGGAAGGATAACCTTCGGGGAAAGGATAGTAACATTGAGGATCTCCTTGTGCTGAGGCCCGGGGGTGGGAAGGAGGTTGCACTCAGGTACTGGGCAATTGAGGAAGAGGCAGATGGTGACTTCAAACTTGCCGATGAATTATGGGGAAATCATTTAAATTTACAGTGTATGGAGGTTTGGGTGGAGTCATTTAGTCTACTGCATAAAATAGTAAAACCTGCCTGGCTGAAACGAAACCATCTTTTTACAGGGCATAGGGCGTATTTTTCCCCCCTAAAACGATTGAAATTTCAGCCTGGGAAAGTTTGCAATAAATGTGGCCTCCCCGAAGCATCGAATGTTCATATGTTCAAGGATTGGCCGTTAATCAGCTCCTTTTGGGCCGAGGTGAAGAAGACTCTGGACTCCATCTTGAAGACTTCAGTGATTATCACTCTTCCTTTAATCATCTTTGGTCTTGATGACAACGTTATAGGCCAAGCCAGATCTCTTCTTTTTTATGCAATCCTTATGGCCAGAAGAGAAATATGTAAATTCTGGGTAGATCGTGCTGCCCCATCCCATTCAGGCTTCGTTATACGAGGTATCTAGGGTGGATCTGGCTAGATCCTGCAGTAGAAAAAAGCGGGCTTTCTGAGATCTCCTGACACGTTGGAAGTAGGATCTCCGGGGTCCCCCCCCCTCCCTATGATTATGCCTTTCTCCAGCTCCATGGGCCAGTTTCTCAGGTCTCCCTGGTAAACAGAATGGTCCGACAGGTTGTAAAATACCTAGGTGGAGTAAAATGTTTTACCCTCTCTCTCTGGATGTTCCTCACGCCGCTTATGCTATCGTATTTTGGTCCGGGTTATCACCCATATAAAAATCCCTGAAATTTTTCAGGATAGATACGCATGGTGGTTGGCGCTTTCCTAAGAGGGCTAAGGCAAATGAGGACAAAAAAAAAGAAAGAAAAAAAAACTGCTTTAGTTTGCGCATGCCAAACCAGTAGGTGGCAAGGTCCAGCACTGCCTCACAGTTTGGCGATCTGTCACCTCTGAGGATGGGTCTTGTAGATTGTTCAAACGGGCTGCGTCCTACCTTTTTAGGTCTCGCCTGGCGTTGCAGCGCGCATGTGCTACTCGCTCTGTGAGGGCCTTTTGAAATCGATAGTTTCTGAAGGGAACTTTAAGCCAGGCCATTGTATTCAATTGGCTTGCGTCATCGTTAATGTTCAGCGCTGGCGCGTGATTGAATATCGGGCTTTAGGGTTACCGCCGGGTCCACTTTTAGGACGGCCCATGTGGAAAGGCTGACACCATCTTTGTTTGGTGTGACCTGGGAGGGTTCGGTTTATGGCAAACGCTGGCGCGTGATTGGAAATCGCTTCCATTGAGCGCTCATGCCCACTTTCACTTTTAAAGCGCAGCCGGGCAATGCAGCCGTTTGTATGTGTCTCGCATTTTTTTATTCTATTCTGCCCACAGTCACTTTCTGAAGCTTTGTTTCAGATCAGTTCGGTTGTAATGGTGACGGAGCAGTATGCTGAAGAGTGTCGAGACATAATGTGATTGGGTACAGGGATTTTTCAATTAGTGATTGTTGGAGGATAACTGTGGCATCTTCTGGGCTCCGATTGGCCCATGGCTGTGCTCTGATGTAGGTCGTCTGAGGAGATATTAGCACATCACCTTCACCATGGTCCTCTGTAACTGGGCATGCTTACTGGCAACATCTGTAACCAGTTGCATCTAAAACAGGTCACTTCGGAGCACGAGTTGAGGCACATTCTGACAAGTTGATGGTATCCAGCTGTTTGATGTCTGGCTGTTTATTGAATAGATGGTGTCTGCTTCTCCACGTGAAAGGCCTCCATTTTACACTCATGTTTGCTTTGTCTCCCCTACCCCCTCGCTCCAGTTTCTATGGATGGGCTAGCGCAGCGCATTTGAGGCTGTTGGTGCTGGATTAGTTCTGTTCAGCCACAAAGGGGTCTCGTGTTCCAGAGGTTGGAAGCACACGGTACGGCAGGCCTTTCCGTTAAGTCGCTCCTCCGGCACCAGGGGGCAGTGTGGCGCGCAGCTGTGTGTAGTGCGAACATTACCAAAGAGTGGTATATGCAGTGTGATGCACCGAACCTAGGGCATAGTTGCGCGTCTCAAAGAGGAGAGCTCTCGGAGGTCCGCCACTCCGCTCCTTCCCACAATACTTCCAAGTTTCAACTCTTTCTGGCGCCGCTACCAAGCAGTTTTGGTAAACCTTTGAGAAAAGCAGATCTTTGGGTATTTTAGGCAACTTGTGTTTAAACAGTATGCAGAGACAAGAGCTAGAAAGCGTATGTTTTAAAGGTGACGCAATTGTTTTGCTAATACACGATTCACGTTAACACAAGTTTAAAACGCCTACATTCCATCTCTGTAATAAGTCCTGCTTTATATATAAACAGCAGTGAAATCCGAGCCTTTTAATTCCAGGGCCTTTCTTTCTCTCTGTGACTTGTCTCTGGTGTTTATCTTGTCCAAAAGTCATTACTGAAGTAACAATCTGCAAATGTGTGTTGAGACGTGTTAGTAAAATCTACCCATTTCTTTAAAGGGGGCTATTTTGTCCCCAGGGTAAAGGGGATGCTTGGGTGAATGGTGTGTATGCTTTAAAAGCCGGAATCTCGGCACAGTTCGGTTTATCCGAGCTCGCAGCGGCGCTGCCAATCCTCTGTTTACATTCCACCCAGGACAGCAAGGGTGGTTTACTCATGGGATTAACCAGGGGCTCCACTGGATATTCAGATAAATGCAGGCAGACTCCACCGAAAGATTTCCAGGATTTCATGCTACACGTTCTGCCCAGAGTGTAATTAGATCTCTTTGCTGATCATGGTAGATTTTGCTCATAAAATGTGTGTTTTTTTTATTTGATATATTGCAGTTAAGTTTTATTTTGGTGAGGTTCCCCCCCATGGTACGTGACCACCTTGGGTTGGGGATCTGGGGGTTCTATTAGGCAAAGAATGCTTTGAAGGTAGTGGAACTATTGACAGGCTTCATTCAGGTCTAGATGCCTCGGATAGGCATCGCATGAAAGTCCCAAGAGATGAGATAGTTGGTTGCCTATTGTGTTATTGTAAGCATGAGCAAACAGACACCGCGCCCGACCCTCCCACCTACCTGGGAAAACAAAGGGAGGGTGCGTTTGTAGAGGTCGCGAACCTGTATCTATCTTTCTATCTACCTATATCTATCTCTCTCTCCTCCCCCCCTTTAGTTTAGAACAAACTCTCCTAATATGCTGTAACTTTAATTCCTGTACCAGCCTCTTGTCAGAGGACTTGCTCGCCACTGCATCCTTCCAGCTGCCTCCAGCTCCGAGGAAGTATTCACCCCCATCGCATTTTCAGTGGTGCTTTACTCCAGCCCTGTGAACTGTACCACACCGCTTTACTTTTACACTAGGTAGGCGAGCCCCCCAAAAAAATCAACAGGGAGAGCCTAGCCATTGGCCTGGCTCTAAAATCCTCTGTACGAGCTCAGCCTTGAAAAAATATATAGTATGTAAGTCATAAAACGCACATCATGTAAAATATAATAGCACCACGTCTTTTTTTTTTTGTGTGTTTTTTTTTATATGTGGTCAGTGCTTAATTTGAGCCGGTGGCTGCTGGTGGGGCCCTCCGGCTGTCATTTTTGGGAACCGGCAGGGCTTTACGTGTGATGAAAACACGGTGTGTGGGTGTGGTGGGGGGGGGGTCTCTCAAAGGGGTGTGGCTGATGTAATTAAGGGCTTAGCTTAAAAGCACGGAACTTAAAATCGGCGCTTAGTATACTGTGCTCTCCCACTGGTATTTTGTAACAAGCCAGTCACTATTGGCTTTCTCAATGGTTGTTAGTTGCCTAAGAAAAAAAGCAACAACCACGGCTTCGATGTGTATGTAATATTGAAAATGCTTCAGTGAAAAATGATGGCCGTGAAATAACAAAAATGAGTCTCTTTCAACTTAAATTAAAAAGCAGTGAAGGCTGGTACTGCTACAAACTTAAGATTTTTTTTTTCCACACTCAAGGTGAGGGCAAAAATGGAGAGCCCGTTTAAGCCTAAAGCATGTTCTGACTGGCGTCTGCATCTCTACCAGTGCATCTGAGACCATATCAGACCTTCATTAGTAACTCCCCTCATGTGAACCCGCAGGTTTTATAGACCAATTAACCATGTGGCCCTAGAATCTAAAATAGAGTGGTCTCTGGCTATTGATGTACTAGTGCAATGCCTTAAACCTAACCGGACTGCTCTGGTAGGCTGGGTGGGGGGAGGTGGGTGTAGGGGGAGGGGGTGTGTGTGTGTGAGAGAGAGGAGGGTTCAAAAATGGTCTGGTATTGTCCTCAAACTGCATTGTTTCCAATATAATTTTGCTTCAGAACTTTTACAAACAATTCTCCCCTTTCTTCTTGGATTTCCAGTGCTGGTGCTCTACTAAGAGAAAAGTAGGTTATGTCAGCGGCTCACGAGCCTTTAGCATTCCTTACAGAGCACTTGGACTATACCATTTCCTGCTGAAAGGCAATATTTTTCTCCATGTGTTCCCATACCTGGAGTGTCACGCAGTTTGGTGCTTACTTTCCCTCTATGTAAAAAAACCAGTAAATGTTTCAGCACCCAGGCTAATATGCTGCAATGCCAAATACATATAAGGTCCCAAAGGCGAGACCGATCCATTGCAAATGCTTGTTTCTCCTCCCACCCTATATTCCTCTCACTCTAGAATGAATTTTAGCAGAGCATCTTTACATAATGCTACAGGAAGTACGCCTGTTGCTTTCCAGAGAAAGGTGGAGATGTTTTTCACACTGTCCTTATCCCCAAACATGACAGTGGCTGAGGCCTATCTTGGACGTCGAACCCCTGAACAACAAGACCGGTATTTTCATATATGCTTCCTGCAGTCCCACAGGTCGTTAAAGATGGGCCAGGAGCATTTTCAGTTTGTTGAGCTACACGTACGCCTCACCAGTGCCCTTCTAGTGTTCACGGAAGTGATGGCCGTGGTCACTGCCCCTCTTCTGAGGTTGAGTTCCTGTATTCCCACAGCTCGACAGCTGGCCACTGAAGGTGGGCTAACCGCAGTCCGTCTTGGACAACCTCCAGATGATGGGAGAATCTTTGACAGTACTGAGTTTCTGTAAACAAGCTGAAGTCTCATTTTCTCTTAGAGGTTTCCATTTATTGGAGTGTTCCTCGGTACGGCTTTTCCTCCGCAAGAGCTGCAGGACATTTCTTTATGATACTGATATTTGAGATTGGTACTGTATACAAGTCAGGGTGGTTCTAAGGCTTCTTAGCCTCGTACATCATTGTCAACTGCGTCAGGTGGCTCGTGCAAGCTTTGAAGTGGAACCTGAAATTCCAGTAGGCCCAGCTTCAAGACTGCCTTTCCAACAACCATCCAGGTCTCGAGGAAGACTGCGCAAGATCTGCAGTGGTGATTGACCATTACAATTTTTCCTACAGCAGGTCACTCTTGCTGCCAGACCCAGCGGTGACTCTGGTGACGGGCGCAGCAATGCTCAGTTAGAAGTGTCACTTGGTGAAGTTAGAAACCTGAGGACACTGATCTTCAGTGGCAAGTTTGTGCCTTTTCAACCTACTGTAGGTGCAGGCTATTCATCTGCCCCTAAAGACCTTCCTGCTGTCCATCAAGAGGAGGCCGGTGCAGGTTATCACAAACAGCACATCATGTGGTACTGAAACAAGTAGACCGAAGTAGAATCCTGGGTCCTGTACCAGGAGGCTTCTGTTTCTTGTGGTGGCTGTCGCACCAGGAAATCTTTCTGGTCACTAACCACCTGGTTGGGTCCCTGAATGTCAGAGGTGTCAAACTGAGCATGTGTCCTTTGGCAGATCATGAGTGGTCTATATCCCAAGGTGACGCAGGGTGTCTTTCACCAGTGGGAGGAACCTTGGCAAGATCTTTTTGTCTCGGTCGAACATGCAGTGTCAAAAATGTTGTGCAATCATGTTTCTGCAAGAACACTAGTTAGGAAACTCATTCCAGCAGGAATGGAACAAGGGACTTCTATACGCCTTTCCGCCACCATTTCTCTTGCCCGAGTACGGAAGAAGATCTGGAATGACCACACTCAAGTCATCCTGATGGCCCTGAATTGGACCAGGAAGGGTGGTACCCATAACTCCTGAGCAAAAGCTTCTTTCCTTTGATCTGATTGTCTTTGAGAGGACCTCCTGTCTGCAGGCCTAGATCCTCTACCTGAATTTTAGCAATTTACTCTTTCGTGCGAGTAGATCGAGCAGTTGAAATTGGCTGATTTCAGTTTGCTGTCTGAAGTGGAGGATATCACCCTTGCATGAGTGTCTGTGCAACTGCCCTAAACCACTTTTTGCCTGAACAAATTGGTGCTAAGGACTCAGGTGGCCTTCTCACCAAAAGTCTTGACTCCCTTCTATGCAGGGTAATCCATCACTCTGCTAGTATTTGTCTACCCCTGACCCCTTGAAAGACAAGAGGCTTCATTGATAGAACCCCAAAAAAGCTTTAAGCTTTTATATAGATCGTACCAGAGATCATTAGAGTGAAATGTCAACTTTTTGTGAGGTTTTGGGGGTTGAAGAGGACCTTGTCAAGAGTGTTAGCCCTCCACTTTAAGATCTTCTACACACTGGCCAAGAAACAGACCCCTAAAGGTCTGAAGTCCGTTCCACCAGGGCTATGGCCACTACCACTGCATTAGCAGGAAGAGTGCCTCTGTCCTAGATCTCAACTAATCTGCGATGTGGGAGTTTGTGCATACATTCATGAAACTCTACTGCCTTGACAGCATGGTTTGACATCAAGAGCACTTTGCCTGGTCTGTTACGCAAGAGTTTTTGGTATGAGCGTACTCCTCAGACCCTCTGCCTGAGGAGGCACAGCTTTTGTATCTATTCTAAGGTAAGGAATCTGCAGTTATAAGTTTTCATCAGAAGAGCAAGTTACTTTCATTTGGTAATGCTCTGTTCGAGGCATATGTGCTGCAGATCTAACACATAGCATTAGATCGCCATCTGGTGTTGGGCTTGGGTTATTGCATGTTGTTGTCTTGTAAGAAGTCTTTGTAGTCACGAGATAGGTGACTCCTCCCTTGGACAAAAGTGTGCATGGGCATAGACTCCATCCATAGATTGTTTTTTCCGCCATTGGGTTCGGATGTAACTTTTCCGCACCGGTTCGAGATCTACTTTCCAAAGTAGTTTGACGCGAAAAAACTTCCTTAAACTCTTCAGATTAACTTCTAAACATCTCGACCTTCGACTCTACTTCATCAGCTCGATTGCGGTCGTCAACGAGGGCCGTCGGGCCTATACACGCCGTGAGGCCTACAGCTCATGGAAAGGACGCCATTCAAGAAATGCCCCCAGTGTGAAACAAAATTCCTGCACAGTGACCATCACAAGGTCTGCAACCTGTGCTTATCACCGGAACACGAGTCCAGCTGTCCAGCCTGCGCATACTTTCGATCGAAGAAGACCGTTAGAGATCGAAGAGCTCGTCGACACATCATGCAAAAATCAGCTCCGGAACTGGTGGACATCTTCGATGAAGGCCCAGAAGTCCCAGAAGAAGATTCCGAAGATCTCGAAATTGTCTCGGAGGCAGATGACTCATCACTCCGGGTCAAAGAGTGAGTACTACTGCCCCTACCCCCACACCCCCACCAAAATCGAAGGCAATGGTCAGCACTCCGACTGCTGGGCCCAGTCGCGACCGAAAACATACTTCAGGAGCCCCGCCTTCGAGCCCAGCTATGAAGAAAATCGAAAGGCCTTCCGGTAGCTCTGGACCGAACAAACAGCACGTGCCAATCCCACCGGCACTGAAACCGAAAGAAGTCCCGGTTCCGACGTTGTCGACTTCGAAAGACAACCCGGGCCCGAAAACTCCCAAGCCCGTACACAAACAGGCTTCGGACGCTTCCATACCGAAACATTCAGCTTCGGCTCCAAAACCAAAATCCTCAGAGCCAAAAGCTACGCCAAAGGACTCTATCACACCTCCTAAGGCTAAGGACAAAGACAAACACCAATCCCGCTAGGAACCGAAAAAATCTGCGCCGAAAGCGGTTCCTGAAGAAGATGAGCTTTTTCATCCAGATCCTGTTGATCCTAAGCAGACAAAGATCTATATTGACCCAAAGACAGGACATGTCACCACTGGACCATATAGAAAGAGGAAGTTGGACACAGCACCTGTTCCTGCAGTGCCTGTGAAGAAGGACTCTGCCACATCGCCTATGAACCCTTCTTCTCCTATACTTCCTTCTAACCCACTTCCTCTACCTAAACCTATTACACCTCAAACATTTCCACCTCATTTTTCTCCACCTCATACACCTCCACATAACTATGATGATGATGACATAGGGGCAGGGTGTGACCCAGATGACCCTTTCACGTACCCAACTGACCTACCTGATCGGGAGTACCCTGTCCCACAGGACATACCGGACATCCCAAGTCCACATACATACCCCTCAAAACCATCTCCTCCAGAAGACAATATTGGTTTTGGACACTTAATAGGGTTGCCATCTATCATGGTGTCACAATGCACTCAGACGAGGCAGAAGAAGACTTTTTATTAGATACCTTTGAACAGTCCCAAATGTCAGTACAAATATTACCCATGAATAAAGGAGTCATTAAGCATGCCCGAAGTGTTTAAAGATCCCGTATGTGCCAGGATTCTGAACCCCAGAATAGAAAAGAAGTATATGCCTGCTCCTGCAGAACATTCCTACTTTAAGGGACAGCTGCCATTTGATTCTCTGGTCGTTTCCAATGCTAGAAAGCGCGCAAACTCCCAAACCTCAGGAGAAGCCCACCTCCTGATAAAGAGTCCAAGCTGCTAGACGTTTCTGGTAAAAGAATAGCTGCCCATGCAAGCAATACCTGGCACGTAGCTAACACCCAAGCACTGCTCGCAAGATATGACAGAGCCCATTACGACCAGTTAGAAACCCTACTACAACATTTGCCTAACCAATATAGAACGCAAGCAAATGATCTAATCCAAGAGGGTAAACTAATTTCAAATGCATCAATAAATGTGCACTTGATGCAGCAGACACTGCCTCTCGAGCAATTAATACCAGTGTCCTCCTTAGACGTCACGCATGGCTACGCATCTCCGGTTTTAAGCAGGAGGTCCAGACTACTATCCTTAATCAGCCATTTAACCAACAACAACTTTTTGGCCTGGCTGTGGACACTGCACTAGAAAAAATGGAAAAAAAACACTGAGATTGCCAAATCCATGGGAGCTTTACAGTCCCCACGAACATGAGGCTCCTTTCGTTGCTCCTTCTACAGAGGAGCCTCCAAAAAGATGGGAGTAGATAACTCATCTTCCTTTAAAGCCGCTACACAAACATCCACCAATAGAGGATATTTTAGAGGCAGATACAGAGGAAACAACAATAAAGGAAGAGGTCGAGGTAACCACACCAATCGTACCTCTCCCACCACAAAACAGTGACTTCTGCCGCTCCCCCCACAACATCCCACTCCAGTCGGGGGGAGAGTAGCACAGTTCCTACCTGTCTGGAATTCCATTACAACAGACAAGTGGGTGAGACAAATTATCCAGTATGGTAATTGCCTAGAACTTACAGCCACCCCTCCACACATACGACCTAGGCAGCGCCCCATGTCCACAGAACATCTCACGCTACTGAAACAAGAGGTTCTCTCATTGCTTCAAAAGAACGCAATAGAGATTGTTCCCTTACAACATGAAGGAACAGGGATTTACTCGATGTACTTTCTAATACCCAAAAATGACGGGCCACTAAGACCAATTCTCGATCTCAGGCCCCTCAATCTATATATACAATCGGATCATTTTCACATGATCACTCTACAATAAGTGCTCCCGCTGTTACAACAAGGCGACTTCCTTGCCACACTAGATCTCAAGGACGCCTACTTCCACATTCCCATACATCCTTCTCACAGGAAGTATCTAAGGTTTGTACTAAACGGACAACTCTATCAGATCAGAGTCCTTCCATTCGGGGTGATAACTGCACCTAGTGTTCACAAAGTGCCTTGCAGTAGTAGCAGCACATCTCAGAAGACAACAAATCCAGGTTTTCCCATATCTAGACGACTGGCTGATAAAAGCCAAGTCATTCAATCAGTGTGTTCAACACACTCATCAAACCATTCAAACATTACACAACTTGGGGTTCACGATCAACTACACCAAGTCGCATCTCCAGCCCTCTCCTATACACCAATATTTGGGGGCACAATAAACACCTCTACAGCGCTAGCATATCCCAGTCCAGCCAGGATAGCGAGCATTCAAGCCTTAGTCACAAAATTTCAAGCCCAACACTCTCTCCCAGCCAGAGTGTTCATGCAACTCATAGGCATAATGGCATCTTGCATTTTTATTGTACCATATGCAATTCTTCAAATGCGTCCATTACAAGAATGTCTAGCACATCAGTGGAATCCGGCTCAAGGACAACTTACAGGTCTGGCGTTGGTGGACAGCCGCACACATCGCCCTCTGCAGTGGTGGAACACCAAAAACTTGTCCAAAGGGCGGCCGTTCCTCGAACCTGTTCCACAGATAGTACTTACAATAGACGCATCACTCACAGGATGGGGAGCCCATCTCTTAGGACATACAACTCAGGGAAAATGGACCACTTAAGAAAGAGTGCTCCACATCAATCACCTAGAGCTACTAGCAATATTCCTAGCACTAAAATCTTTCCAAGTACATGTACAAAACAAAGCTGTTTTGATCCGGACGGACAACATGAACGCCATGTACTACATACAGAAACAAGGAGGCACACATTCTCTGCAACTGTCCCTGCTTGTATCCTAACATACAGGGAGGCGGGGGGGTCGTAGGGACAAAAAATTATTTAAAGGCCTCTCCTGGTTCAAGTCCCCAGCTACAACATATAAATAACACAAAATAACACAGGGGGTCTATGAACCAACTTGTTTGGCTATCTATCCTTAACTCCAAGAAGAGAGCTAGTGCCCTAGTCACCCTAGACAGCCTAAGGAACGAAAAGAAATGCAGTGACAGACCTGCATGCGTGGGATCAAACACATACAGTACCAGTCGACCAGATCCAAACCACCCATGTGTGGATTACCATCAAATGGACTTAGTGATCAGTCATATCATATGGTTCACCTGTGGACTAGATCCAGCTCTACTACCGAGTGATTGGTAAACGGTCTCGATGATCAAGGGACCTACCATTTCATATACTGGTGAACCATATGATATGACTGATCACTAAGTCCATTTGATGGTAATCCACACATGGGTGGTTTGGATCTGGTCGACCGGTACTGTATGTGTTTGATCCCACACATGCAGGACTGTCCCAGCTTGCACAGAACATTTGGAGATGGGCCATTCCACAAAAAATATATCTACTAGCCGAACACCTTCCAGGAGTTCACAATCAGATTGCAGATCTGTTAAGTCGACCGACACAACAAATTCACGAATGGGAGCTACATCCACAAGTTCTTCCCACCATTTTTCGTCAAGTGGGGCCAACCAGACATAGATCTGTTCACCACACGCGACCACGCAAAATGCCCAACCTTCGCCGCCAGGTTTCCACACCTGTTGTCCAAGGGCAATGTGATATGGATGAACTGGTCAGGCAGATTTGCATACGCTTTTCCGCCACTCCTACTAATCCGACTAGTGGTACGCAAGCTCCCGACAACAGTCTCTCAAACTAATCTTAGTAGCTCCCACATGGGCGCGCCAACCGTGGTTCACAACACTGCTAGAACTCTCACTAGTTCCGCACCAAAGACTGTGCCTGTCCCCATCCCTGTTAACGCAGAACCATGGAGATATCAGACATCCAGATCCAAGTCAGCTGAATCAGGCGATCTGGCTCCTGAAGTCTTAGTTTGGTTACCTTAACCTGCCACCAGACTGTATGAACATCATTAAAGAAGCCAGACATACCACTACTAGAGCTTGCTATGCTGCAAAATGGAAAAGGTTTGCCATTTACTGCACCATTAATCCTATTGATCCACTGGATGCTTCCATCCAGAATATCATTTGCAATCTACTGCATTTACAAAGATGTAATCTAGCATACTCATCTATACATTTACATCTTGCAGCACTTGCTGCGTACTTACAAAACAGACATTTGTCACTATTTAGAGTCCCTGCAATTGAAGCATTTATGGAAGGACTAAAGAGAATAATTCCTCCTAGGTTACCACCCTCTCCAGTGTGGAACCTTAATATTATTCTTACCAGGCTCATGGGACCCCCATTTGAACCTGTACACAAATGTGAACTACAGTTCCTCACATGGAAAACAGCTTTCCTAGTTGACATTACCTTTCTTAGTAGAGTAAGTGAGATTCAAGCTTTCACTATACAGGAACAATTTTTAACAATTACATCGTAACAAGGTGGTCCTCAGAACAAATTCAAAATTCCTTCCTAAAGTCATCATTCCATTTCATCTTAATCAGTGGAGTTGCCAGTGTTTTTTCAAAACCCAGACTCTGTAGCAGAAAGAGCTCTACACACCCTAGACGTGAAAAGAGCCCTTCTTTATTACATTGACAGAACTAAATCCTTTCGCAAAACAAAACAATTGTTTGTAGCTTTCTCTCCACCACATAAAAGCAATCCCATCTCTAAAGCTGGTATTGCAAGGTGGATTGTAAAATGTATCCAAATATGCTATCAAAAAGCAAAACGCACATTATCAATTCCTCCTAGAGCGCACTCCACACGCAATCTAGGACCCTCTATGGCTTTCTTAGGGAACATTCCCCTAGAAGACATCTGTAAGGCAGCAACATGGTCTACAACACACACCTTCACTAAACACTATTGTGTTGATGTGCAAGCCAAGCAGCAAGCTGCTGCAGGCCAAGCGGTCCTCAAAACTATTTTTCAAACTACTGCAACAAATACAGGTGACCACCGCTAGGGCAGATACTGCTGTATAGTCTATGCTAAGTGTGAGATCTGCAGCTCATGTGTCTCGAACAGAAAATGCTACCTACCAGTATGCATCAGTTCATGGCATGTAGAGCTGCAGATTCTCACACACCCACCCACCTCCCCAGGACCTATATCTGTTCCAGTTCTATCTTACTTGGATATACACACATGGACATCTTTTTTCTTTCTACTAACTCCATTTCCCATCATGGCGAAAAAAAATATAAGGATGGAGTCGATGCCCATGCGCACTATCGTCCAAGGGAGGAGTCACCTATCTCGTGACTACAAAGACTTCTTCCAAGACAACAACATGCAATCATCCGGACCTAACACCAGATGGCGATCAAATGCTAAGTGTGAGAATCTGCAGCTCCACATGCCAAGAACAGATGTATACTGGTAAGTAGCATTTTCCTTCTGGTGGTTACTGAATCTAGTCACAGATTACTCACTGCCCTCCCACCTCCCTGATATGTGGCATAGTCTTTTTAACATCTAAAAGGGCCCAAGTTAGTTGCTGCACATTGTAAGCAACAATTGTTCACATGCTGCATCTCGGGAAACAGAACGGGATTATACAAGATAGTGACCTCAGCACACATGGATCCTGAGAATTGTATTGCCGTGCTCCTGCAGTGAACTGTGTGACGTTGCACAGCCCTGCGGTGGCTCCATACTGACCTGGAAGTGACGGAGCAGAACTGCACATAAGCTCCACCCCAAGTGGGTTTGCAAAGAAAGGTTCAGGATGTTGACTCGCCATAAAACCTTCCCTGAACTCTACCAAGGGAACTGGCTATGCTTAATAGATCAGCAGGATGCTTGTTTTCACATCACGATCTCCAAGAAACTTCAGAAATTCCTCTGGTTCATGGTAGGAAGAGACCACCATCAATTCAAAGTTCATCTGTTTGGTCTCAAATCTGTGGTCCAGACTTTTTCTAAATATATAGGGGGTCGTTAGAGCTCACCTCAGGAAGTTGAAGATATTTATTTTACCTATATCTAAATGACTGGCTCATCAAGTAGTCTTTTTACCAACATGCATGCCAACACTACCAGATGACTTAACTCTCAATCGGCTGGGACTGCATATAAATCACAAGAACTCTTTCTCCTTACCAGTTCAATCCCTACACTGTCTAGGAGCAGTCTTAAAAGCAGTGCACACAAGTGTTTCCTTTGGAATAGAAACTACTATCAGTCCTTCCGAAATGTCACATTCTGAAGGAACCTACTCCACAAGCTTGGAGGTCAGATTCTATACCCTAGCCTTCATTCATTAAATTTATTTGGCAGCGTGGCTCCTGAACTCCTGCATGGATGTTTTTTAGAGAAGCCAGCAGACCACCATCAAGAACATCCTATTCTTTTAAATGGAAAAGATTCTGCATCTGGCCTGCTCAAAACAGTTTTAAACCTCATCTGCCAAGAGGCATTTCTTCCTTACCGCCTTCATTTGGCTAAATCAAAGCTGCAATTTTCCTTTTAAAGCCCATCTTGCAGCAATAATGGCCTATCGAAGATGTTCTTCATAAATGTCTTTTTTCAAAGTTCCTTTAATCAAGAATTTCCTTCAGTGCATTAGGAAAATGCTTCCTACTATCAGGAGGCAGTCTCCTGCGTGTGAGTTGAATTTTGTCGATCTCCCCTTACGGATCGTCCTTTTGAGCCTATACATTAAGCTTTCCTTCAACACCTATTCTGGAAGCCTTCCTTTTTGGTCGCCCTTAATCTCTGCGTGTAGGTTTAGCGAAGTACAGGCTCTATGTTCCCACAATCCGTACACAGCATTTCATAGTAATAAGGTAGTAATGAGGACCCATCCAAAATTCCTCCCTAAAGTAGTGTTGGATTTTCATGTCAAAACTATTTCATTACCTAGCCTGCAAAGAGGTCTCTCCACACTCAATGTTAGGAGGGTTTGAAATGTTATCTGGATAAGACTACACCTTTGAGAAAATCAAAACAAATACTTGTAAAATATGGTCCTTTGCAAACAGGATTTGCCACGTCTAAACAATCCCTGTCTAAATGGATTGTCTCCTGCATAATCCTGTGTTACCAGAGAGTCAACAAAGCCTTACCTGGCAAACTTAAAGCCCATTGCATCAGAGGTAAATTGGCTACTATCTTTATTCGGTTGAGAGAGCAAATTCCCTAGTAGGGCAAGTTTCTTTAAGAAATCGCTTTGCTAAAATATCATACCTTGTTTATCACTTCCCTCGTAGGTTTTTGGGGGATGAGTTTGCTTTTCGGTTCAATGCGTATTATTATTATTATCAATGGAGGGCCCCTGAGAGAGAAGGAATGGTTTCTTACTTGTAGTCCTAGTTCTCTCTGGGAAATCTTCATTGAAATTATAAGTAACCCACCCTCTTCCTCGATGGAAGAACTGGGTAAACTGATACATGGAGGGCATGCTAAGACAGTGGAGGTCAGTGTGCTGTGAAAGGTGCTGTATTCTATTCTCATTGTTTCAGTTCTACAGTCTATACAGTTACTTTGCCTGTCCTTCCCTATCATTCACTTGAAAAGAAAAAAAACCTATATGAAGGATGTCTGAAAAAGTCACTTTTGCTTGTATTTAGTGGCTTTTTAAAGGCTGTTTTGACCATCTTTTAACATACATAAATGAATGGGATTGGCAGTATAGCCTGTCTTAAAGCTAAAGAAACTTTAATTTTGTGTCACATGCATCTCCTGGGCTTTCCACAGAAAGACAAAGATACTGAAAAAAGTGATTTGAATGGATCTTTCCCTGAGCAAGAATTATGATTACAAGTAAGAAGCCATCCCATAGGTTTGTTGCCAGAAAATACAATTTAACACTGTACTAGGTAATTCTATTGCCACATGTTAAACATATCAAAGAAGATTCAGTCAGGCTTAATTTCACGCAGGTGACTTCATAAAATTGGCCATCCTTCTTAGTTTTGTTTAGTATGTCACATTTACTAGTCTTCTGAAAAATTTTCTGAGGCAGCATGATGGTGCATCAGCATGATGTCATCATAAGCCATGCACCCTGTGCGTTTTCCTGAGCAGTTAGTGATAAATGGGTAGTATCCTGCATGGGCAAATTCTCTTGTTTACCACTCGTGCTCCTGGGCCACAATACAGCAGTCAAGTTTGGTAATCAAATTACTTTCTTGGGCACTTGACTGTCTCAAAGTGGGGTTTGTGCGTTGGGGGTGCATGGACTATGAAGGATTTATTTTGTGATGTGGAACTCTTGTACTGTGAAACAAATAACCTTTTATATATATATTGATGGAAGTCGTTCATGCTGACAGTTTGATATTTCTTTTGCCTTGAACAAAAATGTTTCCCAGAGAAAATCGTCAGTTGAAATGATGTATGATTTTATGTATTAACGAAAATTGTATGTATATATTTGCATAATTAAAAACGTGCACTTTATGAATAAGGACTTTTAGCTGAAATGGTGACAGAAGTAGATGATGCAAAACCAGACGAATAGCGTTGCTTTTATGTGGTGACCTATAGATATAATTGTGCACACCACAGTAAAGAACATAGGAAGTAAAAGAATAAAAAAAAGTTACAATCTACGTATCATGTACACTTTCAGTCCTCTTGCTGTACTGCCATATTTAGTTTTTTTCTTCAAATTTTGCTCTGTTTATTCTTTACATATATCTATTTAGAAATATTCTTGAAATATGTGGTTACCCCTGCACTGGAAAGCGTCTTGCATGTTAAATGTCAAATGTTAATCAAATATTTGTGTGAATATTAATAATGCTAAGTTATGCTAATGTACGTTCTGCCCATAGCATATTGACAAAGTGTTTAAGCACAAGGAGTTGCAGCAGCAGCTGATTGATGCCAAACTTCAGCAGACAACACATTTGATGAGAGAGGCTGAAGAGAAACATCAGCGGGAAAGGGAATTTGTGAGTACATTTTAAGACCTAACCTGTTTTACTTCAGTGACCTGGTTAAACCCCCGGTCTGTGCATCGGGGAGGACTTGAGGAGTTAATCATTAGGCCTGTTCACAGGTCTGGGCAGAGCTCAGAAATAACACTGTACAGTGTAGCCTTAGAGAGTTGATCGTTGGGGGGGCCTGTTGGGTCGAAGGAGTCAAGAGAACGTAAGTGAAATTTTGAATCTGGATAGGGTGAAACGAAACGAGGGGGTTAAAAAATAATAAAGGATGGGAGGGAAGAAGGGTGAAGGAAGTAAAAGATGAAGGAAATGCGAGCGGGGTACTAACCTCCACCCCTTATTCAAGGGTGCAACTTGCGTAGCGCAGCACACCTGACTGTAAGTGGATACATAACGTGTGAACAAAGCAGGCTGGATTGTGAAGCTCAGTTGGGGGGGCTACAGGATCTCGCCATTGAAAGAGTACTTATTTGGGTCTAATGTGCTAATCGGATCCACCTACACAAACCACATGAACATGCTGACTAAATTAAGAAGCTTGTAGAATGGTGCTACCTTGAAATAAAAATAAACGTATCAGCAAGTTATTATAAAGAAAGAAATGAGGTAAGAACAAGAAAGCGTGAAAAAACAGTGAGAAAAAAAGGAAGGTATTTTGAGAAACAGTGTGAATACAGGAAAATAAGAAAATCAGAGAGCAGTGAATATAAGATAGTAAGAAATTGATACATATTTGTTGTACGCCTTATTTTGCATCACAAAGATCTTAATTGAAATCATAAATGTTAGAGTAATTTCCAGCTGTTTGCAGAGACCCCAGAATACCTTCAGCAGAATACTTTAAAAAAAGGCATACAAATGTAACACATTTTCCCAAATGTAAACGCCTGTCGCAATTCCAAAGCTACATTGCATCTAAATCCTAGAGTGCTCCTAAAAGGTATGTTGAATGATGGTAAAAGCAGGTTTTATAAGGCATATTGACATAGTGCATCAAATCTTGCCTTTGACCTTTAGTAGCTTAGAAGGTGGTATGTCAGTTGTTTCCTCTCAGCTAGTTCTTTCAGATGGATCTGAAGTGCGAAGTTCAAGAACCCATGTTCGACTGTATTCATCCATATAGCTGAGAAATGCTGAGGAGAAACGTTTTTTTTTTTTGCGTTGAAGATCACTATGATGCAGAACAAGGTCTACAAGTAACCATTTTTTCAGCACCATTGAATCTTCATTGATCGTCATAAATGATAGAATAATGTAGCAAGAAGACCCCTACAAGAGAGGATTTTGGTCACCAAGGATGAATGCCAGGCTCTCTGAAGAAAAATGTGTACTTGTCTTAAGCAGATAGAATTTTGGGAGTAGCTTGACCTACTATCCAGTCAGCCCTTGTCTGAAACAAGTAACAAGTGCTTTGTAAATGTATTGACCGATTACTAGGTGGCACCGTACAAATCTCACCTAATATAATATTTTTTAACCATGTTGTAGTGGCTGCTTTGCCTCTTGTAGAATGTTCTTTAGGCTTTATAGGAATAGGTTTATTTTCCAGTAGGTAACAGTTACAATTCAGGATCCATCGGAATTGAATTGTTTTGATGAGCCAAAGCTGTCGTTATTGGACGGTAGTTCATAAGACTTAATCAGTTTAGCCTTGTTTGAGAAAAACTGTCCTGACCTCCCATAAATGTAAGGAACGTTCAGCTTAATAGATGGATAACTAAAGAAAACAGGAAGTGTTATAATTTAGTTAATATGAGGTTCTTAGACTATATTTGTGGAAAGGATTAATGCCGCCTTATTACTACCCTCAATGAATGTAAAACTATACGGTTTATTAGCTGAGGGAGGCTGTAATTTACTGACCCTGTGAAAATAATGGCAACTACAAAGGTTGCTTTCCAAAATAAATGTTGCAGTGAAGCCCTATGGGTTTGAATGGATGGGCCTATTCATTGTTCCTAGTTGATTGTGTGGTTAGGTTGTGTTTAGAGCTACTAGAGTTGATGAGCTTGCCAACCAGTTAGGCAAGGATACAATTTGTGAGGACTTTGCATATTATTCATCTAGATTTCAAGAATCAGAAACAACGGCAAAGGAAGGGGTTCAAACACACGCACCTCCCCATCCAGTACAAAGCAGTGACTTGGCTCCCCACCACTTAACACCTGTCGGGGGGGGGGGGGGGGGGGGGACTGTCAGATTTCCTACCAATCTGGCAGTCAATAACAGACAATTGGGTATTACAAATTATCCGTTCTGGTTACTGCTTGGAGTTCATCAACATTCCACCAAAATCACACAAACTTTCACCAGATCACCTACACCTTCTCAAACAAGAAGTTCAGTCTCTACTTTGAAAAGGAGCTATACAACCCGTACCACCACAACATCACTGGTCGGGCGTATACTCGGTTTACTTCCTAATCCCCAAAAAGATGATTCTCTCAGACCAATATTAGATCTCAGAGAACTAAATCTTAACATTCAGTCAGATCATTTCCACATGGTGACACTGCAACACATATTACCTCTGCTGCAAAAAGGCGACTTTCTGTCTACTTTAGATCTAAAAGACGCCTGCTCATCACAAATTCCTCAGGTTCATGGTAGCGGGTGCACGCTTCCAGTTCAAGGTACTCCCATTCTGAGTCACCACTGCCCCAGCGTCTTCACAAAGTGTCTGGTGGTAATAGCTGCTCACCTGAGAAGACAAAGCATCCATGTCTTTCCATACTTGGATGACTGGCTCATCAAAGCCACCAAGTACCAGCAATGCCTTCGGCACACTTTCAGAATAACCCTGTACTACATCAACTAGGGTTCACAATCAGTGTGACAAAATCACTTCTCCAACCAGCTAATACCTGCCAGAATTAAAAATATACAGGCTTTAGTTCTCTCATTTCAACCCAATCATTGGATTCCAGCTCTGGTTTATATGCAATTGCTGGAAATGATGGCATCTTGTATCATAATCGTCCCCCATGCCAGACTGCACATGCGTCCCCTTCAAGAATGCTTAGCCAGTCCTCAGTCAAGTCAAGGTGGGTAGGCTAGCCCTAATCAATCCCTGGTATCTCAAGAATCCGAAACTTCGCTCGGACCTTTTCAAGGCCATAGACCATTACTTTACCGAAAATGTGGGATCTGTCTCCTCGCCCCAGTCCCTATGGCAGGCTTTCAAGACCGTGATCCAAGGTCAGGCTCTGTCCTCTCTCTGTGGGGCAAAGAGAGAAAAACAAAAGGAAATCCTAGATTTAGAGGCTGACATCTATCTGCTTGAGAGTGATCTTGAAGCCGGAGTGACATTCGAGAAACTACACCTCCTGAGCCTGAAACATGACTACAAGTCCCTGGTCACGGATAGAGCCAAACTACTGAGCAGAGAACGTCAGAGCAGGATATATGAACTCTGCGACAAGGCAGGTAAACTAATAGCCTGGTTAGATGAGAAAGAATGGATGAGCAGGCTAGTCCCTGAACTGAAAGATGTGGAAGGCTCCTCTTTGACTGAACTCCAAGATATAGTAGACAAATTTGCCACCCACTTCCAGCGGGTATGCTGGACTGTGACTCCACACGCTGAGGAAGACTCGCGAGACCTTTTTACGTGACATTAAGCTCTCCTGCCTACTCCCAGATTACCGTGATTTTCTGGCCAGCGATCTGACCGCAGATGAGATGGCGCAAGCAATACGTGCACTAAAAACAGGTAAAGCTCTGGGACCAAATGGTATTTTGGTACCTGAAATCGATGTTTGAGGAGTCACTGGAGCACGATGCATTACCGAGAGATCAGGGAATAGCCACTATAGTCACAATACACAAAGAGGGGAAAACCTGTACTGACTGCCCCTCGTATAGACCGATTTCCCTCCTCAATGTAAATGTAAATGTACAGGAATTTATATAGCGCAAATCACCAAGCGGTTTCTAAGCGCTTGCTTAGGGAACCCGTCCTGGTATTCCCCTGTGAGATAACCCCGGCAGGGTATCCGCAAGGTGAAAGCCAGGCATCCCGCCGCGAGGGGCCGTTGTGGAGATTAAGCAAGCTATTGCCCAGAGTCGCAGAGTGTGAACCCGTAAATCGAGTAGGCACCGGAGCGAGAATTGTCGAGTCCATGGACATTTTAGGACTCAAGACCCCGCCGAGCCTGGAATTGAACCCTGGTCCCAGGCTGACCTCTGCTTCCAGGTCTGCCTCCTCTAACCAGTGAGACACACTTCTCCAATGCCGAACCTAAAATCCTGGCCAAACTTCTGGCTACCCGCCTGCTTAAGGTGATGGGCAACCTGGTACACCCGGACCAATCTGGCTTTATGCCGCACAGGAACACTGCGCTGAACTTACGCAGGCTTCCCGGTGTGCTGGGCAGAGCTTCAACCCTATAGGAGTCTGCTGTGGTTGTGTCACTAGACGCAACCATGGTATTTGACACGGTGGAGTGGCCGTATCTTTGGGCCGTACTGGTAAAGCTGGGTTTTGGACCCAAATACATTCAGTGGGTACGTCTTCTGTATCGGGAACCCCTGGCTCAGGTTGTAGTCAACAACATATTGTCAGCCGTGGAACCCGCCAGGCCTGCCCCCTTTCTCCCCTTCTGTTTGCCCTTGCCCTAGAGCCATTGGCGGCCTGGATCCGACAGGACCAGATGATATGGGGGCTCAGATGGTTCCCCGGATGGGAAGACTGCATTTCGCTCTACGCGGATGACATTCTACTCTATCTGGCCTCCCCGGCTATATCCCTGATTGTGATCATGGATATCCTGGCAGTGTTTGGTAGATTCTCCGGATTTGCGGTTAATTGGAGTAAATCCTTGGTATTTGCCCTCCGGGGAGATCCCCCTATTCCCCCTAGAGACTGCCCGATCCAGATCAACAATCCGGGGTTCACATACCTCGGCATTTTTCTCTCTCACGACGCCTTTGTTCGATATGCCTAAAATCTCCTTCCGTCACTGCACAGACTCAAAAAAGACATAAGAAGCTGGAAATCGCTACCCCTCTCCTTCTGGGCAGAGCTGCATGGTTTAAAATGATGTCTCTGCCACGTTTTGTCTGTCCTGCAAAATGCTCTTGACCCGGTACCCCCAAAATACTTTAGACCCGGTACCCCCACAATACTTTAGACCCGGTACCCCCACAATACTTTAGACCCGGTACCCCCACAATACTTTAGACCCGGTACCCCCACAATACTTTAGACCCGGTACCCCCACAATACTTTAGACCCGGTACCCCCACAATACTTTAAAGAAATAGAGGGCCTTCAGAGAGAATTACTCTGGGATGGTAGACCACGTATTGCCTTAAATAAATTGATCCTGAATTGGTATGATGGAGGCATAAGCCTTCCAGACATTAAAAAATACTACTGGGCTGCGCATTTAGCTGCCATAAACCATGGCACTTGCGGGCGGAGGGGCCACCCAGGCTAAGGATAAATGGCTCCTCCCTGGAGGGAACTATAACCGGGCACACTACTCGCGGCCTAACAGATATATCTTAACGGGCGCCACCAGACTCTCTGTTCAGGTTTGGCATGATCCTACTAACTCTCTTGGGTGGGGACGTAAACAACTTTGGCGACCCCCCCCCCCTTGGGATTCTGAATCTTTGGGCAGCCTTTGGAGAAAAAAAGGCTTTGACAGTTGGGACCTCATTGGCATCACGCAAATTAAAGACCTCTGGGGGGAAGGGAGGGTCAAATCCTTCAACACTACAGGCTGAATATGAACTAGCAGCAATGGAATACTTCCGCTATGCCCAAATCAGCCATTAACTACGAACGCTATTTCCGGTGGGCACAATCCCTCTCGAGGCCACACCCTTAGAGGACATAATCCTGGATGGCCATCTCCCTGATAAGACGATTTCCATAATATATAAAAAAACGAATAAATAACATGACTCGCCCCCTCCAGGTGTTGATGGAAAAGTGGACGGAAGACGGTGTCGAGATCGATGACGAACATTGGCAGGTGGCGGTGTCATCTCCTAAGGTTGTCGCCATTCTGGCGCGCCTCAGACTGGTACAACTGAAAATCCTCCACCGAGTGTACATCACCAGGCCTCGCTTGATCCACATGGGAGTCACTTTAATGGCGACTGCAGGAGAGGGTGCGGCCAGCTAGGAACCTTTTTACACATCACATGGAAATGGAAATTTGTGAGCGTTTTTTGGCACAAGGGAATATTCACAGTACTACATACCCGTCTTACACCAGAGGCGAGACGTTGCTTCTTCAACATCTGGGAATCAACAGATCTTAACATTCACCAGACACCATGGGCTACCCTGGGGTTCATGATAGCGAAAAGAAACATTGCTCAGTTGTGTGGTGCGGCTACACCACCCACATTAGAGGCCTGGGAGAGATATCTCGACTGGTGTATGTTTAGGGAGAGGACTACATATGTTGATAAGGGTTGCTCCAAAAAGTGGGCACATGTCTGGACCCCTTGAATAGGTATTGGGGTGAGATCTGTACGCTGCCTGAATACCCTGAACCATATGCCCCCCTACCCTGTGATGTTCCCTTCATATGTTGTAATGTAATCCTTGTGCTCCACACGTCATTATTGTTTACTTCGTTTATGGGGCCCTCTGTATTGCTTATATGAACTGATGCTTGTTTCAATAAAAAGAATTAAATAAAAAAAGAATGCTTGGCCAGTCAGTGGAACCAGTCACGCGGTCAATTAACCGATCTAGTGTTGGTAAGTGGCCATACTCATCGCTCTCTGTAGTGGTGGAACACACAAAATTTATCAAAAGGACAGCCTTTCATAGACCTGGTTCCACAGATAGTACTGACCGCGGACGCTTCCCTCACTGGCTGGGGAGCTCACCTACAACAACACACAGTGCAAGGCCCCTGGAGTGAAGAGCAGACGTTGCTTCACATCATTCATCTAGAGCTGCTTGCAATCTTTCTAGCTCTCATGGGGTTTCATACTCACCTGGAAGGCAAAGCTGTCTTGACAGCTGTGTATTACATGTAAAAACAGGGGGGGGGGGGGCGACACACTCTCTCCATCTGTTACACTTACCCCAAGACACCTGGAGGTGGGCCTTTCACCACAAACTTTATCTCCTAGCTTAACACCTCCCGGGAGTTAACATCCAGATTGCAGATCTCCTCAGCAGATCGAGAAAGCAAATACACAAATGGGAACTCCACCCTCAGGTTCTCTTCCCGTATTTTCAAAGTTGGGGAGTCCCTCACATAGACCTATGCGCCACACACTAAACCGTAAAATGCCAAAGCTTCGCCTCCAGGTACCCACACCCGCAATCCAAGGGAATGAATAGGGAGGTATTCCTTAATTGTTAATCTCAATTTGCGATTAGCAATTAAGGAATATGTAGGATTCGCAAAATGTATTGCAAACCCTACATACATAGTGTTTTGCGATTCTCAAATAGCGATTTGCAAAAAATCGCTATTTGAGAATCAATGCAGTACAAGAGGGCTATTCTAACATCTAAGGTGTGTAGAGCGCTTTCTGCAACTGAATCAGGTTCAGGAAAAAATACGGGTATTTCAACCGACTGATTTATGTAGTTGGAAAAATGGTTCTTGTATGGTTAATGCCTGTAATTCACTCACTCGCCTTAACGATGTGATTGCAATGAGGAAAACTGTTTTCCAAGAGAGGAACTGTAGTTCGCATTTGAGCATGGGCTCAAAAGGTGGTCCCATCAACCTTGTGAGGACTATATTGAGATCCCACACTGGAGCTGGTGGAAGTTTTGGCGGTATGACTCTTTTTAGTCCTTCCATGAAAGCTTTGATCACAGGTACTCTAAATGACGACAAATGCAGTCTATTTTGTAGATATGCAGCAATTGCCGCTAGGTGTAGTCTGATAGAGGTATAAGCCAACGCTGACTGTTGCAAGTGTAACAGATAGCATATGATATTCTGTATGGAAGCATCAAGAGGGTTATTAAGATTGTTGTATAAAAGGGGGTGGTGATGGACGGAGCATCTGAATCAATCAAACACTCACACCCAGTCAAAAGATCTGGGTTTAATCCATCACCGTTCTTTAGCCCACTCTGCCACCCCAGTTCAGACATGGCTTGAACGGATAATGTTACTTACCCAGTAAGCATCTGTTCTCTTCATCATCAGCTGTAGATTCACATAAGCCCTCCCACCTCCCCGGATACCTGTAGCTGCTGCAGTGCTCCATTTGATTTACATACATACGCATGGACATCTCTATTCTTTACCATCACTCCATTCTCAACCTTTGCGGCAAACAATCTAACAATGGAGTTGATGCCCATATGCAATATCATCGGAAGGAAGAGTCACCTACCTTGTGACTGGAAAGACTTCTTCGAAGAAAAACTAAGTGCAAACATCTGGCCCCAACACTAGATGGCGAGCTATACACAGCACAGCATGTGAATTTACAGCTCTACATGCCAAGAACAGATGGTTACTGGGTAAGTAACATTATCCTTCTGAAGCCTTTTTGTATGGATTGTTTCAATTGCTTTAGCACAGAGCTGGACCTAGCCAACTTCCTTTTCTTAGTTACATGTTCTTTGAGTGTGTATCAGAGTGACTTGGCATTGGGTGAAAGTTGGTGTGGTTCTGTCCATGTCATAGTGTTGAGACTGCTTTGAACTTGTTGCCTGATGTACTTGACCAATTCTGTTTTGGTAGGATTTAGCTTCAGATGTTGGATATCCAGTATTTGATATGGTCCCGGCAGTTATTGAGGGTCCTGGTTTGGATGTCTGTAGCAGAGCAGGCTTTCAAGTATAGGTGTGTGCATTTAGCATACTGGTGAATTTTGTTACCGTTATCACTGAGTAATGTCCCATGGGCTCCATGTAACAGTTGAAGATGAACGTGGACAAAGTAGAACTCTGAGGGCTCCACAGGTGATGGGGATCTTGTGGGCCCACGTGGTGCCTTTGTGAACAGACTGGTGTTGGTTGGATAAGTAGTAGGAGAACCTGTGAAATGGTTCAGTTAGCATGAGTATTTATCATTAGAGGGAGAAAACATAGGCGGGTGCAAGGACAAAGGAAAACCAGTAAACCTCTCAGCGTCGGCAAAGAGCAGACATTGGGAATTTGGGGCCAGATGTAGGAGAGCAAATACCGGTCGGTAACGGCCGAATTCGGCCGTTACCGACCGGTATCTGGGTTTTCAGATGTAGGGGCCATTATTTTACAGAATCGGTAAATTTACCGATTCGGTAATTGTACCGATTCGGTAAATCCAAATGTAGGTGACATTCCTGAGAGTGTCACAGGCCCTTAAGAGTCGGTATTTTACCACACAATCCTATTGTGTGGTAAAATACCGAATCCAGGTGTGCATGCACATCTGTGCATGCACACTGTGCAATGTGACACACAGACATGCCCTTAGGGCAAGTATGTGTGCCACATGTCACACATCCTTTTACTTCGGGTGCTAGAGGGTGTCAAAGTGACACCCCCTGCACCCTTGCAACATTCGGTATTTACCGATTCGGTAAATACCGATTCGGTATTTCCCATTGATTCCTCAATAGGAAATACTGAATCGGTAAATACCGAATGTTACCGATTCGGTATTTCTAATTTAAAAATTAGCTACATCTCCCTCCTTCATATTTACAGATTCATAAATACCGAATCGGTATAATTCGGTGTTTGAGTCAGTAAATGTCCCTCACCTACATCTGGCCCTTGGTGCACTAATGTTGATAAACATCTTGTGTAAAAACTGATTTTTGGTTTAACATTTTTTTCTGAAATGCATTGTATGTTTAATGTGACTGCTGAGTCAGTCAAGTAATAGGAAAATCTTTTTATTTTATTTTTTTGTTTGTCTCGTAATAATAACCTTCTTGATCTCATGGAATCTGTATATCTTTCTCCTATTGATGAATACATTCGTAAATATATGATCAATCGAAATAAGAATGCTTCGTAAGAATTTGAAACATTGAAACATGATCATTCGAAAGTAGTTGTATATTTCAAGGAGCAGGGCCATTTTGGGAGGTAATAGAATTATGACTGATTTCTTCCTGGTGGTGCCCTTTGATTTCTGATCTTACATTGCTAAAACGTTAATGGAATTTGGAACTCATTATTTTCTATTTTTCACAGCTGCTGAATGAAGCCACAGAATCCAGGCATAAATGTGAGCAAATGAAGCAACAGGAAGCACAACTAAAGCAGCAGGTATAGAAAAAGAATGCAAGCGCTTCAAAACAAGTTCACTTTTTATTGTTGTGTATAATGCAAATCTGAAGACTCTCAAGTTGAACTTTCTTGTGTCTTGATAAGACCTCAAACCCCATATTTAGTTAAGTCTGTTTAGGTCTCGCCTAGGCAGCGCTTAAGCTGTCTCTTTGAGACATGCTGTATTCCGGTATGGACCTGAAGCTCCATCCATTTTCTGCCCACCTTTTCAATTGGCTCATGTTACTGTCCTTTCTAAATAGTTGCTTTTGATTTGTCGATTTGTCAGTAGGCTTAGTAATCACCCCCCGCTTCCCCCCGTTAGTACACCTGGTCTCCTTTTGAAACCTCCCCTTCTTACTGTCTTATTCGGTATGTTTTCATTACAGCCTCGAGCACTATTTTAATGGTTTTCTCCTGCCTGCAACAGGAAGAAAAAAGTGCTTGAGGCTGTAATGCTTTTTTTATTTTATTTATTAATTTAACAAGCGTGGCACGCCCCAATAGTCGCAGCCACGCTTTTATTTTATTTGCAGGACTGAACTCCGCACATCGTTTTTTTCTGATTGCGCTCCATACCTTTTATTTTTTGCTTACGCCCTTTGAAAGGCAATAGCTGCAACCGCTTTACGCAGCAACCTGCGTTTGGCTAGTTATCACGGCTCATACAGAAAACTTGTGGCGGAGCCAGCACACTTGTGGCGGAGCCAGCACTGTGTTCTCAGTAATTTACTGCTATTTAAAAAATAAAAGCAAATGATGGTTTCTGGTAATAAAGGTTACTATGGGCTCGCTGTCCTTTCTTCTCAGGTCACCTTTACTGAAGCTCAGCGCAGCTCAGCGCAGCTCAGGAGGAGACAAGTAGCTGGCTTTTACCGGGGATAGAAGGGGGGGGTGCGCTTCAGCCTAGTGCCGGCTCCAGCAGTGCACGTCTGTGTTCCTAGGCGTGTACTCTGCCTTTCCCAAGCATGCAGCCTGCTTGCTCTCCCTGTTCTTCGGCTGGAGTGAGGGGGCCGGTATCCACCCATGCTCCAGCTGATGTTTGCCCCTGCTGCAGGCAGGAGACTGTCATTGCTTTCAAAAAAAGTAACCGGAACCTTATTACTTCCGGCCTTTACAGGCATGTGCGATGGTTATGTGTTTTTTAACTGAAAGTAAATGCTGGAGAAATAAAACATGTTGCCACTATTGGTATGAAACTTCCTTTACATATTTTTTTTTTTTTTAAGGAAGCATGAGTAGCTTTTTGTATCACACAAAATGTACATTTATATACTTTTGGATGCCTCCCGTCTTTTATTTTATCACCACGGGCCTGTTTCAGGGACGTCGCAGTACTGTGAAATAAAATGAACAAAACGGCAGCTACACCAGTCACCGCTGAACACACTGTTCTCTTAGCTGACACCGCCTTTGATCCGCACTGAAGATGCTACAGTTACTGCTCCCCACTAAGTGTTAAGCAATACATTCAGATTTTTTAAAGAAATACGGTTTGTGATTCTTCTCAGCCTATGGCTAGAGAGGGAAGGGCATCGTTGATCCCTCTTGTGGTACCTTTTTAAACGTACTTTGGTGCCCAGCTTACGATTCCGTTTGAGCTCAAGGCAGCTGGGCTTATCGTTGGCACAATTAAAGTGGACTAAAACATTGTTAATCAATTGAAAATTATAACCAGGTTTAAATTTACTTCCAGCATCCATGCTTAGCTTGGAATGCTGCATGGCTGTTCTTAAAATCACATGGCAGGGTTTGCTCCGAATAAGAGACCAAAAATCTTTTTCACCACGTGCACATTTGGAGTCAGAAATTTCGGAGTTCTGAGCTGATTTATGGAGATCCGCCTGTAGTTAACTATTTAGCTGTATCACATTGTCCACTAGTCCGTATACCAGCTATTCATGACCCAATGTTATTGTAAAATTCACTGCATAAATGTTCCATATAAGTTGCAGTCATATTTTGGCTCGCAGGGGTGAATGGGTAGCATTTCCTTTTTTTGGCAGAATTGTAGTTTTCCCTGTTCTGTTTTATTGGGCTGTTAAAACATCACATTCTTTATTGAAAGTCTAGTGCTGGCACAGCATTTGATGTAGTAGGTGATTTTAATGCATCATGTTGGATTGTTTATAGCTCCCACAAGCCAATTGATTGTAGCATTTCTAAGGTGCGCATTAGCCACAAGCAGATTTCTTGGTGCCGGTCTTGGGTGTGATCTTAAAATAGGTGCAGTTTCAGTCCTGATCTGAAGCAGGATAAAAGGCTAATTGTCTTAAATGTCCCAGCAGGGAAGACCAAGGAGGTGAGCCTAGCACCCTGAAACTACTGCACCTACCCTAGAGTTGAGGTTAACTAGAGTGGTGCACATGCAATTTTCATCTTTAATATACAGTGGGTACATCAATAACATTACTCCGGTACACTGGAGCTAAATTATGGCACAGTTTGTATATTCACCAGTGTCCCCCCCCCCCGACACCGCCCACCACCCAGGTTAGAATTGTATATACTCCCTAACTATGAGCTTTTTCATCTTGTGAGAAATGTTATTTCAGGCCAACTATAAGTCCAACTGCTGCATTTTGGGGATTCACAAATTTGGGTGATTTGGTGAGAAGACAGTCTTTGTATAGTCCATTACAATAATCTAACCTGATATTAACCGAAGCCCTTTGCACTACCTTTGTGTTTGCTTGAACGTAGGGCAGGAAAGGATTTAAGATTATTCAGTTGATGGAAATATCTCCAACCATCTTCCCCCACCACAGTAATAAGTCTCAGGTACTCAATAATTATTAAGCCCAAATTATTTACTTTAGTTAGTAGAGCTGGTTCTTAAATTAAAAAATGTTAAGATGACTTTCGATTTGTTGCTTACAATAAGCAAGGTTGGGAGTAATTGCACCCCTTTTACTGCCAGCCCTGCTTCTCGTAAGCAAGGACTATAAGTACAAAGTGTGTGTTTATGCACCGCTTGCAGAAAAGGCATTGTCGTTTACAATGCCAATAGCTCAAACTCTTGCAAATGTTAGACCTATTTCATTGCAAATTTTTGTTTTTAAGCTGTAGTCTAAGGCTTGAGGGAAAAAACTGCTCACTTAAGGCTGAAAACGAGTGACTATTTCTTTTGTTGTATAAATCACTACCACTGGAGAGGGACTTCTATGGTGTGTGTGGGGGGGGGGGTTATGTAACAGACTTTCACCGACATATTTCTAAATGGCATACTTCATCATCCTGCCCTTATCCGGTTTAGTGGTCTAAACCGGGTGGGCTCCACCCTCTCTTAAGGTGAGCTCTTTAATTTGATTCAGGATCTGAATATCAGTACTGTAAACAGATTAAAAAGCCTGCACGTGTTCTTTACCTCTGCTTTGATGAAAATTTGTATCTGAAAGAGACATGTTAGTGATAGATTTCTTACCTTAGAATATCCCCAGGCGTCAGACTGGATCCGGAAAGTTTTTTCGTCAGCAGTACCCCTGCGCGTATGTAGGTGGTGTCTTTCGGCAACACCATCCGTCGCTGGCGTGGTAAGCGCCGAGATGACGTCACAGAGACTACTTGGGCGCCACGCATGCGCGCTGATGTCAGTTCTTTCTTTTTCCGCACCAGTAAGCGCCAATCTGGTTAGAGCACCTACCCTAGTCACTTTTTTAATATCTTTTTGAGACTTTTTGTCTCCTGTGTTTTGAATCCACTCTGGTGCACGTAGGGAGGCCTGGTTTTAAGTCTTGCAGGGCCTGCCGTCGCAATATGTCGATGGCGGACCCCCACGACGTCTGTCTCTACTGCCTGGAGTACGACCACGACTCCCCGGTCTTGTTTGGACTATTGGCCCATGGCCCGAAGGCCTTGAGGGACCGACGTCGGAAGCTGCTTGAGGTCAGGCACTCGTCCCAGCACCTTTCAAAGTCCAGGGCCCGCTCCAGAGAAAGCTCGCAAAGCCACCGTCCTCGCTCCTCAGTTTCCAAGTCTTCGCCCTCTGATTCGGATGAGAGACGACACAAAAAGAAGTCGAAGAAGCATTGTCACTCTCCAACGTCCCCCCCCCCGTCGGTCCCCGGATGCGGATGAGGGGAACAGGGGTTCTGACCCCGCGGCTCGGGAGTCCTGCGGACTACCCGCTTTACCCGGGTCTGTCAGCGACTCCCGTACAGATGCAAGAATGTCTTGCTGCCATGGACTGCCTGTTTAGGCCTCTGGCTCCTGCTGGCGTGCCCTCGGGCCCCGCAGTCTCGTGTCAGGATCCTGTTGGGCTGCTGGCCCAAGCGCCACAGAATCATGCGCCGTTGGCTCTGGCCACGCGCCACAAGGTCTCCTGCTGCTGGCTCTGGCCCCAGCGCCACCCTCTGCTCTGCCTCCGGTGCCGCAGCGGATACCATTGGTTCCGCCCCTGACCAGGTTCTAGGACAATTTTGTTCCTGCCTGGGATCCGCACTGGGACGCAGCGCTAGTTCGGCCCCGTCCGGCGCCGTTCCCAGCGCCCTTTGTTCCATCCCCAGCCCCTGCCGCTGCGGCCTGTACCACATACGGCGGAGGTGGAGTATGACTGGGAGAGGTCCGAGGACCCTCTTGCTCGTCAGTGTGACTGAGCAGGACTGTGCGGACGAGTTAGAGGAGGCTGGTGGCCTTGATGTCTCCTCTGACTCTGGGTTTGCTTCTCCCCCACCTACCATGGAGGAGGGCACCTCTTACACGGTGGTGCTCCGTCGGGCAGCTGAGGTCCTCAACCTTAACCTCCCTAAGGTGGCCCTAAAAAATAATCTCCTCACTGAGGTGCTCCTGGCGGCCTCCACTTCGTCGGAGCCCCTACTGCCATTTAATGACGCCCTCACTGACGTCTTACTGGGCACTTGGTTGCGGCCAGCCACAGGGGCCCCTGTGGATAAGGTCATCGCCCGGTGACGGGTGACCCTGCCTTCCTGACCACTCATACTACGGTCTGGTCATCCAATCTTTGACGTCCCAGAGTGCCTTTCCCACGGCCCCGCCGGATAAGGACTAAGAAGCTGGAGCAGTTCGGCAAGCGGTTGTTCTCTTCGGCCAGCTTAGGGCTGCGGTCGATTTACACCGCGTGCCTATTGGGCCGCTAGTCCCACACGGTGGGGGATACAGTTGCGCAGGTGTTGCCTCAGTGTCCTATAGAGACCCAAGCTGTGCTGTCTCAGGCTGTTGCCAAGGGTAAAGATGCGGCCATTCGGTGTGGCTTGGACACCACAGACTAACTGGGTAGGATAATTTCTACAACTGTGGCGCTTCTTCGCCACGCCAGGTTGAGATCTACCAGGTTCTCGCCAGATGTCCAAAGCTCTTTCATGGACATGACCTTTGATGTCACTCACCTGTCTGGCGGTAAAGCCGACAGTGCGTTGGAGCGTTTTAAGGACTCGCGGGCTACGGCCAAGTCCTTAGGTCTTTCCACCTCACGCCCGGCCATGTCTCCCTTTCGTTGCCACGGAAGGGGAGCCCCTGCACGTTTGTTCAGCCAGAATCCTATGCAGAACCAACCTCAGTGCGGGTGTGGAGGCCGCCGTGGCGGCACAGGGGGCCAACGGGTGGGTCAGTCCACCTCCGCTCCCGCAGCATCTGCCTCAAAGCATTTCTAGTCCGAGCTTTGGGGTTCACTTTGCACTTCTTCTGCAGGATGTCACGGCCCTCCTGGCCAAGGGGGGCATCAAGTGCGTTCCTGGGCCAGAAGTAGGATGTGGTGGTTGTTCCCACTACGTTCTGGTCCGCAAGAAGGGCAAAGCGGGCCTGCGCCCCATCTTGGACCTCAGGAGCGTCAATCGCTTCCTCCGGAAGGAGAGGTTCAAGATGTTGACTCTGGTCATGGCTGCCCCCGACCCTGGACACTGGATTGGTAGTGTTGGACTTGCAGAATGCATATTTTCACATCCCCGTCCTGCCGGCCCACCTTCGTTACCTGCGGTTCACGGTAGGCCCGGACCATTTTCAGTTTGTTCGTGCTCCCCTTCGGCCTTACCAGTGCCCCTCGGGTGTTCACCAAAGTGATGGTGGTGGTCGCAGCTCATCTGTGCAGCTCAGGGGTGTCAGTCTTCCCCAATCTCGACGACTGGTTGTCGAAGGCCGGCTCGCCCCAGACAGTCATCACCCACCTTCAGACTAAGGCCGACCTCCTGCATTTGCTGGGGTTCTCCATCAACGTGCCGAAGTGGCACCTGAGTTCCTCTCAGAAGCTCCCCTTCATCGGAGCGGTTCTGGATTCGACGCAGTTTCTGGTTTATCCTCCCAAGCAGCGATATTCAGGCTAGGTTTCCGATCTTTCAGCCTCTCTCCCGGGGTTCGTCAGAATCACCCTCCGGCTCCTGGGCGTGATGGCCTCCTGCTTCCTACTGGTGCACCATGCCAGATGGCATATGCAGGCTCTGCAGTGGGACCTGAAGTTCTAGTGGGCACAGCATCAGGGCAACTGTCCGATCATGTCCAGATCTCAGAGGACACTGCACGGCAATTGCAGTGTTGGCTCACGAATCGTGATTGGGCGAATGATAGATCTCTCTCCCTTCCCCAACCGGAGCACACAATGGTGACGGATGCGTCCCTCCTGGGATGGGGAGACCACTTGGGAGAGGCGGAGATCAGAGGCCTCTGGTCTCTGGCGAAGTCCCGGCTCCATATCAACCTTTGGAGCTTCGGGTAATCCGGCTTGCACTGAAGGCATTCCTCCCCTCTGTCCGGGGGAAGTGTAGTGCAGGTGCTCACGGACAACACCTCCTCCATGTGGTATTGCAACAAACAGGGCGGGGTGGGATCGTGGACCTTATGTCGGGAGGCTCTGTGCCTCTGGACATGGCTGGGACATCTAGGCATTTCATTTGTCGTTCAACACCTGGCAGGCTCTTTGAACGCCAGGGTGGACAAACTCAGCTGCCGGTGCTTGATGGATCACAAATGGCGTCTGAACTGACGTGGCGCAAGGTCTCTTTCAGCAGTGGGGAGAGCCTTGGTTAGATCTATTCACCACCGAAGAGAACGCGCAATGTCATCAGTTCTGCACGTTGGAATTTCCAAGGCGGCACTTGCTCGGAGATGCTTTTCGTCGCGAGTGGAGTTGTGGTCTGTTTTCCGCCTATTCCACTTCTGCCCAGAGTGCTGAAGAAGATTCGGCGTGACCGGGCCCAAGTCATCCTTGTGGCTCCGGATTGGGCACGAAGATACCTGTATCCCGAGCTACTCAGCATGGCGATCGATCCGACTGTCTCTTCGGGAGGATCTTCTGTCTCAGCAGCAGGGGACGGTCCTCCACCCGAACCTGTCCAGCCTCCACCTCCATGCGTGGAGATTGAGCGGCGACAGTTGACCGCTTTTCAATCTTCCTCCCGAAGTCTATGATGTCATTCTGGCAGCCAGGCGTCCCTCCACTAAGACGGTGTACGCCTGCAGGTGGAACAAATTTGTGGCATGGTGCACAGCAAAGGCTGTGAATCCTCTCTCTGCCCCTCTTTGAGGTCCTTCTGTTCCTTCTATCCTTGGCCCAGCAGGGCTCTGCTCTGGGCACTATCAAAGGTTATCCTTCGGCCATCTCTGCCTTTCTTCGGCTTCCAGATCAGCCTTCTCTTTTTAAGTCCCCGATTGTTAACTGTTTTCTCAAAGGCATTACTCACATGTTTCCTCCTGTGCCCTTCATAATGCCTCAATGGGATTTAAATCTTGTTGTGACATATCTGATGTGCGCTCCTTTTGAGCCCCTTCAGAACTGTCCTTTACGTCTTCACACTATCAAAACGGCTTTCCTGGTAGCTATCACCTCTGCCAGAAGAGTGAGTGAGCTCCAGGCTCTTTCTTCTAAACCTCCTTTCCTTTCAGTTCATCGGACAAGGTGGTTTTAATGACCCGTCCTCCTTTCTTGCCAAAGGTTGTCACGCCCTTCCACATCGGGCAGACCATCACTTTGCCCACCTTCTTTCTGCATCCTTCAAAGAGGAGAGGCTCCACCATCTGGAGCCAAAACGTGCGCTTTCGTTCTATCTGAAGCGCACACAACAGATCCGGGTGGATGACAAGCTCTTTGTTGGCTACGTGGGTGCCAAAAAAGGCTGGGCGGGGCACAAACAGACCATCTCTCAATGGGTCTTTATGTGCATTAAACCATGTTACTCATTGGCTAAGAAGGAGCCTCCTTTGTAGCTGCGTGCCCATTCTACCAAGGCGACTTCTGCCACTACTGCCTTGGGACACGGCGTTCCCTTGCACCACATTTGTCAGGCAGCTACTCGTTACACAAATAGTAATTTGTGCTTTTGTATAGTCCGGCACCAGTCTTGATATTATATTCTGCTTTGCTGTGAGAGGGCATAAGAATGTCTGTTGCTCACAAATGTTTCCATATCTTTTGAATATTCTCCAGGCGTCACACTTGATCCGGAAACGTTTTTAGCAGCACCTACCTCTACTTGGCAGTAGGCGATGCTGTGTGGCCTGCAGTGACCTTCTTTTGCCTCGCAGATGACGTGCGGGCCTATGTAGGTGCCACTTCCACGTGCTGACCTCAGTTTTTCTTTCCGCTCCATCAGACGTGAATCCGGGGCTCGCTTTCAACTCTCAAAGACCTATACTTCAGATATTTTATTAAAAGATTATCAACGTGCAAGGGAGTGTCACCCCCAAAAATGACACGTTTTAAGCCCTATGGGGACTGTTGCAAACAAATGTCTGTGACAGATCTCCATCAGGTGTTCTTGGGGTGTAGTCATGACTCTAAGGCTTGCAGCAACTGTGTTGATGATCCCAAAAGACATCCGAGACCACAAGGCGAAACTCTACATTGCCAAACATAAGAAGGCCCAGCGACAAGACTGATTAAAGTCCTAATCCAAGTCAAAGGTTTGGTCCTGTTCCCACTGCAGAGGTTGTTAAATCCACTCCTGAGACCTGTTTTCGTCAGGATCTAAATCTTGTAAAGCCAAAAATAAGCATCCGCAACCGAAGCTGGACCCCCCTCTTACCACTCACATTTACCTGAGATGGCGCAGGCCTCAACTTCGTACCTGACCCCCAACTGGCTCCAGCTAAATCTGAGTTTCTAGGCCAGCAGCCACTCCTAAAAAGATTAGAGTCCTATTAGGCAGTGCTCCCACTCTTCGGTTCCTTGCCAACTAACTGTGGTGCTCCTTTGGGCCCCAGCGAGCAAAGAGGCCCTCCCTCTAGAGTAATCAGGTAGATTCGCCCTCAGTGCCAGTGACGCTCTCCATGCCCATCCTGATGCCTCTGGTTCCAACCCCTCATCTGGTGTTGTGTTCCACGCCAGTTCTTGGAACTTCAGTGCCAAATCTATTGATGCCGGACGAGGTTATACCTAAAGTACTGTTCAACTCAGTCTCTCCACCGGTTCAACCTCGGGCAAAGCAGCACCCACCCGCTGTTAAGAGGCCACTGCTTCAATTGCCGCCGCCACAACTGAGAACACACACCTTGCCCAAGACAGTCCTGAGAAGGGACTGCAGGGATTAAGAAGCAATGAGTTCGCTCCGCTCTATACTGCGGATAATTAAAATGATTGCCTGCAGGGAGCCAGGGGTCTCTTTACCTCTTCACTCCCTGGACCATCCACCAAAGAATCAGCCTCCTACGCCATGTTAATACATAGGGAGGCTGAAGCTGAAATCCTTGACCTCGAGCTGCCCACCTTGGAGGATAAAACTAGTGTACTGACGTAAGTCCTCTAGTCGGATCAAACATCTTCTGAGCCTCTTCTGCCATTTAATGAGATACTAAGATAGCTTTTTGGGTGCGTTGACAAAGCCTTGCTCTGGTTCCAAAGTAAACAGGCAAATAGCGAGACGACATCGTCTTGCCCCAGATGACCTTATGTTCTTGTGTCCGTACCCTTCCCCCAAAAGTGTAGTTGTGTAAACATTCACAAGCAGGTCTAACCCTAACATTATCTCGACGAATCCGGTCATGGAGAATCCATGTGAGTGGAGACCTTTAGGAAGCAAGTTTTCTCTTCCACCAGCCTTGCTCTCCATTCACTGACTGCCAGGTTCCTCCTGGGATGCTGTACTCAAGCCCTGTGGAACTTGGTAGCTCAAGTCCTCCCCAGTGTCTCTGAAAATCTCTGACCTGTCCTTGCCCAGGACATCCAGAATGATCTGGACACAGCCAGGTTTACAATTTGCTGTTGCTTGGACACCACTGATTCCATCGGGCTGCCTTTTTTGCACCAGTCTTTCCATCTGTCACAATACTTAGCTGTGTTCCACTGGTATTTCAGGCGACGTCCAGTCGTCCCTCATGGACATGCTGTTCAATGGGACTTGCCTGTTCAGGGAAAAAGTCAGATTCCGCTCTTAAGCAGGTCAAGCAAAGTAGGGCCACAGCTTGCTCTCTAGGCATGTCTGCCCCACCTCATCAACCGCACCAGACCTCCGCTTATGTTGCAGCTTCAGCAGAGGTACCCCATACCACCAGCCAATTGAACCACAGCAGGGCACCCAGCAGTTTTGCAGTTGCTGCCATGGTGGCCCCTGCCCCCACTGCCAAGGTCAATGGGGCACCCAGCCACCACTCCATCCCCCGACCCACACGGACCCTGCAGCCCTACCTGCCAAACCCTTTTAGCGTGCCCTTCGCAGAGCGCAGCCATCCAATGGGAGGCAGGATCAGAAGATTCTCGCTAGGTTGTAAATTTATTTTTATTTCAGACAAAGAAACGGCACAGTCATCTTTTTTAGGGCTCGCCTGCTGTGCGCATGCGCATAGCTGGCGAAGCTCTATAGGGGCTTAAACAGCGTTTACCCAAGCACGATTCCACTGGCGATTTCTTGAAGTGCATGTGCTTCTTAGGTCATTGCGCAAGCCCTAAAAAGCACGTGCACAATGCCACCAGCCGCCTGCCTGCCTGCCTCGCATTACCACATCAAAGGCAGCTTCTCAGCGTGCGCTCATCCCCTAATTATTCACGGCCGGCCGGCCGTACTTTCAGTTTCACGGCCGCCGGCCGTGTCTCCTTTTATGCTAACTCCCTCTGTACCTCTCCTTGCATCCTCCTCTTTACTTCGATTCCTGCCGTTTTCTCTCTTCTCCAGCTGTTTGCTTTGCTTCCTTGTTTTAGGACCCTTCAATCTCATTATTCTCTACCCTCAATTTCTATCACTTTAACATACCAGTGAAATTACTATACTATGCTATAGGCTTTCAGTCATGTTATTTCTCCATCTGCACGCATTAACACCACTTTAAGATGGCAAATATTTGTCTCTCGGGATAAGGAAGGCAGCACCTTTTTTCACCCTACACTTTCATTAATATGGCGGTAGCTACGGGTGTCTTCGTTTTACTAGCCTAACCTGCGTTGGAAGCACAACAGGTTGATTTTATCACTGCGGCATGCCATGCATTCGAGCGCCATGAGGTAAAGCCACTTACACCTAGCCTTTGTCTTGCAAACACGCTGTTTTCATAAACGTGTGAGAGTATGCATGAAATCCAAAACTTTGCCTGATCAAACGCCGACAGCGCCAATGAAGGCTTCACAATTTTAAAGCACACCTTGAGCATGGCATGAACACAGATATCGTCACAGCCTTGTATGAATGTTCAACATTTACATTGTTGTAGCTAGGTATGGACATTGATTTATTCACATATAACGCATGAATGTAAAGTCATCCTGCTAATTCACCGTGTGGCACACGTTATATTAACACTCGGTATATCCACGGGTTCGTTCTGTGCACAATTTCTTTTACCTTGATTAATTACTGCACATTCTCACGGAGGTGGCGCCGTATTCTTTTGAACCGTCCATAGTTTCCTATCAGCATGTCACCATATGGACATTTAAAGACACAGGGAGACTATTCCACCTTGCATGTAACGCATGATATATTATGGCAACAATATTCCCCTTTTTTGAATTTTGTTGTCTCATTCGCCCAATCTTGGTTTTGTTTTAGGAAAAACCCCTGACAAAGGGCGGTTATTTGCCCGAAATGCATGGGGGCCAATACACACTTGTTTAATTGATTATGGATTTATACTTTAAGGAAGCTGTTGAATAACTCCTGAATTCAATGAGATTACATCCATACCGTTTACAATAAACGATGTGCTTGAACGTCTGAATTGGCATCAGGCAGTGCATTCAGAGGGACACTTCCCAATGGGGAGGCGCAACTGAATACATTACACAAGTTAACGTTCATTTATTTAATTTCATTTTAAGTGATTTCCCCATGATCACAGGCATTGATCCGATGACGAGAGTCAAATTTGGTTTTCCAGTTCTGAAGTGGGCAGCTCTGGCCATAGTGCCACATCCTGCTTCCCCCTCTCACCTACTCCTTTTCCACTTGGCTTCCTGGCTGCTTTCTGATGCTTTCGCATCTAATGCAATAGGCGGGGACGGCTCTGCTGACTTCTTTTCACTCGCTCACCTTGCTCCCAATTAGCATCAGTTACATTACCCAAGTTCACATTCATTTAATTAATTTTAATTTAGTGTGATATGCCTAGGAGCACCAGCGACATTACGAATGCTCTGAGACCCCACGCTGGGTGTCCAATAAATGATACTGGAGATTCCCCATGACTGACTCCTCCATTCTTTGGAGACTTCTTCAATTCAGCTTTTACACTAGACCCCTCCTAGCTCTTGTCCTCGATAAGCTCTGGGTTTGTTATCTGCGAAAGTGTCAACCCCTGATATGCCCTCTGTATGCCTCCTGCAGTTATGTTGATGAGCAGTATGGCAAGATGATTAACTGCCTAAACTTCTGACCCCCGTAATCTTTAAAATAAACAGTGGCAATAAAAAAAAGTGGAAAACTGGCATCGGTGACAGCGTTAAAAAGTTAATGGGAGCTTAAATTTAAAAAGAAAATGCCCGGCAAGTGTGAAGAAAATCCATCAGGAGCTGAAATTAAAAAAGAAAATACTTGTCCCCAGAGCAAAGACCAGCATTGGCATAGCCAATAGGTCTCGCCTTTGGGACCTTATACGTGTTTAACCATGCAACCGTTAATGTTATTGCACCAAGGATATTGTGCTGCATAACTAAATACTTATAAGGTCCCAAAAGCGAGACCTATTGGCTATGCCAATGCTTGTTTTTTTTGTTTTTTTAAATGTTGGACTGTAGTGTGTTTATCTAGGTACCTGAATCGATATTCCTATTCTTTGCCCTTGTCCGGTTATAAATCAATAATATCCCTACAACGACATAGAAACCCTTTTCATAATTCAGCCATAGCGCATGCTGTCACATTAAGCAAGCCTATTCCTCCAGCCCCCTAGAAAGCACACCGAGTTCTCTAAAAAAAAAATCCAAGCCTCCAGCAACCTGGGAAATCCCCGCTGCTTTGTTTTGATTTCGTCCGAGAACTCCTGTAAAGCACTGTAAGAACGACCAGTTCTTAGTGACATCTTTATTGACGTCTTATGTCCAGCCTTACGTCAAACCCGGCACCTTTCAGGTATAAATATACCAACGTTGCCTTAAGCAAACACACGGTGGTAATCCTGAAGCAGAGCAGCTATCTACTTCCGAAGAGCCCAGCTGATGCGAGAGCCCACGGACGCTGCCCCTCCCTTTTGACGCGCTGAGAAAGACGCTGTCTTTTCTCCTGCCGAGAAATCCAGCCTCCGGCGTTTCCAGCCTACCCTTGCGGGTGACTGGGATACCGAGTCCTAAGAGAGAGATACCAGCCCTCTTGCCTTCTAATACCCAGGTACTGAACTGACTAAACCCTTGCAGAGAATACTTGAGTCAGATTCTTGGCAAAACAAACTTAACTTAAACTGCTACTTACTTACTCCTTCCCACGTATTAGGCTTAGGTCAGGTACACCGGGGTAGGCGTAGTTAGAAGCACCAGTTGAGTACGATTAGTCAATGTATATATGTATGTATCTATTTTATCCATTTTAAAGTATCATATGGCTAAGAAACCATATCAATGCTTATACAGTATTATTTCATAATCCTGCTTTTACTGTATGCACTTTACTTAACTATAAGTATTGCAATTGTAGCAATTCATTTCTCTTGTATGAGGAAAGAGACTGCTCAATAAATGACACCTTTTATTGAAAACGCCCGTCTCTCTTTTTCTCTGCAAACTGGTGAAACTAAGTACGCACCTTTGACTGAGTGAAATAGCTGTCTTTTGTTTTCACACGACTCTAGAGATATACTCTTAATCAGGGAGAGCAAAGTTGTCATGTTTTATGGTTGTCAGAAACTAAATCCCTTCTTGTCTATCCAGGGAGGTTAAACTCCTCCTCGCTTATTCAAGAAAGTTTCTAGTGAACTCTGAGCTAGCTGGCAAACCTTAAGTCTAATATAGTCAGTAGAGACCTAGTTAACCTCAGTCCTACGTCTACACTACTGAAGATATTATTCCAATGCGCAGAGCCTATTGGGACTATAGGAACTACACTACAAGACGAGTACTATAGTCCACTTTTTTATATAGTGTCGGCAATCCTATATGGACATTACTAAAACCATTATGTTCAAGCTATAGCGTACACAGTGTTACCTTCATCAATATTGGTCACAGTAAATTTTTTCAATTTCTGAAGGTATGAAGGGCAGTTCGCATCTATCTCCTCTATAAGTATTCCAGCTCCCCCATTTTTTTATCCATTTTCTGAGACCCTCCTGTGCACATACACCGTCCTCTCCGCCACCATGACCGTGTCCATGTCTATACACCACTCTGCCAACGCTGTGGCGGTTGACCCACCCCAGGGGCTGGCAATGTTCCCTTGGCTATCATGATACCCAGAGTAGCCCAGGTCTGTAGCATTGAATTTAAATCTGCTGTGTCCCAAATGTTAAGTAAACAGCACTTGGGCTTCGTGGGGACTAGGTTTCCACTTACCCTCGTGATGAGGAACATAACGGACTCCCAGTACGACACCATGGCAGGGCATGTCCAGATAGTGTGAAAGAACATGCCAACCTCCCCACATTGTCGCAGGCAGGGCGGGTTGTCTACTTTTCCAATCTTACAGAGGGTAGTTCTGGTATAATGATTTCTATGAAGAATTTTGGGTTGTACAAGACGTAGTTTGGATGTGATCGCTACCTCTCTAGGGGATGCCAGCGCTTCCCGACAATCTGTCATCCAACTCACCCAGGTCTGCCTGCCATTTGTCTTTAAGCTTCCCCATCGGCATTGACAATTTTCCTATACGTCAGGGAGATTGCTTTTTTGTCCAAATAGTCCGTCAGTAGTCTGTCCTCTAGCGGGGAGGCCTTAGGTAGGGTGGTATCAGGGGGAAGTGCTGCTTCAAGAGCGTGTTTAATTTGTCAATAACAGAAGAACTCAGTTGACCGAGACACCGGGGAGCTGCCTGGCTGCCTCGATTCTGGACTCATGTTGCTCTCCTCGGCAATCGCGCCTTCGCAGCATGGGGATTGACTGGCTGCGAGGCGAGGTGCCGGTGAGATGGAGCGCTAAGGGAGTTTTTCCTCTGCGAGACCGCGGACACGCCTGGTGTTGGGAACTTGCTGGATTAATAAGAAGAAAGCGAGCTTTTGCTACATTTCATTGACACCAACACATGGACACGGACAGTGGGCACGGCGCCCGGCTCCTCACAGCCGATCCCCCGGGGAAGCTGCTGACTGCCTCGCCCCACGGATTTGTCACTTGTATTTTTTAACCTTTATTTTATTGAGAGCTGTGGCAAAGTTTATAACTGAGAAGCTGTGGCAAAGTTGCTCTACTGCCTCCAGCCATTCTTGGACTACCTACAAGACCTTCTCTCCCCCCCCCCCCCCCCCCACACCCCAAAATGGCAGCTCCTGATAGTGTACATGGAAAGAGGACTGCTGCCTGAAAACCAACAAGGACCACTAACTGGACCCCCAACCAGGCTTGTTCCTCAACCAGTTGCAACAGAAAGAGGACTGCTTCACCACAACTAACTAGAGCCTTTCTCTCTCGCTCATGTGTCGGCCATCTTGCAGTGGCACTGACCGACTGTATCAACCTTCAAAAACCTGCAAAGATCCACAAAAAAATAAATAAATAAAACTGAACTCTCACCCTCAATCCAGCCAAGCTGCCATCTCCTAAAAAGTCTCACAATCCTAATGATTGCCTGCCTCATAATGACTGCTGCTTACTGATCCAGGTCTCCTGGAGTGTGCCCAACCCTAGCCAACATGGTTGGTCCTGGTCTGACTGCCTCCGGGCCAAACTCATACACCATGGTTTTACCCCCCCCCCCCCAATCTCTCCAAAACCGCTACAAAATCCTTCAAACACCTCACATTGAAAAACCATCCCGAATCACTGGTCTCGGACCTACGCTTCAGTGCGGACAAAGGCACTATCATCAACAACCTCGTTTTCTATTCCAGAAGAATCCATTCTTGGCGCAATACCTTCTCGCTACTCCTCCATGTACGCTCAAGTAGGAACATTCCCTACGCCACTAAGCTCACAATAGTGCCCTCAACAACCCTGCGAGCCGACCTCCCCATCACCCTCTACAAAAGCGGCATTGTATTGATCCTAACCACAAACAAAAACCTTAATAAATTTGCACATCTCTTCACCTTCCTCCGCAACCATGTACACGACACTGGGAAGACGACCAACACCTGGCCTGACGTTAACCTGACCCCCTGCCCAACTCGACTAACTTCCCCCAAGCCACCTCTCTAAGAGGTTCCTCCCACCCGCCCCTACTCACCTGGCGATCATCCGACCCTCTTGCCCAACACGATTAACTTCCCACAAGGCACCTCTCTAAGAGCCTCCAACTCGGTTCCTCCTGACCCCCCCAGCACACCTACCGGCCTTGCTAACATGTCCACCACGAGACCTCTGGTCTCCACCCCGCTATCTTCCCCCTTGGTCCCCACTGCTTCCAACACAGCACACCCTACTCCCCTCAGTCCTCCTACCAACCTCCCCAACGCAATTGACCCGAGACCCTTGATCCCCTCCCCTCACGCTCCCCACTCGGAGTCCTCGGTCCCCAACACAGCACACCCTAACCCCCTCAGCCCTCCCACCACCCTCCCTAACGAAATCGACCTGGGACCCTTGGTCTACTCCATTCATGCTCTCCACTCTTGACTCTAAGACCAGTACGCCTCCAACGACTCTTGCGGATGCAGGTTTAGCTAGTCCCGCTAACACTCATTCCACCCCTTCTAAGACCCCTCACACAGTCCATCCTAACCCTCCCACAGCCCCCTCCACAGATATCCACACTCCGCACTCCAGAGCCACTAAAATAATTCAGAGCATCCACTTCTCCATCCTGGATCTAACGAACCTCCTTCACCTCGCCGAACAATCCCTCATTAACCTCAAGCCTCAGCTGAATTCCTCTTCCCCTCCTACCCCAGAGCACCTCAAACACCCACTACCGACATCATTGAGGCACTTTCGCCCTCGTAAGCACCCTAGCTGCCTATTGTAGGAGAAAACCCCTGACCTCGCCCTCTCCTACAGCTTTTCCCTCACCACAACAAAGCCGCTAGACCTCACTGAAAAGGAAATCCATGACATTCTCCAGGACCATAATACAGCCTCTCTCACTCCTTGTCTATCAGACGTGAGTGCTGCAAACCCCATCTGCACGGTCGATATCAACCCCTGCAGATCAGCTTCCATCTGCAACAGAAGGGTGAACCGAAGCAATCTAGCGCCTGTACACCTGTCTACCCCGACTCCCGACATCACCTCCTTCCCCTCCCTGTCTGGTCTCTTAACTGCCGATCGGCAGTAAAAGCATGCCACCGATGATGCTGCCCTCATTCTGAACAACAAATCCGACTTAGCTTTTTTAACAGAATCATGGCTCAATGATTCCTCATCCCCTTGCCTTGACCTCTTAGTCCCCCCTAACTTTAATATTACTAGGCTAGACCGACCACATAACAAGAGGTGGCGGCATTGCCTGCATCTATCGCTCTAACCTCCTTGTCACGGAGCTTCTGGCGGATACTACCGATGCCTGCGAATATCTAGCCCTCTCAATCTGCAGTAACACCACCCATCTATGCAAGCTGCACATCTTTTACCACCCCCCAGGCTTGGACGACCCCTTCACTGACCACCTCATGGAAATTATCACAGCTAAGAGCTCCCTCAACACCAAAGACATTTTCCTTGGAGATTTCAACCTGCACTGGAACGATTTCAAGGATCCTCATGTCAACGCCATTAAAGACCTCCTGGCCGATCAAGCCCTGACCCAAGCTTGCTCACTCCCAGTCAAGAGTGGCCCCTTTTGAATGTGTTGGATCATCTCAAAGGAGGCAACAGTCAAGCTGATCTCTATAGACCCCTGTGTCTGGTCAGACCACCACGCCATCACCTTCCTTCTACCTGGCACCCACAAGATAAGAACACCACAACCGGTGCATCCTAAACGCTGGATCAGACACCCCAAGAACCCGGACCACAAGGAACTTGAGATCCGCCTCAAATCCCCCCCTCCCCACCCCCCCAAACACACACACATATCACATCGGTCAGTGACCTCAATGATCACTACTCCACAATGATGTCGAACATTCTGGATGACCTAGCACCTCTTAAACTAAAAAGAACTCAGGTCAAAGATAGGGACCCCTGGTACACGGGTTTCCTCAATAACGAGAGGAGATCCCCCCGACAAGCTGAAAGGATCTGCAGACAGCACCCCTCGGCTGCTGCTCACCTAAAACTTCTCCGCCAGGCCAGAAATACATACGACAAGAACATCCTCAACTCAAAAAAGGAGTTCTCCAGAGCTGAACTAGGAAATGCCCAGAACAGACCACGCAAACTCTTTTCAAACATCAATTTGAACAAACTAACCAAACCAGTAAAAGAAAACCCCCAGTCTCATCTCATCCTAGGAATTCTCCTCGTTTTTTGCAAACAAAATCAAAACCCTAGGTAAGGAACTTAGCGCAGCCTCAATATCTCTACCGACCCCTGACCTTCCTTCCCTTCCCCCCCTGCCTCCACAGTATTCTCCTTCGAATCTAGCACATTGGACCAACCTTTCACTCTACGACGAAGACTCTTTCTCCAAAATCCTTTCCACCTTAAACCCGAACAACCATTTCAACGACCCGCTCCCTTCTAACTGCCTTGCGACCGCTGCCCAATCCATTATTCCTAGCTGGACTACGATAATCAACGCCTCTCTCCGGCAGGGTTCAATCCTGGACTCTCTGAAAGGGGGCCAAGTCCTCTCCATTCTGAAAAAGCCGTCGCTGGACCCAACCTCCCCAGACAATTTCAGACCAATTTCCAACATTCCTCTCTTGGCTAAAGTGCTGGAGAAGTGTGTGCAACTGCAGCTAAGTCACCACATCAACAACTTCCATCTACTCGATGACTGCCAATCTGGTTTCCGACCTGGACACAGCACTGAAACCACCATGCTCCACATTGTCGATGATGCCCTACAAGCCCTTGACCAAGACAAAACCTGTCTCTTAACCCTCCTAGATCTATCCTCTGCCTTCGACACGGACAACCATGAGATGCTACTCGAACGCCTCAAACTTAGGATGGGATTAGATGGCACTGTCCTCGACTGCTTTAGCTCCTACCTCTAAAACTAATCTCAGAGATTCCTTATCAACTGAAACCTGTCCGCTCCCTCCTTGGTCACGGTGGGAGTCCCTCAAGGATTAACGTTGTCCCCCACCCTTTTCAACCTCTATTTAGAACCCCTTGCCGAGGTCCTTCACATAGCAAATATCTCCTACCATATGTACGCAGATGACAATCAGATCTACATAAAAATATCATCTCTTGAAGAAATCTTCACCTTGAATGAGGCCCTGAAGCTGACCGTCCAATGGCTCTCCTCCAACCAACTCAAACTCAATGCAAAGAAAACGGAGTTCCTCCTAATTTCCCCTCCTAAAAGGAACTCTGAGATCCAGACATGGATCAAAGCGATCACAGCCTTAAACTGCCCCTCGACCATTGTGGACTCCACCAAATCTCTGGGTATCACCTTTGACTATAACGTAAACATGCGAGACCACATCAACTCAATGGCCAAATCTGCCAGATTCCACTTGAGCTACCTTTGGAAATTGAAACCATTTCTTGACGCTCCCGACCTAAAACTTGCAGTCCAATCCCTAGTTATTTCTAGGCTGGAATATGCCTGCTCCACCCTATCTGAAAGAGACACGTTAGTGATAAATTCCTTACCTTAGAATATCCCCAGGCGTCAGACTGGATCCGGAAATTTTTGCGTAGCAATACCCCTGCGCGTCGGTAGGCGTCGTCTGCGGCTCCGCGTCCGTCGTCGGCGTCGTTAGCGCCGGAATGACGTCGTCTGAGTACTTAGACGCCGCCCATGCGCGCTGACGTCAGTTCTTCTTTTTTCCGCGCCAGCTAGCGCAGATCCGGAGAAGCTCTACCCCTAGTCATTTTTTGACTAAACTTTTTGATCTTTTTGATCATTTTTCTACTCGAGTCTTCGACTCCAATGGTGCCGCTAGGGATGCCCGGGTTCAAGCCCTGTTCGAAGTGCGACCGACTGATGTCGGTCACAGACCCCCATCGCCGGTGCCTGAAGTACTTAGGCCTCGACCACGACGACCGCACCTGCTCCGACTGCCGGGCCCTGACGTCGAAGGCTAGACGGGAGCGGTCCCGCAAGCGGCTCGAGCTCCGGCAGTCGGCCCGCGCCATTCCAGGTCCCACGGGAGGTCGAGGGACCGGACGCGGGGTCGGAGTCCTCGCAGCTCCGGGAGTGGACATCGGTCGTCGGGATCCAAGTCCTCAGGTAAGAGGCATGAGAGGTCGGAGCGGCATCATCGCTCCTCCGACCCACCCCGCCGCTCGCACGATGCGGCCGGGGGTTCGGGCGACACCGCCCACACGGCTCCTAGAGAGTCGCAAGCGTCGCCGCCTGCCCCACACCTTCGGGTCCCTGGGCACGGCGCGACGCCGGAGGAGGTCGAGCGGTACCTCATGGCCATGAAGTCCCTCCCTCCTCAGCCGGGTTCCGCGGCGCCTTCGGGCCCTAGCGGGTCGGGCGCTTCGGCCCCGACACCGCCGGGTGCTTCGGCCCTGGCGACTTCGGTCCCGGCGCCGCAGGTCCTCACCGGACCCGCTTCCGGATCCGGGTCGTCGCCGGTCGACCTCACCGGCGCCGGCCCCGAGGGTGTCCCCCCCCCGGCGCCCGTTGTGGACGCCGCCCCCAATCTTCCCTTCGGTCCGACTCTGGCGCCGGAACGCGCCGTTGGGCGCCGCTTCCGACGGCCTTTGGAGATTTTTATTTCCATGAGGAGGCCCAGTCTGTTGACCCTGAGTTACAGGAGACTGGTGACGGAGGTGATTGGGAGGGGTCTGAGGACCCTCTGGCACAGGAGTGCCAGTCTCAAGAGGACTGGACATATGAGCTTGGGGAGGCCAGTGGTATTGACACCTCGCCAGACACTGGATTTGTCTCCCCTCCCACCGTGGCTACGGAGGAGGGGGCTGCTTATAGCGTAGTGTTAATGAGGGCAGCCATGGCCTTGGGCCTTGAGCTCCCAGTTGCGGCCGTGAGGATTAACCTCCTCACTGAGGTTCTTAAACCGCAGGCAAGCTCAAGTGAGCCTCTGCTGCCGTTTAATGAAGCCTTATGTGACGTTCTTGTGGGCGCTTGGTCCAAGCCCGCCACGGGTCCGCCTGTGGATAGGAACGTGGCCAGACGCTACCGCCCGGCTCCGGGCGACCCTTGCTTTTGTCCACCCATCCCACCCCCGAGAGCCTGGTTATCCAGGCCTCCACTTCCCAGACCGCATTCCCGACGGCCCCGCCCGATCTGGAATCCAAGAGATACGAACAGTTCGGGAAGAAAGTGTTCTCGTCCCTGAGTTTGGGACTGCGGTCTGTCAATACCGCGTGTCTCTTGGGCCGCTACACCCACACCCTGTGGGACACGGTCGCGGACGTGCTGCCACAATGCCCGCAGGAGGTCCGGGCTAAACTCGCCCAAGCCCTTGTGGAGGGTCGAGATGTGGCACGATACTCTATCCGGTGTGGACTGGATACCACGGACTCACTGGGCAGGGCGATGGGAACGACGGTGGCGGTTCGCCGCCACGCCTGGTTGAGGTCCGCCAATTTCTCGGCCGATGTCCAGGCCACCCTCCTGGATATGCCGTTCGATGGCCGTCGCCTTTTTGGCGACAAGGCAGACCATGCGCTGGAGCGCTTTAAGGACTCCAGGGCTACGGCCAAGTCCTTAGGCCTCTCGGCCACGCGCCAGCAATCGGGTGCCTTTCGCTCCTTTCGTGGCCACGGAAAGGGGCGCCCCCACATGTGCTGCCAGCCACACACCGCAGAATACCCAGAAGCGCGGTGGCGGCCGTGGAAACCGCCGTGGCGGCGGCGGTCGGGGTCAGCGGCGAGGCCAGTCCACACCTCCCTCCGCAGCACCTGCCACCAAACCTTCCTAGTCCGAGCTTTCAGGCCCATGTGACACCTGTGGGAGGCAGGGTTCGCCATCACCACTTCCACTGGCGCACTGTCACATCGGACAGGTGGGTGCTGCAAATCGTCCGAAGGGGCTACTCCCTCCCCTTCGAGGCGACCCCTCCAGCCATGCCACTGCAATTCCACCGTGTGTCGGGGGATCACTTGCAACTTCTGCAAGAGGAAGTCACGGCCCTCTTGGCCAAGGGGGCCATCGAGCGCGTTCCTGGGCCAGAAGTAGGGTTTGGATGTTACTCCCACTACTTTCTGGTGCCCAAGAAGGGCAAGGGGGGCCTGCGCCCGATCTTGGACCTACGGAACGTCAACGGCTTCCTCCGTCAAGAGAAGTTCAAGATGCTGACTTTGGCTCAGGTCTTAGCTGCCCTGGACCCCGGAGACTGGATGGTAGCGTTGGACTTGCAGGACGCTTATTTTCACATCCCCGTCCTGCCGGCCCACCGGCATTACCTGCGGTTCACGGTAGGCCACGAGCACTTTGTTTACCGTGCTCCCCTTTGGCCTTACCAGCGCCCCACGGGTGTTCACGAAGGTGATGGCGGTGGTCGCAACTCATCTGCGCAGGTTAGGGGTGTCAGTCTTCCCCTACCTCGACGACTGGTTGTTGAAGGCGGGCTCGCCCCAATCAGTCGTCAGCCACCTCCAGACTACGGCCGACCTCCTGCATTTGCTGGGGTTCTCCATCAATGTGCCGAAGTCGCACCTGTGTCCCTCTCAGAAGCTCCTCTTCATCGGAGCGGTTCTAGACTCGGCGCAGTTTCGGGTTTACCCTCCCGAACAGCGGGTTCTGGATATTCAGGCTCTGATTCCCATCTTTCAGCCGTTATCCCGGGTCTCGGTCAGGTTGACGCTGCGGCTTCTGGAGCTTATGGCCTCCTGCATCCTACTGGTGCGTCACGCCCGGTGGCGGATGCGGGCTCTGCAGTGGGACCTGAAGTTTCAGTGGGCCCAGCATCAGGGCAACTTGTCCGATCACGTCTTGATCTCGGAGGGCACTGCAAGACAGTTGCAGTGGTGGCTCACGGACCGTGATTGGGTCAGTGGCAGGTCCCTCTCCCTACCCCACCCGGAGCACGTAGTTGTGACGGACACGTCCCTCCAGGGCTGGGGGGGGCCACATGGGAGAGGCGGAGATCAGAGGACTCTGGTCTCCGGCGGAGGCCCGGCTCCACATCAACCTGTTGGAGTTAGGGGCGATTCGTCTAGCGCTGAAGGCATTCCTCCCCTCTGTCCGGGGAAGTGTGGTGCAGGTGTTCACGGACAACACCACCGCCATGTGGTACTGCAACAAACAGGACGGGGTGGGGTCGTGGACCCTATGCCAAGAGGCTCTGCGCCTCTGGCAGTGGCTGGAAAGTCAGGGTGTGACCCTGGTAGTTCAACACCTGGCAGGTACTCTGAATCCCAGGGCGGACAAACTCAGCCGTTGGTGCATGATGGATCACGAATGGCGTCTGCACTCGGACGTGGCGCAAGGCCTCTTTCAGCAATGGGGAGAGCCTTGGTTAGATCTATTCGCCACCGAAGAGAACGCGCAATGTCATCGGTTCTGCGTGTTGGAATTTCCAAGGCGGCACTCGCTCGGAGTCGCTTTTCGTCGCGAGTGGAGTTGCGGTCTGTTGTACGCTTTTCCGCCTATACCACTTCTGCCCAGAGTGCTGAAGAAGATCAGGCGCGACCGGGCCCAGGTTATCCTTGTGGCTCCGGACTGGGCACGAAGATACTGGTATCCCGAGCTACTCAGCATGTCAGTAGATCCCCCGATTCGTCTGCCCCTTCGGGAGGACCTTCTGTCGCAGCAACAGGGGACGGTCCTCCACCCGAACCTGTCCAGTCTCCACCTACAAGCTTGGAGATTGAGCGGCGACAGTTGAGGCCATTTGACTTGCCTCCCGAAGTCTGTAATGTTATTCTGGCAGCCAGGCGTCCCTCCACAAAGTCGGTATACGCCTGCAGGTGGAACAGATTTGTGGCATGGTGCACAGCAAAGGCTGTGGATCCACTCTCTGCCCCCCTTTCTGAGGTTCTCCTCTTCCTTCTTTCTCTTGCCCAGCAGGGCTCTGCTCTGGGCACTGTCAAGGGCTACCTTTCTGCCCTTTCTGCCTTCTTGAGGCTCCCTGATCAGCCTTCTTTGTTCAAGTCCCCTATTGTTAATCGCTTTCTTAAGGGCATCACGCACATGTTCCCTCCTGTTCCTTTCGTGATGCCCCAGTGGGACTTGAACCTTGTTCTTACCTTCCTGATGTGCGCTCCCTTTGAGCCACTTCACGACTGTCCTCTTCGTCTTTTGACTCTAAAGACTGCTTTCCTGGTTGCCATCACCTCTGCCAGGAGAGTGAGTGAGCTCCAGGCCCTTTCTTGTACTCCACCTTTCCTTTCTGTCCATCCGGACAAGGTTGTGTTGCGTACTAAGCCATCTTTCCTGCCCAAGGTTGTCTCAGCCTTCTACATCGGGCAGTCCATCACCTTGCCAACCTTCTTTCCGCATCCCTCTAAAGAGGAAGAGCGGCTCCACCGTCTGGACCCAAAACGTGCGCTCTCATTCTATTTGGATCGCACACGCCAGTTCCGGGTGGATGACCAACTCTTTGTTGGCTACGTGGGTGCTAAGAAGGGGGAAGGCGGTACACAAGCGGACCATCTCCCGGTGGATCATCTTGTGTATCCAGGCATGTTACTCCATGGCTAAGAAGGAGCGCCCTGTTGGATTGAGGGCTCATTCCAATCAGGCCATGGCAACTACAACTGCCCTGTGCCGGGGAGTGCCCTTACAGGACATTTGCCAGGCAGCTACGTGGGCCTCGCTGCACACGTTCGCACGACACTACTGCCTGGACAGTCAAGTCCGGAGGGATGGCTTCTTTGGCCGTTCCGTCCTCCAGGACTTTCTGGTGTGATTATTGGTTCGCAGACCCACCACCGGGTTTGGTATTGCTGGGGTATCTATTCTAAGGTAAGGAATCTATCACTAACGTGTCTCTTTCAGATGCACAAGTTACTACTTGTGTAACGATATATCTGTAAGAGACATTAGTTAGTGATAGATTCCTTACCGACCCACTCATCCTCCCCGTTCTGCGAACCGATATCTAGGGTTAAGGTCATCCCCTTTCAGGGCCCTAGTTTCTTCACACCAGTGTTGGTTCTATCATGGCTATGCGTATCTGGCGCGGAAAAGCTGTGTATCAGAACTGACGTCAGCGCGCATGGGCGGCGTCTAAGTACTCCGACGTCATTCCGGCGCTAACGACGCCGACGACGGACGCGGAGCCGCAGACGACGCCTACCGACGCGCAGGGTTATTGCTACGCAAAAATTTCCGGATCCAGTCTGACGCCTGGGGATATTCTAAGGTAAGGAATCTATCACTAACTAATGTCTCTTACAGATATATCGTTACACAAGTAGTAACTTGTGCTTCTGGTTTACCCAAGATCTCCCTAGCACCCTTAAAAGCCTGCCTCAACGCAGCTGCCAGACTACTTACCGGCACAAGGAAATTTGATCACATCACCCCTCATCTGAAATCATTGAACTGGCTCCCACTCGAGGCTAGGATCCATCTCATGCTGGCATTTATCACGCACAAGGCCCTACACTCAAACTCCCCTGCGTATCTTGCACAGAAACTTGTGATATCCGGAGGAAGCAGAAACTCCCGATCGGCCAGTGCCCTTCTACTCCAGCCTGCTCTCTTTCGGGAAAAAAAACTTATAATCGGGCTTTTGTTGGGGCTGCACAAAGGATATGGAACTCCTTCCCACCCGCCATCAGAAGAATCCCCTCTCTGGCACGCTTCAAAAAGGAGGCCATATCATTCCTCATGGGTAAATTCCTTGACTAATCCCGTTCCACAACCACCCCATAGACTTCTGCCTCCATCTGCGACCTCGCCCCACCAAGAAACCGGAGTCCGTCCTTAACTATTGTAATATTGACTATCCTTGTATAGTGTTTTCCCTCTTGTACCTAGCACCCCCTCCCCCCTAATTTACAGTATTCTTGTGTTATCCTTCCTTTTGTTTACTTTGTGACTCTGTAAAGCGCTGTGATACCCTAACAGGTCAAGTTCACGCTCTATAAAACACTAAAATAATAAATAATAATAATAATTTTTTCCTGTATCCAGAGGTTGCCCACCTTTGATATCCCAATGAGGTCCCAGTTGTGAAAGCCTTTACTTTTTTCCATCCTTCTCAGCCTGTCTGTAATTCTTAGGGGTGTCGCTTGTGTGAGTGTCGTGCCATCCTAGCTTTTTTTGCACTGTTTTCCAGATCTGTAGTGTATGGTTCGTCGGGCCCATCATGGATCGGGTCTTGTTATAGAGTGCTTGATGCGGCCCGTCACCCCAAGCTGTAACCTATCGAGGGCATAGGCTGAATCTGTGTGGGGGACATGGAGCCAATAATTTATCACTTTTAGCTGAGCGGCCCAATAGTAATATTGTATGTTAGGGAGTGCAATGCCCCCGTCATACCAGGTGTGATATTTCACCATAGCTTTGCGGGCCGGTTTATTGTCCCATTGGAGTTTAGTGACTTCCGCCTCGATGTCACGGAAGTAGGTCTGAAGTACTGGAAAAGGTGTATTTTGAAGGGGGTAGAGAAACCGAGGGAGCGCCATCAGTTTGAAAGGGGCAGCTTTCCCCAGGAGCGACAAAGGCTACGATTGCCAGTGCTTGGTATCTTTTTGCAGCCGTTTCAACAGGGCTTGGAGATTTAGGGTCATAAACATTTCCGGGTCTTGGGTGATGTGAATCCCTCATTATTTAAAAGTGTCTTCCACTATAGTTACTTCCCAGCCAGCCGGGAGGAGTGAGGGGGAGGGGGGTGGGGGGGGGGAGACACGACTCCTCAGGACGTAGAGCACCGATTTCGTCCAAATAATCGTATACCCTGAATGTAGTCAATAGGAGCTACAGATATCTAACACAGGACAGTGAGCATCTAGGAGAGGCCATGTATAAAAGGATATTGTCCGCAAATAAGGAAATGCGGTCTTCGTAGTCCTCACTCCACCGTAGTCCTCGGATGACTTGGTCCTGTCGCACCCAGGCCGCCAGAGGCTCCAGCACTATGGCAAAATGAAGGGGCGACAGCAGGCATCCCTGTCTTGTGCCACGATGTAGTGAAAAATCCCTCAATCTTTGCTGTTGGCCACTACATGGGCCATGGGAGCAGTGTAGAGTAGTCGGACCCAGGAGGAAAAATTTTGTCCGAATCCTAGTGTTTGGAGAACAGCGAAGAGGAAGGGCCACTTGACTGTGTTGAAGGCCATGTGCGCAATCAGGGACAGCACAATAGTTATTCTTGAATAGTATGTCTACGGCCCAGCACGTTGCGGAGACGCTGAAGATTTAGAGCTGTGTTTCTCCCAGGCCTAAACCCAGATTGGACCTGGTGTATCAATGTGGCTAGGTGTGGCGCAAGTCTGTTGGCCAGGGTCTTTGCCAATATGTTGGCCTCAGCGTTAAACAGTGATATTGGCCTGTAGGAGGAACATTCCTGCGAGGGTTTGCCGGGTTTATGGATGGCTACAATTGTCGCCGTCCTCTGGTCACATGGTAGTCATCTCCCCCCCCCCCCGCTTCCCAAGCTGGCTTTATACATCGCTGCCATATATGGTGCGAGTGATGTCTCGTTACGCTTGTACCACTCAATGGGGATACCATTTGGTCCCTATGCTTTTCCGGACTGTAGTTTACCAATTGCCATCGCGATTTCTTCTGCAGAGAGCTCAACCTCTAAGGATTGGGACTCCACTTCCTCTAGTTTGGGGAGCTTAATATCTCGGAGAAAGTCCTCCGCTTCTGCTTGCGTAACAGTGAGTGTGGAAGTATAAATCTGTTCATGGTGCTGTGCCAGTAAATCTACTATGTGATGAGGATTCCGAGTGGTGTCGCCTGAGGGAAATTGAAGTTCTGTGATCCACCTATCTGCCCTTTCTCTTTTGTAAAGCCATGCCAGAAGCTTGCTGGCTTTGTCTCCACTTTCGTAGATGGTGTGTTGGGTCTTGGAGAGTCGCGTTTTCTCTGTCTCCCATAAACATTACCTATACTCCTGCTCCTGAAGTTGCAATAGGTGAGTGTTTGTGTCAGAGGGGTCCTGACTGTGGGTTCTTTCCAAGTCCTTCACCTCCTGCTCCTCTGTCTCCACAGTTCTGATTTTCTCTCTTTTATGATGGGCGATTAGTGAGACTGCCTGCCCACGAAGCACTGTTTTGTACGCCTCCTTAAGGAAAATTGGGGAGGAGACCGAGGGTGCGTTTTCAGTGAAGTAATATTTGGTATTATCGGTCAGTCCCTTCCCTATCTAAGGGGCCTTAAAGTATCCGGGAAATACGGGGAATATGTGGTTCTGCGCTGTGGAGTGCCAAGTGTAGAGTGATAATCGGGGAATGGTTAGAGATGCCTCTTGGCGAATGTGCTACTGTTAGGAAATTTCCCAGTTCAGCTGCGGGCGCCAGTATGTAGTCGATTTGCGAAAGGCTATTGTGCGCACCGGAGTAGGATGTATATTGCTGTGTCTGGGGGAAAATGGGAGCGCCAAATGGCCACCATACCTATATCATCCAGGAAGTCAGTTAGGGCAGAGTGTGATCAGTGTTGCTGTCGAGGAGGGGACAATCTAGAGTGTCATCCAAAGTGGCATTAAAGTCGCCTCCTATTATTAAATAGCCCTGTGGGAGTCGAAGAAGGAATTCGCTAAGCCCTGGGAAAGCTGAGGAATGAATCGCGGGCGGATACTACGTTAACTATGCGTCCTTCCCACTGGCATGAGGCACCGCAAAGTGGCCTTGATTGTCTGTATACGTGTGCTTAACGACAAATGAGTATTGTTTCTTCAGGAGGATTCCCACCCTCCTCGAACCAGATGTAAACTCCGAGTGGACTGCTGGCCTAAAACCCCATCTATCTAGGGCTCTGAAAGACTGTCCCCATTAAATGGGCCTTTTGCAATAGGGTAATTGCTGGCACCTAAAGTTTCAGATACTGTAGAACTAGCCTTCCTTTTAGCTTATCCGGAGGCCATTGACATTCCAGGATATCATTGGTAGGTGCTGCTTGAGGGGTGTCAGAGGTATTATGGACTCATGTGACCGCGGCATGGGGCCAGTGTGTCGCTTGCTCTGTGCAAATCAGATTGCCGTGTGGCAGCACAGGAATGATATGAGTGGACTGATAGTGTGCCAAATAACAAATAGAAAAAAATTAAATCAAAAAATATGAACTTACCCAGAGAATGCCAAATCCCTCCCAACTCCCTGCCTCCCCTCAAGACGGTTGATGAACTTCCGGCCACCCCAACTTTGCAGAGTGCCTAATGCCCATTACCCGGTACCTGTGTGGGGGGGATAGAGCTTTCGCTGTTCCTCTCGGGGGCCCAGTCAGGGAAATAGTTACCCTTCCAACTATTATGGAAATAAATTTGGTGAGATGCCAGAAACCCCTTGCTCACACAGAGTTTTACAAAGAATCAGCAGTCACTTGCCCTTCAATAGCTTCATGTCTCCTCAGGTCGTTGAAGAGGCAGTTACCTCCCTTCCCAATGCGTAGTAGCACAGGCGTCTTATATCGTTGTTTGCTGTTGCCATTCCTGTATTACAGCGTTGTTGGCCGCCTGGTGTCTCATATAGAGAGTGTCCACCATGTCCAGTTCGTCGTCCTCAGGTCAAGTCTCTGCTTCCGACGAGTCCGCCGTCCGATTCAGGGATTTCTGTTTTGATGGATCTCGTGCGGTGTTTCAACCAGGTTTTCCACGATGTTAGACCTGACGCCACCCCTCCAGTCCTGTGGGTCCTCTGGATTGGTAAAGAACCATGCTTTTCCATCTGCCTCTACTCTTAATTTTACTGGAAATAGCATTGAGTACTTGAGATCACGCTTTCCGAGTTCTTGCTTCACCGCTATAAAGCTCCGTGGCTGTTTGGCCACTACTGCGGTGCAGTTGGGTGGGCTGGAGGATATTGTACTTCGTTGGAACCGGATTGGCGTGGCTGCCCTCGCCGTCTGAAGGATAAGGTCACGGTCATGAAAAATAAAAATGCTTGCCAATATAGGGAGCGGGGGATGCCCCAGGCTGGCGTCTGCCCCCGGGGACCCGATGGGCCCGTTCGACCAAAAAATAATTAGAGACACCCCTGGGCTGCATGTGATTCTTGACCAGATCTTCCACAAAGATGTCCAGGGCAGGGCTTCCAGTGTCCTCCGGCACACATTATTGCGGCGGGAGCGCCCTTCATGATCGTCCAGCTTCGCTGCCATGGTCTTGTTGTCTAATTCCAGCCGTTGCACTTGTTTCTTCAGAGAAGCCGTATCAGTGTTCACTGTGGCCGTTATTGACTTGACCTCTGTCACGCGGGAGCTCAAATTCCTGAAATCGGTGCGGATAAGTGAGAGTTCAGTGGCCACAATGTCAGAGAGGTATGCACCTTGTTTAGGGTGGCCATAATGTCTTGTAGTGTGATCTCTTTCCCTAGAGTAGTCTCTTTAGTAGAGGCCGATTCAGTCTGAGTACGGTAGTTCACATCTTTGTCCAGCTTAGAGTAGGCGTATTTCTCCAGTTTATTCTGTTGGGTCATGCGTTAGCCCCGGCCCCCATCATGCCCCCCCCCCCCCATGTCCACCTCTCGTAGGCACTGACCACCCGAAAGCAGTATTAGCTGCCACCTGTCTGTGCTAGTTAGTGGCACACGCGGCTTGTCTGGTTTCCTGCAATCTGGTGCGTCCCTATGTAGGTTATGGAGTGCGACTGAAGCGTGGGGTGGGAGTCTGGATGGGTGCGTAGCACGAAGTGCAGTGTTCTTGTGTTGAGCCGTGGCCCAGGCACATCAGCGGTCCAATGCGGGCTGATGATGGGCCGTGGTGGGTGAGAATGAGGTCCCCCAAGCCTCAAGATAATTACTTGTCTGGGTCCCTGTAGAGTCAGGCCTCGGCATGGGATCTTAGTCCATTACGATTGGCCACACCGCAGTTCGAGGGCCCTGTGATGACTTTGTGCAGGACCGACCCGCAGCGGGACCATACGCAAGGAGTGACGCGCAGACCCCCATGCATGTGGGTACAGCCACGGCCTAGCCCGCAAAAGGCATACCGCAGCACACAACAGTCCATTTGCCGGTGGCGGGCCCGGGTTTGAGCATGCCAGTCACAATGGGGGTCGTCACTGTTGCAAGATGACGCCCAATTGCCGGATGTCGCCTCGGTAACGGCATGGAGGTCAGCCACTATTTTCTACCTCGTGATGTATTAGGCCGACGGACCCCTCCTCTTGCAGCTCTGCGGGGGCCCATCACCCATCACACGGCTAAAGCTGTATTTGCAGGTCGGGAGGTCCTGGGAATCAGATTGACGTGTTAGCGCAGCAGCCCAGGACACACCTTGTTGCTCAGCGTCGCTGGGCTCACGCACGCAATCGGCGGCGGACGCAGCACCTACGCCAGACCCCGGTCGCGGCGTTTTCAGAAGCCGCAAACAGGATTGCGCCTTCACACATACCGGGGAAGGCACCACAGGCGGGGCAAGTCGTTCATCTGGTGCGGCCAGAGTTCCGGCACTCCTGCAGGTAAGTTTCACTGGGCGGGTCACAGAGACATGCAAGCGATTTTTAGTGTATAGTCCCCGGAGGTACGGAGCTCTACAAGGCGGCGCCATTTTCCTCGGCTGCCGGCCAAGCCCCCGATTCTTGCCAGGTTGGCAGGCTTGAACATCAGACCAGTGGGTCTTGCTAATTGTTTAGAAGGGCCATGCCCTCCTCTCCCTTTCCTTCCAGCACCGCAGAACCGTCTACCGTCACTCCAAAATGTGAGTGAGAACCACCTTTCTGTCTTGCAGCAGAAAGTGTAAGCCATTGTGGCCAAGGGGGCTTTCGAGAGAGTGCCTGCGCAACAAGTTGTGGTTGCTATTCCCTCTGCTTTCTGGTGCCCAAGAAGAACCAAGGCCTTCATCCTATTTTAGACCTGCACCCCCTCAACGCCTTCATCTGGAAGGAGAAATAAAAAATGCTCACACTGGCGAAGGTGTTGTCTGCCATCGACCCTGGAGACTGAAAGGTAGCTTTACACCTACAGGGCTCGTACTTCCATATACCCTGCCTGCAAACGCATTTGTGCTACCTGTGGCTCGTGGTGAGTCAGGAGCATTTTCAGTTTGCAGTGCTCCCCTTTGGTCAAACCAGTGCCCCTTGCATGTTCACAAAAGTGATGGCAGTGGTCGCAGCACACCTTTGGAGATCAGGGTTGCCAGTGTTCCCCTTCCTTGACGACTGGTTGTTGAAGGTGGGTTCGCCCTAAGTTGTCGTTGGCCACCTCCAGACTATGGTGAACCTACTGTCCCCTTTGGGAGTCACTATCATCATGCCAAAGTCACACTTGACTCCTTCTAGGACGCTCCCCTTCATCAGAGCCGTCTGGACATGGTTCGGTTTCCTGCCTTTCGCCTGAGAAAGCGAGTCCGGGGCATTCAGGCTATGATCTCGATCTTTCAGCCTCTCATGGATTTTAGTGCGGTAGACTCTGAGGCTGCTGGGACTGATGGCCTTCTGCATCCTGTTGGAAGAGTGTCAGGTGGCACATGCGGCCTCTGCATTGGGACCTGAATTTTCAGTGGACCCAGCATCAAGGGGATATCTCCCATCACTTCCAGATTTCTGACGAGACTGCAAAAGACATGCAGTGGTGATTACTGGACGTGATTCGGTCAGTGGCAAACCCCTCTTCCTTCCCCACCTAGACCCAAAGGTAATGAATCTGCGGCTAGATCATGTCTCTGCCAGATAAGGTGTTACCGAAGGTAAGTAACTTGTTGTTTAGATTGGTCATAAAGTGGAATTTGACATTTGCACTGTAGTAAAATACCCATACCATACCATACTATACGTAATAGGATTAGGAAGTTGATGAATCATTGAATAATACCACATATTTTAAAGGAGGAGGTCCAAGATGAGAACAGAACCCTTGGCCTTAATGTTAATGGACTCTGCTACTAGTTTCAAATGTTTTAAACCCACTCAAGATGGTGTGAATTTCAGTAGTGACTTGTACAAGTGCCTTTAAAGAAGTTGGATTTGGAGGATTGTGCCCTGAAGTGTAGTACAATGTGGAATCTACAGAGATAGCTGTGAAGTACAGAATAGAAGTGATTACTGTCCTGGTTGTATGAATCAACTTGCTTTATCTGTATTTTACAGTTTCATTCTGCCTTTTTTTCTTTTCAATGTGTGTATTATAACTGTGACATAGTACTAAACAAAAATCAAGAAATGTGTGGCACATGCAGCAGTATGTACATCACGTTCTATGCACACTCATATAAGTACAGAACGACGATGGTGTTATTTGTAATGTTCACTTTTAATGTTTTATTTCTGAGCAAGGCTGGCTTGTGCATAGGACATGTTGTATATATTTAGTTGGACCATTTGGTCCCAATTTTGAGGGTTTAGGAGTTTCCCTTCACCTGTGTCATTGCATCCAATTTTTTCTCTTAGTATCAATTGCACGTTATTGGTTTAGCGCCGTTTGAGAACATGTGATAACAACACCCCCCTCTTTTGTCAGTACATGCAGCAGCATGAGCCATGGGATTTTGCTTCATAATACAAAACATTGGGTTTGACTACATAGAAAAACACAGAAATGCTAACTGCCGCTAGGGCTTAAGAATGTAACTAAAAATATGTGTTCAGTCTACACTGTTTAATTATCTCAAGATTCACTTATAATCTAGTATGTGACGACATAATTGTAAAAAGTAAGTTGGTGCTATTTGTTTTATTGACATGTACGCCAGATCTTTTATGTCAAGTAAATAATGTTCCCTTTTTGGCCCAACAGCTCTCTCTGTACATGGACAAATTTGAAGAATTCCAGACCACAATGGCAAAAAGCAATGAGCTTTTTACCACCTTCAGACAAGAAATGGAAAAGGTATTGGCATAAAATATTTGTTTGAAAATTAATGGGCTAATAAACCTCCTGTTTTGTTACAGAGATTACCATTTATTTTTATAAAATGTATTGCGGTATGCTCACACAGTTATGACATTTATAAGCTGTGCTTTGGATTTTCATTCAGTTAAATTGGAACAATCGCTCTAAATTGCAGTCTCTATTACAATGTAGTGGGTTACTGACTGACTCGCTTTTGTGTGTAGAAAGCTACCAAGCTTCAATCTGCCCTGCCACCCACACAAATCATTGTCCACTTGTCTGTAAATACATGTATCCAAAGTTGCATGTGCACAAGTTGCTGGAATTTTTGTTAGATAGAAAAATGCCCACACCATGTTGTTGATACGAGATTACATAAAATAAGGAACATGGGGAAGGTTTTACTTTTGCGGGGGGGGGAGTTTGGGATTGTGAAGATGGAAATGAGTTATGTAATGTATACTTATACTGTAGATTCCTAATGTATATCTATGGGATCCAGCTGCCTTGTGAAATTTCAATTCTGTGGTCGGACTCCCTGGGTAAATTGCCTGGTGTGTCTATCAGCAACCATGCTCCAGCTTTAGAAAGGCATCACCACTTCTTTTTCTGTTGCACTGTAGATACAGCGAGTCCAAACAGTACTGTTATTTCCCCTTTAATTTTTTATTGTTCCTTTATCATTATCATCTCTGGATTACAATGCCTTAACCTATGCTTAATGCCTATAAAACACGTAAATACCAGACTAATGTGCCTTGATCACAACTCAGGCCTGTGAATTCAGTCATAACATGCATCTTAAGGTCATCAGGTGGGGGGGGGGGGCATGGTCTTTCCAATCCTGTGTTGACCAAAGAAACATACATCACTCTTCCAATCCCCTTGCAAGCCCGGCCAAATTGCTACAGAGTTGTTTTCCCAGGACATGAAGTAAGAGTAGACGCTCTATTTGAAATCTTCATGGCACCACAAAAGAAAGTACCACTTAAAGTACTCAGGCTTCAAAACTCTTTTGACATTAGGCTCAAACTTGCATGGAAGTAGACGGTCTTCCAAGGCACTGAACCTTCTATTGTGTTCTTTAGACTATATGTAATGTCTGCTTTTCCTTTTGCTAGTCTTCTTTCCACGTGGCGTCACCCCGGTTGCAAAGGCATGCTTTTCAGCAATGGCATCAGTCATGCACAAGTAGGTTCTGGTGACTCGATCTGTACCACTGGCTCTCGCAATGACCTCCGAGCCCCCATGCCTTTTGCTACCTCTATCTTGTTTCCCATGCTCTAACTCCTTGTTTGTTTCCCAAGCTTGGACTCCTCTGTCATATGCCACACAGCTATTCTTTAGTCTTCTCTGTTCGTACTCTTTTGTTCCCTAAGCGACAAGTACACATTTGTATTGCGGATGCTCAGACTGTTTGTGCTGCCCCTGCGCTTGGACTTTTTCTTTAATTACATTTTTTATAAGTGTGTTCGGGGGTGGAGAGTACTCCCTAAGCTCGGACTCGCCAGCACCACTTTTTTGTTTCAGCTCGATTGCACGCACCCTCAATTCTGTAGCTCAGCATGACTTACCTACCAATCCAGGATGAAAAACGCTGTTTAGGACTAAACCATTGCGTATGCTAAATTCCATTGCTGAGTCAGTAAGATACCTGCTTTTCCAACCTTAATTCCAGTCCGGTTTAGAGCATTTTATCCCGCCTTTGACCACATGCATGTTTGTTTATGAATTTCCACAATAAAAACATGATTTTCACTCTGCTTTTCCAGGTCCATATTTTGAGCCCTTTTGCTTTTCAGAATTCTTCACCAAAGTGAAAATGCTCTGTGGCCTTTGATGTATACTTATCCCCTAAGTACACTTGTAATTCATTGTAACTGCAGCTTGTCTGCTAGATTAATTCACTAGATTTCTGCCTCTTACATAAGCTGATCAGGGCTCCGTTACCCCATAGGCAAACTGAAATGCAATGAGAAGATCCAGTTTTTTTTCTTTTTGCTTTCCCAATGCTCCTTTTATTTCAACAGCAGCAAGGTACCACCTGCCTCAGTCACTCATGCAAGTGTGCTGCGACAGGCACAGGTTGCTGAGTCACCTCCCATGACACTGATGCATGCTACTCATGGTGACATGCATGCCTGCATGTCCATTACTAGTATTATTTTTAATATATATTTTTTTCGATTTCATAAACCAAAAATAACATACATCTCTGGATTATCGGTTATGCCTCATTGCAGTTATCAGCCATATACAAGCAATACTGGTAAGGTACATTTTCAGCACCAAGCACAGTGTAGCTTTGATGTTGGTGCACTGCGTTAAACAATGTAGGTCATATAGGCGTGTATTGAGCAGTTAATACACCAGTATTGGATCTTTCATATAGATTCACATGCTTTAATCATTCCCAGTCATCGAAGTGGAAATGCCTAAGGTACCATAGGATAGGAGTATACAATAGTATCATGGGCTAAAAAGCTAATAGAAGCTTAGTTTAATAGCCTATGATCTTTTCTAAAAACAACCAAACTTGAACTATGACCAATCAGGCGACAGCACCCTCTAGACCATTCCCAACAGCGGCTCAAATCCTCAGATATTCTTCCGCACGTCGTAGAAGGGAGTTTCCCTGAGCGCTGCTCAGTTTTCTTCAGCTGTTTGGTTAATTTCACCTTGTCGGATTCTTCAAAAAAATTACTTTGCAGATCTTGTGGGAAGAAGAGATTACACATGGATGATCCACATAAAGTATGCCTCTATTGCCTTCAACCCCAACATATAGTGAAGGATTGCAAGGTATGTTGCACTTTTCATCCATAACACTGCGAGTCAGAGAAGCCAAGCTTTTATTATGGCTCCAGAGTTCATAAAATACCTCTTCAGGCAAAGAGAGTGATACTTTTGCTTAGCCTCCTTAAAGGGGAAGGCCCCAGGACTGGGAACCCCTGAGGACAACAGAAAAGCACAAAAGACTTCCATCATGGGTCTTTTAAAATCATTCAGAAAAAGGAGAAAACGCAAAAATGCTCCTCAAAGTGCTTCCTCTGAGCCTACCACCATGTCTTCAAGGCGCCCGCATACCTCTCAGAACAGTCTGCGGCAAAACCTAAAAAGGTACCGTACATGAATACTTCTCCATCATCGACGAGTGCTACACCGACCATCACCATTGTTTCTTCCTCTACACCATCAACGACGCTGATGAAGTCCACTTCAGCCATCAATGCACCCATTCCATTGACTAATCTTTCCTTGTCTATGACGATTACAAAGACAGCTTCACCGTTAACAATCCTAACATCTACGCCAATATCCCCATCAATACTAACATCACAGTCAACGCTAACATCAGCGCCGACGATATTGTTGTCGGCCCCAGCATTGATGAAACCGGCATCCTCCACTACATCGTCGATGAAGCAGTCGACGCCACCATACATGAATTATCGGCATTGAAACGTCGAGGACGTCTACTACGATACAAGTATCAAGAAATATTCTGAGGCCTCATGACACTTACCCCAGGAGGTGGGTTACAGACAATGGGGTAACCCAAAAGCCACTGAACCTGCGTCATATACAACTTGCACACGGGTTGCTTCTTTAGAGATCCCGTGACTTCGAGCGCGGAGATTGTTTTGGGATTAATTCCTTTCTGAAGCATTCGAACATATGAGAATTACTTTCTCATCCACTGAAAGACCGTATACCGACACGTTAAAAGGCGCAACCCGTGTGCAAGCGCTCGCCTCCTCGACATAGGAGCCTACAGGCCCACCATTTGGAGTGGATCCAACAAGAATTTCTCTAGGTGGAACAAAGGGGTTTCCGCACGTCCTGATTTCGACCCAACTCTAAGGATCTAAATTCCCTTCATACACTATTGGGGTTGAAGTGTCGACAGACTCATTTGTTTGCAACTATACTAGGGTTACCATCACGTATAGACCACAGCAATTGATTTTCTGGGTCGAGATAATACTATGCTTTCTCATGTATATGTAGCCCTTAACCTTTTCCGTGCGACCGCGTTTCCCCCTCCGGTGCTGGGCGCGGTAATAGAAACGGGCGTGGTCATGACGGAACGGTTCCGTCATGAGCACAGCTCAACCGTAGCTCATGATGGAACCGTTCCGTCATGAGCATGGAAGGGGTTAATGTGGCTGGACAGGTCACTATCATTCTATGATGTAAATATTGCACATTGGCTTTTCCTTTCTTATTTCCTTCACTTGAGCACATCCTCAAGCACTCATTTCCTTTCTCTGTGGAGCACCTTAGTATAAATATGCAGATACTTTGCAAATCAAAATGCGGATGTGAATATATTTAAGTATATTTAAATTGGATAATTGAATTACTTAAGGTGATGTTTTTTCTAATGATTTATGTATCTCCACTGTGACCACTTTGTTTTGTACTTTCCCCCAGAAAAGTGTCTCCTTATTCTCCCTGCCATTTGCTTAATGATTTGGATAACAGAGCTTTGAAAGAGATTCACTTCGATTACTTCAGAACATGTGAAATGTATTAGTATTTCTAAGTTTCAAAAGAGCTTGTGCAGCTGTGTTTTGGATCTTCTATAGATCAGACATGGCGCATCTGGACAGGCCCTGATAGAGTACGCTTCTATGGTCTAGACGGAATGAAATAAAAGCATGAATCATGGTGAATTGGTAAGAAATTAGAGAAAAGGGTGAATTTGGCGCAGTTAAAATAAATCAACTTCAGTCCTCAAAAACCTAAGCTAACCAGAAAATTAAGGGTCTACTCCACTTAGCATATGGGACTGACACCTAATGATTGAAGCGGAGGTCTAGAATCTTGGCATTGACTGTTGCCGGATAGCTCTCCAACATGGTTGAATTAAATTGAAAAAAAATAGGTCATCCACCTGAGAATTTTTAAAATTGTGTGAATGCCAACCTGGAAATGTTAATCATTCTCCAGCATTGGAACATTCAAATATTTACATGCCTATATCATTCCTTGTTGTCCCATTGGGAACCCTAGTAACTTTAAATAGCAGTCAACAGTGTTCAGTCAACAACAATGTTTGATTAGTAACACATCCGCCTCCATTTGAAACAACCCCCCCCCCCCACACACACACACACCTTTACAAGCCACCATAGATCAGTTTTCACATCATGTGTGAGGGAACTCCTTAAAGGAGATTCCTCTTAGTGACAGTATGCTGTTATTTTCCTGGTCTACCCTCGGATTGATCCAGCCAGATCTTCAGCTCCCAGAGTATTTTAAGTGGTTTTCAGGGTAATGTTTGGGGAAAGCTGCACTTTCGGGACCTCAGACACCTGCTCTGTCGCCAACTGTCATCATGACTGATAGTGAAAAATCTCTCTTCAACCCCTGCTCTGTCTGTGTGAGGGAACTCCTTAAAGGAGCTTCCTCTTAGTGACAGTATGCTGTTATTTTCCTGGTCTACCCTCGGATTGATCCAGCCAGATCTTCAGCTCCCAGAGTATTTTAAGTGGTTTTCAGGGTAATGTTTGGGGAAAGCTGCACTTTCGGGACCTCAGACACCTGCTCTGTCGCCAACTGTCATCATGACTGATAGTGAAAAATCTCTCTTCAACCCCTGCTCTGTCTGTGGATAGAAAAATATTTATACGGATGATCCACCTGAGCGATGTATTTATTGCTTCTATCCAGTACACAAGGCTTCATGCATTCACATGTCAGACTTTCTAGGACTGAAGGATCGGGAGAGGAGGCTGGCAATGTATATACTTGAGAAAAGGAAATCTCCTGCTAAAAGGGATGCCTCTTGGTCTGGAGACCACTCAGTGAAAAGTGCTTTACAAAGTATTTCCACAAAGGTAATGCAATAAAGGAAGCTTTGAGTTTCCAGAACTGGACTTGCACCCTATATCACCCGCAGCCTTGTTCTCACTGGGAAAAATTATGTTTCCTTAAGAAAATACTCCAGGAAGGACCTACACCATCTTGTGCAAAAAGTGTGTGAAAATTCAGCTCCGTGGATGTTCTCACTAAAGTGCCATTCTCACCATCTACTTTTTTTATCGCCATCTACAATGAGAAATAGACTGCAGTTGTTGACTACAACCATGTTGTCACCTATTGGACAACTTTCATCTGTGACCATAAGGATATAATCCATCATCGGCCTAATTGATGACCATACATTTGGTGACCGTCAGGACTAACCTCCTGACAGAAGTGCTTCGGCCGGCGGCTTCCTCTGCAGAGCCGCTGCTGCCCTTTATTGATGCATTTTCATACGTCCTTTTGGGCACCTGGTCCAGGCCCAACACGGGCTCCTGTGGATAGGAACGTGGCCCGACGCCATCACCCGGCCCCTGGCGACCCCATTTTCCTCTCCCAACACCCTACCCCTGAGAGCTTGGTTGTCCAAGACTCTGCGTCCCCAAGTGCATTCCCTTCTGCTCCTCCGGACAGGGAATCCAAGAAACTGGAGCAGTTTGGGAAGAAGATTTTCTCTTCCGCCAGTTCAGTGCTGCGGTCTGTGAACACTGCATGCCTCTTGGTCCGTTATTCCTACTCTGTGTGGGATACGGTGGCGCATGTGTTTCCTCTGTGTCCGGAGGAGGCCCAGACGGTGCTCTCCCAAACTATTGCTGAGGGGAGAGATTCAGCCAAGTTCACGATTCGTTGTGGCCTTGAGACAGCCGACTCGCTGGGCAGAGCAATTTCCACGACAGTGGCGCTATGCCGTCAAGCCGACTGAAGACCACTGGCTTTTCATGGGATGTCCAGAACACTCTGATGGACATGCCTTTTGATGGAACTCACCTTTTTAGGGACAAGGCAGATAGAGCGTTTGAGCACTTTAAGGACTCGCGGGCTACGGCCAAGTCCTTGGGACTTTCGGCCACGCGCACTCATTCGGCGTCTGCTTTTTGCTCCTTTCGTGGCCAAGGAAGGGGCACCCAGGCACGTTTGTTTCAAAGCCACTGGCCTGCACAGCAACAGTCTCAGCGCAGCCGCGGACGTGGGACCCGCTGGGGTGGGTCACTGGGCCAGCGGGCGGGTCAGTCCACCACCACCCCTGCCGCCACTGCCTCCAAACCTTCCTTGTTCAGTGTTTCATGCCCACGACATGCCATGGGTGGCAGGATTCGCCATCACCTCCCCCACTGGCACACCATCACCACGGACAGGTGGGTTTTGCAGATAGTCCAGAGGGGCTACTCCCTCACCTTCGAGACTGCCCCTCCAGACATGCCGCCTCCGTACCATCGCATGTCAGGGAACCACATAGTACTTTTCCAGCAGGAAGGTGCGGCCCTCTTGGCCAAGGGGGCCATTGAGTGTGTTCCAACGCCAGAAGTCCGGTTGTGGTTGTTATTCCCACTATTTCCTGGTTCCAAAGAAGATCAAGGGCCCGCGTCCGATCTTAGACCTTCGGAATGTCAATCGCTTCCTCTGGAAGGAGAAGTTAAAGATGCTCACACTTGCTTAGGTCTTGTCTGCCCTAGACCCGCAAGACTGGATGATAGCGTTAGACTTACAGGATGCTTACTTTCATGTCCCCTTCCTGCCGGCCCACCAACGTTACCTGCGGTTCACGGTAGGCCACAAGCACTTTCAGTTCACCGTGCTCCCTTTTGGCCTTACCAGCGCCCCATAGGTGTTCACGAAAGTGTTGGCGGTGGTCGCAATTCATCTGCACAGATCGGGGGTTTCATTCTTCCCCTGTATCGATGACTGGTTGTTGAAGGCAGGCTCGCCCCAGGCAGTCGTCTCTCACCTCCAGACCACAGCCGACCTCCTGCATTTGCTGGGGTTCTCCATCAATGTGCCAAAGTCACACCTGATCCCCTCTCAGAAGCTCCTCTTCATCGGAGCGGTTCTGGACACGTCGCAGTTTTGGGTCTATCCTCCCGAGCAGCGAGTCCGGTACATTCGGGCTATGAATCTGATCTTTCAGCCCTTGTCCTGGGTTTCGGTCAGGATGACCTTGAGACTGCTGGGCCTCAAGGCCTCCTGCATCCTGCTGATCCATCATGCCAGGTGGCATATGCGGCTCTGCAGTGCAGAATATGGGGAACCTGTCCGACTACGTCCAGATCTCGGAGGGCACTGCACGACAATTGCAGCACACAGTGGTGACAGATGCGTCCCTTCTGGGAGGGGGCGGCCACATGGGAGAGGCGGAGAGCAGAGGCCTCTGGTCTCTGGGGGAGTCCAGGCTCCATATCAACCTTCTAGAGCTCCATGCGATCCTACTTGCACTGAAGGCATTCCTTCCCTGTCTGAAAGGGAAGGTAATGCAAGTGTTCACAGACAACACCACCGCCATGTGTGTTGGGGTCGTGGATCCTATGTCAGGAGGCTCTGGGTCTTTGGACATGGCTGGAACATCAAGGCATTTCCTTGGTGGTTCAATACTTTGCAGGTTCTTTGAACACCAGGGCTGAACTCAGCTGATGGTGCATGTTGGATCACGAATGGCGTCTTAACTTTGAGGTGGCACAAGGTCACGTTCAACGGTTAGATCTATTCGCCACCGAAGAGAACGCGTAATATTATCAGTTCTGCGCGTTGGAATTTCCAAGGCGGCGCTCGCTCAGCGACGCTTTTCGTTGCGAGTGGAGTTGTGGTCTATTGTACGCCTTTCCGCCTATATCACTTCTACCCAGAGGGCTGAAGAAGATCAGGCGCGACAAGGCCCTAGTCATTCTTGTGGCTTCGGACTGGGCTCTGAGAGTTTGGTATCCCGAGCTACTTCGTATGAGCGTGGATCCCCCGATCCGACTGCCTCTTTGGGAGGATCTTCTGTCGCAGCAGCAGGGGACGGTCCACCACCCGAACCTGTCCAGCCTCTACCTCCTTGCGTGGAGATTGAGCGGTAACAGTTGATTCCTTTTGATTTGCCTCCTGAAGTCTGTGATGTCATTCTGGCAGCCAGGCGTCCCTCCACTAAATCGGTATACACCTGCAGGTGGAACAAATTTGTGGCATGGTGCAAACCAAAGGCTGTGGATCCCCTTTCTTCCCCTCTTTCAGAAGTCCTTTTGTTCCTTCTGTCTGTGGCCCAGCAGGGCTCTGCTCTGGGCACTATTAAGGGCTACCATTCTGCAATTTTAGCCTTTCTCAGGCTCCCTGATCAGCCTTCTCTTTTTCAAGTCCCCTGTTGTAAATAGATTTCTCAAAGGCATTACTCACCTTTTCCCTCCTATTCCTTTTTTGATGCCGCAGTGAGACTTTAATCTGGTTCTTACCTATTTGATGTGCACTCCCTTTGAGCTGCTTCACAACTGTCCTCTTCGTTTGTTAACTTTGAAAACTGCTTTCCTGGTTGCCATCACCTCCGCTAGGCGCATGAGTGAGCTCCAGGCTCTTTCCTGTAAACCTTCTTTTCTGTCTGGTTTTCCGGACAAGGTTGTGCTTCGCACTCGTCCTTCCTTCCTTCCTTGCCAAAGGTTGTCAATGCCTTCCACATCGGGCAAACTATCACCGTGGCCACTTTCTTTCCGCCTCTGCACCTTTCCAGAGAGGAAGAGAGGCTCCACCGTCTGGACCCAAAACGGGCGCTCTCATTTTACCTGAATCGCACACAACTGTTCCGGGTGGATGACCAGCTCATTGTTGGCTACATAGGCGCCAAGAAAGGGCAAGCTGTACACAAGAGGACTATCTCCCGCTGGGTCGTCTTGTGTATAAAAGCCTGTTATTCTCTGGATAAAAAGGAACCTCCGGTGGGGTTGCGCACCCATTCTACCGAGGCGACAGCTGCTACTACTGCATTGGGACGTGGTGACCCCTGCAAGAAATCTGTCAGGCAGCCAAGTGGGCCTTGCTGCACACTTTTACTCCGCATTATTGCCTTGACCGTCAAGTCCGGAGAGTATTGCTGGAGTATCTATTCTAAGGTAAGGAATCTCACTATCGTGTCTCTTTCAGGTGCACAAGTTACTTACCTTCGGTAACAATATATCTGTAAGAGACGTTAGTTAGTGAAAGAATTAGTTACAGATATATTGTTACAGAAGGTAAGTAACTTGTGCATTTGCCACATTTGCAACATAATCTTCAGCAAATATAAAGGCTCTTGTTGTCCTCCAATATTGCCGTCCCATCCCCTCTTCTTTTCGTAGCTCATTTAGATCCCAGAGCAAACATTCGGACCCTAGAAAAGGCTTCAACCAGTATAGAGGTCCACGCCGTCCATATTCTCAGCAGCAGACTGGAAAAGACCAGGGCTATGTACCTTAAAAGAAACCGTAGCAAGGGTATGGTAAATCATCAGGGTGGATGAGAGGTGCCTCTCAAAAGCACTCTTGGGATAAGCAAAAACTTGACTCTTCGCAGCTGCGCCCTCTTACCGTTACGATGTAAACAGGTTGGGGGGTTTGAGGGAGAATGATCTTTTTTTGCCCCCTCCTGGGAATCCATAACAATGGACCCATGGATGTGGTAGATCGCACACTTAGGACATACGTTGGAGTATGTACAGAAACCATTGGTCTGCCCACCCAACATCATCTTCACCTGGAGAACTACAACACTTCTCCTTCTCACAGGACTGATAGAAATGGTTCCTAAATCCAAGGGAAACCAAGGATTTTATTGTAGGCTCTTTTTGATTAAAAAGAAGAAATAGACAGTGGAGGCTTCATCTGGACCACAGGGAAAAAGTATGTACACATGGTAATGTTAAATGCTCGAAGATGTCCTGCTCATGTTCCAGGGAAACGATTACCTGACATCCATGCATCTTCAGTCTGCATGTATCCACATCCCTGGAAGCAGAGGAAATACCTCTGTTCTTCAGTGGCAGGGCAGCACTACCAAGACAAAATGCTTACGTTCGGTCTCAAGTCAGCACCTCAAATATAGACCCAGCGCTGGTTGCTGCTGTCTTCAGACGACAGTCACCAGTTATACCCATACTTGAATTATTGGCTTTTTAAGTCTCCATCAAGGAAATCTGCATGGTTTTCTAGGGCCGCCTGTATCAACCTGTTTTACAGGTAAGGGCTAACATTAAACATTGACAAGTCCTCTATGGAACCTCAGACAAGAATGTAGTTATTGGAGCAATACTGGACATGCAGTTAAGAAAAATATGTTCCTCTGCAGACAGAGTGAGGAAGCTCCAAGCCATGTCACAGACCTCATCTATCAAGCAGTCAGTCATGGTACGGCAATACAAATTTCTGATCGGCCTGATGTCATCCTGCATATTTCTTAGACCGGTTTGTAGACTCTGGATGAGACCGGTCCAACAAGAACAAGACAACCAATGGAAGCTAATGGCTGGCTCCTGGAACCTCGCGGTCTGTCACAAGATGACTGAAGCAGATGGGGTTATGTTGGTGGTTTTCCACATATACCAACACAACTCTCCCATTCTATCCTTCAGCATAGAGAGTGCTGCTATTGATTGATGCTTCCATGGAGGTCTGGGGAGCTCACAGCCCACTGCTCTCGACCACGATCCTCTGATAGTTATCAGTGCAGACAACACAACTTTGATGTTTTACATCGCCAAGTAGGGAGAAATGAGATCTCGGCATTTATTGAAATAGGCTCAGATGCTTTAGGACTGGGTCATTGCCCACCAAGTCAACATCAATGTGGAGCATCTACCAATATTCCAGAATGATCAGGCGGACGGACGCAGGTGAACACTTTCAGACTGACACTAGTAAAAACTTCATCAGTATCAAGTGCTGGTACTATTTCAGCATTCTTTGGCAACCAGGAACCAAGGGCAATACCTTTTCGATTGAATGATCCAACGTCTTTGCATGCACCTTTCCTTCATTTCAGTTTATTCTGTGGTTCTAGAAGAAGGCAAAGGCGGATCACTGTACCCTTAATCTCATTATCTGGCTTGGCCACGCCAGTATTAGTACACCGAGCTCTTGGGATTATCTGCATTTCTGGCAATACCATTGAACGTGCACCCAGGTTCCTCTCCAGGCACAACATAGAGCTACGACATCAAGACCACCAGTCGATGAGCCGGACTTGATAGTACCGGACTTCATAGTACCTGAGTATTTGGAGTTTGGTCATTTGGACGTTCTGGTGGACTGCAGCAACATTCTGGAGCAGGCACGAGCACCTGCAACTACAAAGACCTATACCACAAATGAAAGTGTTTTTCTGTACAGTGCAAATTTAGAGGATTCTAACCCCATCAAGTACTTTCACATGTGCTAGACCTAGTCAAGAGTGTTCTAAAATACTCATCAGTACAATATCAAGATTCAGAAAAACAGAAAATTCTTCATTCCACTGTTTTTCTCACAATGGATTATAAAGCAGTTTACACCAGAGAACTCGTTGTTAACCTACCCACCACCAACCATGACTGCCATCTGGCCGCATGGACCACCCCCACCAGAAACAACACATTGGCAGTCATGCAGACCTTCCACTCAGGAGCCCCAGCTACCTTATGCCCCTACCATATTTACAACCTGGGAACATTGCCAGTCCGCACCACCCAGACCCACATCAACACCTCAATTACATCTGCCACTTTCCTGGATGAATGGAACTTTCAGAAATCAGTGCCCTCCATAAGAAGCCCAAATCCAACTTGAATCAACTGAGCAACTTCCGACCCATCTCCTTGCTTCCCTGTCCAGCCAAAGTGATTGAGAAGGTAATCAACAAGCAACTTGCAACCCTCCTCAAACTTCAGCATCTTCTAGACAACACTCAATCAGGATTCAGAAAGAACCACAGCACTGAAACAGCGCTCATGACATTCGAATCATCCTGGACCTTGGAGGAACAGCTGCCCACATCCTGCTTGACCTCTCTGCAGCCTTCGTCACCCACCCATAACACTTAATCAGAAGATTCAATGAGATTGGTATACAACGATTTGCCCTCAAATGGATCTGGTCTTTGCTCACGTGAAGAACCGGAAGGGTCATGATGCCACACTTCACATCCAGGACCAAGAGATTGATGTTTGGAGTCTTACAGGGATAGTCACTCAACCCCACCATTTTATCATATACATGACACCACTCACCAACCTCATCTGATCACAACACATCACCGCCATCTCCTACGCTGATGGCACCCAACTCATTCTCACCCTGCCGGACATAACCGCCACCACCAGACCGACTTAATCAACTGCTTGACCATAGTAGCAGACTAGATGCAAACCAACTGCCTGCAGCACAGCTCCGGCAAGATGGAAGTACTGGTTTTCAGCAACAAGATTACCCCATGGAACTTCACCTAGTGTCTGTTGGAGCCAGTACCAACTCCCACAGATCATGCAAGAGATCTAGGGATCATCCTAGACTACAAGCTTAACATGACGGCTCAAGTCAACACAGCATGCACCTCTTGCTTCCACATCCTATGCATGCTGTGAAAAATCTTCAAATGGTTGCCTCGGACGGAACGTCACTCAAGCACTCGTCACCAACAGGCTGGACTACGGCAACACACTCTATACCAGAGTCTCCAAACAACTCCTACACAGACTCCAGACTATCCAGAACACTGCTGCAAAATTCAAACTCTACCTCGACGCCACGCCACACCCACATCACACCACACCTCCGAAAGCTTCACTGGCTCCCCATCCACAAGTGCAGCCAATTATAACTTCTCACGCACACAGAAAAAGCCCCACACAACACAGGATCGGAATACCTGAACAGCTGCATACACTTTCAACAACCCACCAGACGCCTGCTCTCTGCCTCATTCTCAATCAATCATACCATACTTGAATAGCGCAGTTTATCACCCATGAGGATATCCAGGCACTAGGCTGCAGGTTTCTGTTGATGAGCCATGTCTTGAGCTTCTTCCTGAAGTCTGTCAGCGAGTGTGCTGTTCGGAGATGTAGGGGGAGGGCATTCAGGGACTTGGCAGCGAGGTGGGAGGAGTGTCCTCCGGTGTGGCAGATGCGCGGTGTCTGTGTGAGGGCCAGGTGGGCGGAGGTTTCTAGAAGGTTGGTGAAAGTTAAAGCAGTGATTCATGTATTTAGGTCCTTGGTCGTGAAGGGTTTTGTGGGCGTGGATCAGGAGTTTAAAGAGGCATCTCACCTGGATGGGGCGCCAGTGAAGGTTTCTCAGATGCTGGGTGATGTGGGTCCTATGGACAAGTTGAGGATCATTCTGGCAGCTGCGTTCTGTATCGTCTGAAGTCTGCTGAGTTCACTGGTGGTGGTTGCATAAAGTGTGTTGCCGTAGTCCAGACCGCTGGTGATGAGGGCCTACGTCACTGTTTTTCTGGTGCTGGTGGGAAGCCATTCAAAGATCAGGTGGAGTGTGTGGAAGCAGGCTGAGGAGACTGTGTTAATCTGTCGTTTCCTAGAGAGTTTGCTGCCCAAAATAATGCAAAGGTAGTGGGTTTGGTCTTTTGGTGTCGGGATAGGTCCAAGTTCTGCTGGCCACCAGAAAACGTTCCAGGCGGGGGTGTGGCCGCCGAAAATCAGCACTACGGTTTGGTCTGTTGAACTTCAGGCAGTTGTCCTTAATCCAGGCGTAGACGCTATTCATACAGTTGTGTAAGTTGGTCTTCATGGTGGTGGGGTCAACTGAGAGCGAGAGGACGTGCTAGGTATTATCAGCATAGGAGATTATGTTGTCATGGGTTCTGATGATGTCTGCTAGTAGCGCCATGTAGTTGTTGATGAGGGTTGGATTGGGAGACAAACCTGAGGGATGCTGTATAAGGTACCCTTGGGTTGTGAGGTGAAGGAAGGAAGGAAGGAAGGAAGGGAGGTAGGTGGATTCTCTAGGTGCGCTCTGTGAGGAATGCCATCCATCTGAGAGTGTCCTCTCTGATTCCGATCGGGTGTACATGTTTGAGTGTGAGGTGTTGAAGGCTGCAGAGAGGTCAAGAAGGATCAGGGCGGCTGATTTTTCTTTAAGTAGAGTGCCCGATGTCTGTCGCGGCGATCAGGGCCATCTCTGTGCTGTATTTGGCTTTGACTTCTGGTTCGGAGGGGTGGTCTGTGGAGGCCTTAGTGAGAGGGGGGAGGCTGTAGAGGTCGGTAGGTGAGGGATCGAAGTTCCTGTAAATGGTTACTATCATGTTGTGGAAGTGGGCTACTAGAGCGTTGCAGAGTTCCTGTGAGGAGGGGATCGAGTTTTTGGTGGCTGATGGGCAGGTAAACTCTGGTGATAGTGAAAAGCTCCTTGGCCTGATCAGCACTGGCCTTGGTGCAGTTTGCCATGGTCTTCTTTTTGGCATCTTCTAGTTGGTGATGGGAGTTTTTGTAGGCGGATTTGAAGGTGGCTCGATCAGTGAAGCTTCTGCTGGTGTGCCATTTTCTTTAGAATTGAATGCAGCTGTGTTTCAACGCACTGAGTTCAGGTATGTACCAGCTGGCAGGATTAGTGGATCTGTGCATTTTTGGTGGGGGCGACTAGGTCGGCAGAGCTGGTGATCCAGGCGTTTTAAGTTCTCTGCAGCCCGAACCAGGTTGGTGGAAGCATCCAGCTGAGTGATGCTGAGGGCATTGGTCCATTGGTGCTGTGACTTTGGTCCAGCTGCAGAAGGGGGTGCTGTGGCGGTTTGGTGAGAGGGGGTTGGGGGGTTTACGAGGTGGACCATTGATGGTGAAGTGTACACTAAAGTGGTATGGTTAGGTGGGTTCTGTGAAGTGGCTATATCCAACTCTGTTGCTAGACTTGAAGATAGGGTCCAGTGTGTGTCCTGCTTTCTGTGTGGGATCTGAAACCAGCTGTGTCAGGCCGATGTTGTCCATTCATTCCATGAGGTTGGTGAAGATGGTGTCTGTGTGTTTGTTGCGGTGGCTATGTCAGTGGTCAAAGCCCGGGTAAGCCAGATCTCTGTGATGATCACGTCGGGGGTGATGGTGGAGATGGTGTACCAGATTTTGGTGGCATTTTTTCTGAGTGATCTGGCGTTGATCAGGAGACATTAGTGTGGTTCTGGTGGTGTATTGGCTGGCGGTGGGGGCATGGCGTGGGTTTCTGCGAGGGAGGTCAGTCCGGAGATGGAGGTGTACCTGCAGCGGACGGGCTTGGCCTTGCTGTGACTAAGCGCGTCCTCTGCATGGCCACTCTCATTTGCACACATTCCCGCATCCGCAAAAGCAAAACTGGAGGTTACTCATTCTCCTACATCGCATCCAAGACACTGACCAACCTCCCTCAACACTTTAGAGCCTCCTCACTTCCCGAGTTCAGCAAGAAGTTGAAGACCTTGCTCTTCTTATAAGCAGCGTGAGAACCACAAGCCTACACATCTGCCTGATCACCTGGATACCGTCTCGGTGATTAGTGTGATATACAAATCAGTATAACATAACAGAAATGACTTTTCTAAGCTTTTCCTCCTATTCTGTGTTCTCTAGTCCCCTGGGGCCCTTAAGACTGTTCAGCGACTTACCTGATTCATTTCTCCTGGTAATTACATCAGCAAGGAAAATAGGAAATGCAAGCATTTACTGTAATGGAACCATTTCTCCACTTTGCAAGGTACAAATTCATTTTACGGGCTAACATCTATTCCTGCCTAAAGGCCCTTGTGATTTTTATTTGAATGAGCCTTTCATTCTGCACTTTTTTTCCCTCCAGAATCCACCGACATCAGCAGAGGTCTTTGTGCTCGCTAGATGTGCACAGGTGCGTTAAGTTCTACATTGACAAGACAAAAGACATAGTCTTCTGACCTGCTGATTGTGGCCTTTGGCCTTGATGTGACAAAGGTGGTATTTCCTGTTTGGACAGTGTAGGAAACTGGCTCTATATATACTACAGCAAAATGAGGTATAGTGTGTATAGAGTCCATGTGACCCCAGAGGTAGGCAGTGGTTAAAGTTAGATAGAACCTTACTCTCTATTTGTGGTAGAGGGGTCGAGCAGTAAGGCAGTATCAGAGGACAGTGTTACGCATTTGATGTACACACTCAGCAAATTAATTCACACACTCAAGAACTAAACTCTAGGCCAATTGTTTTTGTATAAAAAAAATATACTGTTTATTTTTAGAACCAAGCAAGCCAGGCACAGGTAAGCATAAAATACTTTTCAGTAATAAGTTGTTGAATAAGGAAAAGTTTGAAAATGAAATGGAACTTGTACTTTGTTTAATTTACAGGGGATGTAGCAGGTTGCAACACTTAGCAAATACTGTACATTCGTATGAATAGGCTTTTTCAGTAAATTACAGGTAAGTTACTTTTTACGTTACTTTTCTAACTCAGTGCTGCATACCTAGATTCAGCACTAGGACATTTCCTGTAAACAGGTAAGTAATTATGTGTTGGTGATTTGCATGCTTTTTAAAGGATATTTTCAGATTTCAAAACTTGCAGAGTGTTGAGGCCCAATGTTATCCGATGGGGGATAGGGGGCCTCTGGTTGGTGGCTGCTGGCAAGCAGGCCACGGGGTTGTGGGAGCAAAGCTTCCTCTTGTTAGCTGGCTGCACGGCTGTTCGGTGGTTCTTCTTCTTTTTTTGTTGTTCGGCTGGATCTGAGGAAGCAAGGTTCAGGGTGCCCCCTAAATACTAGATTTAGGGGTGTTACAGGTAGGTAAGGGGCATGAACCAATGGGTCCCTTCCCTGCGGTGGGTATACCCCTATCGTGCCACCCTCCAGTGGGAGGTGGGCAGGAGCCTGTCCCTGGTTGGTTGGGTCCCCTCATCCACAAGATGGCGGGTACTCAGAGTTGTGCTTCTCCTCGCCTCCCCCACCTGAGGGGTGGAGTTGGCAGAGGTGGGCACACCTCTTTCCCTCGCTTGTTTTTCCCACCGGCTCTACTGCCCAAAGTGGGGGGGTAGAACCAGTGGGGACCAGTTGCTGACAGCAGCAAATGGTCTGGGGAGGCTCACAAAGGCGGCATGCCTTTGAAGCTTCCCCTTCGTGAACCCTGCCCATCCTGGGGAAGGAGGCTTGGCACCTCGTCCCAGGATGTGCATTGTTTCAGGCCCCAGAAAGCAGCAGGTTCTCGACCCAGGGGTCCAGAAACATGCCTGTTGGTGGCAGCCTAAGCAGCCACTCGGGTCACTAGAAGTTGGTCGATGTTTCAGGGGGCATCTCTAAGATGTCCTCTGTTGTGCATTTTGCATTAAATCCCACACTGGCATCAGTGTGGGTTTAATGTGCTGAGAAGTTTGATATCAAACTTATCAGTTTTCAGTGTTGCCATTATGGTGCTGTGGAGTTCGTAATGACAAGCTCCCAGCACCATATACTCTTAATGACAGCACTGCACTTAAAATGCCCAGGAATGGACCTGGGCACTGTAGGGGTACATGGCTCATGCAGATGTACCCTCACCACTGGCATAGTGCACCCAGATAGAGGGGTTACTGATCTATGCCAGGGCAGTGGTTTGTGGGTATGGCACACAGAGATGTGTGCCATGTCGACTCTTCACTTTGTTCTGCACCAAGACATGCAGCCTGCAAAGGCAGTGTGTGTGTGTCAGGATACAGGACCTCGAAGGGTGGCACAATAAGTGCGGCAGCCCTTAGAGGTCTTCTCTGGTCACAGTGCCCTGGGTACCTGTCGTACGATTTACCAGGGGCTGACATGTGGCCAGAGATGCCTATTGGGTTTAGGCTTCAATGGAATTTTAGGGAAGGAACATAGGCCCTGGGTACCTGATTAGCATCAGCCCAGGGCACACTCAGTCAAAGAACATCAGCAATTCAGCAAAAAAGTGGGGGCATACCATGCAAGAAAGAGGGCACTTTCTCACAGACAGGGCTCTGCCTCTTCCTAGGTGGCGAAACGTCTGCTTCTGGGAAGAGTGACAGCATATTACGCCATGAGTATTGCGCTGGCTGCAGCATTCTACGCTTGTGTGCCTTTACAAGACCTCGCCCTTTCAGCTATCTGGAAGAGAAGGCATACATTTACAAAGCACTACTGGCTGGATGTGAACACAGCAACTGACTTTGAATTGGGGCAGGTAGTTCGCCGCAATCTTTCATTATAGGTGAGCCTGCTTTGTTATAATCATGTACTGCTTGCTATTCTGATTATTCAATGAGTACCGTTGAGTTGTGTAACAAACATCTGTTATTCAGCGCCAAGATGCCCATGGGTGAACGTGCGCTTTACAAATACACATTATTATAATTCAAGCTTGTAAATATGATAGATCAAATGCTGAAGAAATTATTTACTTACTGTAATTCCAGTTCTTCAGTGTTGGTATCTTTTATATATTCCCATGCCAACCTCCCTACTCCCTCTTCAGAGGCTCATTTATTGTGTTCTTTGTTTGCACTTTGTGATATGAAATCTCAGCAGTGGTGGCCGGTAGGAGTTGGTAAACTTAGCACTTTCATTGACCAGTTTGTTTCAAATGAGGTGCATGGGCTACTAAACAAATGTAGTTGAGGTCTATGGCCATTTTAACAGTTTACTGCTATTTAAATTTACCAGAGATCCCCAACCTGACAATAGAGAATGAATGCAGCATGCAAATGTATGAAAGATACCAACTCTGGAGAACTGGATTTACAGGTAATTAATTAATTTCTAGTTCTTCAAGCTGACAATTTTCTACATGTAAGAGGAATCTCACCCCATGTTTGAGCAAAATGACAGCCAGAGGCCTTGAATAATACACCAAAGGGTTCAGATTAAACAGCCTTGAACTACTGTTTTTGGGGTTAAATCAAAGGTTGGCAACACCGCTAATTGGAAATAGTAAGACTTAAATTATCCACTTTAAAATTGTGACATGGAACTTCTGTTTCCCAAAGCGCGAAGAGGCGAATGGTTGATGTTACTGAAGCCCCCGAAATATATTAAATATATGAAAGTAAGGTCCCTAACACCACTGTACGTTTACTTTGAGGGCGTCTCATGACACGGAATGAGACCCAGAGCTAGACTGTGCAGTCCGATATTAAATACCTATCTTGGAAAAGGGTTTTCATGTAGCTATTACTTGTGTTTTTAGACTTTGGTAATTGCAAGTTTAAAGTTAATGAACAATTTAGTTTTCGTGGAAATAATATCGTTCATGGATCACATCCAGTGTTTATATTGTGGTATGTCAGGTTTACATGTTGTTTTCTCGTCATTTTTTGCACCTGGATCACAGAGCATGAACATTCATATAACACAATGCTCTAATTCTCCCTTGAGCTTTTGAGGGTTGAAATGTGGAACCCACAGTGATGAGTCACTGGATGCTCACTGAGAAGTGGTATATTTTGAAAATAAAATGTGTTACTAAAACGGAAATATCTTTACATCCCTTTTCATGGGAGTTCTATCTCGCGAGATGGGATAGATGCACCAAATAAATATGAAAGTTGACTTGTTACACCAAAGGTCGTGAAGATAATCCACTGTTGTAAAATTGAATTGGATTTTTTTCTATTAAGAGTTTCTGAAAAGACTACTAATGGATAAACCCGAGTTGATAGGATGTCAGTTGGTGGGGTTGCTATACTTCAACCTGCATTACGTTTTTGCCCAGCTGCACTGTGACGGTCCTGTGTTTATTTGTTTTTGATTTTGTGATTTTTCATCCCAACCAGCTTAAATGTATCTGCTTTTAAATCACTTACAGATGACCAAGAAAATAAAGAAGCTTGAAAAAGAAACAATCGTCTGGAGGACAAAGTGGGAAAATAACAACAAAGTTCTCTTACAAATGGCTGAAGAGGTCAGACATTACTTAACATGGTGTTTAATGCACTACATCCTTTGCCAGGCGTTGTTTGTTGCCTTTTTATATAAACAAAAAAATACATCTTCCAGGTTCTTAGTACAGAGCTTTAAAAATCTTTATTCTATTATATCTGAGGGCCATATGCATGAACATATTTTTCCATTGACACAGAATGGGCAAAACACTTTGATGCATCTGGCCCTAAATTCTTTGACACCATTTATGTTGCATTCTAGCCTTCACTCTAATACCATATTAGCTATTTCCCTGTGGAGCCTAAATTCACAGCAAAACTTCCACAAAACTAGTCTGTATGTTTTCACTCCATCAGTAATGAAAATGACTATTGAACAAGTAATTACGGTTATACCCATATACTGACAATCCATATTTAGTAAGAACAGGTATTTTTTAAATTTGTTTATTATTTTGAGCAGAAATGGATAAATAGCGAAAATAGATAAGGCGATCATACAGAATATGGACAAATTACAATAGACAGCTATAAAGTGGCTAGGGGCAAAGTGCCCATTTCGAGAAACTGATTAACAGCTTTGATGCTTTTAATTCATACATTAATTTTGCATCAAAAAATACTAACTGCAGTTATGCCTTAAAAAAATAAATACCAATAATGGGCAAGTAAAAAGGTATACAGTCACATATAACCGTTACATATAGTGGCTTAAGTGCAAAATGTATATAAAAAAGTTTAAAGTGCACAGAAATTGAGCCCTCTAGCAGCATTCACAATTTTTACCCAGGAAGAAATTTAAATAGATCAAATATGTTGGAACTCCGCTTAATAATTCAATCCTGAATGTTGCATGGATAGAACAGAATACTCTGTTAAATATCTATGCCCCTGGTCAAACTTCCATAACCTCCAGATGGTGCCATATGGCAATAAACCTTCTCAAACCCCTCACACACTTTGCATATGCCTCTTCAAACTTCTTCTTGGTTCTTACCATTTTTTCCTTCCAGCCCAGGATAGTTGGAATCCAACTAGTTCTCCAATTTTGGAGAATTAGGGAATGAGCAATCGTTGATGCGATTGAGATTTAAAAAAAAAAAAACCTTCCCCCTTTATTCAATCACTGGTTTTCCTTGGAGACCCCGAACAATACTGGGCTTGCTTCTGGAACGTCCTAGAATGTAGCGCCTGGCTGATAAGAGCAAAGAGCCCCTCCTTAAATATGGATAATCTTAAACGTATAAGACATGTGAAGCCAAACCCCTACACCTTCATGTTGGCAACAAAAGCACTGATCAGAGCGAGTCGGATATATTTTATGAGGGTCGCTGGAGTATAATACACAATCTAACGGGATAAAAAAAGACTCCATTAAAATTTGCCTCTCTCGAAGACTTATGAACCGGGCCACTGGAATTATGCAGCAGGAAAAGGCAAATTATGCAGCACATTTTGTGATAGTGTTACTTCATTATTTTGTCAATTTTAAACTTAACATTGTCTGGGCATTAGTTGTACCTCTTAAGTGCTAGTTTAACATCCAAATGTAGCAATACGCAACAGAAAGGTGACCAGTCCACCTTTACAAAGGGCCTTCCACTGCATGGCAACATGTGTTGCTGCATTTCTAGTAGCTTTTGAACCGGTTGAGCCAGAAACAATTTTTTGTTGTTAAAATCTGCAGATTATGCAGTAGATGATGGAATATGTGCCAAACCTAGAATTATGCGAAAATTGCCACACAATTGCATAATTCCAGTGGCCCTGCTTATGTCCTATCTCTGAAATAGCCTGCCAGTCATACATTGTGTTTTTTCAAAACCTTTACACAGAAAGCTATTGGTTTGGTCTTTAATAGAATGATTACAAAGCAGCCTATGCAAGTTCCTACCCCCCCATAAGCTTGCTGTTCACAAGCATATAGCAAACCTGGTGGGTTCCTTGTCTCGCATTCTGTCGAAAGCTTAGAAAAAAGTGCTTACTTACACTGATAAATTGGAGGAGAAATAAAAGCAATAGTAGGACAGACATTTTTATAAGGGCGACCCTCCTAATTGTTAGAGGGAGATGAGACCACCTTTCAAGTAACTCTCTAATATTCCTCAGCTTTACCACATAATTTAACTGAAACAGCTGAGTAACAATATTAATAACATATCTCTAGATATCGTATGGGATATTGCGATCTTCCATGTGACTGTAAGGAAATTGGAAGATCTGCAGCTGATGCATTAAAAGCAATAATTGAGTTTTTCTTTGAGTTATCCTGTACCTGCTAATACTTGTGAATTCTTCAATCGCACCGAGAGCCCCCTGTACATTTTCTGTATCTGGTTTTAAATAAAGGATATCGCCATCTGCAAATGGCTTCAGCCTGGACATCCCCTCAGCTGGTGCGCTAATGCCTCGCTACGTAACTTCACTACCAGAGGCTCTCTAAATAATGTAAATAGTATTGGCGGCAAAGGGCACCCCTGGCTTATGCCTCTCTTAATTGATACTGTCGGCCATTCTAGAGTTAACAATAACGTTGGCCTGCGCACCACGGTATTAATTCCCAAGCATCAATCAACAGGGGAATTGTAAGCGTGTTACTCACCTTTTGAGGATCTCAAGGGGTCTGCAGTTCCATTCAGCCGAAGAGCCTGGTCTTGAGTCTTCCTGAAGGTGTTCAGGGAGGGGGCACGTCTGAAGTCGATCGGGAGCTTGTTCCCGGTCTTGGCCACGATGTAGGAGAAGGATCTTCCCCCGCTTGGGCTCTGTGGATGCGTAGGCTTTCGGCAAGGACGAGGTTGGCGGATTGGAGGTTTCTTCTTGGTACGGGTAGGGCGATTCCATCGTTGACTTATTGGGGTCCAGTGTTGTGTAGGCATTTGTGGGCGTGGGTGAGTATCTTGAAGGTGACTCTTCTCGATGGGGAGCCAGTGGAGCTTCCATAGGTGTTGGCTGATGTGCTTGTGTCGAGGGATACCGAGGATAAGTCTGGCAGCGGTTTTCTGTATCATCTGGAGCTTGCGGACTAGAGACTTGTTTATACCGGCGTAGAGGGCGTTTCCGTAGTCCAACCTGCTGGTGATGAGTGCGTGGGTGACTGTCTCCCTTGATTCGGGGTGGGGGGAATCAATTTGAAAGTCTTAAAGAGGGTGTTGAAACAGCATGAGGCAACGGCGTTGACCTCTGTTCATGGAAAGGGAGGAGTTGAGTATGATGCTGAGGTTTCTGGCGTGGTCTGTGGGGATCGGGGGCTGCCGAGGGCGGTGGGCCACCAAGTGTTCCATGCCGATGGGGTGGTTCCAAGGACGAGGACTTCAGTCTTCTCCGAGTTGAGCTTTAGGCAGCTGTTGCTCATCTCGGCTGCGACGTCTTGCATTCCTTCCTGGAAGTTAAGTCTGGTCAATCAAGGTCAATTGTGGGAGGAACCCAAATTCACTTAAGCTAAAAAACAGGGTCTCCCAATAAACCAGATCGAACACCTTTTCAGCAACGATCATCATTATCACCGCACTCATTTGTTTGGACGAGCAATAATCTATCGCCTGTGTTATAAAATGGGTATTTGCTGCCATAAGATAATTGGCGACAAACCCACTCTGATCCTTATGTATTAAGAGCTGGGCTGCGGGCATGATCCGAGTAGCCCAAACTTTCATCAGAAGTTTAAAGTTGGCGTTAAGGAGGCGGAGTGGTCGGCAGGAATTCACATTTATTGGGTTTTTATCTTGTTTGAGAAAGCTCACAATAGTAGATTCCTTGAAAGTGGATGGAACCTCCCCACCCTCTTTTATATAATTAAGTAGATCCATTAAGAAATGTAGCAACTTCTTAGCAAATATTTAGTCAAACTCAGATGGGAATCCGTAATTTCCACAGCCCTTAGCTTTTGGCATTTTTTAAGTGATTCATGGACACCTCAGTAAAGGTTATTTTTCCTACAATTACATCAACCAGGGAGCTTGGTAGTTGAATTAGCTGTACAAAGGCATAGTATCGGGCCTGAGGTACTAAAGAGGGTCCCTAAAGGCTGCAGCACAAATTGTGCCACCCTAGGTGACCCCTCAGCAAGCACATTCAAAGCTGACGTTGCAGTTGCAGGCCACGTGTCTTGGTGCAGACAAGTGAGAGCACATCACACATCCTTGTGTGCGATGTCCCCTAGAACTGCCTTTGATATTTGTAAATCACACCTACAGCAGGTCTGACAGCCCCTAAGGCAGGGTGCCAAATATGTTAATTTTTGGAAAAGAGGGGGTTTGGGCCCTATGGGAGAGAGGGTAGGTTGGGCCTCTATATTTGCGAAAAAAGGGGGAATTTTACCTATGCCTCTATGCTTATTTTTACCATTTATTCAATTGTAAAAGAAAACCAAACATCAATTAGTTATCCTGACATATTTTTATGTCATTTTATTTTAATATTATTAGTATATTTTTTAGTTGATCAGAGAAAGAACAATATCAACTCTAGGCCCAAAAGAATTTGAATATTTGAACAAGAAATTGCCGAGGACACCAGTCCATTATTTTTTGCCCAAAATTCATAAAAACGAGCAGGCACCTCCCGGTAGACCAATCGTTTCAGGGCGTGATTCCGTCTTAGAGCCTATCTCAAAGTACATTGATTTTTTTCTGAAATCCTTTCTATCAGAGGTCAAGTCGTACCTCAGGGACACCACTGATTTTATCACGAAGATAGAAGGATTACCATTTAATGACGAGAGGCAGGTGATGGCCACATTAGATGTAGCCTCACTTTATACCCAGATCCCCCAGGATGTGCCACCTTCAGGTTAGTACCAGCCCTAAGTTGGGGTTACACAGAGGTGGACAATTTTTCAAAAGTAGCCATTTTAGTGATCCTCTGCTTAGGAATTCTGGGACATGGTTTTGCCCACTTCCCTAGGAAGTGGTCATATAGGGAGTGAAGTGACCCCAATGATTAGTATCCCATTGGCAACTACCCTACACTTCCCTAACCCCTAAATTCAGTTTTTAGGGGAGTCCCTGGCTCCAGAGAAGCAGATCCTGATTGCCCCGCCATACTTTGTGTTTCAAATGTGATCGCAAGGGATATTTTGCAAGAGTAGATGTCCATATGCAGATCGACTATGTCTCAGTTGGAAGAATGTAATCTGGAGCATGGAAGTGAGGCGTGTAGTAATGTAATATTAACTACTGAAGTGAATGATGGAACACCTAGTACTACTCGGATAGATGAGTCGACTGGTTCCACAGGAGATATGGGCGATGAGGATAGTGTTGCTCTGCTGAAACCATTTAGAAGTAAACCCTGTATTGCAGTGCCACTATTAATGGTGTTGGTGTACACTTTAATGGCCGATTCGGGATCACCTTTCGTGTTGATTGGTCCTGAAGATTCAAATATTTACAATATATAATGTATGTGTACATAGGAAAAAAGATTAAGATTGGATGTCAGTTTGATGGTTTGCTTCAATTTAAAGGAACAAGCACTATGTGCTGTATATATAGTAAAAGAAGGGTCTAACCTTTTAGGATGGAATGATCAAGGAGAGCAGTTTACAATTATAGATCCTAACCCTCCTAAGTATGTGATTTCCAAATCTAAGTTAATAAGTATGACTACTGTGGTTGAAAACCAGTGGGTGATTACATTTATCATTGTATTTTCTGAACATCTAGGAAAATTGAAAGGTTTCCAACCAAGATAGTGTTAAAAACTGGATCCACACCTGTTGCATACAAGGTGTGCATGGTGTAATTATCTCTAAGGGAAGACTTGCATAAGGAGTTGGATATGTTGTGTGGCATGGAAGCAATTGAACCCATAGAAGGGTCAGAATGGCTGGCTCCAATCGTATAATCTCACAAGTGTGACAATTCATTGGGTGTATCTGTGAATTTACTTGATTTGAATCCAAGTATATGGGTTGATAGGGAGCCCCTCCCCAATATTAATGAGCTGTTGAGCACTTTTGAGTGTACCTCCCTTTTTACCGCAATTGACATGTCAGCCACCTACCATCAGGTAGTTTTAAGTCAAGAATATAGACACTTAAACTCCTTTGGAACTCCTGAAGTGGCCTTCCATTTTAAGAGCATGCCATTTGACTTGGTGTCTGCCTCATCTGTATTTCAAAGACTAATGAAATACATGTTCAAAGTTTGTGTAGGTGTTCGCAACTTTTACAATGATATTCTTGTATTTGGTAACAGTGTGGAGCAACATGATGCGAGACTGAATAAGGTATAGCAAATTGTACAAGATGGAGGTTTAATTTTGAGACATGACAAATGCAAGTTTGAAAAAGAGTGAGTAGATTATCTTGGGCACCTTATATCTACATGTAAGGGTGACCCAAAATGAAATTGAGAGCTATTGAGGAAAAGCCCTGCCACCCACCAACAGAGACCAACTGAGATTTTTTGGGGTTTGGCAGAATTCTGTTCAAACGTTGTTCCTCATTTTGCCACTAAGACTGATCCATTAAGGTAAGGCATCTGCTAAAAAAGGTATTACGTTTGTATAGAGTGAAAAGTGTCAATGCTTTTGATGGTATATGTCGAACATCATTTCTGCTAAACTATTGAAATAGTTTGACACTAAGGATTCTACTATCTGTATTGATGCAACACCGAAAAAATGGTAGGGAGGACGTGGTGGCTTTTGTATCAAGAGCACTTAAGGGTGCAGAACACACTTACTCCAGCATTGAGGAGGAACCATTGGCTTTATGGTAGACTGCACAATACTTTCAAATGTGTCGCTTTTGTTATCCAGTATTAGGGTATCTTTCATAGATTCGCATGCCTGAATCATTCCCCGTCGTCGGGAGGGAGTCCCCGGTACATAAATAAAGTAATGTCCCATTAGACATATATAGTAATAGGCCAAAGGCCCCACATTAGTAACATATCCATGTCCTTTTGTAAAAAGGACCAAACTCTAGAGAAGAGCCAATCAGCTATCACCACCCTCTAGAACCCTCCTGGAAGGAGCTCCAGTCCCTCAGATTTTCTACCGCAGGTTGTGCTCCTCTGAGCTCTGCTCAGTATACTTCTCTTCTGGATTTCCAGTGTTTTCTTGTTTCATATTTACATCTTCTGATTGAAGTTCTTTGGTTCTTCATGGCTGAGACACCTAAGAGAGGACTTTTTAGGCCCTGTGGTTCCTGTGGTAAAAAGAGACTTCATGTGGATGATCAACATAAAGATTGTCTCTACTGCCTTTACCCAGACCACTCTTCAAAGGACTGCAAGGTATGTTGTACCTTTTCTACTAAGACCCTCAAAGATCGGGAGGGACGCCTCTTAATTTGGCTGCAGAGCTTAAAGATAAAGACCAACTGGAGTCTTCTGAGGAGAGTGAGGGTTTTTCCATATCCTCCAAATCCTCTCAGAAAAGACCAAGGGTAGCTTCTCCAGGGCCCTTATTTGCAGCCTCCTCAAAAGAAGACTCAAAAAAAGTCTTCAGAGGTACATTCTAAGGCTCTACCATCGAAGGTGTCCCCTCAAGAAGTTGTTCACACCTTTAAGAAGACTTCTTCCACTCCGTCGATGACGACATAGTCGACGGTGGCTTCAGCGACGAGAAGATCTGCGTCTACGGCCTTGTGTGACTTCGTCGTCGACGACTGTCTTCATTTCTGTTGCTGCTTCTTCATTATTCACGTCGACGACGACTCCATCGTCGACAGCCGGTAGGTCTGTGTCGTCAACAATAATGATAAAGAAGACCTCGTCGAAGCAACCGTCGATGCTACGATCGCCGACGACTGGGTCGTCGACGGGTTCGATGACGAAGACTGTCCCGTCGACGTCTACTCCATTGTCGACAAAGGCTCCGTCGACGACGACAACACCGTAGACCAAATCTCAATCGTCGACGCCAGCGGTGTCGACGACGGCTCCGTCGACGGTAGCTCCATCGGCAGTGAAACCTGTCGACGTCTCACCGTCGACGGGCTCGTCGACGACTATGGATTCCAATTTAAAAAGTACATACGTACATCTAAAAATCATGAAGCGTACGTTGACGCCGGCCCTGACTTCTCCAAGTAGGGTCCAACCACTGCCTCCAGCATGCCTTCTGGAAGAGAAGTATTCTGACGAGGGCAGTATGTTTCAAACAGCGACAAGCCCCTCTGAACTTCATATAAAGTACCAAGATAGTTCAGATCAGGAGGATCAGACAGCTTATCTGGAGGAATACCAGCCGCCGCGCCTCCTCCTATGGTTTGCCTACCAGCATCCTTGGTTTCAGACCTCCAGTTCCTCATTACAGACTATAAACAGAGATTCCCTACATCTCCTAAGTCTCAACCCCCAACTGTGTCTCCACCACCAAGACCACGGCCTCCACCATTGAATCTACAGCCGGAGCCTTACGTTTCGCCGCCTCCTCCCTCTACTGATGATGAGGAGGAAGATCCACATGAAGAGGGGGAACTACATGATTCCCAGTCTACCCATGATGAATGGGACGACTGTCATACCCTGTCCAGCTTCTCCAGTGCCTGCGCAGGCTGACTCGCCACCTGAGGGCATCGGGGGATTTCATAACATAGTTGCGAGAGCGGGGCAATGTTTTCAAATACCTATGACTTCACACCAACAAGATTGCTTCTTGCATGATTTTAAGGAGCCTTTCAAGAAATCGGTCAGATCTATACCCATGATAGAATAAATATGGGGTCAGGGGGTGAAGATTATGCATAACACTTCCTCGGTGCTCCCCATCTTGCCTCGTCTGGATAAGAAATACCAGATACTGCTCCAGCTTGCTTGACAGGACATCCCAATCCAGACTGTAATAACACAGGCCGCTCAAAGAAAATCAAAAAATCCCTTTTCCCCGCTAACCGCTCCTCTGGATAAGGAAGGCCGAAAATTTTATAACATCAGAAAGTGTTTTTCTTCAATGTCCGCGTTAATAGTACAGGCGTCCAATGCCTTGGCACTGTTAGGACGTTATAACAGACAATTATGGGCAGACCTAGCTCGTATCTGGTAGCCTTGCCAGAAGAGTCAAAAGAAGAAGCAAAAAAGATCTTGCTTGAAGGTGAACGCTTGACATCGGAAATAATAGATTGCGCGATGGATATTGCATCTACTGGGTTTTGCCAACTGGCTGGCGCAGCAGTGTTACGACGCCAGGGTTGGTTGAAAGCAACTTCATTTCGACCTGAAATACAAACGAAAATTTTGCATATGCCCTATGATGTCCAGCTTCTTTTCGGGCCACATATTGATGAAGCTCTCCAAGGTATAAAAAAGGATACCGACACTTCCAGGACTTTGGATACCATACAATTCAAAAATCCGTCCTTTCGTGGCTCAAGAGGAAGAGGGCAGTCCTCTTCTAGAGGTGATTACCAAAATCGGTCTTCCTACTTTTCTGGTCAACAATATCTGCCACAGTACCAACAGCGTCAGCAGCAGCAATCGTCCTATACTAAATCCTCCTTTCGTGGCAAGGGTCAACAGAAAGGCGTGCTGCTCTGCGACAATGACCCTTCACTTCAACCAGTTTCCATTTCTTCTCCGCCCTCAACAGTTGGAGGAAGAATTTCCCATTTCCTGAAGAATTGGAAACAAGTTACAACGGACCGTTGGGTTCGGCAATTGGTTCAATTCGGTCATTAACTGGAGTTTAATCAAATTCCTCCCCGAACCCCTCCCTGACCTATGCTTCACAAAAATCTACGTATTCTACTCTGGGAAATTTCACTTATGCTCTAGAATGGAGCTATAGAAAGAGTTCCTCTTTCTCAACGGGGGAAAGGATTTTAATCCTGTTTTTTTCCTGATACGGAAAAAGGAGAAAAACTGGAGACCAATTTTAGACCTAAGACCCCTCAACAAATTCTTGAAAAAACAGTTGTTTCGTATGGTGACAATTCAGGAAGTTCTACAACTTCTCAATGCGGAGGACTACATGGTGTCTCTGGATATTCAGGATGCTTATTTTCATATCCCTATTCACCGGAATCACAAGAAGTTCTTGAGGTTTGCAGTAGCGGGCAGACACTTCCAATTCCGTGTCCTACCGTTCGAGCTCAAATCTGCACCACACATTTTTACAAAATGCCTATCTCCAGTAGCTGCATATCTCCGGCAACAACACCATCCGGTTTTTACATATCTGGACGAATGGCTAATCAAGGCACCATCGCTAGAAGGTGCGTCCAGGTCTTCCAATGCCTGTCTACAGCTTTTCGATCGCTTGGGTCTCACACTCAAACGTGACAAGTCGGTCCTCCTACCTTCCCAGCATATACATTTCCTAGGCGCTACTCTTGACACTACCCAGAGGAAGGCGTTTCCATCATAAGAAAGAAAGGACGGACTTCTTTCGTTGGCTATTCTCATAAGTTCCAAAAGGTCTTTAACTGTTCGCCTTTTCAAGTCCCTGCTCGGGATGATGTCATCATGCATTCTACTGTTTCCACACTGTCGCCTCCGCTTGCGCTCTCTTCAAGAGGCGCTCGCAGCTCAATGGGTCCAATGTACAGGTTCATTCGACGAAGTCATACGAATGACCCGTCAAATGGTCATGGCTCTGAGGTGCTGGATTTGCCCTCAGAACCTTTCTCAAGGCTTGCCTTTCTTGCTTCCAGCTTCGCCGCATATCATCACAACAGATGCGTCACTGGAAGGTTGGGGAGCTTTCCTCCAAGAACTGCAGATAAGTGGGAAGTGGTCCCCCTTCGAGAAAAAATTTCATATAAATCTCCTCTAACTACGAGCGGTCTTCCTCGCCCTACAAGCTTTCCTACCAAGAATCAGGAATTCTCGAGTGCTTGTGTGTACGGACAATACCACGACGATGCACTATCTAAACAAACCGGGAGGGACTCGCTCGCTAACACTCTCTCACGAGTCGCAAAAAATCTGGAATTGGTTGATCCTTCACAATGTTTCCCTTCAAGCAGAGTACGTCCCAGGAACGGACAATGTTCTGGCTGATTCTCTGAGCAGGCAACAGGAAACGTGTCACGAGTGGGAATTGGATCAGTGGACTCTCCAAAATGTTCTCACAATGGGGCACCCCTCTCATAGATCTATTTGCTACAAGGCAGAACGCCAAATGCCGAACACTTCGCAAGCTGGCATCCCCAGAAGGGATCTCTAGGGAATGCATTTTCGATCGCATGGTGCAACGTCTTTGCATACGCTTTTCCACCGTTTCCAATGATTACCAGAGTTCCACACATTCTGATAGCCCCAGCTTGGGCACGCCAGCATTGGTTCACAGAGCTTCACCTTCTCTCCCTGGACCCACCAATCAGGTTGAAACCGTTTCCTTCACTCCTCACAATGAACCACCAGCAAGTCCATCATCTGGATCCAGCATCTCTCAGGTTATCCGCTTGGCTCCTGAGTTCAAAGAATTTCAGAATCTAGACAGTCCGCCGGATTGTAGAGCTTTTCGGGCTCTGGCTTGAGCGGACAGTACTAACAAGACATACTCCTTAAAGTGGAGAAGGTTCTGCATTTGGTACAAGTCACAGAAAATACACCCTTTTTCTTCTTCTCCAGTACAAATATTGCCTTACCTTCTCCATTTGGCGAACTCAGGTCTTGCTCATGCTTCCATCAGGGTTCACTTGGCGGCAATATCCTGCTACAGAAGATCTTCTGCTGGCCCTTCTCTCTGGTTTAGCAGGTTGATCAAGCAGTTTCTCAAAGGCCTGTTCAGGACTTTTCCTCCTGTGAAGACTTTACCTCCCGCTTGGCAACTCAACGCAGTTCTTGCTCAGCTCACGAAACATCCATTTGAGCCAATACACAGAGCTGATCTTAAGTATCTCTCTTGGAAAACTGCGCTCCTTTTCGCCCTTAACGAGACGAGTAAGTGAGCTCCAGGCTTTTTCAATTCAAGACCCTTTCCTACAATTCAAGCAAGACAGGGTGATATTACGAACAAATCCAAAGTTTGTGCTGAAGGTCCTGTCAGACTTCCATCTCAACGAGCCTATAATCTTACATTGTTTCTTTCCAAATCCTCGCACTATGGCAGGGAGAACTCTGCATTCTCTGGATCTTAAACGCTGCCTAAAGTTTCATATTGACAAAACAAAGACCTTCCGCAAATCCAACCAACTCTTTGTGGCTTACAATCGACCTAGAAAAGGTCTTCTACTCACTAAACAAAGTATCTCTCGCTGGACCTCTGCAGCTATTACATTCTGTCACCAGCATGCGGGGCAACCCCTTCATTCTAAAGTCCGGGCCGATTCCACTAGGGCGATGTCTACATCCATGGCGCTCTTCGCAGATGTGCCAGTCATAGACATTTGCAGAGCGGCAACTTGGAATACGCCACATACATTCATCAAGCATTACTGCTTGGATACAGAACTCATGAAGGATGCTGCAGTGGGGCAAGCAGTACTTCGTCATCTATTTCGATAGAGGTGAGCCTTCTTTTCATCCCACCATCCTTTCTTGTGTACGCACATTTCTCTATTGTATTTCTTAATGGTATCTTTGATTAACAATTTGATACTTTCTGTGTGTCACTTTGATATGTTATCTGGTGAATTTGTATATGCTGTACCATCCGAAATGCGCTTATCATTGCTTACTACTCTGATTCAGGCAGCTGAATCTATGAAAGATACCCCAATACTGGATAAGAAAAGCGTTACTTACCTGTAACTGCAGTTATCCAGTATTGGTATCTTTCATAGATTCACATGCAACCCTCCCACCTCCCCTGGAAGGGTTAATCTATTTCACTCAGTAATATGCCTACTTAGCATGGTGCTTACGAAAATCTGAGGGACTGGAGCACCTTCCAGGAGGGTTCTAGAGGGAGGTGATAGCTGATTGGCTCTTCTCTAGAGTTTGGTCCTTTTTACAAAACGACATGGATGTTACTAATGTGGTGCCTTTGGCCATTACTCTATATGTCTAATGGGACATTTCTTTATTTATGTACCGAGGACTCCCATCCCGACGAAGGGGAATGATTCAGGCATGTGAATCTATCAAAGATACCAGACTGGATAACTGCAGTTAGATGTAAGTAACGCATTTCTTCTCCGCACTGATCATAAACCCTTACTTTGTACAATACGAAGAATTCTGCTAAGGCCACATAAAGGATTGCTAAATGACAGTATTGACCACAAGAATATAATTACAGATTGAGTATTTACCAGGGAAAAAAAGAATGTAGTTGCTGACTTTTTTTCTGGAATGCATTTGCAATTAGTTGATAAGTGAGTTGAGGAGGATGAGGAAAATGTTTGTTTGATGTCGCCAATAGGGTGAGTGGAGATCAAAATTGGAATACGATGCTGTACTCAAAAACAGTTGACATAGGTGACGCAAAAGTGGCCCAATGCTAAACTTGTAGAATCCAAAGCTGTGTCCTGTTTTCATGTGGTGTCAGAACTCACTTGTGTCAAAGGCTTATTGTATACATTAGAACAATTGGTTGTACCTTCGATGAGGATGAAGGTGTTGGAGTTGGCTCATGATGGAATTTGTGCAGTTAAGCATAGGGTACGTGAGGATTTCTGGTGGCCCGGTGTTGACAAAGCAGTTATGGGATTTGTAAGTCCCTGTATAGCGAGCAATAAAACTCAGGTGACTCTACCATCTCTTGTCAGCTCGGTGGAAGAACCTTCTGCACATGGGTCCAGGTTAGCATTAGACGTAATGGGTCCGATCAGAGGTTTTGATGAATATTCCAAATTTGTCATTATATTGATCGACTGTATGCTTAAGTGGCCTGAAACCATTTTTGCTAACACTGTGAAAACTGCATCAGTAATTCAATTCCTTCAAAGGGTGTTCATATTGCAAGGGAACCCTGATGAGTTGGTGATACTCAATGGCACCCAGTTGGTGTCTATGGAAATGAAGAAGTTCGTGGATACTAATGGTATCAAACATACCAGGGTGACTCTAAACCACCCAAGATGTAATGGTTTAGTGGAACACTTTAATCACATGTTAAAGGGCCAGTTCCAATTTGCTTATTAGCTTGGAAACCAGTTGGGAAAACATGTTGTGAGCATACAGCACTGCACCTAATATTTCGACAGGGATGTCTACATTTGTGCTTTTCGAGGATCCATATTAAACAGGAAGTGGATGAACAGATGTTTGGTTGATACGTCACTATTATCACATATGTTTGTTGTGAGTAAAGAAGTTCAGAGAAAGGATCAAGGTGTTGCTAAGAAGGTGGGTGAGCGAAATCTGGTTAAGTGGGTGAGAATTAAGAAACCAGATTATCAAAGGTGAATATAAATTCTCTGATCCTGCACAGATTGTTCAGGTGTAACCTAGTATGGTGCATACCAGTGATGGCAAGACTTGGAATAAAGATAAGCTGGTTGTGGTTCCACCTGAAAAACTTAGATTGTGTACAAGCACATTTGGAAACAACCGATACACTTGTTGTTCAGGATAGCAATAAAGAAAAGCCGTACAGCACATACTCAACGACCGACAGGCGCATGCCTAAACGTTTCACAGATTGGTATTGGTTGACTTTAGGCACGTTAATAGTGGATATTCACTTATATTGTCTAATACTGCAACGTAGTGTTTGTATGATGCCTATAGCAGTTTTTGTCTTTAGTCCCTTTATCCTGTGCTTGAATTTTTATCTTCTATTTTATCTTTATCCCCATATAACTGTTCTCCCCTTAACATTAATCATTTAATGTCAATGCCATAATGTGGGACATTGTTGAAAAATGTTGTGGGTTGTAATGCTGAGGGTTTCAGTTGGTGGGAAGTAGGGCGACGATGTACTAATGGTCGCTGGCTCTGACTTGTGAGCCAATTAAGTTCCTTACCTGATGCATCTTCTCCTGGTAGTGCTTACTTCGTTTGTCTGTAAACCCTCTGTGCCTAGGACAAAGCTACCCAAGGCTACGTTGTACTAATCTCCCCTTTCTCATGCGCATTTCCTCTGGGACACACCAAAATATTGAGAATGGGAAAGAGCCAAGATTTATGAGGAGGATAAATTTATCTTTAGACAACAGTTACTTGCTTTTTCTCATCCGTGACTCCCTGTCCTCTCTTTTCCCATTGATCATAAACCACATGCTGATTGGCTCCTTTTTAGGGCTCGGACTCCATCCCCTGAAAGGGGAGGAGTTAGAGAACTAATGTTAAAGGAGAAAAAAAAAGAAGAGGGCCTTGGAGAGAGAAATTCCAGACATTCCTTAGCGTTTTATGTCATGTGGCCAGTGATTCGTCTTCCTTGTGTTTTCTTTTTAATAGGCTTGAAGTGATAGGGTAAATGTAGTTTTGTTCCGCCATTTTGAGGCATATTTCGTGCGTGCTCGCGCAAAGAAGTACATTAATTCTAATTAGGAGCTGTCAGGGTGCCTCCGTTAGTGAATCCAGATGGCCGGGCGCGTTCACAAATCTGCAGCGCTCAGCGCGCAGCTTCCTTTTCTGTGATGCTGGCGGCAGCTACAGGTAGCTACAGGTGGGGGGCCGTTCACTGCTCACCGAGTTGCACCGCTTGGCTTGCTTGGCGGGAGAACGGCCGCGGCGGACAGTTAGCGGTGGTTGTGGCGGGTACGAGTGATGATACGATCTCCGCTTACCGCTTGCTGCACTCCGCTCTCTCCTTTGCCGGCGGGCTGTGGTGGGCTGTGGCGGCGGCGGCGGTGACGGTTCTGGTCACCGGCCCCCGGCTACGGCTCCAGTTCTTGTTATTAACTCGCCAGTGTTATTTTGGCATCGAGTCTCAAAGCTTACTAGAAGGAATGCCGTGACTGGAGGAGCGCTCACATAATGTTACATAACAATTCAAGCATCATAAAAGTGATCATGTGCTCGGTGTATACGGAAAGGCCTCCTCGGGTGCGCAGTTTATCAAGGCAGCTGTTTGACTCCCTGACTTTGGCGCGAGCCAGCGTACTGCTTGGGCCTGGGGTTAGATAAAGGGGGAGGGGGGTTAGTAATAAAGACTAGCTTCTGAAAATTCTTGACAACTCTTTGCTTGTTTAAAGATTCCAGAGGTTGTGACACATGCATAACTATCTTACCGCATACCATTTCGTCTTGATTAATCCTGCACTTTTTCTTGGTGCAAGTGTTGTGTGCCTGGTGGACCGGTAATGTTCCTGAACATGTTCGACTCACTAGCACTGTTCTCTGCCGGGTCGCTTCTGTGAGATCGTGCACTCACCCAGGCATCTCGTTTGGGGAGCGGGAGCATCAATACCACACGTTGGTTCTGGCGGTGAATGGGTCGTGCAGGAGGGCACCGAGGCAGTGGCTTTCGGAAAGGAAACAATACTCCACTGTGCACGGAGTAAGTACAAGGACATCCTGAGCCTGCGAATCTATTCCACCATCCACCCACTGGAATGAGGCGGATGTGGCGGGCCAACGGTGCGGCAATCAGAGCAGCCATTTAAACGCAGTATTGTGCGTTAACGTAAACTTAAAGTGTCAGATAACACTCCCCCTGCCCCCCTTCGTCAGGCCCTACATACTGCAGTAAAAAATAAAAAATAGTTTGGAGTGTTAACAATCGACACTAAAATGTAAGTGCAAGCACAAAGTGTCCTGGTGTTTTAAAACGAGTGCCGGTTCGCCACACCGGCGCAAATAAAGCACTGCTTCCTCCCCCGAAAGAGGCCCTCGGGTGCCATGAACCGCGAGGCTTTTGTTATGAACGCTTTCTGTAGCAGGTGTGCTGCTTTCCGTCTGCCTTGTGCGTGCGCAGACGAACAAGACTATCCGCATTGTGATGGATGGAGGCTTGACATCTGAGATGTCTCCTCGGTGCCAGGACCCGTCTGAGGGATGCGAGGACTACATCCGCACTGTGAGACCGACATCTCCTGGCTGGGACGCCCAGGGGATGTAAGGACATTGTCAAACTGGTCAGTGCTGTCTGTGAGGTGGCAGGCCTCGACGAAGGGAAGGCAATGCCAGGGCCCGGCACTCAGCAGAGAGTGCTGGTCAGACTAACATAAAGTGGCCGTGGTTTGCACGGTGAAGCAGGTATTGTCAACCACGGCGGAAACTGCCTGCAGGTCACAAGAGGGGATGGATTTCCCTAGTGGGAAAGGAGGTCTCTTGCCATTACAAACGCTCGAAAAACCTTGCCAACCGAAGGAAACTGACGATGCTTGGACGTTGTCAGAGGGACTGAAAGTGCCTGGTTTATAAGTGCTGTGTCAACAGAGGGGAACTCTGGCCATTGCACAAGCTGTAAAGGTGTTTTCAGACTGATGGGAGGTGTTTGTGGATGACACCGCTTATAGAGATACTATCGGGCCGAGAATGGCACTGTCTGTTATTCACTGCAAGTACATCTCGGCCCCGGGAGTCAAAGCAGGGTTCTACTGCAGTGAGGTAAAAATGCTCACTTCTGGAGACGGCGCCTTCCTCCTTCAGACCACGTTTCTTTCTTTCTTTAAAATACCAGAATTAGAAACACCTGCTCACAATATTAGACCAGGCCAGCCTGGAACCGATTTCCGACAAAAAATTGTGGATGGATAACTGCGAATAAAGGTGATTTTTTTTTTCATCCACAGAATCCAGTGACAGTGTAGACCATGCCAGCTTCGATCCTGTCCATTTCATGCCGCTCAGACTCCTTTGGCGAAAAACATCCCAGTATCCACAGCTATCCAAATATAATTCTGAACCTCAGACTGACAGGAATTGAATATTCATTACGAGAGACGCAGACAGGTCTTCGGCTGAGAAGGGGGATTCTTTTTTAGTTACTTGCAATTTGGAGACACTATCAGCAGGGCCACTCGAATTATGTGGCGGGGAGCACCAAATTATACTGCAGGGTTAACTAAATTATGTGGCAAGAAAAGGTTAACTATGCGACATAATGCAGCACATTTTTGGTAGCATACCATCATGATTTTGTAATTTTTACACCTGGTAATACATTCTGGGGATAGATTTTCACCTCATTAGTACCAGTTTAACAACCAAATATAGAACTAAGCAGCTGAAAGATGACCAGTTAACCTTTTTGTAAAGTGCTTTCCACTGTGGACAAATGTCACTTTATTTTAGAACACTTTTTATTCAATTTGGCATAGGTTTCATCATGAAAGAGAAACAAAGCAATAACTGTACATCTATGGTGATTTTCTCCCCAATCAAAGGTTGTATAACAAAACCACGCATGCCTAAACCACGCAGTCTTTACAGCAACCGCGTCTTTACCACGCATGCCTTTACCAATCATGCCTTTGCAACACATTTTCTTGTAAATGGCATATGTAGTAAAGATCCGTCCCCAGTCGCCCCAGCCCGGAGCCCTAAAGTTCGGCCCAACTTACCAAGCTGTGTCCCGGTCCTTCTCCCTGCTGCGATCATTCCGGTTCCTCTCCCCGCCCATCTGCTCAGACAGCTAGAACACCAACTACCTAAGGCACGCATTCACGTGTTTAAGGCATATGCATAGTTAAGGCACGCGTTAGCAGTGTGTCAGTGTGCAGGGTCAGCAGTGTGTGAGTATGCAGGGTGAGCAGAGTGTGAGTATGCAGGGTGAGCAGAGTGTGAGTATGCAGGGTGAGCAGTGTGTGAGTATGCAGGGTGATCAGTATGCGAGTATACAGGGTGATCAGTATGTGGGTGTCCAGGGCCAGCAGTGTGTGAGTGTGCAGGGCGAGCAGAGTGTGAGTGTGCAGGGTGAGCAGAGTGCGAGTATGCAGGGTGAGCAGAGTGTGAGTATGCAGGGCCAGCAGTGTGTGAGTGTGCAGGGCCAGCAGTGTGTGAGTATGCAGGGCGAGCAGAGTGCGAGTATGCAGGGTGAGCAGAGTGTGAGTTTGCAGGGTGAGCAGAGTGTGAGTATGCAGGGTGAGCAGAGTGTGAGTATGCAGGGTGAGCAGAGTGTGAGTATGCAGGGTGATCAGTATGTAAGTATGCAGGGTGATCAGTATGTGGGTGTCCAGGGCCAGGAGTGTGTGAGCATGCAGGGTGAGCAGTACGTTGGTGTCCAGGGCCGGCAGTGTGTCAGTGTGCAGGGTCAGCAGTGTGTGAGTATGCAGGGTGAGCAGTGTTTGAGTATGCAGGGTGATCAGTATACGAGTATACAGGGTGATCAGTATACGGGTGTCCAGGGCCAGCAGTGTGTCAGTGTGCAGGGTCAGCAGTGTGTGAGTATGCAGGGTGAGCAGAGTGCGAGTATGCAGGGTGAGCAGAGTGCGAGTATGCAGGGTGAGCAGAGTGCGAGTATGCAGGGTGAGCAGAGTGCGAGTATGCAGGGTGAGCAGAGTGCGAGTATGCAGGGTGAGCAGAGTGCGAGTATGCAGGGTGAGCAGAGTGCGAGTATGCAGGGTGAGCAGAGTGCGAGTATGCAGGGTGAGCAGAGTGCGAGTATGCAGGGTGAGCAGAGTGTGAGTATGCAGGGTGAGCAGAGTGTGAGTATGCAGGGTGAGCAGAGTGTGAGTATGCAGGGTGAGCAGAGTGTGAGTATGCAGGGTGATCAGTATGTAAGTATGCAGGGTGATCAGTATGTAGGTGTCCAGGGCCAGGAGTGTGTGTGTGTGCAGGGTCAGCAGTGTGTGAGCATGCAGGGTGAGCAGTACGTTGGTGTCCAGGGCCAGCAGTGTGTCAGTGTGCAGGGTCAGCAGTGTGTGAGTATGCAGGGTGAGCAGTACGTTGGTGTCCAGCGCCAGCAGTGTGTGAGTGTGCAGGGTGAGCAGTGTGTGACTTTGCAGGGTGAGCAGTGTGTGAGCGTGCAGGGTGAGCAGTATGCAGGGTTAACAGTGTGTGAGTGTGTAGGGTGAGCAGTGTGTGAGTGTGTAGGGTGAGCAGTGTGTGCGTGTGTAGGTTAAGCAGTGTGTGACTGTGCAGGGTGAGCAGTGTTTGAGTATGCAGGGTAATCACTATGTGAGTATTCACACACACCACCAGCCGTCACTGCAAGCTTTCACCAGGCGCACACACACACCATTAACCATCAGTGCACGCTTTCACCAGGCACACAGAGTAGTGAGTGCAGAGTAGTGAGTAGAGTAGTGAGTAGTGAGTGCAGAGTAGTGAGTAGTGAGTGCAGAGTAGTGAGTAGTGAGTGCAGAGTAGTGAGTAGTGAGTGCAGAGTAGTGAGTAGTGAGTGCAGAGTAGTGAGTAGAGTAGTGAGTAGAGTAGATTAGTGAGTAGTGAGTGCAGAGTAGTGAGTAGAGTAGTGAGTAGAGTAGTGAGTAGTGAGTGCAGAGTAGTGAGTAGTGAGTGCAGAGTAGTGAGTAGTGAGTGCAGAGTAGTGAGTAGTGAGTGCAGAGTAGTGAGTAGTGAGTGCAGAGTAGTGAGTAGTGAGGTGAGTAGAGTAGTGAGTAGAGTAGTGAGGTGACTAAAGTAGTGAGTGCAGAGTAGTGAGTAGTGAGTTGAGTAGTGAGTTGAGTAGTGAGTAGAGTAGTGAGTAGAGTAGTGAGTAGAGTAGTGAGTAGTGAGTGCAGAGTAGTGAGTAGTGAGTAGAGTAGTGAGTAGTGAGTGCAGAGTAGTGAGTTGAGTAGTGAGTTGAGTAGTGAGTTGAGTAGTGAGTAGAGTAGTGAGTAGAGTAGTGAGTAGAGTAGTGAGTAGAGTAGTGAGTAGAGTAGTGAGTAGAGTAGTGAGTAGAGTAGTGAGTAGAGTAGTGAGTAGAGTAGTGAGTAGAGTAGAGAGTAGAGTAGTGAGTAGAGTAGTGAGTAGTGAGTGCAGAGTAGTGAGTAGAGAAGTGAGTAGTGAGTTGAGTAGTGAGTAGAGTAGTGAGTAGAAAGTAGTGAGTTGAGTAGTGAGTAGAGTAGTGAGTAGAGTAGTGAGTAGAGTAGTGAGTAGAGTAGTGAGTTGAGTAGTGAGTAGAGTAGTGAGTAGAGTAGAGTAGAGTAGTGAGTAGAGTAGAGTAGTGAGTAGTGAGTGCAGAGTATAGTAGTGAGTAGAGTAGTGAGTGCAGAGTAGTGAGTAGTGAGTGCAGAGTAGTGAGTAGAGTAGTGAGTAGTGAGTAGAGTAGTGAGTAGAGTAGTGAGTAGAGAGTAGAGTAGTGAGTAGTGAGTAGAGTAGTGAGTAGAGTAGTGAGTGCAGAGTAGTGAGTAGAGTAGTGAGTAGTGAGTAGAGTAGTGAGTAGAGTAGAGTAGTGAGTAGGACATCACAGGCAGCAGCTGTGCAAGCTTCTTACACTCACAAGGAGACCACAGGCAGCAGAGGTGCAAGCTTCTCACACTCACAAGAAGGACATCACAGGCAGTAACGGTGCAATATTCGCACACTCACAAGGAGATCACTGGCAGTACACACCACATGAACACACTCCATAACACATAGCAACAATACATTGGCATTTACAATGCCATTAGCTCAAACTCAAATAAATCCGAGCCCGATTGCATTTCTAATGCTTGTTCAAATTGAAGGGGACTGGCAAACTTGTCACATATTATGTATGCATGTGCTATAGAATCAGTTTGCACCTTCCAATAGGTGAGAAGGAATCTCACAAATGGATAACGTGAAGGAGGTCCTATATTAAAGATGTGTCACCATAAAAGTAACTCTTGTGGATTGCCCTTTAAGATTGGAAAATGAATTCGACCGGAGAAAGCTGCATACTTTATTATTACCTCGTTGCAAAACCCCCCAGAACCTCCCACCTTGGTTGCGCACCGCGCTACAGTGCTGGAAAGCGACGTTACAGTATGCACAGCTAAATCCTACATATGCCGGAAATATTCCATTACTGGGGATACCACTGCGGGTTGGAAGGGTAACAAAACGTAGTATTGCACCCTGGTTAGAAGGAGGGATCAGCACAGTAACGGATTTATTTAATAACTGGACACTCATGGACCATGACAATTTTGTGAGCAAAACTGAGGCACCTGACCATTTATACTTATTGCACTCCGCACTAGTACAATAAATTAAGACACACTGTGCTCTGCAGCAACAAGAACCCCCCACGCACGAACTCGTTAATGCATTATACTATATGGGCAGAGGTAGACACCTCATCAAATGGCTCTATGTGGGGATAAGAGCACACGCCGTGGTCTAACTTAATACATTGCGTCACACATGGGAGGGAGACTTGGGACGGGAACTGGAGAATAAGGAATATGCAAAAATCATAGAACACCCCAAAAAAGTATCCAGAAATGCGAAATTCTAATTCATACAGACTATTCTACTCCACAGAGCCTATCTCACCCCCAAAAGATTAGATAAAATGTTCCCACAGACGCAACATCTCTGCCCCAGGTGCCAGCTGGAGGGTGCTGACTTATCACATATGCTGTGGGCATGCCCTCCCCTACGTGGGTTTTGGGAGTCGATTAGGCGACACATAGGGAGGCCACACAAAGAGAACCAGGCAACACTATGGAGGAATGTATTTTGGGCCTACATAAGCACTCGTCCAAACACAGAGTACAATACAAATTTGTGAATTTGGCACTCATTGTAGCAAAATGACTCATCACTATGCAATGGAAAACAAAGAAACCGCCCACGAAACACGCTTGGCAGAGCAAGCTAATCCGCTGGGGCAGCACTGAAAGTGCGGCAATAAGGAGAGAAAGCTAAAGGTGTACGTAAAATCTCAATAGCTATGGAATGGGACATTGTTAGAAGCCATGAAAACGCTAGACTTAGACTCTAGCGACACCCCTGTTAATAAATTCATAAACTAATAACTGGAACACCTAACTTGAACGAAATGCATGCATGGGTAAGACTAAACAGACATACCGGGTGTAATTGTGGTAGTCCTCAATTGTAAACGTAGGGCTGTGTATGACTGGTCTGTGCTACAACTTCGACATCATATAAAAGTATGTGTCTTTCTATCATGCAGGACTGGTAGGTGAGGGGAGGGCTGCAGAAAGGGGTTAGTTTACAGTGTGAATTGGGTTACGTTGGGACATGTTTTCTTTAATATGCTGGTTCCGACAAAATACGAATTGTATGGAATATATAGTCTGGTTGTTTTTCCGTTGACAAGTCAAACATGTCCGAGCGGTGCTGGGACCGGCCGCCAGTGGTGCGTCGGTCCCGCACCTGCAATTAGGATGCCACCGCCACCGTGACAGTGGCATCATCTATTCCCAGCATTTTGGCGGGCGGTGCTCACAGCACCGCCCGCCTCAATGATGGGAATGCGCTGTATGTATTGTCATGCACAAGGTGACGGGCACCGCGCGGTGCCTGCCACCTTGTCCATGACAATGTAGGGGGGTACCATAGGTACCCCCCATGTGCACCACCTGCCCACCCTATAACATGGGGGCCCGCAAGGGGCCCCAGACAGCAAACTCTACATGCCTTTCCATGGCGGCCGGCAGCTTCCCGCACCCCTGCTAATATGTATGGCGGTGTCTAGCAGACACCACCACCCTATCTAGCCCCTTTTCCGCCTGGTCGACCGGCGGACGGTCTTTCCGTCCACTGGGTTGCCCCCCCGCCATACTAATACGGCGGGGGAAATGGGTGGCGGCAGAGGGAAATGTAGTGCGGATCACCACCACCATGCGGGCGGTGGCGATCCCCCCCTACATCGTAATCAGCCCTATTGTACCAATCAATCTATCCTCCCATCTGGAATATCGACATTTAACTGGATATACTCGGCACAGCATTGTTATTGTGTGACCCGCTACGAATATTTGGGGGGGTGGGGTGTGATACTTTCAGTTATTCTCTGTGGCGTGGAGGTTGGTGGTGTACATCTGAAGCTGAACAAATCCTTTATGCACCCTCGTCTACTTCCTCTGCTTTTTAATTTGGGTCCATACAATTAATGTGAAGTATCCAGCTGAATAAGGAATATTAGATGCATTTTAATGTGTGGCAAGAAGCTCATCTGTTCTCTGTGGCCTAGGGCAACATCTAGAAAAGTGTTGTGAAGTTGTTTTAGATGGTTAATTCATTCAAAGTTTTATATTTTATACCTTAATTGTCTTCTTTTTTTCTTCTCATCATAGAAAACCTTTCGAGACAAAGAGTGCAAAGGCCTCCATATTAAGCTTGAGCGTTTGGAGAAACTGTGCCGTGCCCTCCAGACAGAGAGAAATGAGCTCAATAAAAAAGTAGAGGTCCTCAAGGATCGGATATCTGTCCCGGATATGGGCAAGGCCACCATGGTGGACATGTTGTCGTCATGTACAATCGAAGAGACTACTAAAGAGCTTGTAACTACAACTGACAAAGAACCTGGAATCCAACCTGATGCTGCAAGTTCGCTCTCCTTTGTTGAGAATTCCATTGAAGAGACTGTCTGTACATGTTCTATGACCAGCATTGACTCTGCTGACTAAATTGTAAACAATGTTGAAATGTATATAAATATATATATATATCCACACATATAGATATATATATATATATATTTTCTGTATAACATACTCTGTTGGTGGTACCTCTTGGTTTTGTGGTGACAAATTTCTTACTTTTCTACCATATCTGTATTTTCTTAGAACTACTGGACTGATGTAGTACAGGATGTTTAGTTGCTTTGGGTAGTCAAATCGATCTTTATTTGCCACTTGTTTAGCGCAGTTTTTCCACATAGTTTCTGAATTAATGCATGTTTTGTTTCTCAGCATATGTCAACATGTTGGTCAAACCATGCATGAATGTAAACCACATTTCAGGGTAAATTGTAATGGACATTAATCGGTTGTTAAAGAAGTATCGTACTGTTTCAGCAGTGTTTAATTCATTTCTTTCCTTGTGTTTAGCAAATAAGACATTACATTCTGAGTACCAATGGCAACCATTTGTCAGTGTGAGCTTATGTTTTTTGTAATGAATAACAGGGAATTACACATTTGTTCAAGACTGATTACAGGGACTTGATTATGTGATGCCTCAAACCATACATCCGTGCTGAAGTTGATTCTCCCATTCACAAATGGAAAACAGGGTGTGTTACAGTCTTGTATACTTCTCAGGGTTTTTGTAGGCAGTCACAAGCTCAATTCAGAAGGATGCCTACTTAAGCGGTTGATGTGTACTTTCAATTCGGTACCGGAGGGACCTTTGTTTAAACGTAAGCACCGAGTTTTGGTGCAAAGGTTTACCATTGCATCTAGACCCATTTTGATAAGCATGTGTGCGACTGTCAGTAGGGAGTACAACTTAGACGTTGTGTGGAACAGGCACAAGACCATTGTCGCTATACCACATATTCCAAAAATAAGGTGCTGCCACGAAGAATAAATTTTTTTTTTTTTAGGTTTTTGTTAGGGTTTTTTTTTTAGCATTGCCATTAATTCCATAATTGCATTAGGGCCAGGTTCTTTTATGTTTGTACGAAGAAATGATGTGAAATGGTTCTGTTTTCAGCAAATATTCATTTTACCTGTTATTGAATAAACGAAGTGCCACTCGCGGACACTAGTGGACCAAATGTTTCTTGTTATGAAAGAGTAGGGGTAAAACTTACGTAATTTTGACGAGCTAAGATTAATATTGCTCTAAAAGTTACAGTTTTATTGGAACTGTAAACGTCGAAAAACCCTGTTGAATAAACTGGAAACAGGCATTTGATCTTTACAACCCTACCATTACTAACCTTTTGGGTGAACCCGGTTGATCAAATACTTTAGATCTCTGGAATCTGTGAAGTATGCTTAGCATTTCGGCTGCTTTCGCTCTCATAGTTGTGATTCTGTGACGAGCACTCTCCAGATTGTGTTTTCTGGTTCCGAAATATTTGCTCTTAAGTTGACTGGCGAAATCTGACTTGCACAAAAAGTAGGTGTTTCTCACTTTAGGTAAACAGTTATGAAATACTTGAATTTTCCTGCTGCACTAAAAAGGCTTCAATAATTATTTGTACATTTCAAATAATTGCAATGTTTTCTTGTAAAGAGATAGTTTAAGGAGTCTGTCTTTTGTTTAAGATTGTTAGTGACTGTTTGATCCATTTTAACCCGTATTCTCTTCTGTCCTGAAGGTCCTTTCGTCTTTTGTTAGGCAAATTTTAAAAAGGTTTTCAGACCGTGGCTCATAAAGCCTTGTGGTAATACGTACACATTTGTCTCTTATATGAGCTAATGTTCACATCGACTAAGTATTAATATAGAAGTGACTTCTGAAGTAGTGTCAAACTTTAGAGTAGCACATGATTTGTTTTTTTTTGAAATTACGACATTCTTTCCTTTATTCAGTATTGTCAGATTCTTGTTTAGTGCTTGTAATTGTTTGCTTTAGACTGTTGAAGCTCATGATTTGATTTGGTGATGCCATATCAACCATCTGTGCACCAGTTCCAATCATGTTGGGTACAGTGTAATCATAGCTCGACTATGAACGGATTTTTAGTGCGAGAATGGTCCAAATTTGCTTGCACTCCGACTGCTAATCTCTGAAAATAACCATGGGCAATCCCTTGTTGGCGCCACATTTGTAGGGTTACTCTATACCTATGCCTGGATTATTTCCTTGTGCCACAATGCATAACTAGTGATGCAGCTTTTAAGTGTTTAGGATTGAGTAAGTCCCCATCTACGTATACTTGAGTAGCGGAGCACACAAACAGCACAACCATTCATTTTCACACTTAGAAAAACAAGTGACCCTAATTATTGTGAATCCAGTTTCGAAATTGTGAAAAAGTAATCCTTTACGTCTATATCACTAAAAGGCCAACTTGTTCTAAAAATACTCCCGTACCCTAACGTATTTGACTAAACAGTAAAATCCTTGAATTAACGCCCCAGGGTGTCAACAGGAATAAAAGGTGTTCATAATTATCTAGGGCATTTTTATTGCATTGTGGTAGTTGCAAAATATATCCTGGGATATAAGCAGCGTCCAGACTCACTGAAGGGATGATAGAATTTGGAACCATTTTCCTACAAATCAAATATGCAGGGTTCTTTAGCCGTTTGGCAAACTGTTTAATTGTTTGTATCATACCTTTTATCAGGAAATATAGAACCTAAATTATTTGCAAAGTCAGACACATTGATTTAACACGAAACCGGCCTTGCATATCATCTTGACTTTTTTTTTTCCCCACGGGACCATAATTGCCATTGCCTTTCTAAATAAATTAAAACTGCTTAACTGACATGTGAAGACAACAGTTTTTGAACCATGAGTAGTAATGTGGACTGTTACTTTAACAGGGCTCTGATCTGTGTTTTCTTTGCTACACCTTTACACCTCTTTGTGCTACAGTTCATTTCTCAGGTGTTACAGAAATAATCTACCTCTTCGTACTGTAAATGAGAATAACTGTGAAAAAAACTTGCAAAAATTTAGTTCGTGCTAAGCACTGCTTTATTTTTACAATCCATGTTTGCTGTCATGAAATGAAAATGGGGGAATGAACAGTCAATCTTGCTTTGCTTTTCAAAAACATTTTGTAGAGATTTTTCACAACTGTGAAACTGAAATTTTATCTACACAATTATGTATAGATTCAGTAAATATGTATGCTTAACATGTGTGCTTCTTCTTTGTACCACAGTTCTGGAACATTCATTGTACTTCATGTTACTTATTGTTGCGAAGGACAATTGGCGATTTTAAGCATAATGTACAAAATAGCCTTTGCATTTTTTTAATAAGATACATGTTTCTTATTCTGAGGTCAAGGTAGTCGTCAGTCTCCTAAAATGTGACTGCATGAACAAGTGATGTTTTGAATATTTGGGAATTTCAGTTGTTTTAAATCCACAGAAATGTTTGTGCTGTCTCCAGTATAACATTGATTTTTTAAACTAGATGGCCTTACTGATTAATGAACTTTGAGTAAACCTTTTCCTGCTGATGCATTCGGGTTTCCCTTCAGAAATCCCTTTGGTTTTGAACAAACGTTTCGGTTTAGAAGCCTTGTTGTCTACTCAGTTTGATCTGCATAGCTATAGAGGGGGATCTGCAGGAAGAGGTGGGGCAATATGCACTATTTGGTCAAGTCCCTGGGCTTAGTTGTGACAAAGGCCTTGCTAACTGTGTCCCTTGATAAGGAAAAAGCCTTTCATCTGGGACTTTTTGGCTGGCTTAAGAATGGTTAGGTTTCCTCTACCAGTTCATTAAATTAGTGTCAGGGACAGGGATTTATGATGGAGTGATTGCCCTGCTTTTTATTAAGGATTCAGGTATTGGTCAAATTAAGATTTTACATACAATTGGGCATGGATGCCTCCTGTAACCTCATATTTGTCCATGCTGTTTAGGGGACAGGTAACCTTAAACATGGTAGGCCGCCATGATACGCCCAGATCATGAAATTATGCATATTTTATTTTGATCTACCTTGCCTACCAAATCCATAGAGCGTTTGAATGTAAATTTGTTCATCTCAGAATATCGCAGTATTCGATTAAGGCCAAGAAAATGGGAGGCCTGCTGATATTTGTTGACTGAAAAAAACATATCAGAATTTTAGGTGAGGAAGAAGTTCTGGTGCCTCAGGCGGGCTCATGAATACAACTTGCTGACGGGTTGCCACAGGGGGAGATTATTCCTTTGTCTGGGGTTAGTCACTTGACTGGCATTTCGTGGTGAGGAGTCGTAGCACTCGGAGGTATCTTGGGCTAGTGAGTTACATAAATTCGGAGAAAAGTAATTTGATGATGGTACCCCATTTTTTATCGAACTTGGGTAGGCTGTAATCTTTTCAATGCCCACTATCTCCCATACCTTGTATAGCCAATCTAGTTTAGTCGGAACGTCTTCTGTTCCCCAGCGAGCCAGCAGCACCTGTTTGGCGGCTCCTAGTGGTAAAGTAATGGCTCTTCCCCAACATGACTTAAGAGGTAGGTAAGGGGGTTTGGCAGTCCCAAAAGGTTGTAACTGGGAAATCTGGGAATTTTGGTGTGATAGATGGAGTAGACTTCCTGAAGGACCGTGGTCCAATAGGCATGTTTTCTTGGGCACTGCCAGAGAATATGGGTGAGAGTGCCTACCTGCTCACAGTTACGCCAACATAAATTGCTGCCACTAGGTTTTTGTTTTGCAACTCTAACCGGAGTATAGCACCAATAGAGTGCGATCTTTAAAAGCATTTATTTTCCCGCAGTACTGCAGGAGGAGGCTCTGGCCCTGTGAATTATATCCTGCTATTCTTTAGGGGAGAATTTCCGCTCCAGTTCTGATTCCCACCTACGCTGCGCTGGGGTCTTAGCTCTATGTTTGGGCTTATTCAAGAAGGAGTAGATATCTGAAAGCAGGCGCTTGTCTGATGTTCGTGTGATATACCATAGCTCAATTTTTGTGAGGAGACTGCTACCATGGGGTTGTACCTGAGGTTGTTACCTAGTGTTGGATCGCTAAATATTGCCAGGAGGTGTCTTGGGGGATTCTGAAACCTGATACCAGTTCAGAAAAATCCATAATCCCTTTCTCGTTGAATAAGTCACCTATCCTTTTACAGCTAGCTTCATGCCATTTCAGATACCTATTCCCTTCTGTCGCTGGGTGGAAGTCTGGGATACCTATGAAAGGGGTCAGCGGAGAAACGGCCTCAGCACCGGCGAGATCTAACCTCCAGCTGGCCTAAGCCACTTAGGGAGACAGGGAATCTTCCATATGTGCATCCCTGCGATTGCGCTATCAATGAAACACCAATGCTTTTCAGACTCTAGTTCATACCACTCAATCATATATCGTGGTTGCGCAGCTTGAAAATATTTCCCTAGGTGTGGGACCCTAAGCCCCCCATCAGCCTGCCTCAGAAATGTTTGATGTCGTACCATATGGGCCTTTTTCTCTTCCTATATGAAATTCCCAATTAGGTGTTGTATTTGCACCAATATTCGTGGTAGGGGGGCATAGTGGTAGTATCTGCATCACATAGAGAATGCGAGGCAGGAGAGTCATTTTAATGGCTGCCAACCTGCCTAGTCACGACATGGTGTGCTTCTTCCAGTTAAGAAATTCACGCTGGGTCTCGTCCAGCAAGGCTGAATAGTTGACCTTAACCGTCTTTTCTGTTGTGGGAAATATATGCAGCCCAAAATAGGAGACGTCTCCTTGTGCCCACTCGAAAGGGAATTTCTGCTTCAGCTGGCCCTGCACAGCCTGGGGAAGGGTGAGGCTGAGTGCCAGTGTTTTTGTAGGTTGATTTTGAAGCCTGAGAACTCGCTAAATATTGTAAATTCTTCTAGTTGGGGAGGAAGGTAGAGTGCTGGTTGCATGAGAAATAACACCACATCGTCTGCATACAGGGATATTGTGTGCTCTGTCACCCATTAGAACCCCAGTGACCGTCTGAAGGTGTTGGACCCTCTCTGCAAATTTCTCCATATGGAGCGCAAAGAGCAAGTTGGAGAGTGGGCACCCCTGGCGAGTCCCTATCGCAAGCAGCCGAGAGGCTATCCCGTTTACTCTAATGCGCGCCTCCAGTGCTTTCTATATGCAATTCACCGATCATTGATAGCGTTCCCCACTCCTAAACCTGCCCAAGGGGTGTCTTAAGTACGAAATACCAAATAACACACCTTTAGTCTTGTCCATGTGTATTAAATCAGTTTATGCAGTTTTTACCCTATCTCTCTCAAAACTAAGTAAAGTGATAAGTATCACACATCAAGTGGGAAGACATCCCTTAAGGATAAGACCCCTCACTCACCCGAAGGTGACCTGCTTTATCATATGGGTCCTCCTTACCAGAATTGATGTGTCTTAAGTACGGCCAATGTACACGGTCAAACGCCTTCTCTGCATCGACCGACAGAAGTAGCGTGGGTTGTTTGGTGTGCTGAGTTTTGTCTAGTAAATGACAGAGGCGTCTCGTCCCTTCTCTGCAATTGCGTTCGTCCTTATGCCTGCAATGCGGCGTGCATTTGTTCGGGACAGCAGGTGTGCTAGGAGTTTCCCGGCTTGTCCTCCGCCCCCCCTCTCCCTCCCCCCCATAGTAGCTCTGCTTAGTACACAGGAGGGCCTATTTCACGCAGTCACAATCCAGAGCTTTCAATTTGTTCCGTGTGCTATTAAGTTGTCTTCTGGTCTGGACCGCACCCGTGCGGTGTTGAACCCCTTCTAGCTACCTGATCTGCGACTGAAGCAGCTCCCGTTTTCCCCTTCTATCTTCTATCCTTATTGAGCCCTGCCACGATAGACAAAAACCGGCCTTGTATCACCGCCTTCAGTGAATCCCAGACCTGGGGAAGTGGAACCGATCCATCGTCATTAATTTCCAGATAATCACGGATCGCAGCTCGTATGTCCGCAATATTGGAATCGTTTGTTAGAGCCTCCACGACCTCTGGCGCGGCGGCCCTCCCAGTAAGCATAGCACCAATGAAATCGGAGAGTTGTCCAACAAAGCCACTGTCACTATCGTTACATCTGTGATCTAGCCCGTTATCCGTTGGGAGCTCCAGAATAAGTCAATCAGCGCATACGTTTGGTGAGATGCTGAGAAAAAAGTGTATTCCCGAGCTGTGGTATTGCGATACCTCCAAGCGTCTGTCAGTCCCACCTCTCCAAGTCTCCGGAGCATAGGTTCTGTGAGTGATCCTGAGTGACCCAGCCGTGTTATTTACCTGTCTAGCTGTGAGTCCTGAACTATATTAGAGTCCCATCCTAACACTAAATCCTCATCTTGAGTCCACAATCCTATTTAGCGTGTCTCGGAGGAAAGCTTCCTGGTGTTCATTAGGGCTGTATATGGAGGCTAGGGTATATGTGTGGGATCCCACCAGGACTCGCAGTGCCAACATTCTGCCTGGTATTTCTGTGTGTGCCCCCTCTCCCGCCGCCCCCCTGGAAATGTGAAGCTATAAGAATAGCCACTCCGGCCTTCTTTTCCATGTTAGAGGAGAAATATTGTCTATCGTACCATTTGGAGCGAAGGTGTCTCCAATCAGCCTGCAGCAAGTGGGTCTCCTGCAATAAATAGATATTGCAGCTCGTCTCTTTAAGCATTGTGAGGAGCGAACACCGCATAACTGGTGTATTGAGTCCTAGGACGTTGAAGCTCATGATCCTAACATTATTGGTGGACATATGGGTACTTAATAGAGTGGCCAGGGTTGCCTCTTGGGGTCATGTGAGAGCAGGGAGTCTCCCATTCCACCCGGACCTATCTCAGGCCTGTGTGGTGGCATGATGTATAGTTAGAGGTGTCTCCCCACATCTTCCTCTTGTCCCTCTCCCCCATTTGCGGTGATTCTCGATGCGGCTTCCTCCCTCTGTCCCATTAAATGTGGATGGCATGACATAGTGTCCCATGGGTGTTAGCAGTGAGCCATTTGGGATATGGGCGTCCTCCGTTACCTGATCTCAACCTTCCCCCCCGTAAAAGGTGTAGCGCCCACCCCTGTTTCCATTTGACTCTGGCCGTCTTCTTGCTAGGCCCCCTCCCCGTGGCATCGAGAAGGATAGGCCTGTTTCTAGAGAAAGAGACAAAAGAGGGAAAAAAGTATAGAAAAGAGATAAGTAAACACACATTGTAAGGATGCCATCAGCCTGGCATATACCGCACTATTGTGCATGGGTCCATGTGTTTGGTGGTGGGTCATCACATAGACGAGCATGAGCCCTCTCTACCGAGTCCGGGTTTCTTCATTCCTGGAGTTGCTGCAGCGCCACGGTGGAGGGTTAACCGTAGGACCTGCGCTCAGACAGTCGGGTTTTCCCCGGCCCCATCTATGTTCTGTATCTGTTGGAGCATTGCCTCTTTCTTTCTGGCTCTCCATAGCTGTAGGCTTGGAAAGTTTCTGACGTCTGGTCCCTTGCCGTCTTCCGGGTTTCTGCAAGTTGCGTGTGACGGTGTCATGTGTTGCGATCCAGGGTTGTCCCCCCTCCTCCAAGTCCAGACCAAGCACCTCCTGTGCCTCCTTCAGTGACCGAACTGAGTGCAAATCTTTGTCCCAAACAAACAAGCCTAAAAGGGTGACCCCAGCGGTATGGGATTCCCTTATCGCGTAGGTAGGCTGTGACTAGTTTCAGGGCTTTACGCCTTTGGAGGGTGAGTGGTGATAGGTCTTGGTAAATTCCACCTTGAAGCCCCTCAAACACCAGGGTCTATTTATCTCTGGTGGTGGCCATTATGATCTCCTTCTTCTTTAAAGAGTGGAGACGTGAGGATGTCATGCTGTTGTCCCGGGTTCTTGGCCGGTCGGCCTGCGCTGTGAGTGCGATCCAGGATGACTTCTTTATCTCCATGTGTTGGGGCCACGTGTCGGAAGAAGCTGATCACCCATTCCTCCAGCTTTCCCCCATCTGCCTGGAGAGGCATGCCTTTAATGCGTATGTTGGATCTACTCAAGCGATTCTCCAGGTCTTCAAGGTGGAGATATAGCTCCTCTCTCTAAACTCCAGCAACTCACAGGCTTGTTGGGTAATCTCCTCCTCCCTATGGTCGCCATTCCTTTCAAGGGAGTCAACTCGGTCACCAATTTCCTGTACCTCTGCCCTGATCTGCTTAATATCAGAGGTGAAATCTTGTCACTGGCACGCCAAATCTTCTCTAAGTGTTCTGAACAGCTGCTCCAAAAAGCCTCGGGTGATTGGCTCCTCTAGCTGCTCTCCAGGAGAGTCCATATCTTTATCCTGTTGTTGGGCCGTTGGCTGTTTCGCCTTTTTGGTACCTGGTTTCTGCAGGAGATCCTTCATACGGTATATGGTCATCTACAGGGCACTGTCTCTCGTTCACCGGCAACGCGGTTGCTCAGACCAGTCTCGGTCAAGGTCGCAGGCCCCTTGGGCAATCTTGGTTGTGGCGACTCGTTGGGGCTCCTTCTGACACTCAGGGTTTACGGGTACCTGTTATGCTTTATGGCATCGCCTTGGCGAAAGCAGCGCATGCGCTCTAACGCCAGGCGAGACCTAAAAACAATGTGGCATATTTACAAAGGGATGTCGCCACTAGAGCGTCTCTTATTTACAAAGCAGCGTTAAGCCACTTAAAGTGGCTTAAGCCCCCTTGTAAATAAGGCCCCTTTTCATGCTGCACTTACCATGAAAGGGGCGTGCAATGGGTGTTGTAGTGTGCGTTCCGCTGCCACACTCATTGCTTTTTGACGATGCCCCATGTTTATAAGGATGGGGCAGGTCCAAAAACTAAGGCCAGGTAAAACCTGGTCTTAGGATGGCGATACGAGAAAATTTTACACTTCTTTTTTTTTGCTTTTTCTATGTGTGCTGCATTGTGCCGCACACATAGAAACAGAAAATTGTAGATTTTTTATGTGCGTGAAGGTGTCCCTTCCTGCACATAAACCATCGCCCCTGAAGTGCAGGCACCGTTGTAACATGGCGCAAGGGTGCCTGCACTGGCACTAGGCAGATTTTTTTTTAGCGCCTGCACTAGGGGAAATGAAGGGGTGTGCCGTAATTTTGTAAATACGGCGCAACCCTGCGTTTAATGTCTGAGCGCGGCGTTACCAATGTTGGCGTAACAACGCAGTCTTTATTGTAAATATCCTCAAAGGGTCTCATTTACAATCCTCATGCTCTGGCAGTACATCACTTTTTCCCCATATAAAAATGACTCTCCGGTGGCGTAAGGGACTTGTAAAGAAGCTCCTTAATATGCTAAAAATTGTATAGACCTATACCATGTCCTGACCAAAAGAAGGGTAGCAATTGCCTGAAAATGCGCTGCAGCTCTCCTGTTGAGAACTAGTGGCTAGGGGAGCTCAATAAATGGGACATGGCAGAGGTGGACCTGGGGGCATTTCTAGCTGCCAGAGGGGAAAAGGGCCCCCTTAATGAAACATCTGATTAATATATGGAGGCACTGAAAGCCAAAACAAATGGGAGGCGCCATGTCCCCAAAAATGTAGAAATACTAAGATGGGTTAACTAATGGGGATGTATTGGGACTCGTGAGTCCCCGGATAGGAAGGTAAAATAAAATGCGCCCTAACCAGACAGCGCAATGGTGGGATCGGAAAAGCGGAGCAGAGCTTTGGCAAAGCAGCAGTTCTCAGATCAGATAACTGTACAAGAATGCTCATCTGCTAAAATGAATTGTATGTACCACAAGCAAAATAAAAAAAATCGAAAAAGAACTGCGATGCATGCCTAAATGTCTGTGTATTTTAATACAGCAAAGAATGAAAACAATAAAGAGCGACCTGGGAAAAAAATTAATTAAGCCATTTCGTGATACAATGGGGCATATTTACTAGAAGGTGGTGGAGCGCTGCGTTAGCCAACTCGGCTTATCGCCACACTTCACCACTTCCAAAACGGAGGATTGTATCCTATTTACAAGGATACAGTGCAGCCCTGCATTTCCCTCTGCGCTGGCGCAAATTTACCCGGAGGGCTGCCGCACTGCTCTTGTTCCCGATCCCGCCTTCACCGCCACCAGGACTCCAAGTCCCAGCTCTTCCCCTGCGGCGCTCACCACCGACACCAGCAGGAAACGCCCGGAGGCGCTTGAAAAGAGCAGGGCTGCTTCCGTCCCGCGGGACGCGCCCCGGGCGGGCCCGTCGGAGGCTGGGCTGGGCCACCCTCCTTTCATCTTTCGTCTGGTATCTGCTGATGAATCTTTCACCAGGTGAGCAAAGGCCGTCGTTTTCCATCTCGTAAGAAAGTCTTATGCGTCAAAAGCATTTTTGGGGAAACGTGTGGGACAAGTGGTTTCCAGACCTGCCGTAACAAGTATTGACACTATGCTGGAAAGAGCAGTCAGTATTGTCAATAACGAAATTGAACTGACCGAGAGGCGTTTATCTCTTGGCCTACCACTCCACTCATTGATTTCGGCAGTTGAAGTTAGTAACCCAAGTATGCATGATTCTGACATAATAACCGACACTTGTGAGGCCTCGAAAGATGTTGTTATAGTTAACACCTCTATACCAGACACTTCTCCTACTACTGCTGCACCTATTGGGTCTAAACGGAAGAGGAAGCCAGCCAAGACTGTAAGCGCAAAGAGAAAGCAACCTATTCACCCGTGCTCTAACCATACAACATTGAATTCCTGGATACGTCCTGCTGCCAACCTTACTACAGTGGAGGCTCAAGTACATGCATCAGCCACTAACCCTCTTCACTGCTCTATTGGCACCCAGACTGAGACTGTCCAAGCCTTTACAATTAACGATTGCGGCAGCAGCAGCGAAGTGGCTATGAGTTTAATATTGGACACAATCACTGAGCGTGTCAAATGTGTTCTTGACAATTTTGTTTCTTCTTTTAGGAACTCTTTGCCTGTTATGTTTCCCGCCATTCCCGGCCCCCAATCTATGATGCCTAATATTACTCCTAGTGTAGTTTCTACTACTTCTGAAAGCAATAGCACAAGATTATTAAGCTCGTTAAATCCATTTACTAACAGCACTCGTAGCCATCAAAACACGCCAAACAATTCTAGCAATTTGAATTCAGGAGTAGATAATTGTGTTATGTGTAACAAATCTCGTTCTTGTATTGACACTGTGGGAACTGATGGGTTGAATAGGAACATAGCCCAGGTTTTTTTTTCTTTTTTTTTTTTTTTGTAAGACCTTTATTCACAGTTAGCAAATTACACAGCCTGAGCCTACAACCCTGAGGCCGGCCCGCTATTGATGATGTTTATCCAATAAGCAATAGTTCAGCCATGTAATGCAGTGCGGAAATTCCAGTCCGAGCCACCTCGTATGCCCTCCGTAGGACTCTTGGCAATAGTTAGTATGAGTCTTACATTTTGTCATGACAGAACAATTTAACAGTAAACATACCCCAACTTAAGACCTTGCATGTACCTCATACACAACCTATACAGTAAGTGGAACTGCATTCCATCAACACCCCAGCACAACCCCCAGCCCCCCCGACTCTCTCCCCTGTATCACACATATCAGCACATCCTGTAGGACAATCTAATCCTCATCATCTCCCTGCAGTGAGGTCAGGTAGGCAGTTAAGAAACACCATTTATCCTTTGGTCTCGAGCGCATTGGTAAGTCCTCCTCATACGTTTGCAGCTTATCTCGGCATACGGACATGTCATGCAGCCACACCTTTGTAGTCGGTACCCTACGGCTGTGCCAACATTGCGCCACCTGTCTTTTCGCTAGTAACAGGGCGATTGCACAGAATCTGCGCTTTAGCGCTCTGAGTTGGGGTATAATCCCTAGTAAACAGACCTGTGGTGTGCACTGTACCTCATCCTCTAACATGGTCGTGAGTTTGGCAGTAATCTCTACCCAGTATTCCGCTACTTTCTCGCAAGTCCAGGCCAGATGCACAAAATCCGCACCCTCCCTGCCACAGCGCTTGCATTTGTCTTCCTCTTGCAGCCCAAATTTACGCAGTTTCGTCGGCGTGTAGTAGGCCTGATGTAGGAACTTGAAATGGATAATTCTCAGATTTCCATTTGGTGTCAGTATCTGTGTCAGTGCGCAGGAGCTTTGCCATTCCTCATCTGTTAGTGGTGTTTCTAGTAGCGCATCCCACCTCCCCTTAGCCTTAAGTGTGTGGCCCGCTATTTCCGATTGTGCAGCAGTGTATAGTCTGGACACCAAGTGTGACAGGTCTTTTGTAGTGATCAGCATCTGCAGGGGCGCCAGGCTTTCCGGTTCCGCAGGGAAGGACGGGTAGTGCTCCCTCAACGCCCTCGTTAATCTATAATATGTGAATCTAAACATAGGAGTCTGGTTTTGGATATAACTCAATCGGTCTATGTCCTGAAATGTGCCTTCCTGAAACACGTCACCCATCTTATCAATTCCAGCTCTAGTCAGCAGAGACATCCCCACTTTTTCGCCAGTGACTGACAACGCCCGATGATTCTGCAAAGGCATGTCCGGTGCATATAACGGGGTTTTGTGAGCCAACTGCCCTAGCTTATTCCACGCTTTAATCGTGGTGTCGACCGTGTTGATATCCTTCGCATGCAGTGGCGGTCTGGTGTGTGACAATATCGCGGATAGGGGGATAGGGTGGGCATCTCCCTCCTCAATAGCCACGTGAGTAAGATAGGGGACTTCGTGGTACCAGTATGCTGCATACTGTGCCTGGGCACATAGGTAATATAGTAGAAAATCAGGCACCCCGAAGCCGCCCTCGGCAATCGGGAGCGTCAATGTCTGTAAATCAATACGAGCTTGTTTACCCGCCCATATCAGGGTTAGTACCAGTGACTTTATATGGCGGAAGACCTCTCGTGTTGGCATGATGGGTATAATATTAAAAAGATATAGTAACTTGGGTAAAACGTTCATTTTGACGATCGCTATTCGATCAGCAAGCGATAGAGGTAAGTGGATCCACCGACGGACCTTCTCGTCCAGTTTGGAAAGTACCACCCCATAGTTAGCTCGCATGACTTCGTCCGGATTCCTGTGAAACATGATCCCCAGATAGCGAATCGGATCCTGCTGCCACTCTAGTGGGAAATCAACCTCAAAGGGATCTGTGGTGTCTGTGAGAGGTATGATTGAGGATTTGGACCAATTAATCGCTAATCCCGAGTGCCCTCCAAATCGGATGTATTCTCTGAGTATCGGGTTTAGATGCACTTCTGGATCGCGCACGTAAAGGAGCATATCGTCTGCATAGAGCGATATGTGTAGCGGCCTAGCCACAAATTGTAACGCCGATTCCTTGTAATTTTGTCTCACTATGCACGCTAGCGGCTCTAACGCCAGCGCAAAGAGCAAGGGTGACAGGGGGCAGCCCTGCCTTGTTCCTCGCCCAATGTCAAACGGAGCTGAAACATAACCATTAACCCGGACCCTTGCACATGGTTGAGTATATAGCAAGGAGATCCACTGGACAAACCTTTTTGGGAAACCCATCCTATTTAGGACAGCTAGCATATAACGCCATTCAATGGAATCGAACGCTTTCGCAGCGTCTAGCATCACAGCCACAGCTCTAACCGAGGGCTGCAGGTAGTGTGCCAGTGCAAATAAGGTTCTGGTATTATGCGAGGTTGACCTAGTGGGTACAAACCCTGCTTGGTCCGGAAGGACCAGTCGAGTCATCAGAGGGGACAGCCTGACAGCCAACAGTTTAGCTATTATCTTCGAGTCTACGTTGATTAGGGACAGGGGTCTGTAGGAATCGCAGTGTTCTGGATCCTTGGATGGTTTCAGGAGTGCCATAACATAGCCCAGGTTGACACTAACACAACTACCAATGGTGTTTTGAGAAATCCTATACCATTTAATGGTTCACGAGAAGGGGTCACCAACGTCATTAATCAGCCTGAGACTGGGGGTAATACTGAGGTGTTAAACCTACCACCGGAGGCGTGTCCCTATGTTGTCGTTTTGGAAGGCGTCCCCCTCCCCCCCCTCAGATCTGACCAGGCAGAATCATGGGAACAGTTACGCTGTAAGTGTGCGGACTGGCTGTCCAAACACAAAAGATTCAGGCTAACATTGATTGAGAATATAATCATGGTACAAAGAGTGGGCTGGTTGGGCATATCTCAAAAATGTATTAGAGGTGATTGTATAGTTATTAACTTTCGTAGGCCCTCTGTGGCAAAAGCCATATTATCACCACACATGGACCAGAGCGACTTTACTACTAGTATTTGGGCTCTCCCATTGGGCTACTTTTATAAACCCCCTTTTGAGGTATTTTGTCCCAATATGCCCCATTCTGTCCCAATTGTTAATCGATTCGCGCCTTTATCAGATTAAGATTGTCAGGACTGACTGAGTGCCCCACACACGAATCAAGTATTAACTGAGGAATCAGAATTGGTACCCCCTGGAATGTGTCCTCCACTCAGCAAACCTGATATCTCGACCCTAAGGATTGCAGATACGTCACTCAAAATCTTAAGTTGGAATATCGCAGGTTTAGCATCTTAATTGAATCTATCTGATTGGCAGGAATTAATTAGTAGTCAGGACATTGTTATTATGTTCCAAGAGACCTGGGCAACTCAGGAACTGTTTATGGAGGGGTTTGAATGCTTTAACGTCCTATCCCCCATCCCTGAATTAGGGTAAGCCAGTTGGCGGCCTCTCAACATGGATTAACATCAGGGCAGGAGGTCGCGCCAGAGCCTTGTGTACCAACAGTCATACGTTCCAGGCTACCATTTACACACGGGGGTCTTGCTTTATTTGTTTAATTTTTAAAACAATGATTTTAAATCTATTCCCAATATGAACTTTATCGAATTATTTTATTTTTAATTTACAATCTGATAACCGGGATATGAAAGCCAAAAGTATATGCATAGGTGGTGACTTTAATGTTAAAATCCAAAGTAGCATTCATTATGCCATCCAAGTTCCTAATATGGGTCTGGTGAGTAAAAGAGGGGACCAGCTACTGAATCTCCTAAGTTCAAATAACTTTTAAAACACTATGGAGATTGCAGCAGTGCCCGCTAGGGATGGTCTTATGGAACCCACCCATAGAGGAAGGGGTTCATCCTCCACCATTGATTACATCTTCATTACTGCCTGTCTAGATGATTTTGTGACAAAGGTCGAGGTAATTCCGACACTCCAGGGGGATCACAACCCGAAAAACATGACCTTAAGTTTTAGAGACAGACCAAGCTATGAGCACGCCCAGGGCGCTAGAGATCTAATAACTACCACTGATAATCTTCGATTGGTGTGGCGTGGCATAGATAATAGAGCAGTGTTTGAAAGGATGGTAAGATCTTATCTTGATTTGATCGACACTTGTTTGACATATAGAGAATGCAATCGGCATGTTGTTGGCGCCTTTACACAGCTTTGCTCTGGGATTAAATCGCTACTGTCCACACCAAACGGGAAGCCTAACTCAGACCCTGGATGGTTTAATGTTGACTGCTCTGCAGCCAATAGATCCCTGCGAAGGGCGCTTGTCACTAAACCCAGGAATAGCACTCTCATAGCATCACTCAGGTTAAACTATAAGAGATCAACTAAAATTAGAAAAGATGAGATTATTAAGGACCATTGGGACAATCTCGTCCGGGCAAATGCTTTATAAACAGTAAGGATTTTTGGCAGGCAGCCAAAGGCATGAGATCTTTGGGAAATACAATGTTACCTATTAGTTGTAACATATCAAGTGAGTCGTGGGAGAATCACTTTAGTAAGATCTACGCTACCCCGGACTCTAGTTCAATCTGTGTGGCCCCTATTCCAACTATTGGGCTACGGATCGAACTATCTGAAGTTGAAGAAGTAATCACCCAGAGCCTGGCACATAAAGCCCCTGGGCCTGACGGCCTCCCCATTGATCTAATAAAGAGTCACTCCAACTTTTGGGCACCATTACCTTTAAACGTTTGTAACAATTTGATAAATTCCCCTATACCCCAAACCTGGTCCTCCAGCATTATAGTACCAATTTTTAAGAAGGGGGACCGATCTAACCCAAGTTGTTATGGGCCGATCTCTTTGATCGATAACACTTTGAAAATCTTAGGGAGGGTACTATATAACCGGATCAAATCGTGGGTGGAAGAATGCCAGGTTTTACATCAATGTCAATTGGGGTTTAGGAGCAAAGTGGGCACTGTGGAACAATGCCTTAACCTCAATTTGATTATTGGCAAATATAACATAGCCAAGAAATCACCTCTTCATGTCTGCATTCGATTTTGTTAATAGATCCCGACTGTGGTCCACCCTCTTAGATTATGGATTGGAGGAGTCTTTGGTCTCCCTTTTAGCATATTTGCACAGAGACCTACACGCCAGGGTCCGCATTAGTAGGGATGGTGAGGTTTCCGAGGCCATTAAAGTTGGTAGGGAGGTCAGGCAGGGTTGTGTCTTGGCCCCCCTCCTATTTATCTTATACATCAATGATTTAAGTAAGTGCTTGGTCACCTCAACTAAGGACGTTCCACTCATTAACGGTAATAAGATCCCAGCATTGTTATATGCCGATGATGCTGAACTAATGGGACGCACTCCAAATGTCTTACGCGTACTGGTTAATGGCTTTGTAGAGTTTATGGCCACCCTGGATCTATGTACCAATTAAAAAAATCTTTTTTTAATGACGTGTGGGTCTTAAAAGTATTTTAACTCACCTATAGTTTTAAATTCAAACCGATTACTGAGCACTCGCACTTTTTCTTACCTTGGTTTGGTTTTTTCATCTAATGGCTTGTGGAATGAGCATGTGGCCCATTGTAGGAGGAAGTTCACCAACTCCATTAACACCATACTTGGGATTCCTAAGCCAAAGAATGTTGAGGTGGTGTCTTCTATTCTTAAGATCTATACACTTCAATGTATACCAGTCGCAACTTATGGTGCGGAAGTCTGGGGACACACGACTAGTGGTTGCATCCAGGGTGAAGAGAATAGATTCTGTCGTAACCTCCTTGGTGCACCTATTTCCTCATCCAAGTATGCAAGCCATAGTGAACTTAACCTTCAATACATAGAAGATTATATCAAAGCCCGTCCCATGTTATTTTGGTTGAGAATTTGGAACAATCCCGCAGCAGCGCTAACAAGAGAGATAATTTTAGATTGTTTGAATTGTGACAGGGGGATGTATATAGCTGGCTGCGGTTCACAAAAGTCTAACCAGTGTAAATTTGGAACATGTATTTTTAAATCCCTTAAACCTTAATTCTATCAGTAGCAAATCCCTTCAGAAGATCTTGTACTCTTCATATAAAAAAGATAGTTTAAACATAGAATGTAAAAAAACTTCAGTGGTCAGATATATGGAAATTGAGAATGTGACACGAGGGACATCGAAATATCTGTTAAAACCAATCAGCCGCTGGGAAAGGGGTTTTCTTTTTTCAGCTAAGGATAGTTACTACGAAATACATGCTGTCATTTCCATTGGGTTTTATCAATAATCTTGACTGTTTACTGTGCCCCTGCAACAATCAACACAAACAATCAATGCTGCACTTTTTTTTTTTTTGTTCTTATTATTCGTTTCTCACCAAAAGATTTTTGATTCCATACTTTAAAACCTCACAAAATATTGACTACAAAGCTGCTTACGGGAGGGTCTTAGATTTAAATGATGATGAATTAATCTTCCGGGTTGGATCGTTTTTGAAAGCTGCAGTGCGTACTCGTAATTCCATGCAATCCTGTTATATTTTTGAACTTTATTGAAACGACTGGCCTAGTTTTTATTTTATTTTTTATTTTTTTTTATTTAATTTGATTTGGTGCTTGACTGAGGACCACAAATATTTAATACAATATAGTCAATTTTGAACCATTTTGTTAAAAAGTTTTCATTCTAATACAAAGATAAAAGTGGTTTTAAAAATGTAAAAAGATTATAACATACAAATTCATTTGGCGGAGCTTTGCATAGATTAAGCATTTCGTGTGTAGAGTTGATTTTACATTTAACATAAACTGGGACCAGAAACCTTTTCCGCGCTTTAACAACTATTACGTTTGGGCAGGTAAACAAGAGATGCTCTAAATCCTGCTCTCTGCCGTTACACAGATTACAAATAGTGCTTTCTTTTGGGTGCCACCTGGAAGTTACGGTTTTTACAGGGAGTATTCCTAATCTAAGCAGGATAATTGATCTCCTAGCCCCGTGGTTAAGATTAAATTTAATATACTGTTGTGATTTCTTAAATTCAAAAGATTCTGCAACATTTTTATAGAGGGGCAGTTTAAGACAGTGCTGGGAGTCCAGGTCAAAGCTAAGTTTTGGCGAGAATTGCTTTAAAAAGAGTTTCAGGTGGGCAGGTGTCCAGGATAATAACAAGTTAGTGTTAGTCTCTGAAAGTTTATAAGCCGTTAAAATGTTTCTTGAGAATACGTACTTCGATGATTCATGGTCGAATGTTTCTATTTTAAGCAAGGCTCGAAGGGTTCCTTCCTCTGCGTGTAGGAGATTATATGCCCATCTGATTACATTGGCAATTCTTCGGGCATAAGCACTAGTTAGTGAATACTCTAGGCGGAGAGCTTGTACTGGTACTGCCTGGGACAACCTCGTTAGTTTGCGTAGAATCTTTCCTTCTCTTAGATCTAAGAAGTTCCATTGACTTATTGGTATGTATTCCAAAGCGTATGACAGAACTGGTGGTATTTTAACGCTGTATACTTTAAGCATAGAAAAGAAGTGTCTTTGTCCAGAAGCGGCGTACAGCCTAGACAGTGCTCCCACGTGCATATCCGACTTCCGGATCAAATTCAAAGTATGAGGCCTATTCTGTAAAGAGGTAGTAAAGATTCGACCTAGGTAAGTATATTAGTTTGCGACTTCGACCCTTTTTTCTCCTAAGGACCAGTGATATTTAATACACCTTTTCCTTCCTGAGAAAGGGACTATTTAAGTTTTCGCAATATTTGGAATTAGGAAGTTTTCCTCCGAGTATTTGTGGAGTGCCTGAAGGTTTCTTTGCAGGCCAAATGGGGTTAGATCTAATGTAATTACATTGTCTGCATATAACATCGTGTGTATTTTGTGGGAGGCGATTTTTGGTGGAAAATTACTTATCTCCTGGAAACGCTGAGGTAGATCACTAAGGTACAGGGAAAACAGTAGGGTAGCAAGGAGGCATCGTTGCCTTAAGCCATTTGGAGTCGAGATAGCACTAGTGAGACCCTTTTCCCTTCCCATTTGAACCTGGCACCAAGTTTTTGTGTGTAGTGATATTAGTATATGCAGTAATTTGTCTGGGATGCCCATTTTGCCGAGTTTTCTCCAGAGGGTTCCTCTATCCACTCTGTCGAATGCAGTAGAAAAGTCGATAAATGCAGCATATACAACCTGAGATTTAGCAGTCACGTATTTGTCTAAGATGGTTTGTAACACTGCAATGTTATCCGTGACTGAATGCTTTGTTCTAAAACCAGCCTGATATAGCGGAATTTGTCCAGATGAGAAGGCCCAATCTTTAAGGTGATCTATAACCGTTGCAGTAAATATTTTTCCTGATGCATCCAGGAGGGCTATTTTCCTGTAGTTGCCGGGATGTAGTCTTGTGCTCTTTTTGTGTACAGGTATTACTATACTCCCCTTCCATGATTTGGGAATTTCTCCAGTGGTGTAAATGTAATTAAAAAGGGGAGATAAGCCCTTGCTCCATTCTTTAGGGTTGCACTGGAGGACCTTAATCGGGATTTGGTCTGGGCCTGATGCTCCTGTTGTGCGTGCCTTTCTAATATGTATCTCAATTGAGAGAGGACTCGTTACTCCACTATTTAAAGGATTTGTTCCTTCGTTCATGGTAAGATTGTGGATCATTTCCGAATTGGTGTTTAGTTTGTATAAATTGGCGAGATGGCGATCCCATTCCTTTGGGGGGATCGGGATAGATTGTAAGATTTTTTTCGTACCCGTTTCTTTGGCAATTATATTCCAGTAACCTCGTTGATTATTTTGCTTTGCTGCGATCTGCAGATCTATCCAATTTTGATCTTGTGCTATTCTCTTGTTTTTTTCCTTTTCTCTCCTGCGTTGATTTTTTAGTTTATTGATTTCAACCTGTTTAGATGGAGAATTTTCTACAAACTGTTAGTTTTGTGTTAGTAGCTAGCTTTGGCCCTTTATTTAGATTCTTTGTTCTTGATTGGTTTAGTTTTTCCTGCAATTTTTGTTTTAGATTTTTGATAATCAGTTCAAAGTTTTTTATCGGATTTGCGGAATGAGATACCTGTAGGAGTTGCATTGAGTCTATTATATTGATTATTTTATTGAATGTAGCCGAGTTCCAGTGAATACGTCTTTGGTTAGGGTTCACTAGTACTGAGCTATGTTTATACATCATTCGGCTAGGGTCTTTGGATAGAGTTATCCACTCTGTTTTTGCTAGTAGAATAGCATGATCGCTGCCATGAGCAAAGTTTATTTTAAGATGTAAGATTGAGCCATATAGATCGTAGCTACAAATCATGTAGTCCAGTAGAGATGCATTACTATTACCCTGCCTTGTGTTTGAGGCAGGAATGTCGCCTTCTACATTGCCATTCAATATTACTCCATGAAGTATAGGGAGTGATGCAACTAGAATTTTTCCTCTTTTATCCGCCTTATTTTCTTTCGGAAAAAGTGGTGTGGAGATTCCCAAGGCCTCCTCTTTGTGCCAGTCTGCCCATTTTTGAAGTAACTCATTGGAGATTTTCCCGTTTAGGTCACCCAATAATAAAAACGATGGATACCCTTGGCTTTCAATTGTTTGTTCAATATCTTTTAGAATTTCAATAGCGAGTGTGTCCATTTTTGCTCCAGGGGGAATATAGATATTATAAATTAGAAGATCTTTTAAAGTTTCAAGAGGAGTTGTCCTAAATTTGACATTAATGCATTGATGGTTATTTGAATTAGTTGGTATAATTTCTTGGGCCCATTTAAAATCTTCACTTAGTAAAATCGCTATTCCTCCTTTCGCATTTCCCCGTTTAACCTGGACTGCAGTGGTGTCATATACAAAGTATTTCTCTTGATCAAAATTTTGTGTGGACCAAGTTTCTTGGAGGGTCACTACGGATGGGGAATTTTTTATTATTTCATCCATTTTTTGTTTGGTTTTACCTGCTATATTCCAAGAGGCGATCGACAAGCCTGTGCTAAACAGGGGATTTTTTGTCTTTGGATAGATTATTACAGTTCAGGGTCTCCGAGATCCAGGTCCATGAATATTCCTCCTTTGTTGTTTCCTTGCCTGGGGTATTTTTCCTCCAGACTTTACTTTCCCCGTTCTTTATGGAGACGAGTATATTTTTTTAAGTTAAATCTGGGGTGTTGGTCCTGGCGTTGGAGATTTGCTTCGACCACTGTGTTTTAAGAGATTCTTCTATTTTGGGGTTTTTGTGGTCGTTGTACTGTATTACTGGAGTCAGATCATATCCATATTTGTGGAGTGTTTCGCTCTCCTTCAATATAATTCCTGGTATTACTGGAGACCAAAATTCTACGATTGCGGTCGTTGTTTTGGAATTCTCCGGGAACGAAACAAATTTTATTTCGTTTCGCGCTAGCGATTGTAGAGGTTGAATTTTTTGTAACAGGCTAATAATTCGGCCGCGGTTGAGTGGTGCGTCGTCTACCGGAAATAATTCCGTAATTTCCAGAGAATTAGACCTGATTATCTCTGCCTGTATATACTTTTCCTGAATAGAGACCGATCGTATTGGCTTTTCTTTTGGAACCAGACTTGGAGATCCTTGACCTCCTACAGAAAAGATGTTTGCCTTTGGGTTTAGGGTACTCCGATGATTAACATTATCAGTTTGCGTTAATACCGATGTGTTCTGCCCCTTTATTTTCATGGTCTGGAGGAGATCTGCTCTATCCTCGTTATCTGAAGATCCAGTTGGTAACAAACATCCTTCTGGATTTTTATTTTACGTGCTTTCTTTTTCTCTATTCTTCTTAACGTCTTTCTCCTTTTCAACTTGGTCCTCTTTTGTTTTCTTTTGCCTTTATTGCTTTCTTGGCCCTGTATTTCGTTGTATAATGGCTCAATCTCAGAAGTATGTTTGCGTTGAGTTATGTCAGGGCTATTCACCGTAGTTTTTTTTTTGGTTATTGTAAAAATTGGGTAGTACGCTTTGGGCTGATGATATAACGTAGGTGTGGTTTCTTCCTTAACCCCTTCAGTGCTAATGACAAGGGTAACTCGTCATGGAGTTTCCATTGATTTCAATGGAAATTGCATGCGGAGCCATAAAACACCTTAGCATCCAAGTGGTTAAAAAGGCTTCTAAGGGAATAGATCTGGTTGTTTTCCTGAGATTTCAAGAGAGGTTTTTTTCCGGTTTGAGTAGAGATTTCTTTTTTTACAGGGTAAAGCGTTTCCGCTAAAACAGCTTTTAAAGTATCAGAGTTTTGCACTTTACATTTTTCGCAGACTCCTACTATTTTTGTTGAATACGTTTGCTCTTTCTTCTTTTTTTCTTCCACTAGAAATTTTAATATTCCTAGTTGAGTATCAAGAGTTTGATCGGAATTTTCCAGTATATTCCCTAGTTGAATAAGGACCGACTCCAGTATATTTTGCAGAGTAAACAGAGATTTAGAGACAGGGGTATAATTATTAGAGAAGCCTATATTTTTGAAAAGAGACAGATCTGGGGATTTTTCCAGGTATCCCTCTATGTCAGAAGGTTTTTGCGGAGTGCTATTCTGTATTTTCTCAGTTTCCTTTTGGGGTCTCTTATGAAATATTAGGTCTTTGATATTAATATCAGGGCAAGTGATATTATACTCTGGAGATTGTTGCGTATTGAGTGTTTCTAGTGTTAGACCTGGGGCGTCATGGTTAGTGATAGAATCCTCCACGGTAAGTGGAATACTTTTTTGAGGAGCCTCGGGTGTTCTTTGTATTTGAGTGTTGGTTAGATGTAAATCTTCCTCTTCTTCCTCTTTATATACTTTCTTTTCCTTGTTTGTCTGGTCTTTTATTAATTGCCCCTGTTCGTTTGTCTTTAGGTTTTCAAAGTAATTTTTGATCCCTGGAGTTACTATAAGCTTTCCTGCTCTTGTTATTTTATTGAAGCTCCTCCGAGTTGCCTCTTCCGTTCCCATCCTTTTCATAAAGATGGTTCTTGACCTTAGTTTTTTATATGCCATAACAGTTTAAGAGATCGCTCAGGATTATTTTGGTTGTAGTTTGTAATTGTCCTGTTTATAATGAAAGCACATTTTCTAGGGGTTCCAGTCTACCCTACCGGAGGGGTAAAGCTCCAAAGCGCCAGATGACCGGTGCGCCGCTCATGCAACACCGAAACTGGTGCTCAGTTCGCGTTCCCTATCCCTGTTTTGCCCGTGGCTGTAGTTTTTAAGCAGGTTTGAGATTAGTTTGTAGTTGTACTTCACTTTATCGCCACTACATGTAAATCCAAAATAGATTAAGGTCTATTTCGCAGTGGAGGTTTATTTAGTAGGTGGTTGATAATAGCTGTGGTCCACTTAAAATTGTTATATCATTAAAAGTAAGATGGTTAGATGGATGTTTATATGCTCCGTGCAGTTAATTAGCAGTGTTCTTAAACAGTTTCATAGAGAGCAGAAATGACTATCCTACTGGAACAGCTTTGGCGAATAGCCACGTACCTGGGTTAGTTAGTTTGTTCTTCGCGTCCCAGGTACCCTTTCAGACAACAGTCCCAGCTGGTCAATCCAGGCCAAACCTCTGCCTCCCGTGAGTCCCACTGTGTCCGGAGGGGGGAAGCCCCAGGGCACCTCTCACGTCAGCCTCTGCCCTCAGCGGACTCGCGTTGGTCCAACCGGTCCCAAGTCACTGCTCACTTTTCTGCGAGCATTTGAGGACATATCAGGCACAAATGCAGCCGAGTCCTGGGGTTTTCACAGTTGCTGCTGCTACTGGCTAATCCGGGAAGCCTGTGTACCCCTCACGGCTGTTGTCACTTTTAGCTCACTCACACCTGGGTCAGTGGGGTGACAGATCTGCTTGGGGGTGATGAGGGTGAACTTGGCTCGCGATGCACGACAGTGTTGGCTCCCCGCCTTGACACTCTGGCTTGGGCTGCCTCTTAATGCCTTTGCTGTATTCGCTGCGCTTGCTGCCCACTCCTGCCCAAAGCGCCACTCACGACCAGCAGAGACTCGCGGCTCCGGCCGCTCCCAGAGCGCCACTCGAGGCTGCTGCCTCGTCCACTCCCAATGCGCCGCTCGCGGCTACTGCCGCGTCCAACTCGTGGCTCCGGCCGCACCCAAGATGCTACTCGCGGCTGTTGCCGCGTCCGGCAGACTCTCGCTGCTCCGGCTGCTGTCTGTGCACCCTTCGCGGCTGTGTACTCATCAGGGCTCCCACCGTGCCCGTGATAAATTTCGGCTGGGGGATTGCCTCGGGGGGGGGTTGCCTCAGCGTTTCGGTCCGGGCGCTCCGGTCGGCGTCCTCCTCGTCTTCCTCGTTTGCTCCACAGCGCCACCTCGTGAACACGCTCTACGAAACGACTGGCTAATCATGAATTATGTACTTAATTACTGGACGACCATATCTCTTTTAATGTGTGTTTTAACTTGTGCTTTTATGGATGATGTTTTTATCCGAATAAAGTTCATATTGATTAATTGATCCCCCAATATAACTAGGCTCTGGTTTTTGAGATTGGTAAGCCAAGCCTCACTTAATGCGTCCCAAAACTTAGATCTCCAACATATATCCATTATTGTGGAATACATTTTATGCAAATACTCTGGTGTCATAGGCCATTGACGAATATAAATTGATTCCCTGTATGGGGTGCTCCTAATGGCCTTTGGAGTATCTGCCCAAAATCTTTTCCATTTATTAATATCTATGTCATGAGATAACATTCCCTTCCCATTATTCTTGATAGCTCCACTTTCTGTCTTCGGTATTGTAACCATCTTCTAGATGGATACTAGGCCCATCGCATTTTCTAATAACAGATTCATATTTTGTCAGTGGCATGGTAGCTGCGTGTTTGTTTAGAAGAATTATGCCCCAGTGCTGAGCTGAATATAATGCAGGTGGTCACTTTTACCTAAGGGAGATTCTATTTTGCGGTCTTCGAAGGATTTTACTTGGCCTTGTGAAAAAGATGGATTATCATTCTACTGTCACCAAAGTTACATTTGTTAAAGCCCCAGCAATGTTCCCTGGTGCAAAGTGAGATCTAACTGAGACATTGCCTGCCATAACATATTAAAATACTACCAAGTGGCACATATCCAAGTAACAGTGGAGTGGACAGACAGAAAGAGAAGAAATGGGCGTTAATGAGTAGAGCAATTGTTGACAGATTTCTCTAGCAAGAAACATTTCCATAAAACGTTTCATCCCAGTGAAAAACCCACTAGAAAAATGAGATGGGATTGTGACTACAGGGATCCTAACAGCATTTCCCTTACCCGACATCCCCATCCATTGTAGCACTAGTGCTTAATGTGTAAAAAACGTGACTCAAGATGTTTCACAGGAGCCCGACCTAGGCGACACTACCATCTCTCTCTGCCAAATGTTATCCCCCAATACAAGTGTGACATTTCATTTTTTTTTCGTTACCTGAGGCTGTAAAGGTGATCTGGACCCGCTGATTGTATATTTTAAAGTATATAGAACACTTTTTGGATGGGCTGTCACGAGTAAGTCTAGTGTGAAATAACTGCTGGTGCAAGGCACCGGCTAACTCCGGCACAAATTAAGCACTGACCAGTGCTTAATTTGTAAATAATTAAGTGCCCAGGCCCTTCTCGGAAGAAGGCTGCTGCAGTCTGCACCACCCATACCCTCCCAACGGCGGTACTAACAACACTGAAGCATCGCACTCCTACAAGTGTGACAATTCACACTATTTCAGGCCACACAAAGCTATAATAATAGCATGGGAGGCTGGTATTGTACATTTCCAATGTATATTGGCTTAATAAACACGGTTGTTGTGCGCATCTCAAAATTAAAGACAGCGCTACCATGTTGTTGGACTGTCACTAGGGTTGGGGCTTGCAATTATGTGCCGGGCCGAGCACCGGAAACCACCTGCACAAATTAAGCACTGCCTTTTTCCCTTGGAAAAATGTTTTTTTTTTGTTTTTTTTCATACCATAGCTCTGCCTCCAACCCACACAAAATGTAATAGTTTGTTCTGCAGGTCTAAGAGTTAACTTTCTGAAAAGAGGATTGCCAGTGATTGAAATACATATAGAAGGGTAGGCAATATATCTTTTTCTTTAAGACAGGTCGATTTGCAGCGAACCATGGGGCCGATTTATGAAACTTTCTTGCAGCGCAGCGCAGCAGAACTCCTTGCTGTACTGCGTGAAAGGGCACAAATGCACCGTATTTAACATTATACGGTGCATTCCTGCCTTTTCCCAGCGATGGCGCACAATGTGCTGCCTAGCACCAGTACAGGCACACTTGCACCATGGTGCAAGGGCGCCTGCGTTGTAACCAGGACTATATTTGCACAGGAAAGGACACCTTCCTGCACAAAAACAATCCCCGGAGGCATTTTCATGCAGCACCCATAGCAAGAGGAAAAAGCGAGGATAAATAATTCCTCCCTGTTACGCCTCCTCTGGGGATACATAGCATTTTGATGCATTCCCAAGTCTGCCAGTAATGGTAAATCGGAGAATGCGCCAAAATCAATGGGTGGATGTGTGCGGACTCCCACGTTGCACCCATGGAATGCCTCCCTGGGACAGAGTAACGCAATGCAGTGATTTGCGCTGCTTTACTCTAGATTTATCAATCCCATCCGGGTTAGTGTTGCTTTGCCCTTGCTCCCCGTTGCGTGGCACAGTGGTGACGCAGCACTGATAAATTAGCCCCCAATGTTTCCAGTCTAATAATTATATTCCTAAATGTTGGATGGTGAATAAAAAATATATATTCACAAATACTTTATCTTGAAGGATGCCCTGGGGAGCATAAACTGTGTTTTTTTGTTAATAAATACATATGTAACATCCTGTGAATAAATCATACAAATATATTCCTAAAACAAATGTCTGGGCAGCACAGTTTTTGGGGAAGATCAGAGCCATAATACTATTGCCTTCTAATAGATGTACAGAGTCCTGAAATTGCTATTGTATTGCCCAGCAAATCGACAGTTGTTAAAGTATAAATCCTGACAACAAGGCACTAGCTTACATGGCCTAGGATCGTTGTCCAGTATTCCCCCAATCTTGAGCAGATCCAGGCCAGTAGAAATAGAATTGTGTTTTAAGCACAGCCGGGTGCTGCTGTACACTGCAGAGTTTTCTCAAACATCACATCCTTTCGGGCCAAGATGGATCCCGCTGGAGGGCCCTGGTGTAGAGTGCACAATGCCTCACTTCGCAAGAGGCTGGCATTTGGAACTAGGGTTCATTGTGTCTGTGGAATGTAAAATCCCTGCTGTATTTGGGCTGTTATGTTCTTTGTTGGCATTGGCGCCCATGAAGTCGGGGGAAGATTCAGTGTGTTCGAGGAGGGGTCTGTCCTACCCCTTCCCTTTTATGTGCATGTTCTTGCAAGAATTTGTGTTGAGCACCATGGGCCAGATTTCTCAAGATTTGATGCAACACGGCAAAAGAACTTGCTGATCTGTGTGAGATGGATAGGGCAGGACTGAGCCATATTTATTAGCACATGGCTCATTCCTGCTCTCTGTGCACTGGCACACTTGTATCTGCCAAGCACCAATGCAGGCTCCCTTGCTCCATGGTGCAACGCTGCCTGCATTACAGGTAGGATTCTTTGTGAATGTTCTCCTGGTTGCGTCTCTCGTGGGAAGGTGTAGCATTTTGCCGAATACCCAGGTTTACTAGTGTAGGTACATTTGGGAGTGCGGCCACATTCATGTGTGGATGCGTGCGTACACCCACTTCCCACCCATGTAGCGCCTTACCGGCATAGAGTAACGCAAGGCAGAGACTTGCGCCGTTTAGCGTTACACTCCAGATTTACCAAGCCATGTAAGGTGGTTTTGCATGGCTTGGTAAATCTCGCTTAAGGGCCTGCGCTGCCTTTGCATCGCCTTGCATGATACAAGGGCAACTAAAGCCCTTGATAAATTTCGCCCCAGGTCTATAGATGAGTTTATGGAACACAGTTCGTTGAGGACTAGGTTGTGGGAAAGGGAATATTTTATTTTTTAGCTGTCTATTGGAATCCTGTGCCACCCAGCTTGTGTAGTGCTGAGGAGAAATGATTCCCAATTGTATCTTCTACAGCTGTAAACAATTGCTACAGTGTTTAATGAGTATAGCTTACAGAGCACCTCTTTCAATAGTGTGCCCATTGAATTGCCGTGTTTCAAGGAAACAGAGGAACAGATTTACTAAGAGCTTGAGTTGCCCATGAGTCACACAGGGCAAAGAAGCTGTTAACTGAGATTTAGTAAGCTGCGCATAGTCCCCTTGCATAGCTCTGCATTCTTTAGTAAATACAAATTAATGCAGTGCATTTTACTGCCTTGCGTCATGGAGGTGTTCCATGGTTGAAGTGTGGGTGTTTCCATTTATCCACCAATGGATTTCCTTATATTCCTAGATTCACAGAGTTGTTAACCTGAGAATGCATCAAAATGGTATGCCTCCCAGAACCAGGGGTAACAAGAAGAAATATCTTACTTTTCTCTTTGTTACTTCTTTTTTCTATGTGTGATGTATTCTGTTTCACACATAGAAAAAGGAAAATACCATTAAAGATTGTTTTTGTGCAGGAAGGCCTTAGTCAGTTATATTTCCTCAAATAACTCACTCCTTATTTCATAGATCACAAGCACTTCTTCTTTAAAACACTATTACTGCAACCTAACAATACCTAATCTATGACCGCCTGTCCAAGGTCCTATGTTAAGTAGTTCAGCTATCGTTTTTGTAAAACGTTTTGCATCTGTATTTAATAAGGCTGTGGTCCTGTATGAAAATCATTCCTTTACCTCTTCCCCATGTCTGGAGATTAATGTTAAGTCTGCTTCCTTGCGTAACACCTTCCACATCTCTAAACGTGTTTAAATCTTGGTTAACAATTTTTCTTTTCCAATGGAGGAATGAATAGTTTACACAAAAATTAATTGGAATGGCATCAAGGTCTAGCACCTTTGGGTCCTGTAGAAGAAAACAGACACCTTGAAAGGTCACAGAAGTCTAAAGTGTTTAATACAAAAGAGCCACCAAGCATCAAAAATAAACTAAGTGCAGATCACCATGTTAACAGCCCTGAGCTTCAGCTGGAGCATGCAATGCTAAAATCCAAACGTTTCGGCCCTACATTTATACATTTCTTCTCAACGAATTAAAAGTAACAGGGAAACTACAGATGTCTGGCTCTTCTTGTGGGAAGAATCCAAGAACACTATGGAGACTTGTAAGCCAGGGTAAAACAACTAACTTTACGCATTTCTGCAGTTCTCGCTTCATTGTGCCAACTTCAGAACAAGCCTACGCTTAATAGAACAGACAGGCAAAATGTGCAGTGTACAAGAAATAGCAAAATGGCACTGCATTTACAATATGTGTAAATGTGCAATAGTGCTAAGTCTCTCATGTTGCTTCAAACGGGCATAAAAACGAGATTATGATTGTTAATGCAAACAGACTGCTAAATAGCATTTTACAGCCTCAGTGCTCATAGACTTTAAGACTATCTGCAGTTCTGTCTGTGACAGACTTTTCCAGAACCTCAAAGAGTCACACAGAAGAACTTGAACCTTGCATGATTGTACAAATGTGGCTGTTTCTTCCTGCTTTTCATGACCCTTGATGTACAATTCCTGGTAATATTCTAAAATAGTCTTCTTTATCTTGTTCTTGGGTTGCCCAATTACGTATTTGTACGTTTTAGATCGTTAGTCTATACGACATATTTTATCCCCCTTTTTGTAGATTGGTTGACCATGTTTAAATAGTGTCAAATTGTTTCAGAGAAGCGAGAGTCATCCTCTTAGTGTTGCCAGCTTTCTACACATCAGTCATATTGTTTCTTTTTGGTCTAACTTTTCTAGATCTTTAATGTCAGCAGACAAATTCTCATTGCCAGGCTTCTATCTCTAGCCACCTGGGCTTTCATAGGAATAGTTTTCCCTCTACTGGAGCCTTGAGGTCGTTCCATCTCACTGCCCAAAAGGCCCCTCTTCTCCATTCAGCTGTAAGAATTAAGTTACACTTTCCTTTATTTCAGTATTGAAGACTGGTGGCCAGATTTATCATGGGATTACTTTGCCCTTGTATCACGCAGGGATTTACAAGGACAACGCAATCCCCAAGTCAGATTTACCAAACCACGCAAGCCCACCTTGCATGGCCCTTCTTCGCTTGGTAAATTTGGCCTCCTGCCGTTTGAGGCCAAACAAACGGTGGTTCAAGGTCTGATTCAGTCCCGTCTCGATTTTGGCAATGCTCTTTACTTGGGAGCTCCTGAATACACTTTGCGGAAACTCCAGTTAATTCAGAACTGTGCCGCGCGAACTCTGCTTCAGATCCCCCGCAGGCTTTCAGCTAAGCCTGGGCTGAGGAGCCTACATTGGCTCTCTGTCAGGGAAAGAATTAATTTTAAATCTCTGTGTATTACTCATCAGGCCTATTGGAAAACAGGACCGGTGATTAATCACTCTTTAATCACCCCGTACCATCCCAATAAATAGCTTCGCTCTACCCATGCCTTTTTTGCCACAGTTCCCAAAATCAGGAGATCAAGATCGGGAGGCCGGTCGTTTTCGTATAATGCGGCAAAAATGTGGAATTCACTCCCCCTCGATCTTAGATCCAACCCCAATCTGTCCTCATTCCGCAAACAGCTAAAAACATTTCTTTTTAACAAATCTGACTAAAGTCCTCCTGTCGACCGCTCTTATCAGGTAGCACTACTTTCTTTAGCGCTTGGACGCCCCAGGGCAGCTATCGTGCTCTATAAAAAATGTTTTCATTTCAGTAACGTAAGGTTGCGTAAGCAGCTTCCTTTCATTATTGTGCCCTGGGAAGGCATTCCATGGATGTAGTGTGGGTGTTCCCACACATCCACCTATGGTTTTTGCCACATTCCCAGATTTACCAAGACGGGTAAACCTGGGAATGCGCCAAAATGCTACACCTTCCCAGGGGAAGTGCAACAAGGAGAAATATCTTTATTTTTCATTGCTGGTTCCGCTTTCTAAGGGTGCTGCATTCTGCATTTTGTCGAAAATTGGGGTACATTTTAATGAATAAAATTTCACCAAAATGAATGAAACCCAATCAGTAGAAAGTTTTTAGTGCAAAACAGCGCCTAAACTATACCAACCACGGGTATCTGGTAGCACAAGACTGGGGCAAAGTCAAAAGTTGAGGTCGCCAGCGATGGAGTACAGAGTGGATATATGAGGAAGATTGGGCCCATTCTCAGTTTACCTTCGAACTTAGAAGTTCCTGAGAAGGTAGAGATCAGCAGGGCAAGGCAGCAGACAGTGTCTGATGTGGGAGTGTCATTATTGGGGAGCCGCTAGATGGAGTCACTTTTTTTAGTCAAATCTCCAGGTTGATGAAGCTGCAACCTGTAGCTGATGAGGGCTCCACGATGCTGGATGCCTTTGCCGAGATGTCCAGCTGAACAGGATTTGCTGTTGTGGAGAAGAATGCAACTGGGGCTACTGTGAAGTCAGGCCAACAGGGCAGATCTGCAGGCAGGTAGGCCCTTGTCTTTTTCCAGTTGTTTGGGCGCGTTTGGTGAAACATTTTTAAGTCTCAGGTTTTAGTGTTAGGCAGGAGCAGCATCTCTATCACCACTACCAAGGGCCCAGGACCTGAAGGGTACCATTTGGGGGGTTAGGATGCCCATCACACCAGCAGAGGCCAAGTGCAGGGTTCAAGGTCTGATTGACTCTCACAGGAGGCCAGCCAACTAGCCCTTGGAGGAGTCACTTCAAGTGGTCCTGTGTTCAAGGAGATGGTCCAGTTCTCCTTCAAGCAGCAAGTTAAGCCAGTTGTTCCAATATTTATACCTGGTGCCAGCCTTTCGGGGGCTGTGGGGGGGAATTAGACATCCTGGGATACTCCCACGTCTGGTCCTGGAAAGTTATTTCCTTCGCCTGCCAAGGTGCCAAGAAGTCTTGGGTGACATAAGGCTGGTGTCAGCTTCCTTAGTGTATGCTGGAGGCAAGTCCTTTGAAGTGTAAGTGATACAGGGAATAACTGCTTCTAGTCAACCTGGTAGGATAGGCCATCCTGCCTACAGCCAGTCCCTTTTGTCTCACTGTCTGGCATGAATTCACAAATCACAGAGCCATTCACAGTCATGTGACCCAGGACACTAGCAGATGGCACCAAATGGTTAGGGCAAGAAAATGCCAACTTTCTAAGAGTGGCATTTTCAGTATTGTCACTTAAAATCCTACTTTACCATTAAAGAGGATTTTAAATTAAAATGTATTTGTGTCCAAATCTGATATTTCTACCTGATCCCATTCAAAAGTTAGCACATATTAAATGTAATAAGGTAACCCAATGTTATCTAATAGAAGATATAGCTTTCACAATAGTGAAAAACGAATTTAGGAGTGTTTCACTACCAGAACTTGTAAAACCCACTTCTTATTTTTTTTAAATGCAAGTTACCCTGCATTATGGGCATTTAGACCCTACCTTAGAGGTCTCATATATTTATTAAAAAGGAAGGTTTAGGCTTGACATGAGGTTTATTTTGCCAGGTCTACATTTCAGTTTAATTCTGCACTACAGGCTGCAGTAGCAAGCATGAGACACATTTTGAAGTGCTACTTCAGTGGGTGGCACAATGAGTGCTGAAAGGCTCACTAGTAACATTTAATTTACAGGTCCCCTGAGTATTAATTAAATTAGATGTACCAATCAAATGTAAGCCAATTTCACCATTTTTAGGGAGAGCTCACAAGCTAACCAGCAGTGCTAGAGTCCTAATGTAGACAAAAACTGTAGGAAAGTTCCTCTTTTTGACATGTTTAGCCCACACATGTTTCGAATGGAAGTGCACAGGGTCCAAGCCAACCAGGTGCCCTGTGCCCGATCTCCTTTCCTAAACTGTAAAAAGAGTCCACGATTGGGACCATTTTAGCTCACATATAAGTCCCTAGTAAAAGGTACCCCTGGTACCAAGGGCCTTGTTGTTAAAGAGGGTCTCAAAGGGCTGCAGCACAAATTGTGCCACACTAAGGGACCCCTCACCAAGCATTTGCACACTGCCACGGCAGCCTGGATGTCTTGGTGCAGACAAAACTGAAGAGTCAACATGGCACACATCCCTGTGTGCCAGGCCCATAGAAACTGTATGAGATATAGGTAAGACATCCCTCTAGCAGGCCTTAGCCCTAAGGCAGAGTGCATTATATCGCATGTGAGGGCATATCTGAATGAGCAGATATGGCGCTGCTGTGGTACTAGGAAATCCACATACTCCTACTCAGGGGTCTTACCAATAGGTAGTCCATTCAAAAAGCAGCAAAGGAATTGACAGAGAATCTGAAATATGAAAAGACATCTTTATTATATACAACTGTGAGGCTACGTCGCCCAGCCACGCCTAAAAGCGACTGAATGAGATAGCCTGCCTTCATGGACTCCGCACAGTCCTTTTATACAGTTTTTTATGCCTTAGGCACATATTTGAAATACATTCCCAGAACGTGCACACAGATGCAAAACCCACTTTCAAGATAAGTCCAGGCCATAAACAATGTCCACATAATGAATACATTCTTTAGCTGACAAGGCCGGATAACCCCAAAACAGTAAGATCACAGCCCATGGCATAAATAGCTCATGGAGGCAGGAACAGGGACAGATGGAAGTAAGATAGGCAGGGTGTGTATGCGATGAAAAGGTTTATGGCATGTTGGGCCTTGATAATATCTTGCTCGGCCACTGGGAGAGGAACTGACCAAACAGGCTCGGCCTGGGGCAATGGCCTCACCTGGTCCAGGTCAGGAAAAAGTCAATCAAGGTGTACGTGGCTTTTTGGGATCGAATTTAGCTGTGTGTTATAGCCTATGTAAAGGGCAACACACAACATGGCTGCTGTACACAAAATGGATGCCCTACACACGCAGTAGCACAAAGGCCATATATGGCAGGACGAAGATGTTTGGTAGCAAATATTTCAACATAATAAACCTGCACTGATTCCAGTGTCAGATTTATGAAAATAGTGTGCACAGAGGACCCCTTAGAGGGGTCCCATGAAACCTACCAATCCCTAGTGTGGTCACTGACTGGCCCAAGCCAGCCTGCTACCACCATATAGTGTTCTGACCTCATGGGAGAGTGCCTGCACACTCTGAGGCCGAGAACAATGCCTTTCCTGGGTGGTGGTGTCTGGTGGTGTCCCTCAGGTCTGAAAGAGCCATCCATGGTGGGGAGCTTCAACCTTTGTAATGTGACCCCCAGCCTCTCCTGTTAGAGGGAGCAGGCCCCCTTACTGTCCTCATCCCCTTTTTGGTAGGAGGACAGGCAGGAAAACCTAAAAAAGAATAGGAGGCGTGCACCCCCCCTGCAACCCCCCCTCCTCTACAAACTTCACTCCTCAGGTGGTGGAGGCGAGGTGAAGTACACTTTTCAGTGCCAGCATCTTGAAGAGGGTAGGATTCCTCCAATCAGGAATATGTCACCCCACCACGTGGGGTGAGCATTTAGAGGGTGTAGTCTTCCTTAAGGTAAGTAGCCCATTGGCTACTGCCTGGCACTTCCTTTAAATGTCCCTAAATGTAGTATTTAGGTGGGCCCCTGAGCCTGAACTTCAGTTTTTGATGACCTAAGAAGAGGCAGACACCAGAGTCGCAACAGCAGAGAAGACTACAGAGAACTGACTTGGCTGTAGGCCTCGACGATCCTGCGCCAAATGACAACTCATCCTGTAGCTGAGGTGGGGCGGATCCAAGATGGCGGAGTGAGGATCCGCGCTAGCGGCTCGCCTGAGAGGCTCTGACCCTCTCCTTTCCTTTTCCGAGAACAGTGACCTTGTGATTTGAGATGCAGTGAATTCATCGCATGTGGAGAAAACAATAAACGCCGCTGAAAACGTTAAGGAAAACTTCAACATCTATCTATGTACCTTGGCGGCAGCGGCATATATCGGAACAAAAGCGCCAATATCCTCTTTACTAACTTTAGGAGGCTCTGCTTTCATAAACTGGGAGCTACGCGACAGGATGCCCATGCTTAGCCTTCCAGACCCGGCAAGCTTCCTCCGACGTGTGCTCCGTGTTTGGATCAGTGGCTCGGGCTTCAACTGGATTGGTCTGAGCCTTCGTGCTGCTACCTTCGGTGGCTGGCGGCGGCGGAGCAAGATGTCACCCAAGGGTCCGAACCTCCCCCGAACAACTAGGAGCAACAAACAAGCTACTTCGACTCTCTCCACGGTAGCTCCTGTAGTAAGCTTACCGTCATCAACTACTGAGGAGCCGGACACAGAAAATCACGATGTTGAGGAGGCGGGTGATGCCGCTGCTCATGGCGGTAATAACGGCAGAGAAAGCAACAGTGCAAGAGATACGGAACGGTTACCGGCACAACCAGCGTCGACCTCCAAAAAACAGAATCAAGCAGGAGACCAGGCACAGGGCAAAGGCAAGCAGGTACTGAAACTTCCAATATTGGGCAAAGACGCTAAAAACTTACATCCTAAATCAATTAAGGCTGGGGCTAAGCAGGCAGTTAAAACGGGGGCTCTGATAGAAGAAAGCAAAGGCGGGGTGTGCCCTTTAGCAATTACCTCTACGAGTGACCTCCATAAATCTACTCCAGCTACCTCACCTTCAAGCTCTATTCAGGAAGGGTTTCTCCCTACATCTAAAGACCACGGCACTACTGCAGTACAAGTGGAAGTACGAATCAACCCGTCAACAGCCGGGTTGCCGGCTTCGGTGTTGTTGTCAGATAACTCAGGCCGAGCCCCGTGTAAGGGGAATGTGGGGGGCATTAATTCACCCACAGCACAGGACGTAGATATAAGAACTGTCCCCCTACCTTTGAATGAGACGGATGAGGCCATCGTGGTCAAAACCAAGGAGGCTATCCCCCCTGAAAAACAACCAGGGACTGAAGCGCATATGGGGCAAACAGATGGAATGGCTGATATCGATATCGATACGGATATTGAGTTGGACTCTTATGAAGATTATGAGGCGGAATCCGATGAGAACCTTAATGATAGTGGATCTAACCCTCCAGGGGGGGGGTCTGCAAGGCTAAAAATAAGCGAAAAACCAAAAGGGGGAACAAGGTTTGTGGAACATCAATAAGACTTAAAAGCAACACCAAGCAAACGCAAAGAAAACCCCTGCAGGTTAAGAGTCCACTGAGAAAATGGATAGAAGCAAAGGGCTTAGTCAAAACCATGGCGTTAAGACTCTCCGGGGCGAGTCCTCCAGACCCCATGTCCATAGGATCCTCCCCAGACAAAACAACCCCTACGAATAATACGGTCAACACTATTAGCCCACACCCGGTGGAACTGCCGGCGGAATCAATTGTACAGGGACCAGGGGGGTCTACTACTTCCAGATCATCTGTGTTACCACTAGTACCGGCAGGGGACGTGGTCAATGTAGACACATCGGCCTCTGTCAGTAAGCATCAGATGCCACCCACCGAACCTATTACTGTACCATCATCTAAAACGGCTCCCGAGGGCACTTATTCAGAAGCGCCGCTAAGATCCGTCTCGGTGCTCGCAGTGGCCAACCAGTCACCATTGGATGAAATACTACAAATATTAAGTAATCAACGGGCCGAGGCGCAAGAATATTACCTCCAATTGATGGAGGATAACAATAAGATGCAGTCCTCTCTTTTTGAACTCACGGCAAAGATCGGTGGGATCTCGCTAGAAACAACTGAGCTACAGCAGCGGCTGGTGGAGGTGGAAGAGACCACCACTAAGGTGGTCGTGGCAACCGAGAAACATGACGATCAGATTTCTGGACTTCAAAGGAAAGTTGAAGATTTGGAGAACAGACAAAGACGTTCTAACCTGAGATTATTTGGGATCCCGGAAAAATCGGAGGGTTCTGATCCAAGGGCTTATGTTGTTGGTATACTCAAGAATGCTTTCCCCGACTTGGCCGACTGGGATTGGGACTCACAGATTCAACGGGCCCATCGTTTGCCATTATTTCAGAGAAACAAAGATGCACAGTTCCCCCGTCCGTTTTTAATTTATTTTGGTAACTTTCTTTTGCGCCAGGCAGTCTGGCAGAGAGCACGCCCTAACTCCCCAATCTTGGTCGGGGAGATGCCGCTCTTCACTCGCTCAGACTTAAGCAAGGATACTATGGACAGACGGTGGCATCTCCGCAAAATGATAGATCCCATTAAAGCCTGTGGTGCCCAGATATTTCTGCAAGAACCTGCGCGCCTTAAAGTTATTAAAAATGGGCGAACATATTTTCTAAACGATACTAAGGAAGCTGAAGCCTTTTTAGCCAATATTAACTCAGATAAAAATTAGAGACAGATTAACATAAGAGTTATGTAGGGATTTTTTTCCCTCTTTCTTTTTCTGCTCTTTCTGCTTTCTCCTGGGGTGTTTTTTTTTAGGGGGCTGATAAATTGCTGAGGCGTTTGGGAAGTTAAAGAGCAGTTGTCTGGAGGGTCAACTCTAATTTATCGACGATCAGGCTACCCTTTTTTTTTTTTTTTTTGTAGGTCTATTATGGTTCACGACAAGGAAGGGGGGGGGGTCGGGGCCCGCTGGGGCGATCCTCTACACGAGCTGCCTCTCCAACGGCAGCTGAAGCTGAAGGGTGGTTCTTCCCCGGCCGGGGTAGGTACCAGGGGGGGCAAGGAGGGAGGGGGGACCTTCTCCGTAGGTCTTGGTGGGAGGGGGGCGGGTGAGGGGGAAACAGCTAAAACAAGTTTACAGGCTGACAGGGATTTGATTGAAGATGGACAGGACTTGGACACTATGGAACTGAATGTGAAGTATATTAGATGCGGTATTAATTGCTTGAGAAATAGAGACTGTACGATGTTTTTGTTTCATTTTTTGCTTTTCTTTATATATAATTATCAATGGTAATTGTTAATTGGGAGCTTGGACCGATGCTTTCGCCATTTTATAAATGCATGAAATAAAATGCTTAGCTTGGAATATAGCGGGTTTGAACAGTAAAGGCAAGAGATCCCTGGTTTCTGAAGAGCTAAAATTATATAAACCGCATTTTTGTTTGCTATCAGAAACTCATCTCATTTGGAAAAACAGGAAACTACTTAACCAATTAGGATACGAAATTATGGTGTGCTCGTCTGCTGGGACACCTATAAGAGGGGTAGCTATACTCAAGGACAGGCGAGTTAGGGCTGAAGTGATGCAGACCGCTTATGATAAGGATGGCAGATGGGCAATAGTCCAACTTAAGTATGAAAATGATATATTCGTATTATGTGCAGTGTATGGATCAAACCTAGATGAACCAATGCTTTTTGATCAATTGAATATTAAACTCCTGGACTGGGTGGGGGAAATTATAATTATGGGCGATTTCAACTGCATTATGGATTATAATCTGGACACAACTAGACCCAATAGCCACCAACGGATGCATAAGACTAGGGCAGCCATATTAGATATTTGTCGTATACATAATATTAAAGATGCCTGGCGACATTTAAACCCAAGCCGATCTGGGTATACTTATTATTCGGCACCTCACAAATTGTGCTCCAGACTAGATATGGCTCTAGTCAGCGACAATTTATTAAAGACCTGCTCTATGATCCTCTGCCCTCGCATCTCCTCCGACCATAATGCTATAATTATATCATTTTCTACATCACTTAGCAAGGCCCCTTCCAGGATGTTCTCCTTTCCCAGATATCTTATCTTAGATTTATCTTATATTTCGCAGCTGAAATCTCATCTTACTGAGTTTATTAGTATTAATAAGAACTCGGCCTCGTGTCTTGTAGTATGGGACGCTTGCAAGGCGGGTATAAGGGGCTTTACACAGGCTTATGTGTTTAGACAAAATGCCGAACTTAAGCAATGTCGAGCTTTGGTAATATCACAAATATCTAATCAAGAAGAGCAATTGGCCTTGGCACTTCGACATAACTTGCCAACTGTTATGGATATTAATCTTAAACTTAGTGCATTAAAAAACGACGCAAAGAAAAGTTTCTACCAGAAACACAGTGCAAACATCCACAAATATAAAATAGCGCAATACGAGGGCGGGGAAAAGATTGGCCGCATTTTAGCCTATAAAGTGGCTGAATCCAGAGCAGGCTCCTTAATTTCTAATATCCGGGGGTCAGACAACAACATATATAACAAACCGCAGGAAGTGCTAGAGCAATTTGCTAGTTTCTATAAAACCCTATATACCCCAGAGAATCAGCCAGATCCCGACCTTATACGGGATTATATCGAGGAATACGTACCGTGCACAGCTGATAGCTTAGACCTGAGCTCTCTGTCTGAGGATTTAACTATGATAGAGTTACATCAGGCTATTAACTTCTTGCCCGCGGGTAAAGCAACAGGGGAAGATACTATCCCGCTGGAGTTATATAAGGCCTGTTTACCCGAACTAGACATGTTATTATTAGAAGTTATGCAGTCAGTAATGACGAATGGAAAGGCACCTAAATCATGGAATAGGGCGAAAATAATATTTTTTCTAAAAAAAGATAAACCAAAAGAAGAGAGAGGGTCTTATCGACCAATATCACTGATAAACACAGATGCAAAAATATTTGCCAAAATTCTTGCGATTAGACTGGTACCTATTATGCCTCAACTTGTTAATATACAGCAACATGGTTTTATCTCTGGGAGAGACACTACCTCACATGTAAATACGGCTATTACGGCTTTTGATGTTGCAGAGATAGAATCCACCCCACTAGGCATGATCTTGTTAGATGCAGAAAAAGCATTTGATCGAGTGGGGTGGAACTATCTCTGGAGCACGCTGTCTAAAATAGGGTTTAGTGGAAAGTTTCTGAGGGGCATACAGGCTCTATACGATAATCCCATCGCCTGCACCAGTTATAATGGTCTAACCTCCTCGGATTTTCCAATTCTGCGTGGCACGCGCCAGGGCTGCCCTCTCTCACCCCTTTTATTTGCTCTTTCTTTGGAACCTTTTCTAATGGCTCTTAACTCCCAAAATTTGATTGTGCCCTTTAACTCCGGTTCTCAAGAGCTTAAACTGACCGCATATGCGGATGATATTGCTGTTATACACATAATATAAATGAGGCCCTAAAAGGAATTATACTAGAGGCTATTAAATTTGGGAAAGTGTCTGGTTACAGGCTCAATGTACAGAAGACGCAAGTTGTTGCCAATTATTCTCCTTCTACGGCTATTCCAGAGATCTGCAAGGTAGCTACCTATCTTGGTGTCAAAATTACGGCTAAAATACAAGAAATAAACCACATTAACTATAATGAGCTAATCAAATCTACTGCTCTACTCTTAAAGAAATGGCATAGGCTACCTTTGAATATCATCGGCAGAATTAATCTTATTAAGATGAAGGTATTACCTAAGTTCCTATATTTATTCCGATCTATCCCATTGGCATTGAACAACCGGTTTTTTCAACAATTGGATGGTGTTTTAAATAGCTTTATTTGGGGCTACAAAAAAACAAGAAGATCGCTGAAATATCTGAAAAATAGTACGAGTAAGGGAGGGCTTAACTTCCCAGATTTTAAGTTGTATTTTGGTCTTCGTTTTTTTTACGACTACGCTCTTTACTTCATAAGGAAGGAACCATATTTTTTCATCACCTCATGTTGAAGCAAGATTCAAACATGTTTTTGTTTAGAGCAAACGACCCCAATTACTTCAAGAGGGTAAGGTTTAAGACGGCCAGGGACATAATAAAGATATGGAAGAATGTATTGACATATTGCAGGACTTCATTTTTTTCACCCGAAGCTACCACTATGGGGCAATCCAGGTCTCCCAAGAGTATTCTCTGACAATATTAATAACATAGGGGCTGAGAAGGGAGTAAATACCTTGGCTGATTTATATGGCCCACAGGGATTTGCTGACTTTAATTTGCTTAAACTTACATATGACTTACCGGAAACTGCTAGATATAAACACTTACAGATCCATGATTTTCTAATCAATAAAGAAAAGATTCGAAGTATCATGGATTGTGACATTTGGACATGCTTATATTCCAAAAAAAACAAATCAGTTATTAGTGGGGCCTATAAACTATTATCAAAATATAAAACAAACGACATGCCTAAACTAACGGAGAAATGGGGGGCCCAATTTGGCTTCAATGTTACTCTGAAACAAATCGAGAACTCTTTCTCTAATATCAACAAACTAGTAAGATCTTCTAGTCTTAGGCTTTAGCAGTTTAGAACAACCTGTATGCTTTATTATACTCCTGAAAGAATTGTTAGATGGTCCCCTAATCCTGATTTTGCAGATCGTACAAAATGTCCTAAATGCTCTGTGGTAGCTGCTAATCTAGTTCATATGTTATTTTCCTGCCCCAAGCTTAAGACCTTCTGGGACGCGGTTCAAGACATTTGCAGAATTAAGAAGATTGTGCTGCCCGTTTTCACTGCCCCCTTAATTTTGCTAGATTGCCAGTTTACCCCAATCTCACAGTCTTCTAACCGTTGCAAGAGCCTGGATTGCCACAGATCCACCTACCGTTTGGGACTGGTGGGCTTTAGTAACGGAAATACACGCCATGGAACTTGCCCTAGCAAACCTAAGGGGAGGTCGTTCTTTGACCAAATTCGAAAGAATCTGGGGAACTTGCTTTTCAACATGATATAATTCTGTCAAATTCTATTTTCTCTGACTCATTATGAAATCTATATAATTTTTTTTTTCTCTCTTTTTTTTTTTTTATATTCCATAAATCTGGATGTATATTATCTTTTGCTGTCCCTGATGATACTCTTTGTGCTCTCCTTAATTATTTATCTGCTGTATAATTTAATTCTTAATGTCCTGGATATATGTATTATTCTCCTGTCAGCTTAAGATAAAAAGAAAAAAAAAAAAAAAAGATAAATATAGACAACTCATCCTGCAGCCAGCGAACAACAGACTCCTGGGAGAACTGACTGCCTTCAATAAAGATCTAGATTCCAGAGAACAGCAGACAAGTTCACCAAGCAACCATCTTCAAAGTAAGGACTCTGTGATCTGAAGAACCACAAAGCCTGCCCCAGGTTCCATCTCTGCACCCAAGGCCTCCGGCCCGAGTCTAAGTGGCCCACCGGTTCCAGCAAGGTTCCCCAGCATTCCAGAGTCCATCAAAAACTGACCACTCCTGGACTCCTCAACGTCGCTTGCAGCCTCTGCATGGAGAACCCCCAAACGCGACTTGCTTACGTAAGCCGTTTCAGACACCAAAAGGCACCCCTGCACCTGTCTGTCCTGGGCCTTGGTGAAGAGGACAAAAGGCATCCCTACATCCCCAAGCATCGCAACTTACTTCTGCAGCTGTAGTTTCCTTTGATTAGCCTCCTGGCCTTAACCTGCAGCCCTTGTTCGATTTGGCTGTTCTCCAATGCCTTGCATTGGCCACCCGACTCAGTGTTGGCACCCTGCCATTCCTGTGCCGATGGTGGTGTAGTGTTGATGCTGCTTTGGGCCCCATCCAGTGATTGCTTCAACCAGTGGCGGCTCGCATCGGTAACGCTGTGCGGCAGAGAGGCATTGCGGGGATCGGGGTGGGCGGGGCGGGGGTAGGGCGGGGTGCAGGGATAGTGGAGTCCGACATTCGACAACAGGTATGTATTTATTTATTTACGTTTACCTTTGACGTCGTATGTCGGACTCCACTACCACCACAGCATTACCGCTGCGAGCTTCCACTTGCTTGAACTCCTGGAGACCCCCCTCTAAGCCACTGCTAGTCACCTGCAAGCAGCCTCTGACTGATTGCCCAGCGTCCTCATTGATTTGTAATGGGCGCCGACCCTGAACTTGAACCATGCACCCAGCCGCCCCTGTGCCGCTGGTGGTGCACTGTTGGTGCTAAACTGAACCTTGCCCAATACGGACCTTAAGTTCCGAAGACTGGTCTTGTAAGCCAAAGTTATCCCTGTGTATGCTGAATATTTCCTTCCTCCAATAGGTTAACATTGCAAAGTCTGAACATTTACTGTGTCCTTCTTTGAAACTGAAAAGTGTTTCTATTGAAAAAAGTATCTATGACGAAGTTCTGTGGTTCTACAAAATAAATATAGCCAAGTATTATGTTTATAAATTTGTCTGGGATTTATTCATTGAGTGTGTGTCTCATTTATTGCCACTGTGTGTACAACAAATGCTTAACACTACCCTCTGATTAGCCTAATTGTTCAGCCACACTACCACAAAAGAGAGCATTAGCGTTATCTACTTTAGCCTCTGTAAAGCCTCTGGGGATCCACTGGGCTCTCTGCACCCTATACCTCTTTTTGGTATAGTATATAGAGAGCCAGCTTCCTACTAAAACTAATTCAGGATGCTTGAAGGCAAAAGGTTTGGGGGAAGACCACACTAAGGATGTCAGATCTACCACTCACCATAATTCACACACGTAAACTGCACACACATTCTCCATACATGCCTCTTACAACTTACCCAGAAACCCATAGTTATTTGCAGGCAGTTGACCTTCATAATTCACTTTAAAGAGCTTATATTGTGTGAGGCTATCTTCAGGAGTATTACCACATAGTACAGTTCGAAATACTAGCGATTGAAAATAAAAATACATTTGATTTTCATGGGTTTCCACATATTTTCCTCACACATGCCATCAAGTTTTTGGAGTAGTTGACCAGGATAACCTGTATGCATCGAGCATGGAGATTATTCATCACGAGCCTGAGCTCTTTACGCTGCAGTGATTATGATGCCCTTTCGGCACTACATGGCTTCCATGCAGAATAAGGGATGCTCCAATTTCAAAAGTGGTGTTGAATTTAAACACTTTCTGGAGTAGGAAGTCTCAACTAACTGTGCACGGTTCTTGCTGGTGCAGAGGTGAGTCTTCTAGCTCCCTCCCAAGACCCTTTTTCTTGGCAGGTGGTGTGAATACCCTGTCCCCTCCCCAAGGAGGTGGAAGTACATGCATGAACGAAGGTTGACCCCTTCTTTCAAATTAAATGGTATTACCTATTTTCACATTCTTAATTAACGCAAGAAGTACCTCTGCTTATGGTGGGAAACCAACATTGGCAGTAAAATCACATTCATTTTGTTCCAGTGTTGCCCATTGCTTCTTTTTCAAAGTTATGTGTCAGGTGACAGGCTTCCTGCAAAAACACAAAGTTCACTTTTAACTGTACCTGAACTACTGTCATTTGAGTGTCATATTTTCGCCCCAAAAAAGATACGTTCATAGAAGTGGCTTTGGACTCTAGCATGAGAAAGGCCTTCCCTCCTCCTTAGAAGGTAATGACCAGCAGCAACACAGTGGGACACTTCCTGAACAACAAGTCTGACAACCAAACAGCACTAGAGACTTTTGGGACTCCGATAATCCTGCATTTTGGTAGTACCCTGACCCGGCTTTTCATGTGTTGCTGCAATCCCATCTCATAGAGCACTGACAAGCTATGAGAAGACAGAAAGAGATCCCAGACCATCCATCTGTGGACCCGGCTTGGAAGGGTGGGGACCTGCTCCCCAACCTGTTGATGTGTTGCTCCTTTTGCCTGTTCTATCTGCAGCTAGCTGTCCCCAACAACTATTCAAATTATTGGCGGGTGGTCATATTTTGTGGATTTCAAAATTAGTGTCATGATACATTCTTAGACATAAATGTGTTGGAGAGGATAGCATTCTTTTTAAGGTTAAAGTACTGCATGAACACTCTCTGGCTTAGCTCTACAAGGTTTGCTTTCCTACCCACAGGTGACACAAGTGAACTTAGTTTCATGTACAAACACTGACTGTGAAAGACAGTTTTTTTTTGTTTGTTTGTTTTTTTTTTTTTAGCCCTGCCGAACTTTACCCAATACATAGTCGAAGTGGGGTCAATGCAATGCTTTTGGGCTACTAACAGTCTCAGGGACACAGTGGTGATCAGAAACAAACCGTTTCCATTCTTCTCAATCATACAAACAGGATGGGCTAAGAAAAAGACACTTTAACTAAAAAGAGCATTTATTTCAACAGGTGCACCCTGTTGCTCAACACATCTAAAATAACCACAGAATAAGATAAAAACAGCACAAATGCACGTTGCGAACAAGACTAAAATGAACATTTCTAACAGGTTTCTGGATTATATTTTAAACCATAACACCCTAAAACCTACTTCTATGCGCTACGATAGGAGAGCATGGAAAGTAGAATAAATTGCAACTAGATTTTCTTAGGGAAGATGAGTGCACTGCATACCTTATTTACAGTAAATCAATGTAATTTTCAGGAGTCAGGAAGGCCTGTTCCGTGCTAAAGGGAATTGCCCATTTAGCATCAACATCAACTCCTTCCGGGATAAGGCTCGAGATCAGCTTTCAGCGGAAAAGTGTGATATGGCGGCATCATCTCTGGCAGGCTAGGTAGTCTTCTGGTCTAGCAGTATCTTGCTCTTGATAATCTGACACGAAGGACATCTCTTGACAAGTGGTCAAGTGACAGTCCTTATATACTGTATCTGATCTGAGATGGAATTTACAATGTCACCTTTGAAATTTTTGATATAACTAATAAACATCAAAATGCTAGTATAAGATGCATTCCTTTATACATACATGGTGAAAATAAAACAATTGAGAATACACTGTTTTGGTTATTGTTCTTTGTTTGACCTTGAAATTGAGATAACAAGGAACTTGTTCCAGACTGATGTCATATCAAGTGTTTTTTTTGTCTTTATCTAAATTATTTGACACTTTCACGGTAGTTGGTGATTATAGTCCAGGCATCAGTTTTATCTCACCTGGATTACTGTAATGCCCTCATGCTAGGCTCCAATATGACGGTGATAAATAGGATGCAAAGAGCACAGAATGCTGCTGCTCGCGTTCTGTTCGCCCTACCCAAAACCTGTCACATTTCCCCTTTTCTTCGGCGACTGCATTGGCTGCCGATACAGCAACGTATTCAATTTAAGACCCTCTGCCTTACCCATAAAATCTTGTATAGCGCTGGCCCCCAAACCCTGCAAGGACTCTGTTCCTTTTATACTCCCATGCGCGCACTTCGCTCAGCGGACCTTTCTCTAGCTTGCACTGTCAGGATTCGGAGGAGTAGAGCCGGCGGCCGCTCCTTCAGGTATCTGGCCCCTAAGCTTTGGAATTTCATCCCCCCAAAAGCTCGGGCCACTTCAAATCACCTGCAATTCCGAAAACTGATAAAAACTTGGCTGTTTGCGTCCATCTAGTACATCCTCTGACGCACTAGCCTCTGACATGTCCGCAGCGCTGGGACGCCCCGTTGCTGGGGTAGCCATGCGCTATGCAAGTTTCCATAACATAACATAACATAACATAAGGACAGACAACATTTTCTCAAAGGCAGACGTTGATTTTTCAGAAATACAGAAAATGGAGTTGTGGCCTATTTAAAAACTGAATCCAGGCCTACTCTGAATGGAGTCAGGCTTTATATCTTTACATCATAAGTTTTCTGGCCAATGCTTGACCCAGAGTGGCGATGGTCACCACAGATATAACACAACACTCTTTCATATAAAGAAAAGAGGGTACTCCTAAATTACATCTATGCTGGCTTGCAACAGCTATGTGGCAGTGGGTGCTGCGGCAAGGTATGTTACTGCTGATCTTCCACATTATGGCAATAAACAACTCCAGAACAGACTAGCCGAGCAGGCATTTCTACTTATCAGACAAGTGGAAGAGTTTGCAGTCCTGAACTTCAGGGCTTTGATGCTTGTGGTAATCCCCCCACATATGCAGTTGCATTTCACCTCAACTTGGTCAGTCTGTATATTGGATGGAAAGATGGCCAGGCAACAGACAGGTTGGAGCCATTTCTTTACGCTTTTCACCCCTCTAAACTGAAGGGCCCTTCAGATGATCAGGAAGGCCTTAGTATGCAATGTGGTCCTAGGTATTCTGGCCTGGCCTTTTTAGCACTTGAACCCTCTCTAACTTTATAGAGGGACTACTTCCACCTGCCCATCCCTTCCATCACTCAACTTGGGACACGGATCCTAGTGAGCTGATTTTCTAGACTCTGAACCAAAATACCTGTGGAAAAAGGCATAGCCACTCCTCCTTCAAGTATAATCCCCAGGCAAGATAAGAAAAACAAAAATTATATGAGAGGAGTTCAATCAACTCTCATTAGTCCAGTACAATGTAAGAAGTTAGAGAAACCATTAGCAAGTAAGCATTCACAAATTGTTTACTAAACAAAATGTGGATGGGATAATCATTTCCTCTGTGTCCTTAACAGAACTGAAAATTCAAACTGTGAAAGGTAGAAAAATTTAGTATTCTATGTCAGGACCAGAGGCGAACATTTTACTTTAAAAACAATTTTTTTTAAAACAATTTTTATTAGAAACAAAAGCCGCAGCAAGGACATTGCATTGACAGCTCGTATACAGGTGGTCATGAGATTACATTATTCACCCATCCTCAATTCGGCAGAGGTACAGGACAGTACATTCCAAATCAAATTTCAAAGCTTTATTCGACAGCATGTCATCAAAGCAATTATGCATCCTAAAACTACACTATAAATACTCCAAAGTTAAATTCATCATTTTTAAAAAAACTCATTAAACCATGGTGCTGTCGCTTACAGGGATTAAAAACAATTTATACAAAAAAATTAAAATAATTCGTTTAAACGTTGGTTAAAAAATTGATCGTACATTGCTTGTTGTGGAAAATTTCATTGGCTAGCCTCTAGGGACTGAAAGGAACGGGTGTGCAATCTGATGTGAGTATTCTTAGGGCCTCTACAAAACTGCGTGTTCCCAGGTTTATGCACACAGATTTTATCCACTTACGACGGGGGTTTATATAAAGGGGACATACAAACAGCAGGTGGGGTACATTCTCAATCATATGTTTACAATAATGACATTTGTCATTCTGGTTTACCGACCATTTATAAGTAAAAGCTTTTACTGGGAGGGTCCCAATTCTAAGTTGAAAATACAATGTTCTTTCATAGGGCCTTTCTATAATATCCCAGTAAGACTCACACAATGGTAGGGGTTTAATATCAAGAAAACGACCAGTTAACTCTGTGTTGGATCCAGTACTAAAGGCAGACGACCAAACCATGTTCCAGTACATTTTTTTCAGGGTTATCTTTGACGGGAAGCTTGAGGCATTTGGGTCGTCCCATGGGTAATCTAGTTCCAAGTTTGTCAGTAAGCCCCTTATTTCTTTGAGCCACCGGATAGAATGAAATCGATCTGCCCTAGTAATGTCCTTCAGGGCAGTGGCATAATGAACTAGTTCAGGAGTTGTCATGATCCGTCTCTAATATAATAAGGGACGTAACCGTGCCAAATCCTCTATTTCTTCCTGCCAAGATCATATACAAGCGGTACAGTGGGGGTACTTTGGGGGACCCCAACTAGACGACGTAGAAACCTATTCTCGGCTAAATTTAATTGGTTCAAATTGGAAAATCCCCACAGTTCCGAACCGTACAGAGAGGCACTTATCACCTTCATGTTATATATTTCTAGGGCCGGGGTGATTGGCTTGGTCTGAGAAGCTTTGTGTTTAAGGGCTACTACACCCACCAGCTGATGGAATTTTAAAACAGCCATATCAATATGGTTTTTCCAGCTCATATTACTCTGAAGGCATATTCCTAAATATGTAAAAGCCTCAACCTGTTCCAGTGGAATACCATCACAGTTAATTGTACCTTTGAATGTCTTCCGCTGATTCAGGGACATGAACTTGGTTTTGGAGGTGTTTATCTCAAGTCCACGCATCTGGCAGAACTCTCAAAACGCATTTACTGCCTTCTGGAGCCCACTTGGAGTCCGAGAAACTATCAGCGTGTCGTCCGCAAACATGAGAACTGGCACGCTTGCCCCAGCCAATACAGCAGCATCGGTGGGGGAGCGGCTTAGATGGTCTACTATGCCGTTGATGTATAGGGAAAACAGCGTGGGTGCCAGGACACACCCCTGCCGAACACCACGTTCAACAGGGAATGAGTCGGTCACCGCGCCCTGTGCCCCCCATCTGATTCTTGCATAGTTGTTCTCATGCAAGCGGACAAGTAACGTTAACAGTTCCGGGGCCATCCCTGCTTCAGCTAGAACACTCCGAAGTTTGGGACGGGGAACTAAATCAAAAGCTGATTTCAGGTCTACGAACACTGCATAGAGTGTCCCATTAGTTAAGGTCACATTCCTCCAGTAGAGAGCTATGAAGAAAAAGACCTGATCAACTGAACTAGTACAGGGTCGAAACCCGGCTTGGTAAGGGGACAAAATATCTTTTTCTTCTATCCAAGATTGCAATTTGTTTTGCACTAAACGACCTATTATTTTTTGGGCCGAGTCAATAAGACTGATAGGTCTATAATTACTAGGTAGTGATTTGTCACCCTTTTTAAAAAACGGAATTATTTCCGCGCCTTTCCATGAAGAGGGGATTGGCGCTCCCCTAGCCACAGAATTAGCTAACCACTCAAAATACTGACACCAAGATGGACGATCACTTAAAAACACATCGGCAGGAATGCCATCCATTCCAGGGGCTCTGCCCCCTGTCACACAGTCTAGCGCTAAACTGACATCTTTAGTTGTGAATAGCTGACACTGATAAAAGACTGTGGGGGGTAGTGGGCACTCTCCTTCAGTAAGTTTACAGGCATATTGTGGTCTGAAGAATTCAACCCATTGGTGTATGGCGACGTTATTTTGCGGGGTCTGTGCTGTCCCTCCTCTATCCCACTTAACTATAGCCCAGAATTGCTTTTGATCCTTTGCTGTACAAGCAGTTTTCAGATCGCGCCACTGATCCTCATCCCACTGTTTTTTGGCTGCTTTCTGGGCTTTCCTATATGTCTCCCTAGCCTTTCTCACACCTAAGATATTCCTGGATCTAAGTTCAACACTTAGGTCCTGGCGGGCTAATTTACAAGATTGGTTGTACCACCCCTCCTCAGGTAGATTTTTACCGATCTTAACTGGTTTTTTGGTCTTCCTAAAGAACCCCTGGAGCTTAGTAAAGAAATGTGTGTGAACCTCTAGCATAATTTGGGGAAAATTTTGCTTGCTACTATGGATATTTATGTTTCCCACTTCTTCGATCACCACTTTTTTAAGGTCCTCCAGCTTCTCTGGACTCTCAATTAATCTGCCCCATTTAATATGGCGCAGGTTATTCGAGGCAACAATATCTAGGGTGACTTTGCCACCCCCCCATGTTGGGTTCTCTAGACCCCTTTAGTGCTTGGAATTCCAAGCAGAGTGGGTTGTGGTCACTTTCCAACCTGTTTTTTACTGTCATATCAATCAATCGATCCCATCCTCTGATGTCCACCAGGAAGTAATCTATTCGACTGGAAGACCTGCCGTTGTCGAATGTTTTTCCCCCTGGCGATCTGACTGGGTACGCCCATTGGCTGCTCTGAGTCCTCTCGCTAGACATAAAGCCTAAAGTTTGATAGCTACAGCTGACCACCTTCTAATTACAGGTAGATCAAGCTGAGGGACACCCCATTTACTGTCCTCCTCAGCAGCAAGAATTTGATCCTCCTGTCCAAGTGGTTCAAAGGTTGTGTTGACATCACCTCCCACAATAATAGACAACTGGGTTGGGAGACCCTCAAGTTGGAGGTCAAGAGCAGAGATTACTTCTGATGTTTGACCTCCCGCTACCCCCCTAGCATAAATGTTAAAGATTGCCACCCCCTGGCCATTATCCCATGTGATATTAACTGGCAGTATATCGTTCGATGGGGAATTGATTTGCTGAATTTTACAGCATAGTGATTGGCGAATCCAAATTATCAGGCCCCCAGATGGGCGCCCTTTGGGTTTTTTTGTAGCAAGAGCGTGAACATTAAGGCACCCCAGACGGTGTACTGGGATCAAAGACCATGATTCCTGGAAAAGAATGATGTCAAACTGGTCGATAAAACTGCACCATTCTGGAGATGTTAGCTTATTACTAATTCCTGCAAGGTTCCAAGAGAGAAAGGTCACCCCTGCCTCGACTGCCGAAAAGCAGAGAGGATCCTGTGATGTTAATATGCTTTGGTTATCACCCTCCCTCCCAGACTCAGGTTCTGTATTAATGGCTGAATAGTCTGGTATCTCTGGTGGTGATACCTTACGTCCCAGGCTGTCACATATCTCTGATGGATTAGAGCAGATCAATTGTTCAGGGTCAATGTTCTCTGTCAACCTCCCTGGGAATATGGAGCCTCCCAGCCTTTGTATTCGGGGCGTTGGAGTGCCATTAGTGAGAGTAATCCCCTGAACTGTGGAAGCACACTTTCTACCAGACTCGGCTAGTTCCTTATACGCAATGCTATCGGCCCACTCAAGTCAATCACATTCATTCAGGTCTGACAAAACCCCATACCTATTTTCCAAGCTGATTCCCCAATCGCTAGTTTGGGCACTAGTTCGAGCATCCCTACCCTATTTATTTAACACTGGGTTCCATTTTGGCCTTAGTATGCTAGAATTCGCTGCACTTCCTTTTGTACAATAAAACAATTTGAGCGTAAGTGGAACTATGGAGGTACTTCTACGTTGCGGGGGGAATATATTTGCCAGAACATTAGGAAGTACATCTGATCTAGAGAAGTTCAAGACTATACAATCTCCCTTGAACTTTTTCGGACGGTTCCCTATCCAGGCTACCCTTCTTGCCATGTTAATTTCCCCAGCTAGCTGCTGTTTACCCCATGGGTATATTTACAACAAGGGGTGGTGATGGACAGAGTCTCTGAATTAAGCAGAATACTCTCACCCAGTCAAGAGATCAGGGCTAAATCCAACACCGTTTTTTAGCTCATTGCACTATCCCAGTTTCAGAACCTGGCTGTATGCAAATTAGTCTGTCCCTGGCCCAGTGCATCATGGGAACAGGGCAGACCAGACTACAAAAGCCAATTCTTACACTGGGAAGGAAACAAGCTTCCGGGGACCGGTTTCTGGCATTTCAGCCGTCTTCGGCCCGGCTTGCTTGAATCCTGATGGTGCAATGAGCAAGGGACTCACATCTGAGTATACCCTTCCACGCTTAGGGTGGACAAAAATATTTACAACAAGGGGTGGTGATGGACAGAGTCTCTGAATTAAGCAGAATACTCTCACCCAGTCAAGAGATCAGGGCTAAATCCAACACCGTTTTTTAGCTCATTGCACCATCCCAGTTTCAGAACCTGGCTGTATGCAAATTAGTCTGTCCCTGGCCCAGTGCATCATGGGAACAGGGCAGACCAGACTACAAAAGCCAATTCTTACACTGGGAAGGAAACAAGCTTCCGGGGACCGGTTTCTGGCATTTCAGCCGTCTTCGGCCCGGCTTGCTTGAATCCTGATGGTGCAATGAGCAAGGGACTCACATCTGAGTATACCCTTCCACGCTTAGGGTGGACAAAAATATTTACAACAAGGGGTGGTGATGGACAGAGTCTCTGAATTAAGCAGAATACTCTCACCCAGTCAAGAGATCAGGGCTAAATCCAACACAGTTTTTTAGCTCATTGCACCATCCCAGTTTCAGAACCTGGCTGTATGCAAATTAGTCTGTCCCTGGCCCAGTGCATCATGGGAACAGGGCAGACCAGACTACAAAAGCCAATTCTTACACTGGGAAGGAAACATGCTTCCGGGGACCGGTTTCTGGCATTTCAGCCGTCTTCGGCCCGGCTTCCTTGAATCCTGATGGTGCAATGAGCAAGGGACTCACATCTGAGTATACCCTTCCACGCTTAGGGTGGACAAAAATATTTACAACAAGGGGTGGTGATGGACAGAGTCTCTGAATTAAGCAGAATACTCTCACCCAGTCAAGAGATCAGGGCTAAATCCAACACCGTTTTTTAGCTCATTGCACCATCCCAGTTTCAGAACCTGGCTGTATGCAAATTAGTCTGTCCCTGGCCCAGTGCATCATGGGAACAGGGTAGACCAGACTACAAAAGCCAATTCTTACACTGGGAAGGAAACAAGCTTCCGGGGACCGGTTTCTGGCATTTTAGCCGTCTTCGGCCCGGCTTGCTTGAATCCTGATGGTGCAGTGAGCTAAAAAAACGGTGACCATCAGGATTCAAGCAAGCCGGGCCGAAGACGGCTGTAATGCCAGAAACCGGTCCCCGGAAGCTTGTTTCCTTTCCAGTGAAGAATTGGCTTGGTAGTTTGGTCTGCCCTGTTCCCATGATGCACTGGGCCAGGGACAGACTAATTTGCATATAGCCAGGTTCTGAACTGGGATGGTGCAGTGAGCTAAAAAACGGTGATGGATCAAGCCCTGATCTGTTGACTGGGTAGGAGTGTTCTGATTAACTCAGATACTCTGTCCATCACCACCCCCCTTTTTGTAATTATTTTGGCCACCATGAGTGTGAAAGGGTATGCTCAGACATGAGTCACTTGCTCATTGCACCATCAGGATTCAAGCAAGCCGGGCCGAAGACGGCTGTAATGCCAGAAACCGGTCCCCGGAAGCTTGTTTCCTTTCCAGTGAAGAATTAGCTTGGTAGTTTGGTCTGCCCTGTTCCCATGATGCACTGGGCCAGGGACAGACTAATTTGCATATAGCCAGGTTCTGAACTGGGATGGTGCAGTGAGCTAAAAAACGGTGATGGATCAAGCCCTGATCTGTTGACTGGGTAGGAGTGTTCTGATTAACTCAGATACTCTGTCCATCACCACCCCCTTTTTGTAATTGTTTTGGCCACCATGAGTGTGGAAGGGTATGCTCAGACATGAGTCCCTTGCTCATTGCACCATCAGGATTCAAGCAAGCCGGGCCGAAGACGGCTGTAATGCCAGAAACCGGTCCCCGGAAGCTTGTTTCCATTCCAGTGAAGAATTGGCTTGGTAGTTTGGTCTGCCCTGTTCCCATGATGCACTGGGCCAGGGACAGACTAATTTGCATATAGCCAGGTTCTGAACTGGGATGGTGCAGTGAGCTAAAAAACGGTGATGGATCAAGCCCTGATCTGTTGACTGGGTAGGAGTGTTCTGATTAACTCAGATACTCTGTCCATCACCACCCCCTTTTTGTAATTATTTTGGCCACCATGAGTGTGGAAGGGTATGCTCAGACATGAGTCCCTTGCTCATTGCACCATCAGGATTCAAGCAAGCCGGGCCGAAGACGGCTGTAATGCCAGAAACCGGTCCCCGGAAGCTTGTTTCCTTTCCAGTGAAGAATTGGCTTGGTAGTTTGGTCTGCCCTGTTCCCATGATGCACTGGGCCAGGGACAGACTAATTTGCATATAGCCAGGTTCTGAACTGGGATGGTGCAGTGAGCTAAAAAACAGTGATGGATCAAGCCCTGATCTGTTGACTGGGTAGGAGTGTTCTGATTAACTCAGATACTCTGTCCATCACACCCCCTTTTTGTAATTATTTTGGCCACCATGAGTGTGGAAGGGTATGCTCAGACATGAGTCCCTTGCTCATTGCACTATCAGGATTCAAGCAAGCCGGGCCGAAGACGGCTGTAATGCCAGAAACCGGTCCCCGGAAGCTTGTTTTCTTTCCAGTGAAGAATTGGCTTGGTAGTTTGGTCTGCCCTGTTCCCATGATGCACTGGGCCAGGGACAGACTAATTTGCATATAGCCAGGTTCTGAACTGGGATGGTGCAGTGAGCTAAAAAACGGTGATGGATCAAGCCCTGATCTGTTGACTGGGTAGGAGTGTTCTGATTAACTCAGATACTCTGTCCATCACCACCCCCTTTTTGTAAATATTTTGGCCACCATGAGTGTGGAAGGGTATGCTCAGACATGAGTCCCTTGCTCATTGCACCATCAGGATTCAAGCAAGCCGGGCCGAAGACGGCTGTAATGCCAGAAACCGGTCCCCGGAAGCTTGTTTCCTTTCCAGTCAAGAATTGGCTTGATAGTTTGGTCTGCCCTGTTCCCATGATGCACTGGGCCAGGGACAGACTAATTTGCATATAGCCAGGTTCTGAACTGGGATGGTGCAGTGAGCTAAAAAACGGTGATGGATCAAGCCCTGATCTGTTGACTGGGTAGGAGTGTTCTGATTAACTCAGATACTCTGTCCATCACCACCCCCTTTTTGTAATTGTTTACCCCATGGGGACATCAACATATTATTTGACAACCAATGCAGAGCTTTGCTGGTCAAAGAGGTTGGAGATTCCACCTGGCCAGGCGCCAGAGGAGGTACGTTGGCCAGGACCAAGACCAGGGGAGAAGCATCTACAATAAACTGGAGTGAGCCTTTCTCTGGGCAAGATACAGTGGGTCTTGGTGGGAGATAGTCTTTGGCCACTACCTGGCCATCAACACGTATTGGGAGCTGAGTGGGGGGAGGAATCAATGCCACTTTCACCCCACTCCCCCCACACACCCCCAGGATTCTCCTCACTTTTTTCTGCTCTACTTGAAACTAGGGTTGATATATTGCCCACCACCTCCACTGTCTTGTTTAGAAGTCCACCCAGTCTTTTTACCTCTGCCGTAAGCTGGTCGATTTTAGTCACCAGCGGTTTAATAATGCCCTTGATCTTAGAGTCAATCATGCTAACTATTTTATTAATTTGCTCCTCCTCCATGACCACTTTGCCACCTTCCACCCCATCTACCTCATCTTTATCCACGATTTTGGGTGGGGAGGCTATCCTCTTTCTACTAGAGCGTAGCCCACCCCGTTTGGTCTGTGCTTTTCTGCATGTTCCAACTACTCTGGTAACAGGCACAGGTGACAAAGATTTGTCTACTATAGTAACTACCTGAATCTCAGGATCTATTACTAAGTCGACAGTTGAGGGTATGCTATGTTCAGAGATGTATATTAAAAGGGGTTCGATATCAGGGGCATCACTATTGGTGACCTGCAACGGGGGTTCTAACAAGGGGGATCTAACAAAGGGCTCAGCATAAGGCTTGGCACAGGGGACGTGGGAGAGGGGCTCAGTCCCAGTGACTGCCTTCTCTCGCTGTTGATTTTGCTCACAACCTGCACTAGGTAATTGTCTATAGTATTAGAGACGGAGGGAACCTTTTGTTTAGGCATAACGCACCCAGTTGCTAGTATCAAAATGGTAATCGATAGCGCTCCGCTAACCTTAAGCCAGATAGTGAATAACAATGTTCTGCTGGGGCAGGTAAGTCACAAGGTCGCAAGTAACCACGATGATAACAAGGGAGAGCTGGTCTTACTGCATAAACGACACGGAGGTCCCACGAAACTACGAGCAGAGTCCCTGGCCCAGTCCAGTCACGGCCAGTCCCGGACTGTCTCAACTGTCCGCCCTTTGTCCGGGCTTCGTCCGGGCGCTCCCGCGCGCTCTCGCGACGCGGGGCTGGACTTCAATTTAAAGCGCCTCCTGGTGCGTAGTGGTGGGCGGCGGCCTCCTGCCGCAGGTGTAGCTGGTCCTGGTGGTCCCCTCCCGTACTGCGGCCGTACAGGATGACACAAGGCAACGGCGGCAAGGGGAGACCACAGGGTCGACAGTTGCTGCAGCAGGAGGCGGGATTGCAGGGGCCCAAGAGTCTTCACCGCGTGTCCGGGAAAGGCAGCACCCGGTAAGTTTAGGAAAGAAACACCCGTTCCACCGGGCTGGACTTCAATTTAAAGCACCTCCTGGCGCGTAGTGGTGGGCGGCGGCTTCCTGCCGCAGGTGTAGCTGGTCCTGGTGGTCCCCTCCCGTACTGCGGCCGTGCAGGATGACACAAGGCAACGGCGGCAAGGGGAGACCACAGGGTCGACAGTTGCTGCAGCAGGAGGCGGGATTGCAGGGGCCCAAGAGTCTTCACCGCGTGTCCGGGAAAGGCAGCACCCGGTAAGTTTAGGAAAGAAACACCCGCTCCACAGGGCTGGACTTCAATTTAAAGAACTTTCTGGCGCGTAGTGGTGGGCGGCGGCTTACTGCCTCAGGTGTAGCTGGTCCTGGTGGTCCCCTCCCGTACTGCGGCCGTGCAGGATGACACAAGGCAACAGCGGCAAGGGGAGACCACAGGGTCGACAGTTGCTGCAGCAGGAGGCGGGATTGCAGGGGCCCAAGAGTCTTCACCGCGTGTCCGAGAAAGGCAGCACCCGGTAAGTTTAGGAAAGAAACACCCGCTCCACCGGGCTGGACTTCAATTTAAAGCGCCTCTTGGCGCGTAGTGGTAGGCGGCGGCGTCCTGCCGCAGGTGTAGCTGGTCCTGGTGGTCCCCTCCCGTACTCCGGCCATGCAGGATGACACAAGGCAACAGCGGCAAGGGGAGACCACAGGGTCGACAGTTGCTGCAGCAGGAGGCGGGATTGCAGGGGCCCAAAAGTCTTCACCGCATGTCCGGGAAAGGCAGCACCCGGTAAGTTTAGGAAAGAAACACTGTACATTCCAATAATAACATAATAAACTACTGGTGGGCTGCATCCCCTCCTAGGACATTTTACTTGTTTAAAGGTTTCTCAACATCATAGATGCCATATCATCAAATGGTGTCAAGTTATAAAATGTTTAACTTGTACTCTTATGACCAATGTGCTACTCGCATTGTTTCTGCCAAACGTATGCCCACAGCAAACAACTTGGAAGTCACTGCACCCCTAGAGGCGTGTCCGTGAAACTTGTGGATATCTATACCAGCCTCATCCATGATCCACCATACCCACCTGGCCAGGGTAGCACATAAAACCAGTGCATAGGGTTGCCTAAAATAACTGAGTAACTTCCCTTTACTCTTTGATCTATGCTCGGGCATGACCTCCTTGTACATCTTAAAGCAACTTACCACACATAACTGCTGTTTACCAGGAAAACTCGGAGGAGGCACTGTTCTAGTATGGCATTTGGAATGCCTAGCAATAATAAAACTTACCCATCCAGGGGTGTACATCCTCCCTGCTACATGCAAGACTCTTATAAGAAAGTTAACAGACTAAAGTAGTCAACTTGGCTGACAACAGCTTCCTGGTCAAATCCTAATTGGCTAGCCATCCTTTAAGAAGCACAATATTGATGTTCCACATATTGATATAACTAGGCTCAAGGGGAACAGTCATGTGGATGTTCTCTCCTAACTTGCCAACTACCAGATATTCCAATAGGCAAATTAGTTCAATGAAGTTCCCTACAGAAATGCAAAACCCTCCTTCACCAAGTGGTAAAGAAAGTTTCTCACAAGGATAAAGTTGCAGCCAACAGGATCCAGACTCCGTTTGGTGAATCAATAAACCCATCAGTGCCATGACAAAGAATGGCTCTTGTGCATTTCTGTAACAAATTTAATTGATGAAGAAGCAACTTGGTCCAGATGTCCTGGAGTTTACCGTCCACATTCAATATTCTCCACAAAATAAATCATAATTGCCGCAAACTTCACTGGGGGACAGTTGCACCTGAGGGGATTCATCAGAAACAGCAAAGGTGAGGGGAGGGGGATCAGGAAATCCCGAGAAAAATCCAGAAGAACTGGAAAGTAGGCTTGAGATCTTCAAACTGGCATTACCTGAACAAGACTCTCACTACTCTGAATCAGAAAGAACGAATACAAAGCAGAACCCTGAAAATCTCTCCAGTCTTGCAGGTCCACAACTGGGGCTGCTACTCCCAGGTCTGGTCTCCACCTGAAAAATATCAACAGCTGGATGCTCAGGCAGCATGTTTGGGTTTAATTTAAATGAACTCTGCTTTGTGGAAGAGGAGGCTAAGAAAGTTGGCTGTCATTCAAGTTCTACTATTGTGATGTCATATTAGTAGGGTGAGGATATCATTCATGAAGGATGCTTTTTGGCTGATTTAGGTGCCTGGAGTAAATTGGCATATGGAGACTGCAGACCCCTTGAACAGAAGCTCTGGTTACAAAGTGAACAGAGTGGGTGCTAGTATGGAACTTTGAGGGGGTAGTGCAAGTCACTGAAGAACTACAGGAGGGGTAGTGTCCATTCTTCACCAGAAGATATTGCTTAGGTATAAAGGAGAACCATGCCCAGAATTGACCACAAAGACTCATGCGATCTTGCCAATTTAGATTTGCTTACTATAGCTTTACAGGCTTCCAAGAGATCAAGCAAAAAAGAGATTGCAGGAGTCCAACTGATTTTGGGTCGCAGTGTCACAGCTGAAGTGGAGCCAGATTGGTGATCAGCTAGGAGACGCTCTTTGTTCATGTAATTGGTGAGTTTATGGTACATGTCTCTCTATTGCTTTGCCAAGACTGGTTAGAAATTAGATTTGGGTTTAGGTTGTGGGGTGATCTGACCAATTTTTAACAGATCTGGAAAGGCTGAGGGGCATATTTACTATTATTTCACGCAACAAGGCTAAGCAAGGGAACTTGCTGTGCTGCATAGCGGAAAAGAGAGCAGAAAGGCTAAAAATTTACAAAGATATGGAGCATTTCTGCTCGTCTTGTGCTGGTGCACCTAGTGCCAAGGCAAGCACTGTTCACATGAGGCACAGGGTCAGACTGATTTGCATATGGCCATGTCTGAACTGGGGTGGCGGAGTGAGCTAATATATGATGATGGATTAAACCATGATCAGTTGACTGGGGGTGAGTGCTTGCAATGTTAGACACTCCATCCATCATCCCCTTTGGTTTTGCTTTGTTCGCCCTAGGTTGGCAGGGTATGCCCAGACGTGGGTCCCTTGCTCACTTTGCCACTGGATTCAAGCTAGCCTGGCTAATGACGGCTGATTAGCCAGAAACCGGTCCCAGGATGCTTGTTTCCGGTCCAGGGAAGACATGGCTTGTCAGTTCGGGCTGGAAGGTTCCCATGAGTCACACAGTCAGACTGATTTGCATATGGCCATGTCTGAACTGGGGTGGCGGAGTGAGCTAAAGTATGATGATGGATTAAATCCAGATCAGTTGACTGGGGGGGTGAGTGCTTGCAATGTTCAATACTCGTCCATCATCCCCCTTGATTTTGCTGGTGCACCTAGTGCCAACGCAAGCACCCTTGAAGCAGGATTATAGTTATGCAGGAAGGGCTACCTTCCAGCACAACAGCAATCCAAAGAAGGATTTTCCTCTTTCTATGTTTGATGCAGAAGGGGAATTTAGGGATTGCGTTGCCCTTGCAGCACCCTGCATGACGGAAGGGCAAAGCGATTGCTTGATAAATCTGGTCCTAAATAGCTTTTTTCCAGTGTTAATCCTGGTTCTTAAACTTCTCTAAGACACCTGCAACCCACTTATCATGCTCTTTTCTTGTATGTCCTAATATCGACATATCATCTTAAAAATACTTCACCATTCTGAGGTCACCAAAGATGATGTTAATAGCATGCTAGAAAACAGACATTGAAGATAGACTGTCCTGATCTAAATGGATTTCGTGAAAGCCGAGGCAGGTCAAGGGTGGTAAAGTACTCCTCTCGGGAAATCAACATCATCATCGCGGTGATGTTTGGGAGTAGAAAGTTATCCACTCCCTATTGCGTGCTCTGAGAGCTACACCTAAATATGTCACCAGTGGCCTTTTTTGGCTACAGCAATAGGGCCCAACCATTTGGTTGATTCCACAGGTTCTATCATACCTCATTGACATGGATGCCAAGAGATAACCTCCTTACCTAGGACCTTACTGGAATGGAACCCTTTCATCTTTAGTCTGTACACATAGCCCTTCAAACACCCAAGGGTATCACCAAATTCTTGCAGAAAGGCTTGCTGAAAGTCCATACTCTCCTCAGCTATCTCATGGAGTGGCACCTGGGTCTAAGAACACTCCCTGTTCTCTTTTGATGGGGCCATCTTATAATGCAGCCAGTGACAGAAATAACAAACGGTTGCTGAGATGATTGTTTCCCCAAATTCAATAGTGGATGTGGGAAAAAACAGTAATTTTGATCTCACAGCCTCCATAACCCCCTGGTCTAACGTCAATTTTACTCGTCTTACTTTTGCTTGCGAAATTCGGAGCATGAACTTCCTCACAGATGATAGTCAAATGAGAGCAAGAGTCCATCAGTATCTTGGTTTCCACTCCATCGATAAAACACACTAATGGGTGGTCATGCATACCTTGCCCTAATTGTATTACAATCTCATTCACCACCTGGCACCCTTTAGATGCTTTCCTTCCTTTGAAAACACTTCAGCAGCACTTCATAAAGTGGCCTCTCTTGCGACATTTATTGCATGTCACAGGAGGACATCCTTTGCTGCTAGCCATAGTCCCCAGTGCAACAAATAGAAAACATTGATATTTAAAACCTCCAACAGTCTTATTTACTTGAAGTACACCATGTTTTAAAAAACTTAACAAGATCGACTTCTGTGTAATTCCTGCTTTCTCTCCTATCTAACTGCAGATCCCTCACCTTTTGACTATTCCTTAAGCATTGAACTGGATCCATACATTTTTTTCAGCAGTACCTCTATATGTTGGTAGGTGGCACCATGCAGCTGCACACAGATACAGCTCCTCTCCGGGAATTTAAGGCACCACTGCTGCACTCTGACGTCAGTTCCTTTCCTTCCGCACTACCAGGCGCAGATCCACACCTATCTTGCATCTGAGACACTTTACATCAAAAACTCTCTATGTGAAAGGGAAATATCACATCCTAAAACAGGTTTTAAGCCCTGTTAGGACTGTTGCAAAAAAACTAATGTCTGGGACAGATCTTCATCAGGTTTGCCTGTGGTGCTTGGGATAGAGCCTCAATTTCAAGGCCTGCAGTGATTGCGTGCTGATGGACCCAAAGGCCACACAAGACTGCGAGGCGAAATTTGGTTGCCAAGCACTGGAAGACAAAATGACAAGACAAGACCATGTCGAAGGGTTGGTCCCAGTCCCGGTCCCTGTCCAGAAGTTACAGGAGTCATTCCTGAGGTCAGACGTCAGCTACAAATCTTCAGGTAAGTCTAAGAAAAAGCATAAAAAATCCAAGCTGGGCTAACCCCCTTCCTGCCACTCACATTAACTTGTGAAGGCACGAGGGTATTGCAATGCCTCTCAATTTCGCTCCCTAAGTCAGTTGATGTTGGAACCCATTCCACTACTTGTCCCGGCAGAGCCTGAGTTTGCGGGAGGTCTACAACATTCCCATGCTTCAGCTCTTCAGATCCTTACTTACTCACTCTGGCATACCTATGGTCCCCAAAGAAGCAAAGAGGCCCTCCATCTGGTATACCACCAGTGGGTTCGCCTTCATAGCAAGCTGGACCCTCTGAATCTATGACTGAGAATTACTTAGGGGTATATTCTCAAGATGTATTGGCGAGTTAACGGCACCTTACCACAGCCAAAGTGGCGATAAAACTATTGCCCAATTCACAAGCAGATGATATCACCAGTTTACCTGCGATAGCAGCTGCCAAAAACATCGCCACAGATGACCCCCGCAACTATCGCTAATGAGATGCAGAGTAGGCGTTTCTGTGCAAAAAGCTGCGACAACACCACTCTGCAACATTCTCAACGACCAACAAGATCGGCAATAAGATCACAAAACACGTGGAAAGGTGCATTAGCAGCAGGAATTTAACATCTGCTCTGACCTGGTGTAAAGTCAGACAACAGTCTGCACCAGAAAAGGTAGTCTAGCCCACAGCCACACCTGAAGACAAACAGAAGCCATGGAGCTACTGATCATGCAGCTCGGAGCCCCCACAGAGCCACAACACCCAGGCCTGCCACCCCCCCAGACCCTCACTGCCCCCTTCCCTGGACCACCGCAGAGGCAGCACAGACACAGACAGCGGACCTTCAAAAACGCACCAGCCTCACAGACTTAACACCAGAGTATGTCATTGCCCACCACAGGCTCTAAAGGACTACCATCCTCCGCATCCTGAACATCATTGCCCACAGGCTGTCGATACCAACACAGCGGAAAACCAAAATCCCACCTCAGACAAAGCTGCTGGCTGTACTGCACCTGTTGACCTCTGGTACCTTCCAACCAACAACAGCCAGAGTCGGAGGAGTCTCACAGCCAGCCCTATCAAAGTTCCTCAAACCTGTCCTGGATGCCATCATCAGCTTGGTACCCCAGAACCTATTCTTCCCCCTCACTGCGCAGGAACAGCTGGAGACCAAGCTAGCCTTCTACGCCATAGCTGGATTCCCGCACGTGTTGGGGGCAATTGACTGCACACATGTCCTACTTGTTCCCCCTTCCAACACTGCACACAATTACAGCAACAGAAATTACACGCATTCCATCAATGTGCAGGCAATAGTGGACCATCGGGGACTCTTCACGAACGTCGTCGCCAACTACCCAGGCAGTGTGCATGATGCATACATCTTCCGACAGTTCATCATCAACAAGCGCTTCCAGGCTGGCACCTACGGAAATGCACTGCTCATTCGTAAGTACCAAATGAACACACCACACACCTCCAATCCACAATCAGCAACTCACAACTCTGGGAATGCACACATCACAAAGTCACATACAACATGCCAAACCACATGCCCACCCACCAGACACAACAGCGCAACTTACTGTGGGAATCTGGGCCACTCATGTAAATAAGCCTTCAATGGCATGGCACCTCAGCCACACATTAGCAACATGTGGGGAGAGTTGGGAACCAGGTATGTGCGAAGGAGGCAAGTGTGCCGTGGATATGATGGACCGACTGCAGTATGCCGTCCACACACATATCCATGTCAACATACTCTGCTTCTGTTTCGAGTGTAGTGGACGCAACCATGTCACCCCAGCCAGTGTGGGAGATCATGGAAATGTAGCTTCTGACGTCCCCCCTGTAAGCAAGTGCGGAGTGGGCTGGCCCGGCGTACGACAGGCCAGCGTAGGGGTGTGAATAAAAAGCACATAGCTCTGGGCATGGTTCTCTACCGGAATGCCCAACGTCTCTGCCAGGGCAGTGCCTGTCACCCCGCCACAAGGCCGACGCCGTGAGGGGTGGTACCTGTGATCCTGTGCGCCTGCTGCACCCCGTGCCGCTGGTCTCCGAACCCGTCTTTCCGGCCCCTGCGCACCCAGGCCCCACTGCTCACCTGCAGACACCGGTGTGTGTCAAAAAGGGGCCACCATGTGCCGCTCCAAGGCCGAGCCCCCAACCTTGGCAGTCTCCTCAGACCATCACGGCCTCCGCGAGCAAGGCCCGCAGTACTCCTTTCTCGTTGACGTACTCCACCAGCTGACACATCGGACATGTAGGTCACACACTTGGAACTGAGTCTTGATTACACTTTGGCAGAGGTCATTTTATTATGGCTGTGTTTAAATCACTGTACTCCCTTCGATGTGGTGCCACCAACACCATGCATAGCATTCCAACCACACGTGTCTGTGGGCCCTTGCTGTCTTTGGCCTTCAGCCTACACTGCGGTCCTGAAGGTCTCACACCAATCCAATGCAGTCCGTATCAGGTGGGACACGTCATCGTTGCTGGCTAAACACCCACTCAACTCTGGTGCCACTACCTCCGTCAGCCACAAATCTTCTCCATATGCCATTCCAACGTGTTTTAGAGATCCAGGAGGCGATGGCTGGACAGCGGTTGACCCATGCTGACAGCTGTCTCTGGCCTACACTGCGGTCAACTAGGTCACACATTTGGAACAGAGTCTTGATTTCTTCATGGCAGTGTTCATGTCATTGTACAGGCCTTATCGCAGACTGCATATCTTCCACCTCTGGTGCCACTAAGTATGTGCCCCGAAATCCATGGGCACTCTCTGGTTGAACTTTGGTGGCATCTGAGTCCACGGGCTGGGGGTGGTCCTCATCATCAGGTAGCTGATACTGACATGGTGGTAAAGAGGAGTCTGTAGCCTTCAACTCCGTCATTTGCCTGTTTCTGCTTTCTTCTGCTCTCTGCATCGTGCCCAGGAGGACACCTTCCATTGTCCCCTGCAGCCCTCCGCGACATTCACCTTGGACACCGACAAGGACCCGCACAGCTTGCTTGGCCCCACCTCCGTGCAGCGCAAGTCACCGTCCCATGGCAGTGTGCCTGTGGCAGCCACGGTGCATCCTAGGCCACTAACTCTGTGCAGTTCAAGTCATGGACCCTTGCCGTTTGAAGCTTGTACTGCTGATTGCCTGATCACTGTTGTGGTTGTTGCCAGCACCAACCAACCCATGAGGGCTGGCTTACACTACCCAACACCCATCCAGCACAGGCGTCACTGGACAGGTGACCCTGGCAAAAAAAGGGGCCAGGCGTACGTGCCCGTAGTCCGTTCCACAAACTCACTCAGTGTCTCCGTGTGGTCATTATGTATGCATGAGGGCCATGGGCTATTCCACATTACATTGTGCTGTGTACAGCGTGCACAACCATGTCACCGCAGGCAGTGGGGTAGACCTGGGACAAGTAGCTGTGTCGTACCTCCCTTTGAGCGTAAGCGGAGTGGACAGGCGTACGACATTACAGTGTGGGGGTGTGGATCTTCCACACGTGGATCTGGGTGTGGTTAAGTTTAGGCCTTGCCAAGGAAGTGACTGATGAGTGTGTCTCTGTTGTAGTGTCTGCTTCACCTGTCCCACAATGGACAATGTTGCTATGTGGCATGCCCCCGGAGTGTGGGCTCAGCCGTTAGGGTACATGAGGGAGGGCATGCCCGCTCGGGGTCAGGGATCACACATGCCAACTGTTGTGTGTGTCGCTATCAGCGCAGCATGCGCCAAATGTCTACCCACAACCGCATGGTGAGTTCAGCCAGGCAGGTGCTCTACATCTGTGTCAGTCCTGTCCTTACAATGGGCCTACACACACACGTGGCCGGCCACCTTCAGCGCACATCATCACTGTGTCATAGTCAGTCTTGTGCACATGCGCAGACAGGCATGACAATGGTGTGCCGTAGGGGTTCAAGTGATGCAACCGCACTGCGCACAGTAGTAACTATGCTCGGGGGGAGGGAGGAGCAGCAGTGAGGCCACATAATACACATTGATGGCGCTCATTTGCAACAGGCAGTTCTTGTCATACAGGAATCACTAAACGCATATCACACACCAATGAACCAGTGAGCCTGCCAACACATCATGCAGTGCGTAGTCTTTACTCATGTCTCTCTGCACTGTCACAGGTGACCAAGGATATGCACTCTGCGCTTGAATGATGACACCCCTCCGAGCCCCAAACACACAGTCCCAAAGGCAGTACAATGTGGCCCACAAACGCACCAGGGGCATTGTGGAGCACACATTTGGTGTGTTGAAGTCACATTTCAGGTGCCTTGGCGTCACAGGTGGAAGGCTCCTGTACAGCCCAGACATCGTGTGCAAGATGATCATTGCATGTTGCATAACATATGTGTAAGCAGCAATGCCCCATGGATACGAGTGCCAGATGCACCAGACAATGATGATGAAGATGAGGCAGGTGGACAACACCCCACTGCAGCCGCGGCAGAAATTGCCCATAGGAACACCATCATTGACAATTTCTTCTCATGTTGACGTCACATTGTGACGGTCCATGGCAATCAGGGCACAGTACTAAATGACCACAGGCACAGCATGTGCAAATAAACGCATTCCAAAAAACATTCCCTGCGTGCATGTCACTCATCTGTACAGGCACATCACTCAGACAAGTGTGGGCGCGACATGTAGTGCTTGCAATTTTGGAAATTGGTTATCGATGGTGGGTGGGTCACCTCTGTGCTGTGAGGCTGTTTAGGGTGTCACGTATTAGAACTGCCAGTTCTGTGTGTCACAGTTGGAACGGTATCCCACTCTTAGGCGTTTCACAAGTGTCCCAATTCATTCCATTTTGGCTGTCATTTGTGGTCTGCAAGTGACAACAGGTCTTCTTTTGGGCTCTGATATGTGCCGCCATGATGCAGGGATGCAACCTGTGACTCATGTCCCACGACATGGGCAACATGTACGTAAGGGGAGTCACTGCCCCTACATTAGTCCATGCTTTGATTATGGTTTGACCCATGCTGACAGCTAGCTCCCGCATTCACTGCTTGAAGCTACACCACGGATTAACCCACGAGAAATACCTCTGATTCATTCAGACGCAGATCACCCCCGCCGACTCAAGCATCCCCTACCCTTCATTCAGCACTGTTTTCCCCGACAACCCCGTCCTGATGATGATCCCGATTGATGAGGATCGAAACGCCGTCGACCACACAGCCTAATTTTATGGCGCCCTACGTGTTTTGTACTCCTGAAATTGAATCTTGTTTTAAGTGATTATTACTTAAATCCCTGGAGCCATTACTCTGTTATTTTTCACTGTCACTTTGCGCCGACCACGCTGTTTTCACCCCTGCACTTGCACCACCATCACTATTCACTGTATATATTCATGTATATATCACTTGCACCAAGTGCCACCGGGTTGTCACCCCATTTACTGTATACAGTGCTGTTTAACTGTATGATTTTGCAAAAGACCTGCCTTGCTTTCTAAATGGTGAATAATACCCGTTTGTTCTCAAATTTATAGTGACTCCTTTTTTCTTTCTTTTGTAATGCATATTGCATACACCCGTTGAATTGTCTTTCTATTGATACCTGTTGGGAATTGTTTATACTTACATTGATTATGGTTTGGTCATGGACATGGCACATCTGTGTGCAGGGGGTGTTATTTGTTCCTCTGTAATGTGAAGAGGAGATGAGGTTTCACAGTGTGTCCCATGTATGTTTCCGCATTGGTGCAAGTTACATGCAGGACAATGGTAATTTGTTCTACGTCACGGCTGCATGTACGTTGTCATCTCACCGTCTTTTTTACTCTGCTTTTATGGGGCATTTTCCAGCATTACGCATGGGAATCGCAGGCCTGTCGCTGGTTATCGCTGATGTTTGTTTCGCGATTGGCCTCATCGCTACTATTTTGGCGTTGGTGTTTCGCATTTTTGCGGCATCGCATTGACTTTAACGCGGACATTTGACGCATTTTCGTGAGCCTACCGCATAGTACCTCTGTGTTGTGAATACTGACTTAACACGGCGTAATTTTCCCGTGATGGACTGCAATATGAAGAGTTTAGTTAAGCTAATTCTGCGGTACTTATAACAAGTTCTTGAGAATATCCCCCTTAGAATTCAGAAGAAAGGTTAAGACCTGGTATTCCCATTGTGAACCCACAGAGAATATACAGGATCTCTCTCCCTAGCCTACAGACAGATGCCCCTCCAGGACCCTCTAAGAGTATGTAAGAACCAAATCAGCAGAATACCTTGATAAATAAATAATCTCTGTAAAAACTGCCTCTTTATGGAATTCCATGCCTGTACACATTAGGAAGGCCAAGTCTGAACTATTGTTCAGAAAGACACTGAAAACTTGGCTTTTTAGTGTACCCTAGAGCTCTTCCACTGTCCGTGCGCCCTCAGTTGTTGCTGCCATTGCTTGCGCCGGGACACATCCTTTGGGGGTAGCCGTGCGCTTTACAAATGGTAATAATAATAATAATAAAATAAGCCCTTACTAATTTCAGGGAGAACCATGTACCTCGAAAAGTATGCCACCCTTATGTACATCTCAAACTAATTCATAAATAAATAATTCAGTGCAAATGCCTGAGTTTGCCCAATCCTCCAAATCTTACCACCTCGAAATAATCCAAATAATCTATATCTATGTAACCAAAAACAGGCAGACTGCATCGACAGCAACAATCAGCCAAACAAAACAACCAAAGTAGTTAGTTTATGTCCCCCACAGGTAACAAACCTCAATCTTTCTTTATACAGTTTATACACCCAGAGAGTCCAACCTACTCCCACCACTCTTAAAGTGCTGCACAAAACTTCACCTTGCTTTTATAGCTAGGGATTAGTCTGTATCCTTTCTTTCTACTAAATGACCCTCACTTTGCAGTCCATCCTCTGCATGTCTAAATGCCTGTGATGCTACTCAGTAGCATCACTCACAGGCATGCAACAGTGTTACATGCCTGTCCCCTTTACTCTCAACTCCATTAGTGTAGCCGAACATCTCTTACACATCGCATACTCACCTTTAGACTAATTATCCCTTGTGGTCTAACAAAAGCTCACCCTTTCCAGCCTGTCTGCGCTTCCCAGTTTGACTCATCATAGGCTATCCTTCTGTGTAACCTCTCCTTGCAATCCAACGTTATCCTACCTTCTCTTGTTTGTCTACTTTCACCGAACTTTTACTCACCTAATATACCACATGAAACGGGGGAAACTTCCTCCAACAATGTCCTAAAGGCACAAGTCTATACCAATAACCAATATACAACAATAGCTAATAATCAATGTATTAACCACTAGCTCGGAGGTAAATTGTAAAGTGCTACCCACTATAAAGTGCTTCAACGACTCATTGGGGACAGTAAGCGCTATGTAAATACAAATATAAAGCAATCAGGCAAACAGAACAGGGAATATTGTGAGGTCGTGCTTAGCCCCTTTCTCCATCATGGAGAAATGAGAAATTCTCTATAGCAGCTTTTTTTGCAGTCTAAACACATATAAGTAAGCTTTGCACAAAAGCAAAATTTACAAAACATGGAAAATGTATGACCATTTGACCCAATCAATTGCTTGATATGAGAATGTAGGAAACAAACACTGTGGGGGAGATTTACAAAAAGTTCTGCAACGCATCCCCCCGCGAGTGTGTGCTCCGTTGCGCGACAAGGAGCGAGCAGGAGAGCGCCATATTTTTAAAGATATGGCTCTCTCCGCCCCTTTCCATTGCGCCCGCATGGATTTTAGCACCCGTGCGCCATGCACACCCCTTGGTGTGGGCATGAGTGTAGCATAGGTTTTGTACAGCAAGGGTACCCTTCCTGTACAACATACTATGCTAGACACGAGGGAAAGCTTTTCCCATTTTGTATGTGTGCTGCACAGTGCAGCACGCATGCAAAGTCGTTAAAGGAAGGAGAAATTAAAGCATTTCTTCTTCCTTGTTCCTATTTGAAAAGGGAGCAATTTTCTCACGCTAAACTCAATCTACTGTTTTTAGTAAATTGGGTTTAGCATGATAAAGCTTGGGTGGTTGCATGGGAACGCCCATGCTCCACCTTTGGCCGCCCCTCCAGCGCAAAGTAATGAGAAGCAGCGGAATGCGCTGCTTCGCATTACTTTTACGGTATTTCCAGCGCTAAACAAGTTTAGCGCTGGAAAGTTCATTAGGAAAAAATATTTTGTGACGCAAACACGGCGCAAAATCTTAGTAAATCTCCCCCCAAGAATATAGGAATGATTTTCCCCAGACTGGTGGAGGGTGAACTGTTAACGATGAGCCCAATTGCTGGGTGTATGTTTTCTCTGATGTTATGTTGCATGCTATACAGCACTGGTGAGGCCTAACTGGGCTGAACCCAGTTTGAGGTCATTCGTGTTCCTGTTTAGAGGCGACCTACCTTGGAGAGTCAAGGTAGATTGTTCCTATTGGTGTGGGACTGAGGCCGATTTGCATATGGCTGTACTTGGTCTATAGCGGCACAGAGGGTGAAAAACAATGTACTGTAATGCAGCCAGAGCGATTGGCAGTGGTTAAGACTATTTGAAAACATTCCACTGATCACCTTTGATTTCTCCTCAATGCAAATGCCCAAGTGTAACAGACATGCCCAGAAGTGGGTCCGGTGCTCACTGTGCCATAAGAGTCAAACTGTATATCATAGATGAGACCTAAGTAGACTGAACCTGGTCTGGGTATCTTGCGTTCTCATTCAGAGGACACCTAGCTTTGTAGTTCAGGGTGGACTGTTATTGGATCAGGACCAAGGAAGATTTTCATATAGCTAATCTCTGGATTGTCACAGTGGGTGAACAACGATGCACTGGAATGCAGCTCCAAGTGACTGCCAATGGGAGAGACTATTTGCAAGCATTCCACCCACCTCCTTTGTTTTCCTTGGTACAATGGTCTATGGATGTGCCAAGACATGGATCCCCTGCTTACCAAGACATCAGACTTCGGTATCACCATTGATGTATAGCTTAAGTAGGCCAAACCCAGTCCGAAGATGCTTGTGTTCCTGTTCAGACGGTACCTAGCTTGTACGTTTGGGTTGGATTATTCCCATTGGAGCAGGGCAAAACTGATTTACACTTAGCTGGTGTATTTCTGGAGTGGCATAGTGAGTGAAACATATCGGCCTGGAGTGTAGCCTCAGCGACTACTAGTGGATAACACTATTTTCAAGTATTCAACCGATCTACTTTTGCGTTTTCCGTAGTATTACACATAGCCAACCATCGGTTTTGTCGTAATTTTTAAGGTGACATTCAGCGTGGAAATTGGGTAGTAACACTGCCTCGGTTCTTCTATGAATGAATTTATTAACTGTTCGATTAATTAAAATCACTACAGAAAAAGACAAGTTTTGCTAAAAATGATTCACCTCTGACCCCTGCCTGCTCCCCAACCCTCGGAAGGGGCGGCTTTAGGCTCATGGCGGCCCTGGGCAGGGAGCATAGGTAGAGGACCCACGGAGGAACGCATTCGCGTGGAGGCCAGTGAAGAGGGGGGGGGGGGGTCAGGGTGTTTGGAAGTGGAACAGAGCCTGAGGTCGCCAAATCCCTGCCAGGAGCTGCCACGCAAATATGTATCCATTCTCAGAGGATTATTATATTAAGGATATATATTGGCGTGGCGGCCCCTGGGGTTTGGCGGCCCTGTGTAGGTGCACAGCTTGCACATGCCTAAGGCCGCCCCTGCCCTCGGTTCCTCTATTACCTTTTGAGTTCTAGCCTACAAAACGTTTTAGCTGTCAGGTCAGCTTCAAGTAATAATACTTATAGGCTGTGGGTCTAAAATCTTCATTCTTTGGTCTAGTCTATCATCATTCACATTTTGATTGCCCCACCACAGCATAAATCATAAGGCAATGGTTCAGTCCAGTTCACGTTTCCACTGTGAGAGACCGCATTTTGCCTGATCACGTCTGCATTCACCTAACAAGAAGTGCACTTCTTTGCCTGATCCGGTGGACAATAACCTTTACTTTGCCAATGCTTTTTTTCACCATTCCATTCTTTATCCTTTTTTAATTTTGTTTAGCCGTCCTTGTGGATTTAACTATGCCTTCAGATTACAGTAATTCAATGCTAATAGAACTTTTCATATCCACCAAAGCTAAAAAGGGTTTCTACACCTGTTTTAGGTGCACCAACATGCTCTGAAGCACCCATACTATTCTATTAAAATTATATACAAAGATTCTTTTTGATTAGAATTGTTTTTAAATGCAGGCTTAAGGCTGCCACGATTAGGCACAGCACCAAAATTATTGCATCGTACCAGCTTGCCAGAACCAGACCTATTTCAGCAAAGGTCTAATGGGGAATATTCGCAAGGAGCTATCGCCAAGTTAATGGCACTTTATCGCAGCCAAATTCGCGATAAATTTATCGCCCCATTCACAAGCTGGTGCTAACAGCCCATAGTACCAGTTTACCTGTGATAGCAGCCGCAAAAAACATCGCCACAGGTGACCCCCCCGCAACTATCGCTAATGAAATGCAGAGTAGGCATTCCTGAGCAAAAAGCCGCGACAACAACACTCCACAACATTCTCAACGACCAGCCAGATCGGCAATAAGATCACAAAACATGCGATAAAGCGTGTTAGCAGCAGGAAACTAACACCTGCGGGAGTGGATAGAATGTGTCTTGGCGGCAAGATGGCGGCCACGTGAGGTAGCGCGATTAGTTGCTCCCCCGATCTCTAGGCTGATGCCCTGACCTGTTTTCGTCTGCCGACAGAGAACAACTTCAGAATGCTGCAGTTACCTGGTTTCCATCGTGTTCATTGCGGGTCCATCCGTGGTCCACCCGTGGTCTGCTGCAGCTCTTTGCCTGCTCTTTTCTTTGATCCTGTGGCTTTCTGGCGGCTGTCTGCGGCTGTTCGCGGCTGCTCGGCGGTTCCGGCTACTGGCTTTGGGCGGCTCCCTCTCTCCCCCCCTGTGTGGTGTGGAGTGTTCCTCGTGTATGGCTCCTGGGATAATGGAAGCCGGCGGACGGTAGCAGATTCTGATCTGCCTGACTTGATCTTCTTCACATTCTGACCTGCTACGGGAGCGGAGAAAGAACTGTTTGCTTAATTCCTTGTCTCACTGGAGGTACCCCTGCATTCTTCTGGCTTTCTTGCTGCCTAATTATCATACATATGCGACTGACTCTGCTCAGGTACCGTAGTTACGGGAAGAGTGAAGTGGGGCAGGACTTTCTTTTTTGCTGTGTTGTTTGTGCATTGGAGTTTGTACACTGGAGTTTGCGGGCTCAATTCACCGATACGCCCCCTCCATCTTCACTTTTGTGGGCTTGAGAGTTTTGGGTCGCTCTGCTGGACGGTGGGAGTTGGGATTGTGTGTAACGCTGGGGCTCAGCTAGCCCAGTTCCGCTTGCAGGTTTTTCTCAGCGGGGTTAGTTGGAGGTGTGCCAGCGCAGCCTGTTACTCCAGCGTTCACAAACTTCAACAAATGCCCCCCCCGCAAAGATGGGCTCAAAGACGCCACAAAACAAGGAGGTAGGGACGGGGGTAAGGACGGGCCCCCCGCCAGCAAGGATAATAGAAAAACGGCTGTTGGAAAACCCGGGTCGGATCATACTCCGGATTCCGGAGCAAGAAAAAGAATTCCGACGGTTCCTGAGATGTTTTCAGCCAAATCGCTGATCCGTAATACCCAAGTACAGGCTAAGGGTACAACAGAGTGCACACCTATTCTATTGAGGAGCAAGAAGACAACAACCAATGTGCCTGCTTCCATGCTTAAAGGGGTTGGGGGGGGGTGGAAGGCATTAATGTTGGTATCTAACACACAGGTACATCACCCCAGCACAGGCCCCTATACTGAGACCAACTAATCTGTGCTGTCCTTACCCTCTGCAGTAATTGGGGTAGCTGTTGCTCCCGGGCTGGATAATAATAACGCCGGGACGGCCACTTTCTCCCCTCATCCCCCGAATCCGATAGGAAAAAATGCTGGCCCTGACTCAGGCTCTCTAGATCTTGAGTCGTATTCTTTAGTCGAGGCACCTGATGAAGGGCGCACACTACCTGGCACCCCGGATGGAGACAATTTTTTCTCCATTGCCGAGGAATCTGACTCAGCTGCCGGTAGCGAGTTGGACCAAGAATCTTCGGAGGCAGAGGTTGTAGGCTCAGCCGAAACTAGTGACATGGACAGCGCACCTAACACCGATAAGACACTTAGACAAGCGCATGCCCATCCCAGGCGGGGGGAGCGGGCGGCAAAAAGGTACCCGTGCACTGTCAGAGCTGGACCAACACCTACAATGGGACTACTCCAATATTAATCTGGGTCAAGGTGGAGCAGAGGATGGTGGTACACCTCTAGAGGGCCCTCAGGCATCTGGGTCTAAAGATAGTGTGGGACCCTCAATGACCCTTATCTATTCTACACTGAAAGCTATGCAACTGGAGGCCCGCCAAGAACACAAAAGAGCCCAATTAGCAACAACAAAAATCCAGGGGGCGATTAGAAAGAACACCAAAGCATGTATGGAAGCTATGGCCAGTACAACTGTATTGGAGGAGCGGGTTGAGAGCCTGGAAACTGGTTTTGAGATAGCCGAACAGAAGACGTCAGCAAATGAAGCAAGAATGCAGGATGTGTTATGGAAACTAGAGGAGTCAGAGAACAGACAGCGCCGTAATAATTTGCCTCTTGGGTATTGAAGAGAATGCCGAGGGGGGGGGACATACGCAACTTTGTAATTAAACTCTTTAAAGCTGCTTTCCCTGAACTATCGTCCTGGAACTGGGAAGCTGAGATTCAGCGGGTGCATCGCTTTCCCCTTATGCTTAAAAAAAATGCCGGCCAGGACCAGAGGCCACGAGCTATCCTCATTTTCTTTGGAAATTTTCTTTTGCGACAGGCAGTTTTTTAAAAAGCCAGACCAGACGCCAAGAAATCTGCAGAAGGACAAACTTTCTTTGTACGGCCAGACTTCTGCCACACCACGGTAGAACGACGATGGCGTCTGAGGCAGATGATCCCTGCATTTCAGACTCTGGGCTGCGAGGTTTATCTGATGAACCCTGCCCGCTTGAAAGTGATTAGTAAGGGTCGGACGAGGGTTTTTACGTCCGAAATACAAGCGGGGGATTATCTGAAAGAGCAGTCTGGTGAATAGGTCAGGGGCTTTCTTCTCTCTCTATGTCAGGATAGACTGTTTTTGTGTAGACCAGACTCCCTGGAAGTTATGAATATGTTTTTTTTTCTTTCTATCTCCATGAATTCTTTTTATTTCCATTCTATTTTCACTTTATTGATACAGTCTATGTATGTTCTCTGGATCGGAAGCTCTTTGTATATAGTTGGAGTCCTGGGGGAGAGGAAACATTCTCTTGAAGGCTTAAAATGGGCTTGGTCAGGGCATAATGTGATTTTTTTCTTATGTTTTTCATTCTGGACGGGGGGCAACGGGGGCGCACAACGTGGGAGGCATCACAAGGGTCTGGCGACCTTTTTTGCTGAAGTGGTGGGGGGGGATCGGGGTGGGGGATCCTGTTCGAGGATGGTAAGTTATGGTATGGGCGAAGGAGCTATTAGAATTTACGTGTTTCTTTTCGAGGGTTTTTTACCGGAATTATTGTAGGTACCAAACTGTTAAGCGATGGGGGGTTTTTGGATAGCCCCAATTAATATATGTGGTTTGAATGATCCGGCAAAACGGAGTAGGATCAAAGAGGATATCCGATTTCTCAGGGCCGATATAATTTGTCTTCAGGAGACCCATATTCAAGCTAGCCAAATCCAACTTTTGAAACTAGAGGGGTATCAGTTGGTGATTTCTACAAAACAGGAAACCAAGACAAGGGGGGTTGCCATCTTTGCGCGTAGGGGGGGGGGCTAATTTTCCCCGCTCAATTTCTGAGAGATATGGTAGATGGGCCATAACTCAATGTGTTATGGGTAGTGATGTTTTACCCTTTGTTCCATCTATGGCCCGGTATTGGATGCAACTGAGGTTTACGATTGGCTAAATATTGAGTTGGTGGGGTGGCCACTCCCATTGATCATCTGTGGCAACTTTAACATCAATTTGGGTTGGGCTGTCCAGAATCCACCCATAGCTGGCTACAAGGGTCGCAAACCAAAGGTTTCAAGCTCCTTGTACTATATAAGGGAGCTTCATGGTCTAACTGATGTCTGGGCTGCAAAAAGAAGTGGGGAAGATGGGTCCACATATTGTTTGGCCCGCATCAATTGTAGATTATTTTTTTGTTTCACAAAATTTGATTCAGAAAAGGGGGTGGTGATGAACAGAGTGTCTGAATTAAGCAGACCACTCTTACCCAGTCCAAAGATCAGGGCTTGATCCATCACCGTTTTTTTAGCTCACTGCACCATCCCAGCTCAGAACCTGGCTACATGCAAATTAGTCTGTTCCTGTCCCAGTGCATGATGGGAACAGGGCAAACCAAACTACCGAGCCAATTCTTATACTGGGAAGGAAACAAGCTTCTGGGGACCGGTTTCTGGCATTTCAGCCGTCGTCGGCCCGGCTTGCTTGAATCCTGATGGTGCAATGAGCAAGGGACTCACATCTGAGTATACCCTTCCAAGCTTATGGTGGACAAAATGATTCAGAAAAGGGGGTGGTGATGAACAGAGTGCCTGAATTAAGCAGACCACTCTTACCCAGTCCAAAGATCAGGGCTTGATCCATCACCGTTTTTTAGCTCACTGCACCATCCCAGCTCAGAACTTGGCTATATGCAAATTAGTCTGTTCCTGTCCCAGTGCATGATGGGAACAGGGCAAACCAAACTACCAAGCCAATTCTTATACTGGGAAGGAAACAAATTTGGTGGCAGGGTGTGATATCCAGAAATTTCCCAAAGTCATGTCCGATCATAATCCGCTGGTCCTGGAATTGTCACTAAAGTGAGTCCATAACAGATCAAGCTGGACTTTTAATCGAACATTATTGACTGATAAACAATATGTGGATCGGATGGTGGTATGGATCACTAGGTTTTTCCTTGAAAACCAGGGGAGTACTCGCCTCCAAACGGTGTGGGGCACACTTAAAGCCGGAGTGAGGGGTGAGACGACACAGTTTGGCTGGCGGGCGCAAAGGCAGGAAAAGGATAAAATCAAGAGGCTATATGCCGTATTGAGCAGAGCTGAATCAAACTTGGGCCAGGTTATACTGGATAAAGGTAACACCGAGGCCGCTCAAACTCGGATCGCAATCTCTAGAGCTGCTATAGTGGAAATTTCTACCAGTAAGGCAGCTGCCAGGTATGTAGCCTGGCGTACTCAAATGTATGAGAGCAATGAGAAAACGGGACGTACCCTCGCTTTACGCATAAGGGAAAAGGATGCTCAGACTCAATTTTTGGGGATCATTGATCCAGATATTGGATTGGTAAAAGATTCTGATGTAATTCTTTTAGCCTTTGAGAAGTTCTATCAGAGATTATATTCGGAAAATAGGAGCCATAATTTAACCTTGCAGCAGGAGATTGCTGGATTTTTAGAGCAAGTTTCAATAGAATCTCTGCCCTCCTCAGATATCGCCATGCTTGAAGCTCCCATTACTTTAGGTGAGGTTGTCAAAGCTCTTGAGTCGAACCCTTCTGGGAAAGCGGTGGGTCTTGATTTCCTGCCTGGAGAGTTCTTTAAAAAATTAGCAATACAGCTTGCTCCAATTCTTTTTGAACTCTTTAGCCTGATTCAGGCTGGTGAATCACCACCTGACTCCCGGAGATATGTCAAAATTGCATTTTTTTTTTAAAGAAAGGGAAGTCACCAACAGATTTAGGGGCATATTGTCCTATTACTTTAATTAACAATGATGTTAAAATCTACTCCAAGATCTTTGCAAATAGATTAGCTTCTGTTATCAAAAAATTGTTTCACACAATCAACACAGCTTTGCTCCTGGCCGGCATACTATCGATCATATTCGCAGAGTCATAACTCTCTTTGACTATACTCAGGTGACAGGAGACCCTATGGCACTAATTTTATTGGATGCCGAAAAAGCTTTTGATAGGGTCTCCTGGCCTTTTTTATGGGCAGCTATGAAACACTACGGAATTGGAGATGGGTATATCAGGGCTATCAAAGGCATGTACATAGAGCCTGTAGCCAAAATAGCGGTAAAGGGCTGCTATTCTGGAGAGATTAGGATTGAGCAGGGTACCAGACAAGGCTGCCCCTGCTCTCCCTTGCTAGTTGCAATTTATATCGATCCTCTCATTAGATTGATACAAGCAAGCCAGGCAATTCCATCTGTTTTGGCTTTAGGAGGGGAGGTAAAAATCCTAGGGTATGCGGATGATTTAGCAGTGGTTACTCCAACACCACAGGACACCTTGGTGGTGCTAGGAGCTATTACAGCTAGATTTGGGGAAATTTCTGGATATCATATGAATGAAGGGAAGACACAAATAGTCATAAATCGGAAGGTGGATATGGTTGACTCACGGATAGTTCCCCACGCAAGGTATTTTGGGGTTGAGAACAGCTCCGATCCGGCTACAATCGTTGATATAAATCTGGGGCCCCTTTTAGGGAAAATGAAAACTGATTCTAATAGAATGAACAATCTACACCTAACACTTATGGGGCGGGCTAACGTTATAAAAATGATGTTCCTGCCGAAAATCTTGTATTATTTTAGGGTGATTCCCCTGGAATTTAGTAAAGACTGGTTTCGGAAATTTGACCAACTTATTTCTTGGTTTATCTGGGCGGGGCAGCGCCCAAGAAGGGCTTTACGATTCATGATCCTGTCCCGAGATAGGGGGGATGGACCGTCCCTAACTTTCAGGCATATTATTGGGCCACCACTTTGAAATACTCAGCGGAATTGATTAATGGCTGCAGTTTAGATGATTCTGGATGCTCAATTTTTTAACTTTTGTATGGGGCAGAGGCCCGGAGCCTCTTGCTATGACATATAGATTACGCATATTTTAAGAGGGTTAAGTTTAAGGTTCTACTCAGTGTATATAAGGTTTGGACCTCAATTAGGAAAATGATGGGACTTCCCCGGCTGCATCGGTATTCCCCTCTGGGTAGTAATACCCTCCTCTGTTTGGATATATTTACGGATGGCCATTTTCGTAGGTGGAAGGAGAAAGGGATTTATTGTATCGGGGATTTTTTAGCCGGGGACAATATAATTTCTTTTGACACTCTTAAAGATCGGTTTGGGATGGGTAATAAGGATTTCTTTAAATATCTGCAAGTTCGGGACGTTATAGCTAAAAAATGTCATAATCGGGTCCAATTCCCCTTGCTAGAAATGTTTAGTAATAACAGGGCCCCACAAACACCTAGTGTCTATAACATGGGTACTCACAAACTTTCTCTCGGGGGCCAAATTTACAGCGTGGTTTGTGTCCGAGGGCCGCACCAGTGGGGGCGGGGTCAGTGGGGGAGGGGGTGGGCTAGATCAACAACAAAAAAACTATGACCATGAGGTTGCTCACAGGTCCCTGCAGCAGATGCCTTCATCCACTGAGCCACCAGACCCAGCATACACACATCTCTCTCCCTCCCTCGCTCCCTCTCTTGCTCTCTTTCCCTCCCTCCCCCTCTCCCTCCCTCTCCCCCTCTCCCTTCCCCTCACTCCCACCCTCCCTCTCCCTCCTCTGTCTCTCTCTCACTCACTCCCTCTCTCCCTCTCCCTCACTCCCTCTCTCACTCCCTCTCTCTCTCTCCCTCCCTCCCTCTCTCTCCCTCTCTCTCTCCCTCTCTCGCTCCCTCTTCCTCTCTCCCTCCCTCTCTCACTCCCTCTCTCTCTCTTTCTCCCTCCCTCTCCCTCCCTCCCTCTATCACTCCCTCTCTCTCACTCCCTCTCTCACTCCCTCCCTTGTTCCCTCTCTCCCTCCCTCTCTCACACCCTCGCTCCCTCCGTCCCTCCCTCTCTCCTTCCCTCCCTCGCTCCTTCCCTCTCCCTCCCTCTGTCTGTCTCTCTCACTCCCTCTCTCTCACTCCCTCTCTCTCACTCCCTCTCTCTCACTCCCTCTCTCTCACTCCTCTCTCACTCCCTCCCTCTTTTGCTCTCTCGCTCCCTCTCTCACTCCCTCTTTCTCACTCCCTACCTCTCTCACTCCTCCTCTCACTCCCTCTCCCTCTCACTCCCTCTCTTGCTCCGTCTCCCGCTCTCCCTCTCTCGCTCCCTCTTCCTCCCTCTCTTGCTCCCTCTCTCCCTCCCCCTCTCTCCCTCCCTCTCTCGCTCCCTCTCTCGTTCCCTCTCCCTCTCTCACTCCCTCGCTCCCTCTCTCCATCCCTCCCTCTGTCTGTCTCTCTCTGTCTCCTTCCCTCTGTCTATCTGTCTCTCTCTCACTCCTCCCTCACTCCCCCTCTCTCGCTCCCTCCCTCTCTTGATTCCTCTCCCTCTCCCTCTCTCGCTCTCGCTCCCTCTCCCTCTCACTCCCTCTCCCTCTCCCCCCTCCCTCACTCCCTCTCCACCCCTCCCTCTCTGTCTGTCTGTCTCTCTCTGTCTCCTTCCCTCTGTCTCTCACTCCCCCCTCCCTTTCTCACTCCCCCTCCCTTTCTCACTCCCCCCTCCCTCTGTCACTCCCCGTCTCCCTCTCTTCCTCGCTCTCCCCTCCCTCACTCCCTCGCTCTCCCCCTCCCCCTCCTTCTCTCTCTCTCCCTCCCTCCCTCCCTCCCTCTCTCTCTCCCTACCTCCCTCTGTCACGCTCTGTCATCTCACCCTTCCTGCGTGTCAGCTGGGGCTGAGACAGCTTCCAGGTGCGCACACACACACACACACACACACAGCCGCACCCAATCACTTCACAGGTCATTAAAGGCCATTTACATGCTAATGAGGCTTTGTTGTATTTCACCTCATCTTAGGCCCCTGCAGCTCCACTCTGGCTATGTGAGAATCGCCCGGCCCCCACAGAGCAGCAGAGACTCTCTGAGTCACGCTGCAGCAGACATTCTCTAAAAAACAAACAAAAAAAAATAATACATGGGTACTGATGTTTGCAAGGTCCGCGGGCCGCCGAGGAAGGCTTGCCAGGCAGCCCCTGGCCCGCGGGCCGTACTATGAGTACCCATGGTCTATAAACTCATCATGGCAGGGATGGTGGATGATCTATCCAAACACTTTGAACAATGGCAATCGCATGTTCAGGCCGGGCAGGGGGGACTGTGAAGATTCCTTGTTTTATAGCCAAACAACGTGTATATCTGCTAACCTTCAAATACAATGCTTTAAAACCTGGTGTAATTTATATGTTACCCCTGCTCGAATACACAGGTGGGGCGGCCTTACTGGTATTTGTTGCCCGCGCTGTGGAGAAGTAGCTGCAGACAGCACGCATATGTTTGCTACATGCCCCAAACTTTCTCTATTACTATCCCAAATTGAATGCAGGCTAAGAGTTATGTTGGGGCTAGCGCTGATACTTACCCCATTGACTGTTATGTTGGGGATCTCTGAGCAAGGGTTGGATGAAAACTGTAAGAAATTTGTGTTTGTAGCTATGGCCGTCTATCGCATATGCATAGCCACAGTTTGGTTGGACATCACACCTCCGACAGAATATGTCTGGCTTAGTAAATTTATGTATGTATATAATTGGAAGATGGCGGTAGTGAGGAGGAGAGGTAGGCGGGCTAGAGAGGAGGGAGAGAAGCTTTGGCTCCCATTGCTCAATTGGCTCAATCGCTAAGTAAAGACAGATTTACCTATATCTCTGTGGTTTTTTCATGTGCTCCTGTTATTACTTTAGTATATTATGTTATCATAGCTCCTTCTTGGCTTTTTCTTTTTTTCCCGTGTCTCCCCTTGAACTTTTCTCTTTCTTTTGTTTTGTTAGGGATAGGATGGATCCGCCCGGGGTGGGAGGGGGAAAAATTTGAAAAAACATTGGGGTTACAAACCATTGTTTTGGACTCTTTATTTTTCTGAATAGTACTGTTTATTTCTCTGTGTTTGGTACCCCAATAAAAAAAAATAAAAAAAAGGAAACTAACACCTGCTTTGACATAGTGTAAAGTCCGACCACAGCCTGCACCACAAACGGGAGCCCAGACCCACACCTGAAGAACAACAGATGCCTGGGAGCCACTCATCATGCAGCCCGGACACCCAAGAGGGCCACAACACCCACCATCACCACCCCAGGACACCCCTCCCCGGACACCCGCCCCCTCGGGATAAAGACATGCCACATCGACTACACGGAATCATGTACCAAACATTCCCCCTGATGTCGCACAATCACATCTGGTTACATGCATGTGTCGACACAAAAATGAGTATCACACATTCACCTTCGAAGCAATAAATGAAAATGTATTAAAACAAACACAGAGCAGAAATGAAGACACATGGCGGCACCCCTCGGGACACTCCGTAGGTCACAGCCTGCAAGACAAAAATCATGATGAGAAGGTGTGTCCTGCACACATCAAGGGACAGAGAGAGGGCGAAGGAGAGAGAGAGAAGGGGAGAGAGAGAGACTGACATAGAGGGGGAGAGGGAGATAGACGGACAGAGAGGGGGAGAGAGAGATAGACGGACAGAGAGGGGGAGAGAGAGATAGACGGACAGAGAGGGGGAGAGAGACACAGAGAAAAGAAGAGAGGGACAGGGAGAGAGAGTGCCGACACTGCGCACCCAGCCCACACTGATCACCTGCTGCCACCGGTGTGTCTCCAACCACGTGCCCGTATGTAGTGCAGTTCACCAGGTCCCACATCTGAGACAGACCCGTCATCTGAAACAGTCCAGATACCTGAATGGCAAAGTACATACAATTGCACGTGACATAATCGCCTGTCCGTCCCTGCGCACCCAGGCAGCTGCACCCCAGCCCCTCCCGCTGCCCAGTGGTGCATGCCCGCCCCTGCGTATCCAGGCCTCACTGCTCACCTTCCACCACCGGCGTGTAGAAATTAGGGCCCATCACGTGCCAGTGCAAGCCCCAAGCCCGGGGCCCATGGACATGGCACCCTCCACATGATGTAGCTTCACTTCGCTGGCCCCCAGGTCTCACATTTGGTGCTGGGTCTTGATTTCTCCATGGAAGAGGACATACCAGTGCACCCAGCATCATTGCAGGCTGCACACCCGCTCGGCCTCATAGGTGCCACTAACTCTGTGATCCAGGAGGCGACGCCATGTGGCGGTAGGCCCGTGCTGCCCACTGGCTCAAGCCTATACTGCGGTCCAGCAGGACACACAAAACCTGAGCCATTCGGACTGCCAGGATGGGGCATCATCGCAGGCTGCACACCCGCTCAGCAGTGAAGGTGCCCCTACCCCAGTGCAGTGAAAGTCACCTTCCCGTGGCGGTGTGCCTGTGCCGGCCGCAGTGTATCTGGTGCCACCAAGTCTGTGCCCCGCTAGTCATGGACCCTCTATGATTGGGTATCGTGGTGCGGACCCCATCTTGTTACCTCCGGCCCTGCGGAATGTGATGTCGCAGGCCCCTGGGCCCCCATGCCTACATGCACACCACATAGATACACCCCGAGAGAGGTTAGAAATGGCATAGTGCACGTGCGTCCTGCCTTTTTTATTGGCTGGGTCACATGTACTGTGACGCTTGTGCTGGATGGGTGTGCTGTAGGTGTAAACCAGCCATGAGGGAGTGGCCGTGGCATGTTGACAACTAGACCTGTGAGCAGCAGATCACTACAGGGGAGTCCTGGCACATGCGGCGTTGTTGTCCCCCCTGGAGCGTAAGCATAGTGGGCTGGCCTGGCATATGCCAGTCCAGCTTAAGGGTTTGAACAATTACCCCGGGGCTCTGGGCATGGTTCCATACGGGGCTGGACAAGGAAGTAACAAAAGCGTGCGTCGCTGTTGTTGTGTCGGCACCACCCAGACAACATTCGGCAATGGCTCATCCTGTGACCCAAGTCCAACGACATGAGCCACATGGACGTAGGGGGAATTCACTGACCCTACATTCATCAATACTACCACACATGAAAGACCATAGACATGACACATCTGTGTGAGTCAGAATGTTTAATTCACATTCAGTGAAGTGTTACATCTGGAGCAGTACAGGGCCATGCAAACCCCACTTTACAATGTTGGCCGGTGGAGGGCCCGCCAGAGTCCTTCAGGGAATGACCAGTCCAAAGGAAGAGGAAGAGTTCAGTCCCCAGTCTAATTGCTGTGTCATTGGTGATCAAACAGAATATGGCAGTCCATTACGAGGTCCAAGGTGAGTATCGCAGAGTGCATCGGGGGACAGTGGAAGGTGATGATGCAGAGGGCAGAACCAAGCTGAAACCGGCCATATGGCGGAGATGAATGCTACTGCTTTCTTCTTACCACGATGGCGCTGTCATGCCTGTCGGGCTCATGAAAGCAAGACGTGGTTGGCAATGGTTGGCAGAAAGGAGTACACGGGCTTTGGAGCATGCGTAGAAGCCGCGCATGCGCGGTAGTGTAGTGTTTCAGCCTTAAGACCGTCCCATTCCCACAGGAAACGCTTCGCGTTTAGCCAGAGTGTTACCCTTGTCGTTCCGGGTCCCGGGTTGGCGTCCGAGGAGCTAGTGGTTCGTGTTGGCTGCGTCTTTCCGTTAGGCTACTGAGAGCCCGTTTCGAGAGTCAGTAAGTCTGTAGAAGCGGATTGATTCTGCTAGATTAGTTTTTTTCTCGTTTTTCATGTGTTCTGGTATTATCGCTGTGGACATTAGTAGTGGTCCTAGTTATTGATTTGTCTCTTGACTGAGCTTGTTCAAGAGATCTTTGCCACGTGGTTGTGTGGTGTTTTTGAGTTCATTGTACCTAGGCAAGGACTTAGGTTAAGGAGATTTGTTAAGGCGTTTTCAAGTTGTAGAACTGGTGAGTGGCACAGCAAACAGAGATACGATAATAGAGTTATAATTGCGCACCATTCATTATGTCACTTCATATTTAGAGCACAGTTACATTGGATAGACTCTACCAAGTCAAACCTTCAATGTCCCAGAACATTTCCTATGTTTCCTGTTTTATAGGCTTTCTCCACATTTTCAAAAGGTACAGATATATTACAACACCCTCCATACTTTGTGAAAATCAAGGGAGGGGATAGTTTTCACTGAATGTTCTTGTGTTTTACTGCAGTACCATTACCAGAGGAGAAAATATCATCTGAGTGGAAGAAGAGTGTGGAGCGCCATTTTCTTTCCCTTTCTTACCCTTGTTTTGTTCCCCTGTGTTCCCCTTGGTTACTTGTCGGGTGTTAGTGCCTCTTCCTGGCGCCCGGGGGGTGACGAAGGGGAGACAGGGTGTTAAGCATCGTGGCTCCAGAACACTTCCGAGACAAAAAAGGTGCGTGCATTACAGAACGCGAAGTCTCTATAGATTTGTCTCCCGAGTGTCATGGATCTCACGTTACAGGATGTAGCGAGCATGGTGGGGAATCTCCAACGGGAAACCCAAGCCATTGCAGATCGACTAGAGGCTATGAGTCAACATAGAGGAGAAGGGGCCAGTGCAAGTAATCAACCTCCTATAGTTCAAGTGGTTACCCCTCATACTATTCCTCTGGCACCCCCTGAGAGGTTCTATGGGGATCCCTCGAAATGTGCTGCATTTTTAACCCAGTGTCAATTGCATTTCCTTTGTAAAGCTTCATGTTTTCCCAACGATCAGGCAAAGGTGGCCTTTGTTCTATCATATTTAGGGGGTCGGCAGCCAATTGGACTATACCTTTGATAGACAAAGACAATCCCTTATTATTGGACTATGAGGCATTTCGTAGAGAGTTACGTAAAATGTTTGATAAACATTCATTCACTCATGCAGCTGATACAGAGCTCTTGAATTTAAAACAGGGGTCGAAAGATCTGATCACCTACATATCTACATTCAACAGACTAGTAGTGGAGGCTGATTGGCCTGCTAATAAACGCAGTGCCCTCTTTTATAGAGGGCTGCGTGACTAATTGAAGGATGCATTGGCTCACGTAGTGGATCCTCCTGATACATGCCCTGAATTAATAGACTTAGTGGTGAAACTAGACCATCGGTTAGGAGAAAGACATAAGGACAGAGTCAGATATGAATACCCTAAACTAAATTATAAAGAAAAGAAAACAGAGCCTGAAACCAAAACTGAAGATCCTGAACCTATGCAATAGGCAGTATTAAAGGGCCTTTGACTGAGGCCGAAAAACAACGACGTAGAGAAAACAAGTTGTGCCTCTACTGTGGTAAGGCGGGACATTTTCTAAAGGGAATGTCCCGTGAAACCCAAACAGTTTCGGAAGTCGGAAAACTAGCTAACCCGAGGGTAGCAGAGACCTTACCGCCGGGTCCTTTGATTCATATGGTCTCATCCTTAATGACTAATGAAGGACATTTCTTCATTCCAGCTAGTTTGTCCTGGCTATCTGAGTCTGTCACACAATCTGTTATGATAGATTCTGGGGCTTCGGGTAATTTTATGGATTATCGCTGGGCTACTGCTCAGAAAATCCCAAAGATGCAGAAAAAAGTCACAGAGGAAGTGTATACTATCGATGGGAGTCCGTTGAAATCTGGGCCTATCACACATTCTAGTATCCCTCTGGACATACACATAGAACCTACACACTGGGAGACTCTTGCTTTTGATATAATTGAATCCCCTCAATTTCCGGTAGTTTTGGGTCTTCCATGGTTACGCCTCCACAATCCCCACATAGATTGGAGAAATAACAGCATCACCTTTGAAGAGAAAGGCAGACAAGACATATCCACTGACACTTCCAACCTTCCTGTTCCTTCAGTTCAGGGTAACGCCATGTCCATACAAGACATGAGTTCTTTGGCTTCACATACCCTCGTAGAACCAGATTCGGTGGAACAGCCTGATAAAATCCTACCCCCTGTGTATCAAGATTACCAGGCAGTCTTTGATAAAGAACGAGCAACCTGCCTGCCTCCTCATAGGGCATATGATTGCCGGATTGAGTTGCAGCCAGGTGCTCATATACCGACCAGTAGAGTATACTCCCTTACCGGAAAGGAAAACATATACTTAAGGGAATACCTTGATACTATGCTTGAACTTGGCTTCATCCGACCCTCCAGGTCCCCCGCGTCCTCGGCATTGTTTTTTATCCCTAAAAGGGAGGGGGGATTGCGTTGCTGCATTGATTATAGATCCCTGAACAACATCACAATAAAAAATAAGTATCCCTTACCACTCATCTCCGCACTACTCGACCAGATTAAGGATGCCAAATGGTTCACGAAATTAGATCTACGTGGGGCCTATCACTTGGTCAGGGTTGCTGACGGAGATGAGTGGAAGACGGCATTCTGCACCAAGTTTGGGCTATATGAATATATGGTGATGCCCTTCGGGCTTTGTAATGCTCCTTCAGCATTCCAGTATTTCATTAACGAAGTGCTGAAGGAGTATCTTGACAAAAGCGTGATTGCATATATCGATGACCTCCTAATCTATTCCAAGACCCTTGAGGAACATATAGGTCATGTGAAAGCCGTCTTGCATCAGTTACAAAACAATGATCTCTTTTGTAAGCTAGACAACTGTTTTTTCCATCGCCACCAGGTCGCTTTTTTAGGATTTATTGTTTCAGCAACCGGTCTAAGCATGGATCCACTAAAAATGAATGCTGTTTTAGAATGCCACCTCCCAAAACTGTAAAGGAAATCCAGCGATTCTTTGGATTCTCGAATTTCTATAGGCGCTTCATAAAGCAGTTTTCGGACCTTGTAGCTCCTATCACTCGCTTGTTGCGAAAAGGGGTCCCCTTTCACTGGTCTGAGGAGGCTGAAAAGGCTTTCAACATTCTGAAGAAGTCATTCACACAAGCCCCTATTCTCAAACACCCTGATCCAGCTAGTCCGTATGTGGTGGAAGTGGACGCCTCTCAAGTAGCTGTAGGGGGTATCCTTTCTCAGGCAGACAGGGACACTGGTGAATTACATCCAGTGGCATACTATTCTCACAAGTTGACTCCAGCTGAGGCAAACTATGCAGTGGGGGAAAGGGAACTCCTAGCCATCAAAAAGGTATTGGAGGAATGGAGACAATATTTATTGGGCACAAACCATACAGTTACTGTTCTGACAGACCACCGTAATTTACAGTATTTAAAGTCAGCTAGAGCCTTGTCTATGCAACAATTGAGGTGGACACAATTCTTCAATGAATATGATTTCAATATACATTTCAGAGCAGGTAGACAAAATGGTAAGGCAGATGCTTTATCTCGTCTGGGATTTGAGCCATACCCACATGATGAGCAACCTCCTTGTATCATTGTACCTCAAAAAATCATAGGAGCACTTACTACTGAAGAGGAATTCATCCTACAAGTAAAAAATGCCCAACAAGATTCCTCTTCCCAAGATATATGCAACAAAACCAATCCACAGTCCAGACAGACCTCCATTATGTGCAGGGACGGTTGTTCATCCCCACTATACCCCTTCAAAATCAGGTTATGGAATGGTGTCATGCACAGGGTGTAGCAGGGCATCCGGGATACAAGAGGACATTGGAATTGATAAGGAGATACTGTTGGTGGCCTCGTGTAGCTAAAGATGTACAACAGTATGTTACAACTTGTCACATATGTGCTCAAGGAAAACCATCACACGAAGGATTAGTGGGGTTATTACTTCCACTTCCCACGCCTTTAGCTCCCTGGCAGTCTGTCTCAATGGACTTTATCGTAGAGTTACCCAAGACACAGAGAGGCAATAACACACTTCTTGTTGTTGTGGACATGTTCACCAAGTCGGCTCACTTCATCCCTTTAAAAGGTCTGCCCACCTCTTCTGTTCTTGCCAGTGTCTTCATGCAAAACATAGTCAGACTCCATGGTTTGCCCTCTGTCCTGATCACGGATAGAGGTTCACAGTTTATATCCAAGCTCTGGAAACAATTATGTAAAACCTTGCAAATGGAAGTTCGTCTGTCGTCTAGCCATCATCCCCAGACAGATGGACAAACGGAGCGGGTAAATCAAAGTCTAGAGCAGTTCTTGCGGTGCCAACTACTGCAGGACCAAAGGGAGTGGGATGAGCTGATTTGGTTGGCAGAACTGTCATACAATAACAGTCATCACTTTTCTACTTTATTTTCCCCTTTTTATGCTTCTTATGGTTTCCATCCTAGAGTTTTACCCTTTTCTCCTTTGAGACCTTGTGCCATTCCTGCTGTACAATAGGTAGTCTCCCACTTGCAAACAGTACATTCCACTATCCACGACAATCTGGACAAAGCTAAGATGGATTATAAGAAGGCAGCAGATACACATAGACATGCAGAACCCAAGTACCAACTAAATGATAAGGTTTGGCTGTCCACCAAGCATTTGGCCTTGAAAGGTGCATGTAAATTTAAACCCAAATATATTGGTCCTTTTTCTGTTATTCAAATCATCAATCCGGTAGCCATGAAATTGAAACTACCACCCTCAATGAAAATACACCCTGTTTTTCACGTTTCCTTGTTGAAACCGGTACTGCCTGATACCCGCCTGCCAACAATTCCCCTTCCTCTTCCATCAGTGGTAGAAGCTAGTGACGAATACGAGGTGGGTGCAATTATTGACTCCAGACGAGTTTGTCGCCGCCTCCAGTATCTGATACACTGGAAGGGCTTTGGAGTTGAGGAAAGATCGTGGGAACCTGCCAGCCACGTACACGCTCCGCGTTTATTGCGAGCGTTTCACAGGCGATACCCCCACAAACCCAAGCCAGTGGGGGGCGTTGTGGGAGGGGTATTCTGTCATGCCTGTTGGGCTCATGAAAGCAAGACGTGGTTGGCAATGGTTGGCAGAAAGGAGTACACGGGCTTTGGAGCATGCGTAGTAGCCGCGCATGCGCGGTAGTGTAGTGTTTCAGCCTTAAGCCCGTCCCATTCGCACAGGAAACGCTTCGCGTTTAGCCAGAGTGTTACCCTTGTCGTTCCGGGTCCCGGGTTGGCATCCGAGGAGCTAGTGGTTCGTGTTGGCTGCGTCTTTCCGTTAGGCTACTGAGAGCCCGTTTCGAGAGTCAGTAAGTCTGTAGAAGCGGATTGCTTCTGCTAGATTATTTTTTTTCTCATTTTTCATGTGTTCTGGTATTATCGCTGTGGACATTAGTAGTGGTCCTAGTTATTGATTTGTCTCTTGACTGAGCTTGTTCAAGAGATCTTTGCCACGTGGTTGTGTGGTGTTTTTGAGTTCATTGTACCTAAGCAAGGACTTAGGTTAAGGAGATTTGTTAAGGCGTTTTCAAGTTGTAGAACTGGTGAGTGGCACAGCAAACAGAGATACGATAATAGAGTTATAATTGCACACCATTCATTATGTCACTTCATATTTAGAGCACAGTTACATTGGATAGACTCTACCAAGTCAAACCTTCAATGTCCCAGAACATTTCCTATGTTTCCTGTTTTATAGGCTTTCTCCACATTTTCAAAAGGTACAGATATATTACAACACCCTCCATACTTTGGGAAAATCAAGGGAGGGGATAGTTTTCACTGATTGTTCTTGTGTTTTACTGCAGTACCATTACCAGAGGAGAAAATATCATCTGAGTGGAAGAAGAGTGTGGAGCGCCATTTTCTTTCCCTTTCTTACCCTTGTTTTGTTCCCCTGTGTTCCCCTTGGTTACTTGTCGGGTGTTAGTGCCTCTTCCTGGCGCCCGGGGGGGTGACGAAGGGGAGACAGGGTGTTAAGCATCGTGGCTCCAGGACACTTCCGAGACAAAAAAGGTGCGTGCATTACAGGCGCTTTCATCCGCTTCTTCGTCCTCTGCTGTTCCATGTGCCTCACGTGTGGGTGGTGCTGGCCTTTCTGATGGGACTTAGACACCCACGTATGGCATCTAATTTGTCTGCCATGCGGTCAAAGCCCACCAGCACCTGTTCAGCCAGCTGCTTCTGGCATCCCAACACAAGGCATTGGAAGGCTATGTGTTCTTCATGGGGGTCCTTCGGAGGCAGCCGTGGTGGTGGGTGCTGCCTGCTGTGTGGTCTGTGCAGGGGATAGAGTCTCCTTGTAGCAGCTGGGCTGCCCTCCTCCTGGAAGTGGGCTGCGGAGCTGTTGTAGGGCGTCAGAGTGGAAGCTGTGGTGGTCCTCTTCATCATCATAGAAGAGAGGTTCGAGCTGCTCTGCAGGAGGTGTTGATTGTCCTTCTGCAATGTGAAGGGGAAATGCAGTTTAACAATGTGTTCACATGTGTGTTGTCTCATTGTCCATGTTTACATACAGACTGCGCATGGCTGTGTACATCCTGGCTGTTTGGGAGGAGCGGCCTATTTGATGGGGGACAGTTGACATTTCGACAACAGACGTATGTGTGTTTGTACTTGTACATTGTCATCTCACATTTCCCTGCAATGCCACTTGTGATTGGCCAGGGTCTGCACCCAGTCGGCACCAGTTGTTTCCTGTGTTCTGTTGTGGACGTGTTGCGGTTTGTGCCACATTGGTGTCAGTGTTGCTATGCTCTGCATGTTATGTGTGGGTGCTGCATTTTGGGGGTGTGGCCCCTGCTGCTCTGTTTTGCTGCCCCTTATCCCTTTTCTGCGATGTGCCTTTGCCTTCTGTGCTTATACAGTGCTGAGACGGTACATACTTGGGTACACTGGTTTCTTGGTGGGAGTTGGGCTCTGGGGCATGGTTTGTCCACAGATGTGCTCAGCTCAATTGTGCATCTGTGCCATTGTGGCCATCTCCCCCTGTCCCCCCAGTCCCTTGTCGTTACTCACCATGTTGCTGTTGTGTCAGGTCATGTTGAGCAGTGTCCGGTCCCCCGACTCCAGTCACCATCTCCCCACTGATGACTGTGGACACCATTTCCTCCATCTCGTCCAGCTCCTCCTGTGGCGCAGGACTCCCACCTCCAGTCTGCATTGCTGCCTTCCAGTTGTTGGCGAGTTTCAGCTTGGTTTTGTCCTTGACGTCATTCCAGCACCTCTTCACCTCTTCCATTGTCCTCTTCAGCACTCCCACTACATTCACCTTGTCCATGATGGACTGCCATAGTCCATTTTTGATTGCCAATGACACAATGGCGGTGATGAACAGTTGTTGATGGTGTTCGACCACCTCCGTTATCAGGATCCTGTTTTCCTGCGGACTGAAGCGCTTCTTCCTAATCTTCTTCTCCTTGGCCTTCCCTGACCCTGAGGTCCCAGGCAGGTCCTCCGGGGCACTTATGGAGTTCTGGTTCTCCTCCGTACTTGCTCCAGCAACATCCGCTGTGCTTCGCTGTTGTTTGGCATTTGTTTGTCAGTTTTTTCTACTTTTATGGTGATTTTTCCCCGCCTAATGCGTGTGAATTTCAGGCCTGTAGCTGGGTTTAGCTGATTCTAGTATCACAATTGGTTATGGCAGCTTTTTTTGCGTTCGCGTTTTGCATTTTTGCGGCGAGGCGTTGATTTTAACACGGTCAGTTGACGCATTATCTGGAGACTATCGCATGGTACCGCTGTGTTGAGAATGCTTGGTTAACACAGCGTAATTTTCCCACAATAGACTACGATGTTGGAAGTTGTGTTAAGTTACTTTTGCGATGGTTATCACACATTCTTGAGAATATGCCCTGTAATATGTGCTACTTTCCAACTGTAAAGCAGTAATTTAGAAGCACAAAATGACAGACAATATCGTAATTCTTCACAGAAAAAACTCACTTAGACTTGCAGTAACTCTGCCATGTCTTGCAACTCACAGTTCTATTTTTTTAAATCTTAAATCATTGGCCAGAATGCGCTAACATGGGTTTGCTACTTATATTTCAACCCTGTTTACTTCTGTATTGGCCAGTTGAGGTTGCGATCCTTGTAGGCCAGTAGACCACAACTAGCCATAGGATCATCACATCTGAAATGAAATTACATTAGCTGTATCCAACAATAACAATCAACTTAAATGAACCAACCATTGTAAATCAAGGGTCGACTTAAAGGATGGCATAGAATATCAGAGATGTGGGCTGTCTCTCCAACTGATTCCTTTGTAAACCACATTACCAGGGTCATAGCTTCTTGGGGTGGGGAGGGAGGGCAGTGTTTGTGGTGTGACCCCCCTCTCCAACAAGTAAATGCACTCTTGGCTTGACAGTTGGGTCTGTAACCATGAGTCGGTCAACTGCAAGTCTGTTGTTTGTTTCTCATTGTCCTGTTCTCACTGAGAGGTATTAACTTCATTTTTTGGATCAGTAACTTAAATATATATGGTGACCAATTTACAAAAAAAAATAGTAGTAAATTTGCACGGAGGTAAATATTTCTTCAATGAATGCAAATGTACTACTTTTTGCCATTTACAAAAATTGGCAGTAGGAGGCATGGAAAGCTGGTCAGTCTCAGCTTTTCCTCCAGGCATACTACTGGCAATCAAACACCCAAAAGGTGTTGAGACAGATGCTTGCAAATAGACTAACCACTGGCAATCACTCGGGGTAGCATTTCAAATGATAGTTCTTCTCCCTCTCTGTCACTCTAGACAGAGGGCATGGGTTAGTGTTTGGTGGCTGAAGTGAAGGCAGACAGGATGGCGGAAGGCTTTACATCAGTCACCCCACCTTTCCAGAGTAAAAGGTGAGGCGCCGATCATGTAAATGGAATGTGAGCCTTTTGTCTGAGTCCCAAAGCTTCCGCAAACAGCACCATCAATGAAGGGCATCGCTACGGTCTAAAAGAACACCTCATCCCATCATAAATATCCTCCATAACACTATTCCAGTTGCCGCTGTCCCCCCTTAAAACACCTTAAGACCCTCAAGTAGAGTCACCTATTTGTTTTGTGAGGACTTCCAAGAACGCAGCGGGCAAGGGAAAGGCGCAAAAACAGTGACCATTGTCAAAGGATCACACTATAGGAGGCCCGCGCCCACCACATCTCTCCCCTATAGATCAATACTCTCACGCTGTGGGGGAGGAAACATATCTGTTTGGCAATGCCACTGGAACCCATCAGAAACCCATAGTGGAAAACTTGGGGAAATCCTTGTTTGGTGAGAAAGGGGACCCTATTACCCATAAGATGGGTTTCTTGAAGAAATATGGTCAGCCTGAGTTTTAATACCATCCTCCATTTTACTCTATCAAGTAAACCATTAACAACCCAGGTTATCAGACACAATATATCAATATCAGCCCTATGTTGGAAGTGACCACAGGACACAAGTGTAGAGCTTAAAAGTTCATGATGGGCCATCGGGATCGGAGAAAACATACACATGGGATACTACCAATAAAGGAGGAAAAAGCACAATGTTCGAGAGCAACAAAACAACCAATTCCAGAGCTCACCCATGCTATACTTTTTGAACTTAAAGCATCTGTCACAGGACAGAATGTAAAACAGCACCAACAGGGTAGCTGATGGTTCAGGCCCCAACTGAACCCCAAATTAGAGACGGACCTACATGAAACTCACTGCATTCGATGCAAGGGTCTTATGCCAGGTCACTTATAGGTTGAACCAAACAACAGTATTCATGTATCAACCATTGCACCGCAAGGTAATCCCCCAAAGGTACAGTCAGGTCCTGTAGGAATAGCTTTGTGGTCCTAAAGAGTAAGGAGTAGCAAGGTGTGACAGCTCGGCAAAACAAAAGGAGGATTCTCTTTATGTCAGCCACAGGTGGTACAGATCGGATCCACCGTCTGCAGTCCCACACCATCAACATCTTGTTTTGTTTCTCCAATCAGTCCAGCGATCAGCCGGAGTCATGAACTTACCCAGACTGGAAGAGCAGTTACCAGGACAGGGACAGTGCCTTGGCAGACCCAACGAGGTCAGTCGACAAGGAAAGATAAGCAAGGAGCCCGCAGCAGAGTATTGAGACTGAGAGTGACCCTCTCCTCCACATTTCTGCTAGAGGTTCAAAAAAAGAAGGTGCAGGATTAAAATAAGACTTTGAGCTTGGCCGGGTGGAGGACCATGTAACGAGTTATGAGGTTACAAAGTTACTTCATCATCTTCACAAAGGACTTACATTGTTGCTGAACAAGCCTTGTGTAATCTTGAAATATGAATTGATAGGATTCGAACATCAAGTATTCTTGACTGTGAGTGAAGTGGAGGATCATGTCCCAGTCTGTATAATTCAGCAACAGAGTGATCATAGGCCAGGCAGGGGCCCCAGGAGGAGGTTTCAACGCAAGTGCCCGGAGTGCAAGTGCAGTGAGAGAAGGAATCTGATGGAAAGATTGAATGATAGAAGGTCTTGGGATTAGACTCTTCACATCATTCCAAAAAACCTACAATATGGAGATGGTTTTGCCTGGTCCATCCTTTAGCATCCTTTACTTTTGCAGCTGCGTAAATCGCAGAAATTGCCGTTAGCATAAGCTGAAGCCATTTTAGTTGTGGCACCCATTTTGTAAGCCATGTGATTCTTCCGACTTCACTGTTGCTTGCCTTTCTATTCTGCTTGACTCCTCGACTGTAGTTAACTCCTTCAGTACTGAGCCAGAGCACTGTGTGAGCTCAGAAAGACCTGTAGTTGCTAGAAAGCACCTGTCTTAGAATGTAACTGTCAGGCTGTTCCAACTGATGTAAGCAGTTCTGTATCCCCTCCCACTCTGCTGACAAAGTGGTTTCTATCTGTTCATGTTAGTCGATAGCTATTCCTGGGTATGCCTGTACCTTCTATTTTAGTCTCCATGCTTACTGTGCAACAAACTGGGTATAAAAGACCCTTGGTTTCTGTATTCCATGTACTACCTCATACAGTGCCCGAGGGTGTTGTATTGATGTAGTTCCACTCATGAGTGATTAGTAAACTTGTTATTTGATATTCCAGCTTCAGTGCCAATCTCTATTTTGTTGGTTTAAGGACCAGTGGACAGAGACGGGTGAATCCCTGCACCGCACCAGTGGGCCCCTAAAAAGGCTCATTTCCACACTGCAATTTCATTGGAAGCTGAAGACAGTCTAGAAAGAGTGTGTTGCACGTTCACCTCTGTATCCTCCAGACATGTGAGTTTCTACTTCAGTGATCCTATCAACTGCTTGACAAAGGTCCTAGTGCAAAACCATGATATCTGCTCCAACTTCCTCCAGTGTAGCTCTTGATTGGGTGATGGCAGTCAGGATAGCAGCGGTATCTGAGGTCCCCATCGTCCCTGCTTTGCCAAGTACATCCTCTGTAATCTTGAAGGCATACGGCTGCTGGTATGAACTTGTCCTGGGTGCCGTGTGCCTGTCAAGGATGGTTTATCTTTGGCCAATGGTGTTTCTGGTACTGGTGAAAGGAAGTCCAACCAACCAGTGCGCACCAACATCCAACTGACCCGCCATGTAGAACAGCAAGGACCTCCAGCTGTCAAACCCCTCCCCCATTAGCTTACCCAGAACACAGGCCACCCCAGTAGGTACCAGCATCAGACACTTCACAAAAGCAGATAGACATCTCAGCACCGCCTTGCCACTACTCTGAGTTTCCATACTGCCAGCTGGTTTCATGGACCCCTCTTTAGACTGACCAGTGGTCCACTCAGCTATTCACACAGCACCAAACAGGCAACACCCTTCCAGGTGGCCCCCTTATAAGAAGGCAGCCATATGCAGACAGGTAGCAGATCTCCAAGGTCTTCACCTTCAAACCGAGCAACAGCAGTCCCTCCACCAGTGGCCCAACTGCAAAAGCAGCCACCCCCACAATCAAGTAGTCCTTGGAGCCCGCCCTCTACTAGGGATGCCCTGGTTGTACTCCTCCCGAAGAAAAAGGCATTGGAGGTGCGTGCGTCAGACGTCCGTCCCCTCTCTATGCTCAATGCCGACTTCAAAGTCCTGAGTAAAGTCCTGGCCTTGTGACTTTTACCTCAATGACACGCCTTATACACAAGGACCAGAACAGATTTATACCGACTAGGTCCACTAATGGGAACCTTCGGCGACTCTTTCATGTCATGCACCACCTGACTGGAGCCGCTACCAGAAGGCCGTCATCATGTCAATAGACCTGGAAAAGGCATTTGACTTGGTGAGCTGGGACTTCTTATATGCCACAATGGAACGCATAGGTCTAGGCGAGGGATGGATCAGGTGGATAAAACTACTATACATGCGTCGAACTGCACAAGTTAGGACAATTGGGGTGATATCGCACGTGTACAGTATATATAGAGGTACCAGGCAGGGCTGCCCGCTGTTTGCTTTGGCAATTGAGCCACTAGAGGCAATCTTCAGACAGAGGTGGGCACCACCACGGCATGGGTCTGGGAGGGAGGACACATGTGATCTCCGTCTAAACAACGACGATCTGTTGCTGTATTTGTGGGAGGGTGGTATTTGTGGGAGGGTGGTCAAGGGGTGGAACAAGCGCCGACTATGTTGAAAAAGTATGCTGGACTGCAGGGCTCAGACTCAAAAAGGCCAAAACAGTTGTCTTCCCATTGGCGAGTGACTACGCCCTACCCAAACATTTTCCAGAGGGATTGACATGGCCCCCCACCTTTAAATATTTAGGATTACAGAGATTCCACAGATTAGAGGAGACAGCAACCTGAACCTGGTCATGAAATCATAATTTTTTTTTTTAATGATTTCACTTGCTGCGACTACCATTGATGACCCGTATAGCTGTCAAAAATGAATATGCTTCCTAGACTCCTATATTATTTTGTAAACCTACCTATGGCAGTCACACTACCATGGTTTGTGGGCTTATACCAATTACTCCGGGAACTGATATGGCGTGGGGGGGGGGGCAGAAAACAGAGTCTCTGTGCTGTTACAGAGGGCACCAGAGGAGGGGGCGGAATTGGGTGCCCCTCAGTTTGAGCTGTACTACCTGGCCACTTAGCTTCAATGGTTAGCCCAATGGTTAGACAGCAGGAATCTCGAACTACTGGGACGGGAGAGATGGAGTAATAGTCAGGGGTGGTTGAGGGCCAGACCCCTACACCCGGTAGTAATTACCCCAAAGCCGTGCGTGCTGTTGCAAGTTGCATTGTACAGCTGGAGGCGGTGCCTCCGACGTACAAACGGAGCCTATCCCTAAGCACCGGACATACCTTGATCAGGCTTCCGCCCCATACACGAGGGCTCAGCTGTAGGAACGGACAATGGCTGGGATCACAACAATGGGAGATTGCGTTCACCTGGGGACATTAATTCCTCTTGAAGATTTTTTATCATAACACGATCTACCCCGCGGGCAAATTCTGACATATCACTCCATGACACAGACATTTAGGGAGCTATGGCGGAGCACGCAGCAGGAAACATAAAAACATGGAGTCCTCCAGGTGTTGATAACTCTAGGGGCAGCCAGACATTTAGTAAAGTGGCTGTACAGAGGTTTGTTAAACATGGTGAAAAAGGCCTCAAGTTCAGATGCGAGAGAAGTGGGGAGAAACAATAGGAAGAGATCTGCTAGACAAGGAATGGATCCGGGTCCTAGGGAGCCCAAAACGGGTGTCCAGAAACTCCAACTTCAAAGTCATTCAATTCAATTATATCCATATGGCATATTTGACAGCTGATAGATTGAACATTATGCATGGAGGGGAGGTCCATGGTTGCCCTAGATGTGGACTGAGAGATGTAGGGTTTGCTCGAATGACGTGGGTGTGTGCATGTCTTAGGAAGTTTTGGGAGACAGTCTTGCCCATGGTTAAGAGGACTCTGGCCCGCACTCTTCCCAACTCAGCAGAGGTCTGCCTGCTGGGACTGTTCCCCAGACCGAAAGCTAGGAAAGTGGGTAGCAGATTTGTGGATTTAGCATTGGTCTTAGTGAGGAGACAGATCGCACTGCATTGGAAAGCAGCAACATGTCCCGCGAAAACAGTATGGGCAAGCAATGTAGAGGCGGGGGCTGAGCAGGGGGCACTACAGAGGAAAGATGCATGGGGGATCCGCCAGCGTCCCCTGGCAGATCTCTGGATGGAAGTGTTGAGAGCCTGGGAGGCCAGACACGAAGCATGCTCAGTAAGTGATGCCAAGACTGCAGAGGACGTGGGTGATGATAGCTCCAGGGAGCCACCGATGAGTGATATTTAGACGAGAACTATGTAGGTGAGAATCCTGGCCTTTCTCCCGGCAGACAGACACACACACACAATGATCCACATGGATCCGTTACTCTGAATTGAACGGATTTCCCACCCCATGGAAACAGAAATAGGACATGACACAGGGCGGTGGGGCTGCTAGGAGACACACCATTACGGGGTTTCACTAAGTTTGAGATCAAATATATTACTCTTTGGTTGATATATAGCTTTGTTTTTTTGGATTTGTGTGACTCCCTTGAGTACACATGGATACAAGTACAGAGAATATTTATGAGCTACTTCACGATTGTACTTTGTAATGCCAGCCGCACGAGTGGATTGGGCTATAATATGAAGTATTTTAATTGAGCTATACAAGGCCATCAGATAGTGGATGCTGCATGTATGTCTGTACATGTAAAATGTGTCTATTCTACAAATGCGAATAAAGACATATCTTTAAAACAAAAAAACTAGTCCTTGGAGCCCACTTCATGGAATCTCGGTCTGCAACCAAGAATCAGGCACAGCATCTGCCAGCTGGCCCAACCGTGAGGGTATTTCCAGGGCCGGGCCATCGACTCCACTAGTGAGCGCCAGGAGCAGTTCCCTCTGTGCTGCACCGCAGTCAACCGGCCAGCCACAGAATCCAAACCAGGGCATCCGCAATGACTGCAGGTTGAGCAGCACAGTCATCATGGCATCTCCTCAGACCACAGCTAACCCACCACTCCTGTAAGTCATGAGTATCATGAGTATATCATCTTTATTGCTTGATTACTTAAAATCATTGCAATCACAGCATCATAATTAACCCAAAAAAAACACAATTACATTTTAAAACAAGAGATCTTCTCTTCACATAATACAAAAAAACAATTCCATATATACAGTTTAAAACCTTGTTGATAAGCCCAAATCTAGCCACCTTACATCTTGGATTACATAATACAGATTAAAGTGACGGTGTGCTTTACATACTCCTGTAAGTCAGTCTCTTCCACATGAGGCTCTTGGTCAGCCCCAGCACCCGTAGGCTGCACTCTGTTCAAGGACAGCAACAACCACCGCTTTGCCTCTTATAAACTTTTGCGGAGTGCCTGCCACAAATAATTTAGTAAAAAGGCACCAAGGGTAGATCAAGATTGTAAAGGGCATAAAAAGGGCAGCAGCCAGAGCAGCACTAACTCACGTCCGCCATCTTTGACAGCAGTCACTCCATGCCTTCCCCACCAGCCCCGCTCCCTAACTGAAGCACTTACTAAAGTGTCTGCCACTCTCATGAAGCATTAACTGATGTCCCTGGATGCCATGGTAGCTTTGCTAAAATAAAAAACACAACTACATTTCAGCCATGCCTCTACTTTATCTTACTGCTACTTTGCAATTATGAGACTAGTTTATTCATTCCATAGTTTAATGGTATAACGTGCATATGGAGTTTTATGCGCAGTACCTTTATATCGTTTGATGCAGGAGCACTCTATGAGAACATTAAATAAATCAGTTTGTGGCCAGCTTCAAGTCCAGTAAGATTTCACTACGCCTGGCGGGTAGATGACCATCCACCTCCTTAGGTGTGCACAGCACTTTCAATTCTATGTAAATGCCTCAATATTAGCCATCTCAACAGTAAACAAAATACCAAATTTCTGCGTTCCGGCTCTCCAACACTGCATATTTGTCATTGATTCCAGCATCATAATATTTGAATGAATGCAACATCCGACTGCAGAAGGCTTTCAAATACACCAGATTACTGTAAAAACCTGGAATCCTAGTGTTGAGCCTTACTTGTAAGTGACCTTTTAATGTACTGCATTTATGACAATCATTTCTTAGAAGAGTACCAAACCAAGGTAGCCTCGGCCACCCAACGCAGTTAACTCCTCCTCTTGGCAGCACTTCTAGGATATGCACCAGTTATTCCCAAGCCTGTTCGTAGATTTGAATATATGCTATTGGCCAAGTGCAGTATTGCCACAGTATGGTTGAAGGGTAGATTTAACCCCTTCAGTGCGCATGACAAAGCCAGCTCGTCATGGGCGTTACCTGCGCTACGCGCATGACGAGCTGGCTTTGTCACGTAACGCGAGTTTTTTTAAAATCCAGCACGCAGCGGGAAAACCCGCTAGCGCGCATGCGGTTAAATAAAAAGGTGCGTCAAACTAAGGGGTCGATTATGATGGCGGATGGACCTGCCTCCGTCCGCCACCCCGAGGTGGAGGGACCGTCCGCAGGGGCAGCGACGGTTCCTCCATTGGAATTAGGATGTGACCGCCACCGTGGCGGTCACATCCTCTATATGTAACATTATGGCGGGTGCTGCTTTAAGCAGCACCCGCCACAAAGTGAAAAATGCATGTTTTCCTTTGACATGCTCAACGTGGCGGGCACCGCGTGGTGCCTGCCATCTTGTACATGCCAAAGCAGGGGGGTACCATAGGTACCCCCCATGTGCACCCCCCAACACCCTGGGGGCCCGCAAGGTCCCCCCAGAAGCAAAGGTCCACATGCTTTTCCACGGTGGAAAAGCCGCCGCGGAAAAGCATGTTTCCGCACCCATCCTAATGTGGCTGGCGGTGGTCTTGCAGACTCCGCCACCATATTGCGGTCCACACGCCGCGGATCAGCGGCGGACGGACCTGCTGTCCGCCGCTGATCCCACCGCCATCATAATCTGGTGGTGGGTGTTTTCTATGCCGCGGCGGTGAATCCGCATCCTCCGGGCCGGCGGTGGCTTCCACAGGCCCGGAGGATGCGGATTCACCACCATCATAATCGACCCCTAAATGCCTCTTTTTGTTGCTACACCATTTAGGATTTGTGCAGAGTCTGCTATGCTACTTATTTACCATTGTTGTGTTTGGGATGGTATGATCAATGAGACTTAAAGCTTTCAGGAGGTAATGAGGCCCCTCCCTCATGGTAATGAGCAGCATATTATCCATGGACCTACATATTATGCCCTGCTGTGTTTTTTTCACATTCAGTAGTTCTAAACAAAGCTGTTAAACTGAACACAAGGGAGTTAAATCTATGCAGGGAGATAAAACAAATCACAATAATTAGGCCTAGTGAGCACAGCTCCAATTGTTATCTTCTGAAAAGCGACTATAGAACAGATTCTGTGAGGCATTAATCAGCGTTTACTGAGGCCATTTATGTTCTACTACTGTAAACAAGTATTTTGATGCTTGAACTGTAAGGTGTATGACGCGGCACTTAGCCACGTTTATTTTGACTGGCATTGCTATGGATATACAATTACCTACTGGCAGGAGGTAGTTATAGTTAAGACCTAGTTTTCATAGACTGGAAGTTTCTTTTTTTTGGTATAGCTTATAACTTGTGTGCCATTTGATTAATTTTCACAAAATGTTCAAAACTAGTTTGCTACACACTTCAGCTGCTGTTTTAAAAGCTTCAAGGCATTACGTCAAGCAGGAGCCACTAAAAAGGGTAATTTGATAAAAATCTGTTCAGTAGTTTTGGAGTTATTAAAGAAAAAGATGTATGTATATCTACAGACACTGATCTACCGCAGGGGATCCACGTGCCAATAGCAATGCCACGATTGGCTGGCAGCAACCTGACAGAAAAGTTGCAGCTGCCATTTTGTGCATCGGGGAGTGGGGGGTAGAAATAGGATATAAAAGGGTCAGGATAGAGGTATCCTGCCTGACCCCATGTGACTGATGGAGAGATCCGTGATGGGCCCCTCAAGGCCAATCGCAAATAACCGTTTGCAACATATGCCTTTTCTCCCATAGGGAAGCATTGCTGTGTAAAGATTATTTTATTTGAACTGTTTACTTGCCTCTAAAAAAAAATGAACATCTGCAAAAGTACATATTTGAAAACAAAGTGCTTGGTATAAACATTTATATAAGAATACAACTTATTTTTCTACATTGATCACAGATTTATTCTCAAGTGTCATTTATTGTACAAGTGCTTAGCACTACCCTCTGCCAAGTAACCTTCCTGTAATGTCCCTGTAACCTTTTTTTTCCTTTTGTGAATTTCTACTTTTTTTAATGCGATTTCCCAGCTATAACGTCCCTGTTACCTTTGGTTTTTTTCCCAGTGAATATCTAGTTTTCTTTTTAAACAAAGTAATATTTAATTTCTTGTGTTGGTGGGTCGGTGGGTGACCCTTTTTCCATGGTTACACCCCCCACACACTTCCAGCCTGATATCTGATGCAACCTGACAATCAGGTTCCCAGCGCCTTTGTTCTTTCCCAAAACTGTACCTTTGTACCCACAATTGGGACCTCTCTGGCCACAGGTAAGCAAGCCCCTTGTAAAAGGCACCATAGGTACCAAGGGCACCGTGACAAGGGAAGGATTCTAAGGGCTGCAGCACCTATTGTGCCACCCTTAGAGGCCCTGTAGCTTAACACCCACACACTGCCATTGCAGGCTGCGTGTTCTGGTGAAGAGAAAAGTGAAGAGTCAACATGGCAAGTCTACAATTTACTGTCTGAAGCCTAGATAAGTCACACCTCTAGCAGGGTGCATTAGCCCCCAGGTGAGGGTACAGTGGCTTTAGCCCTCTACACCTACAGTTTCCAGGTTCATTCTTCGACATTGTAAGCATAGTAAAGCCATACAGAGTATATTTTCTGGGAGATGGTAATTCCGAACTCCACAGCTCTAAAATGGCTTTACTAATACCTGGGAACTTAGGTAGCAAACTTCTCAGCACATTAAACCCACACTGATGCCAGAGTGGGATTTAATGTAAAATGCACTCATATGGCATCTTAGAGAAGCCCCCTTAAAAACGACCGGCCCTGGTGTGGTTCCTTAATGGCTCCCCACCATTTGCCCCCACCAGACCCGTTTCTGGACCCCTGGGTAGAGAGCTTTCGCTCTCTTGGTCCAGAAACAAAGCCCATCATGGGTAGAGGTGCCATGCCTCTTCCCCCAGGATGGGCTGGGTCCACAAAGGGGAAGCTTCAAAGGGCTGTCGCCTTAGGAAACTGTCCCTGCCTTTTGCTGCCCCCTGCAACTAGCTCCCACAGGTTCTGCCCTCAGGTGGGGGAGGCGATGTGAAGCAAACATCTCAGTCCCCCCCATCTTTAAGATTAGGGGACTCGGACAATTAGGGAAGGGCTCATGCCCCCTCCCACTGGAGGGTGGCATAACATGGGGTGTACCCACCACAAGGAAGAGACCCATTAGTCCCAACCTGGACACCCCTTTTAATGCCCATACGTTTAGTATTTAGGGGCAGCCCTGAACCTTGTCTCCCAGATTAGAGGAAAAAAGGACAGAAGATCTGTGCTGACCCAGGAAGAAGAGGACACCTACTGCTTTGGCTGCAGCCCTAACGGCCTGCCATGACTTTGACCTGCCTACAGCGAGAACCCCAGCGAGGTCCAGCAGTCAGCCACACCCAGAGCCTCCCGTGGCACATGCCTGCACTCATCTAACTGACTGTCAGCAGTGAGCACCGGATCTGCTCAAGCCAAGACTCCCCCACAGAATCCAGTTCCAGGCAGCTCCACGATTCTGCACCCTGCACCCACCGAGTGGCACAACACCACAAGATTGTCTGTCCAGTGATCCTGAGTTGGGAGCTGGTGATCTCCCTCAAGGATCAAGACAACGCCTGCAGCCTCAACCTGAAGGGTCCCCCCGACTGCAACCAGAGCTAGTAAAGAAACCAGACGACAAAAGACACCCCTGCACATGATGCCCCTAGGCTTTGGGTGGCCCAACACACAGTGTCCAGGTATCGTCCAAGAACCCAAGTTACCTCTCCTGCTGATAGTCGTCTAAAGGAAGTCACCCTGCTCAAGCTTGAAGCAACTTTACTGAACCATAGGTCTCCATTGGAAACCACAGGGACAATAAACTCTTCTCGGCACCCAAAGAAAACAGCAGGGTACCCATAAACCCAGTTGAGACCTGGGTGATTAGTATGTATAGCAAACAATGTCACAACAGGTAATATTTAAAGACAGTGTTGGGAGGCATGCACGTGAGTTGCAAAAGGAGGAGACAGGGAGACATCAATGGTTTTAGCACCAAATGCAAGGAGTGGTCTGTATTAAGACAAGGTAGAGAGAAAGCAATAATAACACTATTACATTGAATGTACGTGTAAAGTGAAAAATGTTGTGCACAATTGTGCTTGTGAAAAACAAGGTGAACAACACAAGTGAAAAATAGCAACAAAAATAAACAGGGAAATACACATTTTACGCAGGAAAGTAAATAGTTATAAAAACATTTTAAGATGGTTAGCGTCACTTTTGTGACGCTAATCTGGTGGGAAACGTTTGAGAATCAATGTTTAAGAATCAACCCTTTGGAATCACCTTATTGAAGTGCATTTGCTGTCCCTAAATCACTTTAAGTTTCACCATGCAGGTGTGAGTATTCCTAAACGCAGAGCCCATTTCCAGGCTGGAAACTGTGTGTCGTAAATTTACAAATTAGATTATTGTTAATCATTCCTATCCAACAATGAAGGTCAGGGTGCTGCTAGTTTCATATATTTAGAACAAAATTGTCAATCTATACAAAAAAACTTTTTTGATGTTCCAATTCATTAGCAAAGAATTTACAGAAGGTAGGTAACTTTAATGAACCACAAAAGTAGCACCCCAAATTGCGCTGAAAGGTAGACCGCGTTTCAACCTGTATTCAATTCAGGTCATCTTAAAGACCAGGTTGCGATTTATTGAGTGCTGCGTTTTTACTAGAAGTCATTTCCAGTTTGAGGATTGAGAAGCACCTTGGTCTAAGTGTGCTGAGGTGGGGAGCGGAGTCCAAGTGCAGGAGAAAGCACCCGGTAGGCCACAGTAAGGCAATATCTAGGCAAGAGGGCACATCTTGGGAAAAACGTGTTGCCCGGATCCTGTGTGTGTGTGGGGTGGGGGGTGGGGGGGGGGGGGGGGGGGGAAGGGGGGGGTGTCCAATGTGTTTGGAATTGGCCAGCGCCGTGGATAAGATGTCAGGTAACATTGACTGTTGGAACAGTCAGCAGGGTCAGCTTGCATGGGACCGTGGTCTGCCGGGGTAGGCACGGTCCTCTGGAAGTCACATCTGCAGCAGGGTGAATAAAGTTTTGGGAATGTAATGTGTTTTGAAGGACTTCTTGGCACCCAGCCGCCCCTGTTGGTGCAATTCCTGTGCAGATTGTCGGCCGCTTCAATGCTGACCTTAACCCCAGGAGCTTTTCTCCCAACACCAGAGTGGCCTGCTTGCAAGCAGCCCTAACCGAAGGCCCCATTGGCTAACATTGGGCCCCTGCACTCTGCACCCAGCCACCCCAGTGCTACTGGTGGTGCAACATGAGTGCCTACTTAGACCTTGGTCTAACCCTCAAAACTCCCACTTGCGAGTCGAATACTTACTTAAGAAACCGGTAACCATTTTTCTCTAATAGGGATTAATGTTATATGTTTTTGCCCTAAAAATGTTCTAAGTGTTGAACTGATGTTTGTATGGCGAAAGAGCAACTAAACTGCAAATCTTTAAAAGTTTTGCTTACTGTGTATTGCGATATTCCCCCGATGTGGTATCTAGGCACACCACCCAGAGCAGTCAATATAATCTGAAAGTAATCTAAAAGTATGCCAAAAGTAATTAAAGTGTGATTTAAACTTAATTTTGAACCAGTACAAACCTTTAACGATTCTAAATCCATTCCCAACTGCATTTCTGTGCACAGCTTTACAATTGAAAGTATATTTTACTTACCTGTACCAAGTCCTGTTTGGTTCTAAAAATAAAACTTAAGTATGACTTTTTAATACTTACCTAATTGGTCATAAATGCTTAACACACCCTCTGGATCAGCCTGACTGCTCGCCCACACTACCACAAAGAGAGCTGTTAGTGTTTACCTAATTTAGCCTCTGCAATACCTCTGGGGACTCTGTACCTTACTTTGGTATGGTGTATACAGAGCCAGCTTCCTATACTTGGTGTGTGGCTGTGTGTGTCGGTGAGGGGTTCTCTGGGTCTAAGTGGGTGTGAGAATGACAGTGTTTGAGTGGGCGTACGTGTTTTTAATTGGGGGTCAGGATCCGCACGTAGCTCTGTGAGTGGCTAGCTGAGTGAGAGGCTGGCTGAGTGAGTGGCCAGCTGAGTGAGTGAGTGAGTGGCCGGCTGAGTGAGTGAGTGAGTGAGGTGGCCGGCTGAGTGAGTGAGTGAGGTAGCCAGCTGAGTGAGTGAGGTGGCCGGCCGGCTGAGTGAGTGAGTGACTGGCCGGCTGAGTGAGTGAGTGACTGGCCGGCTGAGTGAGTGAGGTGGCCGGCTGAGTGAGTGAGGTGGCCGGCTGAGTGAGTGAGTGAGGTGGCCGGCTGAGTGAGTGAATAAGTGGCCGGCTGAGTGAGTGAATAAGTGGCCGGCTGAGTGAGTGAATAAGTGGCCGGCTGAGTGAGTGAATAAGTGGCCGGCTGAGTGAGTGAATGAGTGGCCAGCTGAGTGAGTGAATGAGTGGCCGGCTGAGTGAGTGAATGAGTGGCCGGCTGAGTGAGTGAATGAGTGGCCGGCTGAGTGAGTGAATGAGTGGCCGGCTGAGTGAGTGAATGAGTGGCCGGCTGAGTGAGTGAATGAGTGGCCGGCAGAGTGAGTGAATGAGTGGCCGGCAGAGTGAGTGAATGAGTGGCCGGCAGACTGAGTGAATGAGTGGCCGGCAGAGTGAGTGAATGAGTGGCTGGCAGAGTGAGTGAGTGGCCGGCTGAGTGAGTGAGTGAGTGGCCGGCTGAATGAGTGAGTGGCCAGCTGAGTGAGTGAGTGGCCAGCTGAGTGAGTGAGTGGTCAGATGAGTGAGTGAGTGGCCGGACGAGTGAGTGAGTGAGTGGCCGGACGAGTGAGTGAGTGAGTGAGTGGCCGGACGAGTGAGTGAGTGAGTGGCCAGATGAGTAAGTGGCCAGATGAGTGAGTGGCCGGATGAGTGAGTGAGTGAGTGAGTGGCCAGATGAGTGAGTGGCCGGCTGAGTGAGTGGCCGGCTGAGTGAGTGAGTGGCCGGCTGAGTGAGTGAGTGGCCGGCTGAGTGAGTGAGTGGCCGGCTGAGTGAGTGAGTGGCCGGCTGAGTGAGTGGCCAGCTGAGTGAGTGAATGAGTGGCCGGCTGAGTGAGTGTTAGAAAGGCGACCCCGGGGGAGGCGGAAGATGTCTGACTGACCACCCCTAGGTCCACCTCTCCGTCAAGGAGTAGCCGAGCGTTACTGAGAGGCCTCCTGGGTGAGGGCCCTCTCCTAGGATCGCACAGCAGAGTAACCACACACCACAAATGGACACCACACCAGAGGTCGAGTTCGTAAGCTTTATCAGGCAATAAAGGCCGCTGGTTCCCAGCGATATGTACAAGTAGACCGAGGGGTCTGTAAAGTCTCGGAAAAGGGGGATCAGGGAAGCGGGACAGTCTCGGTTGGGGTGTCTGAAGGGATACCCTGCGCACAGCTCTCAATCCTCGAGCCGGGGGTTCCGAGAGGTTGAGCCGCGGCAGCGCCAGCAGGCTCTCACGATGGTTCGGCAAAGGTGGGCCGCGGCAGCGCCAGCAGGCTCTCAAGATGGTTCGGCAAAGGTGGGCCGTGGCAGCGCCAGCAGGCTCTCAAGATGGTTCGGCAAAGGTGGGCCGCGGCAGCGCCAGCAGGCTCTCAAGATGGTTTAGCAAAGGTGGGCTGCGGCAGCGCCAGCAGGCTCTCAAGATGGTTCGGCAAAGGTGGGCCGCGGCAGCGCCAGCAGGCTCTCAAGATGGTTCGGCAGAGGTGGGCCGCGGCAGCGCCAGCAGGCTCTCAAGCTCTCTTCAGGTTCCAGGAAATGAGTTCTTCTGGGGTCGGCCGTGACAGCGTCAGCAGGGCTTTCCAGTCCAGGATACAACTGACGTTCTAATCCAGGGCTGGCCCAGATATAGGACTGGAGTCCTTTGATGTCCGGACCCTCGCGCCTGGGGGTCAGAGGGGCCGGGATGATGGTGTCCAGACACCCAGCAGGGGGGTGGAGCCAGCGCCCAGGGAGGCCGGAGGGCGATCGAAACCAGGCGTCCTGGGACGGCTGGAGGGCCATCGAAACACCCCTTTTCTCCGGGATCTGTCGAGTGGCCACTCGACCACCTGGGTGGATCTTGGTGCCTCGATGGCTGGGCTGCGCTGGGGCCTGGGCCGGGGCCGAGGCCACGTGGTCGTGACGTGGTGGGCCCAAGATGGAGTCGGGCGCGGCCTCGTGCTTAGGTCGTGAGGGGCCCACGCTGGAGCCAGGTCGGTAGTGGGGGTCTGGGATGGGGGCCGGACCAGCAATGTTGGGGCGTGCAGTGTCGGGCAAAAGGGTTGCCCGATGCTGGGTGGAGGGCCGATGTCGTCCTGGGCCCGCCATGCGGAGGGGTAGGACCACGCCATGAGGCCGGGTCCAACACGCGTCCCCCCCAGCTGAAGGCAGGGGAGAGTCACCCATCTTCTTGGGGATTCTCCTCGCCGAGGCGGAAGAATCTGGAGAGGCCGTCAGCATTGGCGTGGTCGTTGCCGGGGCGATGCTCCACAGTGAAGTCCATCCCTTGCAGGGAGATGGACCATCGCAACAGTTTTGGGTTCTCGCCCCGCATCTGCATCAACCACCGCAGGGGCCGGTGGTCGGTCTGGACCCGGAAGTGGGTGCCGAAGAGGTAGGGCCGGAGCTTCTTTAGGACCCACACGACGGCGAAGGCTTCCCTCTCGATGGTGCTCCAGCGCTGTTCTCTGGCTAGCAGCCGCCGGCTGATGAAGGCAACGGGAAGGTCGATTCCCTCAGAGTTCACTTGGGAGAGGACCGCCCCAATGCCGTGCTTCCGAGGCATCGGTTTGGACCACAAACTCTCGGCTGTAGTCGGGGGCCTGGAGCACAGGGGCGGTGCACATGGCAGTCTTTAGAGTCTCGAAGGCTGCTTGGCACTCTGGGGTCCAGCACACCTTCTGGGGTAGCTTTTTGGAGGTCAGTTCTGTGAGGGGCCCCACAATGCTTCCATAGTCCTTGATGAAGCGCCAATAGTATCCTGTGAGCCCCAGGAAGGCTCGGACGGCTGTTTGGGTGATTGGGGGCTCCCAGGCCCGGATGGCATCAATCTTTGGCTGGAGGGGAGCCACCCGGCCGCTTCCCACCTGGTGTCCCAGATACGTCACGGACCCTTGGCCGATCTGGCACTTGCTGGCCTTTATTGTTAGTCCGGCCCGTCGGAGGGCCGACAGGACCTCCCGGAGGTGGGTCAGGTGTGCATCCCAGCGGAGGCTGTACACTGCAATGTCGTCTAGGTAGGCGGCGCTGAACTCTTCTAGCCCGGCCAGCACTCTATTCACGAGTCTCTGGAAGGTGGCCGGGGCGTTTTTCATGCCGAAGGGCATCACCTTGAAATGGTAGTGGCCATCAGGGGTCGAGAAGGCTGATCGCTCTTGCGCTCCAGGGGTGAGGCCGATCTGCCAATACCCGGCCGTGAGATCGAAGGTGCTGAGATACTTTGCAGCCCCCAGGCGATCGATCAGTTCATCCGCCCGGGGGATGGGATGGGCGTCGGTCCTGGTGACGGCATTCAGCCCCCGGTAGTCAACACAGAACCGGAGCTCCGGGGGCGTGCCGGGGGCGGCGGCTTTAGGGACCAGGACAACTGGGCTGGCCCACGGACTGTCGGAGGGTTCGACTACCCCCAGCGCTAGCATCTTGGCCACCTCGGACTGGATGCAGGCCCGAACTCGATCGGGCACTCGGAAAGCTCGGTGTCTTACAGGCGGGCTGTCTCCGGTGTCTACATCGTGGACACACCACCGGGTGACTCCAGGGGTGAGGGATAACAGATCTGCAAACTGCCCCAGCAGCTGCCGGCAGTCATGGTGCTGCTCCGGGGTCAGGGTGGAGGAGAGCATGACCCCTTCGATGGAGCCGTCCTTCTCAGTGGTGCTCATGAGATTTGGCAGCGGTTCGGAGTCGTCTTCCGCTCCTTCATCGGTCGCTAACAGCAGACTTAGTTCAGTGCGGGCAAAGTGCGGCTTGAGCCGGTTAGCGTGTAGAACCCGGAGGGGGTTCCTGGGGGACTCCATGTCCACCAGATAGGTGACGGGGCTCTTGTGCTCCACCACCCTGAAGGGCCCCGTCCACTTGTCTTGGAGGGCACAAGGTTCAACCGGGGACATGACCCAGACCTGCTGGCCCGGTTCGAATTCGATGGACGAGGCGTTCTGGTCATACCAGCGTTTCATCTCCTCCTGACTGGCTTCAAGGTTGGCTTCGGCAAGTTCCCGGAACTTCCGAGTCTGGTTGCGGAGCGTCAGGAGGTACTGGTAGACATCTGGTGGAGCACCTCGGGCAGCCGTCTCCCAGCCTTCTTTGACCAGGCTGAGGGGGCCCCGGACCGGGTGCCCATACAATAGTTTGAAGGGGCTGAACCCCAGGGACTTCTGGGGTACTTCGCGGTAGGCAAACAGGAGGCAAGGCAGCAGAACATCCCATTTGCGTCGTAGTGGCTCTTCGAGGCCCTTGTATTGGAATACTTTCAACAATGATTGATAGCTACAGAGGAAGGTCATAGATCTAAATAAAAGAATAATTTCCAACAATCATAAACTAATAAGACAAATATTTCTCAATTATTCAACATTTTTAATTAAAAACGAGTACATATAAAATCATTGTATCTTGTACACAAAATAAATTAGAAAAACACAGGTCCTAGACAATAATCTCGAAAACAATAATAACATAACTACCTGTTACATATATATAAATTCACAATTAATAATAAACGTTCATATTTCTTCTCTCCCATTGAATTAAAAACTTGACTTGAAATATTAGCAAATCAAAATCTAATCTTTTCAAAACATTTCATTAAAAAAGTGGCATGACATAATTCAGTCTCTCGACGCGCGTTTCGGCGTTCCAACAAACGCCTTCTTCAGGAGCCACACAATTACACTGAAACATATATAAGAAAAAAGAAAAAAACATATATAAGCAAGTATTTTAGTAAAGTTCTCACAATTATCAGACCTAATTGCGACCTGGCTTCAAAACTCACCAACTTTTTATTATTACATGCTGGTAACATGTTTTGTCAATTTATCGAAAAGAATTCATTAGCAATCTCTCATACTCATAAATTTAAACATTTACAATTTTATCTTATTGTACATAGTATCCTATCCTCTTTGAGCTGTAGCTATCTCTATACAACAACTAGTAAAAACGATAAAAAGGCACAATTCAATGTCATCTAATAATGTTTGAGCAGTTGCTAGATAAAGTATTTTAGGGGGGGGGGAAATAAAAATAAAAAAGTGAGCAAGGGCGGGAATAATTTGGTTATCTTGCATTGGTTATGTAAAAAAGATATGGATAAAGGGTTGTATTTAAAAGGGGTTGATGCCTGAAAAACCACAGTTTTAGATGTTTTCTAATAAAATACATTTCTTCCTTATGCGATCATTTTACTATTATTTTAGTCCAACACTTTATTCTTAGTTTCCTAGTAGTTTTCCTTTTCTTTGAAATAGTATACTTACTAAATTTCGAAAAATCGTTTGTTCCAATGGTATAAAAACTTCGAGGCCCTTGATCATTCCCTTCAGTGTTCGGTTAAACCGCTCCACAAGTCCATTTCCTTGGGGGTGATACGGGGTGGTGAACTTATATGTGACCCCGCACTGTTGCCACAGGGATCGCATATACTTGGAAATAAAGTTTGTGCCCCGATCACTCACGACTTCTCGGGGGAAGCCGACTCTGGAGAAGATCCCCATTAGGGCTCGGCCTACTACTGGGGCCTTGATGGTTCGGAGGGGGATGGCTTCCGGATATCGGGTGGCATGGTCCACCAGCACGAGGATGAAGCGGTGCCCTTGAGGGGTGCGGGGGTCCAGGGGCCCCACGATGTCTATCCCCACTCGCTCGAAGGGGGTGGTGACCACGGGAAACGGCTGGAGCGGGGCTTTGACTTTCCCCCCGCTCTTCCCGCTGGCTTGACAGGTCGGGCAGGATCTGCAGTGATTGTGCACATCGTTGCGCATTTTCGGCCAGTAGAAATGAGTCACCAGGCGGCTGTAAATTTTGTCCTGCCCCAGGTGCCCGGCGAGGGGCACATCATGTGCTAAGTTCAAGAGGAAGTCTCGAAATCGGAGGGGAACGACCAGCACCCGGCTGGCCCCTAGTTCGGCAATCTTTTGTTCACTGTAGAGAAGGTCGTTGTCCCAATAGACCCAGTGGGACCCCGCCGGGTCTCCAGCGGCTTAAGTGGCGGCTTGCCGTCGAATCCCCTCGAGGGAGGGACAGGTGCTCTGTTCTTGTCGGAATTGTTCGCGGGTGGGGCCACCTTCTTGGCGCCACTGAGCTAGTTCCGGCAGGTGGCCGAGCTCGGTGATTTCCTCATAGCTGGGCCCCGGGGGGCCGGGTTCAGGGTCGGTGTCCTCAGGGACGGCGGGCGGTGGAGGTGCGGGCCACTCCGGCTCCTCGATCGGGGCTTCCTCCGTTGGGGGGGAGGTCCGGGCGGACATGGAGCGGGTGGGCGCGCAAACCCACTCGGGAAGGCCTAGCATCCCCAGATGCTCTCTCCGCTCTACGCCGGCCCAGAGGGAACTTTCCAGGTCGTTCCCGAGGAGGCAGTCCACGGGGGCATCGTCTCGGACAGTCACTTTCAGCATGCCCGACACCCCTCCCCACTCGAAGGGGATGCGGGCCATCTGGCACAAACTTTCAGAGTTGTCAGCCGACCGCACTGGGCACAAGACGTTAGGTAGAATTTGTTCGGGGGTCACCAAGTGGCAGCGGACCGCCGTCACGCTGGCTCCAGTATCCCGGAGGGCTTCGGCCCGGCGTCCATTGATGGTGACCCATTGGCGGTATTTCTGGGTGTTACCTGGGATCGGGCCTCGGGGGATCATGTCTCGATCACCCAGGCATGCTAAGATCATGGCTGCGGGCTCCCACTCGGCCTGCTCGGTGTCGTCGCCCTCTTCTTCGCCTGCCTCTGCACTCAGAGCGGCGGCCGCGATCTGGCGGCTCGGGGGACCGGTGGTGCCGGGTCGCTGGTTCATCGGGCAGAGAGGGTCGTTCGCATAATGGCCCTGTCGCTGGCATCGATGGCACGTAACATTCGGGCGGGGCCCGGGCCTGGCTGGGGGGCCTCCCCTCCAACCCAGGGATGGCGTAGGGGATGACCCCGCAGGGGTGTCTCGGCCCCTGCTCTGGCCTCCTCCGCCGCCTCGGGGTCGGTGGTTCCCCGGGATCCCCGGCCGTAGTCTCCCATCGAACTCCGGGGAACTCGGTTGCTCACCCATCTATCCGCCTCGACAGCGAGTTTTCGTGGCTCTGTCAATTTGCTGTCGAGGAGGTGCTGCCGGAGTTCGACGAAGCAATTATTGGAAAGATGCTCCCATAGGATGAGGTCGACCAACTGCTGGTAGGTGGTGACCTGGCAGCCTCTGATCCACCCTTCGAAGGCTCTGCTGTAAAAGTTCACGTACTCCACCCAAGTGGTACCGGGGATTTTTTTACAGTCTCGGAATCGCTGCCGGTACATTTCGGGGGTGAGTCCGTAGCGAGTGAGGAGGGCGGTCTTCATGTGTTCGTACGAGGTCATCTCGGCGTCGGGGAGCTCTAGCAGGGCGTCTCTCCCCTCGTTGATGAATTTCCCCCATAAGCCGGCGCCCCAGTCTTTATGGGGTACTCGATGGGCGGTCATGGCGACCTCGTAGGCTTTGAACCACTGTTGGATGTCGTCGTTCTTATAGTATTCTTTGACGACCTCCTTGGGTATGTGCACCTTCGTGTCCCCCGGCGGGGGTGAGGTCTTACCCCCGGCGGTGCCGGTTTCTGTTGTTTTGGCCTTGATTTCCAGTTCTTTGAGGCCGCGCTCATGCTCGAGCACGAGTTTCTTTTCTTCAAGGTCTCGTTGTCTTCGCCTTTCCTCTAGGTCTCCTTCCAGCTGTAGTTGCTCGAGGGCTAATTTCCTTTCTACCAGCTGTCTCTCTCCTTCTTGTCGGAGTCTGGCGAGCTCCAACTCGTGGAGCCGGTTCCTCTCTCGTTCTCGGGCGTCTCTGTGGGGGAGGCCCGTGTCTAGGTCTGCGGGTCTTTCCCCCGCTGGGTTCGTGTCGGTCTCCGGACGTCCATGCGGGCCCGGGTTATCTTCATTCTGGGGCGGCGCGTTATCGGCGTCCGCCCAGGCTTGCAGGGCTGATTTAAAGTCCTCTTTGGTGTTGAGGCCCGTGGTAGCGATGCCTAGGTCCTTGCAGAATTGTTTTAATTCCTTGTGGCTGTAATCTTCCATCTTTTCTTTCTGGAATTCCGCTGTCGGTCTGGTTTCCTGAGTAGTCATGGTCGCGGTGTGTTTTTCTCGGTAGTGAGTGAATTACTCTCTTGTACGATCTGCGTCGGCTCGGATCCCGTCGCCTGCCACCAATGTTACAAAGGCTACCCCGGGGGAGGCGGAAGATGTCTGATTGACCACCCCTAGGTCCACCTCTCCGTCAAGGAGTAGCCGAGCGTTACTGAGAGGCCTCCTGGGTGAGGGCCCTCTCCTAGGATCGCACAGCAGAGTAACCACACACCACAAATGGACACCACACCAGAGGTCGAGTTCGTAAGCTTTATCAGGCAATAAAGGCCGCTGGTTCCCAGCGATATGTACAAGTAGACCGAGGGGTCTGTAAAGTCTCGGAAAAGGGGGATCAGGGAAGCGGGACAGTCTCGGTTGGGGTGTCTGAAGGGATACCCTGCGCACAGCTCTCAATCCTCGAGCCGGGGGTTCCGAGAGGTTGAGCCGCGGCAGCGCCAGCAGGCTCTCACGATGGTTCGGCAAAGGTGGGCCGCGGCAGCGCCAGCAGGCTCTCAAGATGGTTTGGCAAAGGTGGGCCGCGGCAGCGCCAGCAGGCTCTCAAGATGGTTCGGCAAAGGTGGGCCGCGGCAGCGCCAGCAGACTCTCAAGATGGCTTGGCAAAGGTGGGCCGCGGCAGCGCCAGCAGGCTCTTAAGATGGTTCGGCAAAGGTGGGCCGCGGCAGCGCCAGCAGGCTCTCAAGCTCTCTTCAGGTTCCAGGAAATGAGTTCTTCTGGGGTCGGCCGTGACAGCGTCAGCAGGGCTTTCCAGTCCAGGATACAACTGACGTTCTAATCCAGGGCTGGCCCAGATATAGGACTGGAGTCCTTTGATGTCCGGACCCTCGCGCCTGGGGGTCAGAGGGGCCGGGATGATGGTGTCCAGACACCCAGCAGGGGGGGGGAGCCAGCGCCCAGGGAGGCCGGAGGGCGATCGAAACCAGGCGTCCGGGGACGGCTGGAGGGCCATCGAAACACCCCTTTTCTCCGGGATCTGTCGAGTGGCCACTCGACCACCTGGGTGGATCTTGGTGCCTCGATGGCTGGGCTGCGCTGGGGCCTGGGCCGGGGCCGAGGCCACGTGGTCGTGACGTGGTGGGCCCAAGATGGAGTCGGGCGCGGCCTCGTGCTTAGGTCGTGAGGGGCCCACGCTGGAGCCAGGTCGGTAGTGTGGGTCCGGGATGGGGGCCGGACCAGCAATGTTGGGGCGTGCAGTGTCGGGCAAAAGGGCTGCCCGATGCTGGGTGGAGGGCCGATGTCGTCCTGGGCCCGCCATGCGGGAGGGGTAGGACCACGCCATGAGGCCGGGTCCAACAGTGAGTGAATGAGTGGCCGGCTGAGTGAGTGAATGAGTGGCCGGCTGAGTGAGTGAATGAGTGGCCGGCTGAGTGAGTGAATGAGTGGCCGGCTGAGTGAGTGAATGAGTGGCCGGCTAAGTGAGTGAATGAGTGGCCGGCTGAGTGAGTGAATGAGTGAGCGGCTGAGTGAGTGAATGAGTGGCCGGCTGAGTGAGTGGCTGGCTGAGTGAGTGAGTGGCCGGCTGAGTGAGTGAGTGAGTGGCCAGCTGAGTGAGTGACCGGCTGAGTGAGTGAGTGGCCGGCTGAGTGAGTGAGTGGCTGGCTGAGTGAGTGAGTGAGTGGCTGGCCGAGTGAGTGAGTGGCTGGCCGAGTGAATGGCCGGCTGAGTGAGTGAAGGGCTGGCTGAGTGAGTGAATGGCCGGCTGAGTGAGTGAATGGCCGGCTGAGTGAGTGAGAGAGTGGCCAGGTGAGTGAGTGGCCGGGGGAGTGAGTGGCCAGGTGAGTGAGTGGCCGGGGGAGTGAGTGGCCGGGGGAGTGAGTGGCCGGGGGAGTGAGTGGCCGGGGGAGTGAGTGGCCGGGGGAGTGAGTGGCCGGGGGAATGAGTGGCCGGGGGAGTGAGTGGCCGGGGGAGTGAGTGGCCGGGGGAGTGAGTGGCCGGGGGAGTGAGTGGCCAGGGGAGTGAGTGGCCGGGGGAGTGAGTGACTGGGGGAGTGAGTGACTGGGGGAGTAAGTGGCTGGGGGAGTGAGTGGCTGGGGGAGTGAGTGGCCGGCTGAGTGAGTGAGTGGCCGGCTGAGTGAGTGAGTGAGTGAGTGAGTGAGTGGCCGGCTGAGTGAGTGGCCAGCTGAGTGAGTGGCCGGCTGAGTGGCCAGTTGAGTGAGTGGCCGGCTGAGTGGCCGGCTGAATGAGTGAGTGGCCTGCTGAGTGAGTGAGTGAGTGGCTGGCTGAGTGAGTGAGTGGCCGGCTGAGTGAGTGAGTGAGTGGCCGAGTGAGTGGCCAGCCAAGTGAGTGAGTGGCCAAGTGAGTGGCCGGCCGAGTGAGTGAGGGGCAGGCTGAGTGAGTGGCCAGCTGAGTAAGTGGCCGGCTGAGTGAGTGAGGTGGCCGGCTGAGTGAGTGAGGTGGCCGGCTGAGTGAGTGAATAAGTGGCCGGCTGAGTGAGTGAATAAGTGGCCGGCTGAGTGAGTGAATGAGTGGCCGGCTGAGTGAGTGAATGAGTGGCCGGCTGAGTGAGTGAATGAGTGGCCGGCTGAGTGAGTGAATGAGTGGCCGGCTGAGTGAGTGAATGAGTGGCCGGCAGAGTGAGTGAATGAGTGGCCGGCAGAGTGAGTGAATGAGTGGCCGGCAGAGTGAGTGAATGAGTGGCCGGCAGAGTGAGTGAATGAGTGGCTGGCAGAGTGAGTGGCTGGCTGAGTGAGTGAGTGGCCGGCTGAGTGAGTGGCCGGCTGAGTGAGTGGCTGGCTGAGTGAGTGAGTGAGTGAGTGGCCAGCTGAGTGAGTGGCCGGCTGAGTGAGTGAGTGGCCGGGTGAGTGAGTGGCCGGATGAGTGAGTGAGTGGCTAGATGAGTGAGTGGCCGGCTGAGTGAGTGAGTGGCCAGATGAGTGAGTGGCCGGCTGAGTGAGTGAATGAGTGGCCGGCTGAGTAAGTGAATGAGTAGCCGGCTGAGTGAGTGAATGAGTGGCCGGCTGAGTGAGTGAATGAGTGGCCGGCTGAGTGAGTGAATGAGTGGCCGGCTGAGTGAGTGAATGAGTGGCCGGCTGAGTGAGTGAATGAGTGGCCGGCTGAGTGAGTGAATGAGTGGCCGGCTGAGTGAGTGAATGAGTGGCCAGCTGAGTGAGTGGCCGACTGAGTGAGTGGCCGGCTGAGTGAGTGAGTGGCCGGCTGAGTGAGTGAGTGGCCGGCTGAGTGAGTGAGTGGCCGGCTGAGTGAGTGGCTGGCTGAGTGAGTGAGTGGCTGGCTGAGTGAGTGAGTGGCTGGCTGAGTGAGTGAGTGGCTGGCTGAGTGAGTGGCAGGCTGAGTGAGTGAGTGGCCAGCTGAGTAAGTGAATGAGTGAATGGCCGGCTGAGTGAGTGAAGGGCCGGCTGAGTGAGTGAGAGAGTGGCCGCTCGAGTGAGTGGCCAGGTGAGTGAGTGGCTGGGGGAGTGAGTGGCCGGGGGAGTGAGTGGCTGGGGGAGTGAGTGGCTGGGGGAGTGAGTGGCTGGGGGAGTGAGTGGCTGGGGGAGTGAGTGGCTGGGGCGTGAGTGGCTGGGGGAGTGGCCGGATGGGGGAGTGAGTGGCCAGCTGAGTGAGTGAGTGGCCGGCTGAGTGAGTGAGTGGCCGGCTGAGTGAGTGAGTGGCCGGCTGAGTGAGTAAGTGAGCGAGTGAGTGAGTGGCCGGCTGAGTGAGTGAGTGAGTGGCCAGCTGAGTGAGTGGCCGGCTGAGTGGCCAGTTGAGTGAGTGGCCAGCTGAGTGGCCGGCTGAATGAGTGAGTGGCCTGCTGAGTGAGTGAGTGGCTGGCTGAGTGAGTGGCCGAGTGAGTGGCCGGCTGAGTGAGTGAGTGAGTGGCCGAGTGAGTGGCCAGCCGAGTGAGTGAGTGGCCGAGTGAGTGAGTGGCGGGTGAGTGAGTGGCCAGCTGAGTAAGTGAATGAGTGAATGGCCGCCTGAGTGAGTGAATGGCCGGCTGAGTGAGTGAATGGCCGGCTGAGTAAGTGAGAGAGTGGCCAGGTGAGTGAGTGGCTAGGGGAATGGCTGGCTGAGGGAGTGACCGGCTGAGTGAGTGGCCAGCTGAGTTAGTGAGTGGCCGGCTGAGTTAGTGAGTGGCCGGCTGAGTTAGTGAGTGGCCGGCTGAGTTAGTGAGTGGCCGGCTGAGTTAGTGAGTGGCCGGCTGAGTTAGTGAGTGGCCGGCTGAGCTAGTGAGTGGCCGGCTGAGCTAGTGAGTGGCCGGCTGAGCTAGTGAGTGGCCGGCTGAGTGAGTGGCCGGCTGAGTGAGTGAGCGGCCGGCTGAGTGAGTGAGTGAGCGGCCGGCTGAGTGAGTGAGTGAGCGGCCGGCTGAGTGAGTGAGCGGCCGGCTGAGTGAGTGAGCGGCCGACTGAGTGAGTAGCTAGGTGAGTGAGTAAGTAGCCGGCTGAGTGAGTAAGTAGCCGGCTGAGTGAGCAAGTAGCCGGCTGAGTGAGCAAGTAGCCGGCTGAGTGAGTAAGTAGCCGGCTGAGTGAGTAAGTAGCCGGCTGAGTGAGTAAGTAGCTGGCTGAGTGAGTGAGTGGCCGGCTGAGTGAGTGAGTGGCCGGCTGAGTGAGTGAGGTGGCCGGCTGAGTGAGTGAGTGAGTGGCCGGCTGAGTGAGTGAATGAGTGGCCAGCTGAGTGAGTGAATGAGTGGCCAGCTGAGTGAGTGAATGAGTGGCCAGCAGAGTGAGTGAGTGAGTGGCCCGCTGAGTGAGTGAGTGGCTGGCTGAGTGAGGGAGTGGCTGAGTGAGTGGCCAGCTGAGTAAGTGAATGAGTGAATGGCCGGCTGAGTGAGTGAATGAGTGGCCGGCTGAGTGAGTGAGTGAGTGGCCGGCAGAGTGAGTGGCTGGCTGAGTGAGTGGCCGGCAGAGTGAGTGAGTGGCCGGCAGAGTGAGTGAGTGGCCGGCAGATTGAGTGAGTGGCTGGCAGAGTGAGTGAGTGGCCGGCAGAGTGAGTGAGTGGCCGGCAGAGTGAGTGAGTGAGTGAGTGGCTGGGGGAGTGAGTGGCTGGGGGAGTGAGTGGCTGGGGGAGTGAGTGGCTGGGGCGTGAGTGGCTGGGGGAGTGGCCGGATGGGGGAGTGAGTGGCCAGCTGAGTGAGTGAGTGGCCGGCTGAGTGAGTGAGTGGCCGGCTGAGTGAGTGAGTGGCCGGCTGAGTGAGTGAGTGGCCGGCTGAGTGAGTAAGTGAGCGAGTGAGTGAGTGGCCGGCTGAGTGAGTGAGTGAGTGGCCAGCTGAGTGAGTGGCCGGCTGAGTGGCCAGTTGAGTGAGTGGCCAGCTGAGTGGCCGGCTGAATGAGTGAGTGGCCTGCTGAGTGAGTGAGTGGCTGGCTGAGTGAGTGGCCAAGTGAGTGGCCGGCTGAGTGAGTGAGTGAGTGGCCGAGTGAGTGGCCAGCCGAGTGAGTGAGTGGCCGAGTGAGTGAGTGGCGGGTGAGTGAGTGGCCAGCTGAGTAAGTGAATGAGTGAATGGCCGCCTAAGTGAGTGAATGGCCGGCTGAGTGAGTGAATGGCCGGCTGAGTAAGTGAGAGAGTGGCCAGGTGAGTGAGTGGCTAGGGGAATGGCTGGCTGAGGGAGTGACCGGCTGAGTGAGTGGCCAGCTGAGTTAGTGAGTGGCCGGCTGAGTTAGTGAGTGGCCGGCTGAGTTAGTGAGTGGCCGGCTGAGTTAGTGAGTGGCCGGCTGAGTTAGTGAGTGGCCGGCTGAGCTAGTGAGTGGCCGGCTGAGCTAGTGAGTGGCCGGCTGAGCTAGTGAGTGGCCGGCTGAGTGAGTGGCCGGCTGAGTGAGTGAGCGGCCGGCTGAGTGAGTGAGTGAGCGGCCGGCTGAGTGAGTGAGTGAGCGGCCGGCTGAGTGAGTGAGCGGCCGGCTGAGTGAGTGAGCGGCCGACTGAGTGAGTAGCTAGGTGAGTGAGTAAGTAGCCGGCTGAGTGAGTAAGTAGCCGGCTGAGTGAGCAAGTAGCCGGCTGAGTGAGCAAGTAGCCGGCTGAGTGAGTAAGTAGCCGGCTGAGTGAGTAAGTAGCCGGCTGAGTGAGTAAGTAGCTGGCTGAGTGAGTGAGTGGCCGGCTGAGTGAGTGAGTGGCCGGCTGAGTGAGTGAGGTGGCCGGCTGAGTGAGTGAGTGAGTGGCCGGCTGAGTGAGTGAATGAGTGGCCGGCTGAGTGAGTGAATGAGTGGCCGGCTGAGTGAGTGAATGAGTGGCCAGCAGAGTGAGTGAGTGAGTGGCCCGCTGAGTGAGTGAGTGGCTGGCTGAGTGAGGGAGTGGCTGAGTGAGTGGCCAGCTGAGTAAGTGAATGAGTGAATGGCCGGCTGAGTGAGTGAATGAGTGGCCGGCTGAGTGAGTGAATGAGTGGCCGGCAGAGTGAGTGAGTGAGTAGCCCGCTGAGTGAGTGGCTGGCTGGGTGAGTGGCCAGCTGTGTGAGTGGCCAGCTGAGTGAGTGAGTGGCCAGCAGAGTGAGTGGCTGGCTGAGTGAGTGGCCGGCAGAGTGAGTGAGTGGCCGGCAGAGTGAGTGAGTGGCCGGCAGATTGAGTGAGTGGCTGGCAGAGTGAGTGAGTGGCCGGCAGAGTGAGTGAGTGGCCGGCAGAGTGAGTGAGTGAGTGAGTGGCCGGCTGAGTGAGTGGCCGGCTGAGTGAGTGAGTAGCTGGCTGAGTGAGTGAGTAGCCGGCTGAGTGAGTAAGTAGCCGGCTGAGTGAGTAAGTAGCTGGCTGAGTGAGTGAGTGGCCGGCTGAGTGAGTGAGTGGCCGGCTGAGTGAGTGAGGTGGCCGGCTGAGTGAGTGAGTGGCCGGCTGAGTGAGTGAATGAGTGGCTGGCTGAGTGAGTGAATGAGTGGCCGGCAGAGTGAGTGAGTGGCCGGCTGAGTGAGTGAGTGGCTGGCTGAGTGAGGGAGTGGCTGAGTGAGTGAGTGGCCAGCTGAGTAAGTGAATGAGTGAATGGCCGGCTGAGTGAGTGAATGAGTGGCCGGCTGAGTGAGTGAATGAATGGCCGGCAGAGTGAGTGAGTGAGTGGCCCGCTGAGTGAGTGAGTGGCTGGCTGATTGGCCGGCTGAGTGAGTGGCCAGCTGAGTGAGTGGCCGGGTGAGTGAGTGGCCGGCTGAGTGAGTGAGTGGCCAGCTGAGTGAGTGAGTGGCCGGCAGAGTGAGTGGCCAGCAGAGTGAGTGAGTGGCCGGCAGAGTGAGTGAGTGGCCGGCAGAGTGAGTGAGTGGCCAGCAGAGTGAGTGAGTGGCCGGCAGAGTGAGTGAGTGAGTGGCCGGCTGAGTGAGTGGCCGGCTGAGTGAGTGAGTGGCCGGCTGAGTGAGTGGCTGTTGGACTGGGCCCTTCTGGCAGGTCCACCCCTGAAGTTTTGCGTGTTATATGTGACCCGGGGATGGTGATTCCCACTCTGAGTGCATGTAGACGAGAGAAGCCTGCCCTCCCATAGGAATGCATGGGGAAGGGGTGTGTCCCTGATAGTTCCTGGTGCGTGGGGGTTACAGGCTCGAGTCTGGTATGGGTGGACTCGTGTGATTGAATGCTGCAAGATGATGTATGCGGCGTGGGTGTGTCTAGAAGGGAAGTGCCACTTCTAGACATCGGTGTGTGTGTGCAGTAAGTATGCTGGCGCGTGATTGGCTGAAGCCAGCTGGGGAACCTGACTCCAGGAGTCTGTGGGGGTCTGCCCCGGTTGTGAATGGAGAGATTAACATGCTGATGTGAGGGAGGGCTGTGCCTGTATCCTGTATGGGTCTGGGCTTTCCCCCCCACAATGCTGGCTCCACCCACCTGGGGTGCGTCTGGTGTCCCTAGCCTGGCCAGTAACAAGAAATTCCTTATAACCAGTTCTAGCTGGTTCTCATCCTGCCTGCCCCTTTTTAGACAAAGGAAACTCATGTATAAAAGGAGGGTGTGCCCTCTACTCTCTCTCTTTCCTGCGTGTCCTGACTGGAACCCTGCCAGGGGCATGCTGCTGCTTGGGCTCAGGGGAAAGGCTTGCCTCCCTGAGCCCTGCCCTTCTCCTGAACTACTGAAATCCTGGACTTCCTGTGGACTCTGCTTTCTATGGCCCTAGCGCTTGGGAGCGCTTTCCTGCTATCCTAGCGCTTTGGGGCGCTTCATTCATGCTCCTAGCGATTGGGAGCGCTTTCCGGCTATCCTAGCGCCTTGGGGCGCTTCATTCATGCTTCTAGCGCTTTCTTGCTGTCCTAGCGCCTTGTGGCGCCGCCTTCCTGCTACTAGCGTTGGGAGTGCTATATTCCACAAGCCGGTGCCCACCCGGCATTTGCCCCGTTCGTGTGAGGGGGCCCGAGCCCCCAGCGAGTGCCTACCTCGCTTGCCCCCGTCCTCGCTATATTTATCGAGCCAGCCTGGCCCTCGTTATTTCCCCCGTGTTCACCGCCGCAGCCCGGGACCCTCGTGAGGCCCTCCCCCTGGCCGCGCTCTGATTGGCTGCCGGCCCGGGCTGTGCTGATGACGTCCCCCTGGGCCGCGCTCTGATTGGCCGGCGGCCCGGGGAGCTGTGGAGGAGAGAGACAGAGAGCCGAGCATGCAGGGAGCGGCGGGAGCCTACTCCGCGCCCCTGCGTCCCCCGAGACGACTGCCGCTTCCCCCCCGGGGCCCCCAGGAGCGAGAGGGAGCCCCGGAGAGCGAGGAGAGACCGGCGCGTCGGCCGACCGGTGAGTGCTGCAGGAGGGGAGGCGGGGCGTCGGGGCACATTGCCGGTGCCCGCCCCTCCCCTCCCCTCCAGCGCGAGCACACATGTGTTTTGAGGCCCGTGGGGCCCCCAGTGATGTCGGGTCCCCCGAGGGGGACCCCACCTGCCCACAGCTTTGTCCCTGAGCCACGCGAGGCTCCGTCATGGCCCATGGGGCCCCCAGTGATGCCGGGTACCCCGAGGGGGACCCGGCCTACCACAGCTATTAACCCCTGAGCCCCAAGAGGCTCCACCTGCATCTTTGCCCCATGAGCCCCGAGAGGCTCCATCTGCAGTTTTAACCCCTGAGCCCCGGGAGGCTCCATCTGCATCTTTGCCCCATGAGCCCCGAGAGGCTCCACCACGTGTCCCTTGCCCATTTCGAGCCTGCGAGGCTCCGCCCAGTTATTCTCGAGCCCGAGAGGCTCCACCGTTTGGCGCCTTTTTCTTCAGAGCCTGCGAGGCTCCCACAATGGCCCCATCCTTGCTCTACAGCTGCCCAGCACTTCGTGGGCAGCTGCCCCGATTTAGGTTGATTGTTGGCTACCTGCAGCCGGCCCGGAAAATCGTGACATTGCCTGTTGGAAGTATCGATTAATGTTAATGTGATTCTGAGAGTTATTATGTGTTACGTTCTGATGAACCTCTGCTGTGCTATGTACCTTGCCCTTCCTTCCCCCCTGAGTATCCGATGTCCCCTGTATGTTAATCCTGGTTAGAGTGAGTTCTACCGCTAGTTCCCTGAAGCTCCTGGGTGTAATGTGTTCTAGTGCTAGTTCGAGGAAGCTCCCAGGGGTTATGTGTTCTAATGCCGGTTCCATCATGTGCATATTCCTGGCAGTGGCCCCATGGCACTGCCCTGTATATAGTCCCTTGTAAACCCTGCCCGTGCCCCTGGCACCTTGTAAGTTGCATATTCCTGTCTAAGTGTGTTCTTCAATACAAAAGCTATTTTCATTTATATCTTGTGTGGAGTCCTTTTGTGGGGGGGGCCGGGAGGTTGTTGCTGGGGGTGCGTGCGCAAATGCTTTACACATGACCTCCGAGATAGGCCTGACTGCTCGTGCCAAGCTACCAAGGGGGTGAGCAGGGGTTGTCTTGGCGGGTGACTTCCCTACCCTAACTAGAAATGGGGATTTCTGCCTGGCCTTGGCACAAGCCTCGGCCAACCAGGGACCCCATTTCTAACATTGGTGGCTAGCGGTGGGATTTGGACTTGTGTTTGCGCAGTACCACAGTGATAACCGGCCCCACTACAACACTCTGCAGTTTAGATGGTCACAAAGAAAAGAAACTATTGGTGCGCGTTGCTAAAAATATCTGTTCTGGTGGAAAATGTGGTTCTGGTGCACGTTGCTAAAAATATTTGTTTTTATGAAAAATGTGGTTCTGGTGCACGTTGCAAAAAATATTTGTTTTTGTGAAAAATGTGGTTCTGGTGCACTTTGCTAAAAAAGGTATGTTCTTGTGGAAAATGTAGTTCTGGTGCACGTTGCTAAAAATATTTGTTTTTGTGAAAAAGGTGGTTCTGGTGCACTGTGAGTTAGGTGTCCCTAGCTCGGGAGGGTAGATCATCCCCCTAAGTGCAATGTGTTTTCTGGATTCACCAGAAGGGTGGGATCCAGTGGTGGCAGCGAAATTGTGTCCAATATGTGTGGTCCTTGTCCCTTCCCTAGAGTAATGGTACCTGGGCCACATGGGTCAGGTTGAGGAATCAGGGGTGGTGGAAACTGTCTTACCAGTCAGGGGGAGGGTGTGTGGATGAATGTTGAGGGGTGTTGATTAATGGAGTGTAAGTTCTCTGAGAGGGGGACCTTGCTGAATAACGGAGTGTAAGTTCTCTGGGATGGGGAGCTTGCTGAATAATGGTGTGTACGTTCTCTGGGATGGGGAGCTTGCTGAATCACCGAGAATTGTGTCCTACCTACCCCGCTGAATGTGTTTGATGCATCATGTGTTCCGTACACCGCTGAATGTGTTTTATGCGTCAGGTGTCCTACCTACCCCGCTGAACGTGTTTGATGCATCATGTGTTCCGTACACCGCTGAATGTGTTTTATGCGTCAGGTGTCCCCCTTGCTGAATGAATGTAAAGTTGTATCCCGGACAAGGAAGACCTGCTGGCGCTGCCGCGGCTTGCCTTGGGGAGAGCTGAACACTGGGGCCTGCTGGCGCTGCCGCGGCTCATCTTGTTGAATGAATGTTAAGTTGTATCCCGGACAAGGAAGACCTGCTGGCGCTGCCGCGGCTTGCCTTGGGGAGAGCTGAACACTGAGACCTGCTGGCGCTGCCGCGGCTCATCTTGTGGAATATATGTTGAGTTGTATCCCGGACAAGGAAGACCTGCTGGCGCTGCCGCGGCTTGCCTTGGGGAGAGCTGAACACTGAGACCTGCTGGCACTGCCGCGGCTCATCTTGTGGAATGTATGTTAAGTTGTATCCCGGACAAGGAAGACCTGCTGGTGCTGCCGCGGCTTGCCTTGGGGAGAGCTGAACACTGAGACCTGCTGGCGCTGCCGCAGCTCATCTTGTGGAATGTATGTTAAGTTGTATCCTGGACAAGGAAGACCTGCTGGCTCGGCCGCGGCTTGCCTTGGGGAGAGCTGAACACTGGGCCTGCTGGCGCTGCCGCGGCTCATCTTGCTGAATGAATGTTAGATGCGGAACTGGACGGGGGTCAGAGGGAGTCTGACTCCTGGGCATCCGGTGAACTTAGTTCCCAGGTGGTAGACCAGTGGAGGGAGGAAGTTCTGAAACTGGTAGGAGATCGTGTTCTGAGGGTGCTTCTCCTGGGAGAGCGTGGAACTTCAGAAGTAGAGGTAGGGTGGGGCATTCTTGCCCGTGACCTCTGGCCAGCCTGAGGGTGCGGACCCTGGGTGGAAGAGAAAGTGGTAAAGTGGTACTACACGAAGAAAGGGAGTGGAGAATGGCTGTCGTGGGCCAGGGGTTACCACCCCCCCACTCCGGGTTGGTATGGACCAGTGGTATCTGGGTGGCCTAGGGCCTGGTCCTAGCCGTGGTCAACTAAGGAGTACCAGTGGGGTAGCCTGGTTGGGCCTATGTTTTTTTGTTTTGTAATTTTTTATTTTTTTTTAAGTCTGGGGGTGTCGATGAGATCAACGTGGCGTAGAACTGGAGGGTGTCCCGGCAGTGCGGGCCCGCGTCCATGTTTTTTTTTTCGCCCAAAGCAGGGAAGTCCATCACGGTGGTGATTGGCCTACCCTGCGTTTTGGCTGGAAGGGGGCCGTGTTGGACTGGGCCCTTCTGGCAGGTCCACCCCTGAAGTTTTGCGTGTTATATGTGACCCGGGGATGGTGATTCCCACTCTGAGTGCATGTAGATGAGAGAAGCCTGCCCTCCCATAGGAATGCATGGGGAAGGGGTGTGTCCCTGATAGTTCCTGGTGCGTGGGGGGTACATGCTCGAGTCTGGTATGGGTGGACTCGTGTGATTGAATGCTGCAAGATGATGTATGCGGCGTGGGTGTGTCTAGAAGGGAAGTGCCACTTCTAGACATCGGTGTGTGTGTGCAGTAAGTATGCTGGCGCGTGATTGGCTGAAGCCAGCTGGGGAACCTGACTCCAGGAGTCTGTGGGGGTCTGCCCCGGTTGTGAATAGAGAGATTAACATGCTGATGTGAGGGAGGGCTGTGCCTGTATCCTGTATGGGTCTGGGCTTTCCCCCCACAATGCTGGCTCCACCCACCTGGGGTGCGTCTGGTGTCCCTAGCCTGGCCAGTAACAAGAAATTCCTTATAACCAGTTCAGGCTGGTTCTCATCCTGCCTGCCCCTTTTTAGATAAAGGAAACTCATGTATAAAAGGAGGGTGTGCCCTCTTCTCACTCTCTTTCCTGCGTGTCCTGACTGGAACCCTGCCAGGGGCATGCTGCTGCTTGGGCTCAGGGGAAAGGCTTGCCTCCCTGAGCCCTGCCCTTCTCCTGAACTACTGAAATCCTGGACTTCCTGTGGACTCTGCTTTCTATGGCCCTAGCGCTTGGGAGCGCTTTCCTGCTATCCTAGCGCCTTGGGGCGCTTCATTCATGCTCCTAGCGATTGGGAGCGCTTTCCGGCTATCCTATCGCCTTGGGGCGCTTCATTCATGCTTCTAGCGCTTTCCTGCTGTCCTAGCGCCTTGTGGTGCCGCCTTCCTGCTACTAACGTTGGGAGCGCTATATTCCACAAGCCGGTGCCCACCCGGCATTTGCCCCGTTCGTGTGAGGGGGCCCGAGCCTCCAGCGAGTGCCTACCTCGCTTGCCCCCGTCCTCGCTATATTTATCGAGCCAGCCTGGCCCTCGTTATTTCCCCCGTGTTCACCGCCTGTTAGAAAGGCGACCCCGGGGGAGGCAGAAGATGTCTGACTGACCACCCCTAGGTCCACCTCTCCGTCAAGAAGTAGCCGAGCGTTACTGAGAGGCCTCCTGGGTGAGGGCCCTCTCCTAGGATCGCACAGCAGAGTAACCACACACTACAAATGGACACCACACCAGAGGTCGAGTTCGTAAGCTTTATCAGGAAATAAAGGCCGCTGGTTCCCAGCGATATGTACAAGTAGACCGAGGGGTCTGTAAAGTCTCGAAAAAGGGGGGTCAGGGAGGCGGGACAGTCTCGGTTGGGGTGTATGAAGGGATACCCTGCGCACAGCTCTCAATCCTCGAGCCGGGGGTTCCGAGAGGTTGAGCCGCGGCAGCGCCAGCAGGCTCTCAAGATGGTTCGGCAAAGGTGGGCCGCGGCAGCGCCAGCAGGCTCCCAAGATGGTTCGGCAAAAGGTGGGCCGCGGCAGCGCCAGCAGGCTCCCAAGATAGTTCGGAAAAAGGTGGGCCGCGGCAGCGCCAGCAGGCTCCCAAGATGGTTCGGAAAAAGGTGGGCCGCGGCAGCGCCAGCAGGCTCCCAAGATGGTTCGGCAAAGGTGGGCCGCGGCAGCGCCAGCAGGCTCTCAAGTTCTCTTCAGGTTCCAGGAAATGAGTTCTTCTGGGGTCGGCCGTGACAGCGTCAGCAGGGCTTTCCAGTCCAGGATACAACTGCCGTCCTACTCCGGGGCTGGCCCAGATATAGGACTGGAGTCCTTTGATGTCCGGACCCTCGCGCCTGGGGGTCAGAGGGGCCGGGAAGATGGTGTCCAGACACCCAGCAGGGGGGTGAGGCCAGCACCCAGGGATGCCGGGGGCGATCGATACCAGGCGTCCAGGGACGGTTGGAGGGTCATCGAAACTCCCCTCCTCCGGGATCTGTCGAGTGGCCACTCGACCACCTGGGTAGATCTTGGCGCCTCGATGTCTGGGCTTTGCTGGGCCTGGGCCGGGGCAGGAGCCACGTGGTCGTGACGTGGTGGGCCCAAGATGGAGTCGGGTGCGGCCTCGTGCTTAGGTCGTGAGGGGCCCACGATGGGGCCAGGCCGGCAGGGGGGTCCGGGATGGTGACCGGACCAGCAATGTTGGGGCGTGCAGTGTCGGGCAAAAGGGCTGCCCGATGCTGGGTGGAGGGCCGATGTCGTCCTGGGCCCGCCATGCGGGAGGGGTAGGACCACGCCATGAGGCCGGGTCCAACAGTGAGTGAATGAGTGGCCGGCTGAGTGAGTGAATGAGTGGCCGGCTGAGTGAGTGAATGAGTGGCCGGCTGAGTGAGTGAATGAGTGGCCGGCTAAGTGAGTGAATGAGTGGCCGGCTGAGTGAGTGAATGAGCGGAAGGCTGAGTGAGTGAGTGAGTGGCCAGCTGAGTGAGTGGCCGGCTGAGTGAGTGAGTGGCCATGCGGGAGGGGTAGGACCACGCCATGAGGCCGGGTCCAACACGCGTCCCCCCCAGCTGAAGGCAGGGGAGAGTCACCCATCTTCTTGGGGATTCTCCTCGCCGAGGCGGAAGAATCTGGAGAGGCCGTCAGCATTGGCGTGGTCGTTGCCGGGGCGATGCTCCACAGTGAAGTCCATCCCTTGCAGGGAGATGGACCATCGCAACAGTTTCAGGTTTTCTCCCCGCATCTGCATCAACCACCGCAGGGGCCGGTGGTCGGTCTGGACCCGGAAGTGGGTGCCGAAGAGGTAGGGCCGGAGCTTCTTTAGGGCCCACACGACGGCGAAGGCTTCCCTCTCGATGGTGCTCCAGCGCTCTTCTCTGGCTAGCAGCCGCCGGCTGATGAAGGCAACGGGAAGGTCGATTCCCTCAGAGTTCACTTGGGAGAGGACCGCCCCAATGCCGTGCTCCGAGGCATCGGTTTGGACCACAAACTCTCGGCTGTAGTCGGGGGCCTGGAGCACAGGGGCGGTGCACATGGCAGTCTTTAGAGTCTCGAAGGCTGCTTGGCACTCTGGGGTCCAGCACACCTTCTGGGGTAGCTTCTTGGAGGTCAGTTCTGTGAGGGGCCCCACAATGCTTCCATAGTCTTTGATGAAGCGCCGATAGTATCCTGTGAGCCCCAGGAAAGCTCGGACGGCTGTTTGGGTGATTGGGGGCTCCCAGGCCCGGATGGCGTCAATCTTTGGCTGGAGAGGAGCCACCCGGCCGCTTCCCACCTGGTGTCCCAGATACGTCACGGACCCTTGGCCGATCTGGCACTTGCTGGCCTTTATTGTTAGTCCGGCCCGTCGGAGGGCCGACAGGACCTCCCGGAGGTGGGTCAGGTGTGCATCCCAGCGGAGGCTGTACACCGCAATGTCGTCTAGGTAGGCGGCGCTGAACTCTTCTAGCCCGGCCAGCACTCTATTCACGAGTCTCTGGAAGGTGGCCGGGGCGTTTTTCATGCCGAAGGGCATCACCTTGAAATGGTAGTGGCCATCAGGGGTCGAGAAGGCTGATCGCTCTTGCGCTCCAGGGGTGAGGCCGATCTGCCAATACCCGGCCGTGAGATCGAAGGTGCTGAGATACTTCGCAGCCCCCAGGCGATCGATCAGTTCATCCGCCCGGGGGATGGGATGGGCGTCGGTCCTGGTGACGGCATTCAGCCCCCGGTAGTCAACACAGAACCGGAGCTCCGGGGGCGTGCCGGGGGCGGCGGCTTTAGGGACCAGGACAACTGGGCTGGCCCACGGACTGTCGGAGGGTTCGACTACCCCCAGCGCTAGCATCTTGGCCACCTCAGACTGGATGCAGGCCCGAACTCGGTCGGGCACTCGGAAAGCTCGGTGTCTTACAGGCGGGCTGTCTCCGGTGTCTACATCGTGGACACACCACCGGGTGACTCCGGGGGTGAGGGAAAACAGATCTGCAAACTGCCCCAGCAGCTGCCGGCAGTCCTGGTGCTGCTCCGGGGTCAGGGTGGAGGAGAGCATGACCCCTTCGATGGAGCCGTCCTTCTCAGTGGTGCTTATGAGATCTGGCAGCGGTTCGGAGTCGTCTTCAGCTCCTTCATCGGTCGCTAACAGCAGACTTAGTTCAGTGCGGGCAAAGTGCGGCTTAAGCCGGTTAGCGTGTAGAACCCGGAGGGGGTTCCTGGGGGACTCCATGTCCACCAGATAGGTGACGGGGCTCTTGCGCTCCACCACTCTGAAGGGCCCCGTCCACTTGTCTTGGAGGGCACAAGGTTCAACCGGGGACATGACCCAGACCTGCTGGCCCGGTTCGAATTCGATGGACGAGGCGTTCTGGTCATACCAGCGTTTCATCTCCTCCTGACTGGCTTCAAGGTTGGCTTCGGCAAGTTCCCGGAACTTCCGAGTCTGGTTGCGGAGGGTCAGGAGGTACTGGTAGACATCTGGTGGAGCACCTCGGACAGCCGTCTGCCAGCCTTCTTTGACCAGGCTGAGGGGGCCTCGGACCGGGTGCCCATACAATAGTTTGAAGGGGCTGAACACCAGGGACTTCTGGGGTACTTCGCGGTATGCAAACAGGAGGCAAGGCAGCAGAACATCCCATTTGCGTCGTAGTGGCTCCTCGAGGCCCTTGATCATTCCCTTCAGTGTTCGGTTAAACCGCTCCACAAGTCCATTTCCTTGGGGGTGATACGGGGTGGTGAACTTATATGTGACCCCGCACTGTTGGCACAGGGATCGCATATATTTGGAAATAAAGTTTGTGCCCCGATCACTCACGACTTCTCGGGGGAAGCCGACTCTGGAGAAGATCCCCATTAGGGCTCGGCCTACTACTGGGTGGCATGGTCCACCAGCACGAGGATGAAGCGGTGCCCTTGAGGGGTGCGGGGGTCCAGGGGCCCCACGATGTCTATCCCCACTCGCTCGAAGGGGGTGGTGACCACGGGAAACGGCTGGAGCGGGGCTTTGACTTTCCCACCGCTCTTCCCGCTGGCTTGACAGGTCGGGCAGGATCTGCAGTAATTGTGCACATCGTTGCGCATTTTCGGCCAGTAGAAATGAGTCACCAGGCGGCTGTAAGTTTTGTCCTGCCCCAGGTGCCCGGCGAGGGGCACATCATGTGCTAAGTTCAAGAGAAAGTCTCGAAATCGGAGGGGAACGACCAGCACCCGGCTGGCCCCTAGTTCGGCAATCTTCTGTTCACTGTATAGAAGGTCGTTGTCCCAATAGACCCAGTGGGACCCCGCAGGGTCTCCAGCGGCTTGAGTGGCGGCTTGCCGTCGAATCCCCTCGAGGGAGGGACAGGTGCTCTGTTCTTGTCGGAATTGTTCGCGGGTGGGGCCACCTTCTTGGCGCCACTGAGCTAGTTCCGGCAGGTGGCCGAGCTCGGTGATTTCCTCATGGCTGGGCCCCTGGGGGCCGGGTTCAGGGTCGGTGTCCTCGGGGACGGCGGGCGGTGGAGGTGCGGGCCACTCCGGCTCCTCGATCGGGGCTTCCTCCGTTGGGGGGGAGGTCCGGGCGGACATGGAGCGGGTGGTCGCACAAACCCACTCGGGAAGGCCTAGCATCCCCAGATGCTCTCTCCGCTCTACGCCGGCCCAGAGGGAACTTTCCAGGTCGTTCCCGAGGAGGCAGTCCACGGGGGCATCGTCTCAGACAGTCACTTTCAGCATGCCCGACACCCCTCCCCACTCGAAGGGGATGCGGGCCATCTGGCACAAACTTTCAGAGTTGTCAGCCGACCGCACTGGGCATAAGACGTTGGGGAGAATTTGTTCGGGGGTCACCAAGTGGCAGCGGACCGCCGTCACGCTGGCTCCAGTATCCCGGAGGGCTTCGGCCCGGCGTCCATTGATGGTGACCCATTGGCGGTATTTCTGGGTGTTACCTGGGATCGGGTCTCGGGGGATCATGTCTCGATCACCCAGGCATGCTAAAATCATGGCTGCAGGCTCCCACTCGGCCTGCTCGGTGTCGTCGTCCTCTTCTTCGCCTCCCTCTGCACTCAGGGCGGCGACCGCGATCTGGCGGCTCGGGGGACCGGTGGTGCCGGGTCGCTGGTTCATCGGGCAGAGAGGGTCGTTCGCATAATGGCCCTGTCGCTGGCATCTGTGGCACGTAACATTCGGGCGGGCCCCGGCCTGGCTGGGGGGCCTCCCCTCCAACCCAGGGATGGCGTAGGGGATGACCCCGCGGGGGTGTCTCGGCCCCTGCTCTGGCCTCCTCTGCCACCTCGGGGTCGGTGGTTCCCCGGGGATCCCCGGCCGTAGTCTCCCATCGGACTCCGGGGAACTCGGTTGCTCACCCATTTATCCGCCTCGACAGCGAGTTTTCGTGGCTCTGTCAATTTGCTGTCGAGGAGGTGCTGCCGGAGTTCGACGAAGCAATTATTGGAAAGATGCTCCCATAGGATGAGGTCGACCAACTGCTTGTAGGTGGTGACCTGGCAGCCTCTGATCCACCCTTCGAAGGCTCTGCTGTAAAAGTTCACGTACTCCACCCAAGTGGTACCGGGGATTTTTTTACAGTCTCGAAATCGCTGCCGGTACATTTCGGGGGTGAGTCCGTAGCGAGTGAGGAGGGCGGTCTTTATGTGTTCGTACGAGGTCATCTCGGCGTCGGGGAGCTCTAGCAGGGCGTCTCTCCCCTCGTTGATGAACTTCCCCCATAAGCCGGCGCCCCAGTCTTTGAGGGGTACTCGATGGGCGGTCATGGCGACCTCGTAGGCTTTGAACCACTGTTGGATGTCGTCGTTCTTATAGTATTCTTTGACGACCTCCTTGGGTATGTGCACCTTCGTGTCCACCGGCGGGGGTGAGGTCTTACCCCCGGCGGTGCCGGTTTCTGTTGTCTTGGCCTTGATTTCCAGTTCTTTGAGGCCGCGCTCATGCTCGAGCACGAGTTTCTTTTCTTCGAGGTCTCGTTGTCTTTGCCTTTCCTCTAGGTCTCCTTCCAGCCGTAGTTGCTCGAGGGCTAATTTCCTTTCTGCCAGCTGTATCTCTCCTTCTTGTCGGAGTCTGGCGAGCTCCAACTCGTGGAGCCGGTTCCTCTCTCGTTCTCGGGCGTCTCCGTGGGGGAGGTCCGTGTCTAGGTTTGCGGGTCTTTCCCCCGCTGGGTTCGCGTCGGTCTCCGGGCGTCCATTCGGGCACGGGTTATCTTCATTCTGGGGCGGCGCGTTATCGGCGTCCGCCCAGGCTTGCAGGGCTGATTTAAAGTCCTCTTTGGTGTTGAGGCCGTGGTAGCGATGCCTAGGTCCTTGCAGAATTGTTTTAATTCCTTGTGGCTGTAATCTTCCATCTTTTCTTTCTGGAATTCCGCTGTCGGTCTGGTTTCCTGAGTAGTCATGGTCGCGGTGTGTTTTTCTCGGTAGTGAGCGAATTACTCTCTTGTACGATCTGCGTCGGCTCGGATCCCGTCGCCTGCCACCAATGTTAGAAAGGCGACCCCGGGGGAGGTAGAAGATGTCTGACTGACCACCCCTAGGTCCACCTCTCCGTCAAGAAGTAGCCGAGCGTGAGGGTGAGGGCCCTCTCCTAGGATCGCACAGCAGAGTAACCACACACTACAAATGGACACCACACCAGAGGTCGAGTTCGTAAGCTTTATCAGGAAATAAAGGCCGCTGGTTCCCAGCGATATGTACAAGTAGACCGGGGGGTCTGTAAAGTCTCGAAAAAGGGGGGTCAGGGAAGCGGGACAGTCTCGGTTGGGGTGTATGAAGGGATACCCTGCGCACAGCTCTCAATCCTCGAGCCGGGGGTTCCGAGAGGTTGAGCCGCGGCAGCGCCAGCAGGCTCTCAAGATGGTTCGGCAAAGGTGGGCCGCAGCAGCGCCAGCAGGCTCCCAAGATGGTTCGGCAAAAGGTGGGCCGCGGCCGCGCCAGCAGGCTCTCAAGATGGTTCAGCAAAGGTGGGCCGCGGCAGCGCCAGCAGGCTCCCAAGATGGTTCGGCAAAAGGTGGGCCGCGGCAGCGCCAGCAGGCTCCCAAGATGGTTCGGCAAAGGTGGGCCGCAGCAGCGCCAGCAGGCTCCCGAGATGGTTCGGAAAAAGGTGGGCCGCGGCAGCGCCAGCAGGCTCCCAAGATGGTTCGGCAAAGGTGGGCCGCGGCAGCGCCAGCAGGCTCTCAAGTTCTCTTCAGGTTCCAGGAAATGAGTTCTTCTGGGGTCGGCCGTGACAGCGTCAGCAGGGCTTTCCAGTCCAGGATTCAACTGCCGTCCTACTCCGGGGCTGGCCCAGATATAGGACTGGAGTCCTTTGATGTCCGGACCCTCACGCCTGGGGGTCCGAGGGGCCGGGAAGATGGTGTCCAGACACCCAGCAGGGGGGTGGGGCCAGCACCCAGGGATGCCGGGGGCGATCGATATCAGGCATCCGGGGACGGTTGGAGGGTCATCGAAACTCCCCTCCTCCGGGATCTGTCGAGTGGCCACTCGACCACCTGGGTAGATCTTGGCGCCTCGATGTCTGGGCTTCGCTGGGCCTGGGCCGGAGCCGGAGCCACGTGGTCGTGACGTGGTGGGCCCAAGATGGAGTCGGGCGCGGCCTCGTGCTTAGGTCGCGAGGGGCCCACGATGGGGCCAGGCCGGCAGGGGGGGTCCGGGATGGTGACCGGACCAGCAATTTTGGGGCGTGCAGTGTCGGGCAAAAGGGCTGCCCGATGCTGGGTGGAGGGCCGATGTCATCCTGGGCCCGCCATGCGGGAGGGGTAGGACCACGCCATGAGGCCGGGTCCAACACGGCCGCAGCCCGGGACCCTCGTGAGGCCCTCTCCCGGGCCGCGCTCTGATTGGCTGCCGGCCCGGGCTGTGCTGATGACGTCCCCCCGGGCCACGCTCTGATTGGCCGGCGGCCCGGGGAGCTGTGGAGGAGAGAGACAGAGAGCCGAGCATGCAGGGAGCGGCGGGAGCCTACTACGCGCCCCTGCGTCCCCCGAGACGACTGCCGCTTCCCCCCCGGGGCCCCCAGGAGCGAGAGGGAGCCCCGGAGAGCGAGGAGAGACCGGCGCGTCGGCCGACCGGTGAGTGCTGCAGAAGGGGAGGCGGGGCGTCGGGGCACATTGCCGGTGCCCGCCCCTCCCCTCCAGCGCGTGCACACATGTGCTTTGAGGCCCGTGGGGCCCCCAGTGATGTCGGGTCCCCCGAGGGGGACCCCACCTGCCGACAGCTTTGTCCCTGAGCCCCGCGAGGCTCCGTCATGGCCCATGGGGCCCCCAGTGATGCCGGGTCCCCCGAGGGGGACCTCGCCTACCACAGCTATTAACCCCTGAGCCCCGAGAGGCTCCACCTGCATCTTTGCCCCATGAGCCCCGAGAGGCTCCATCTGCAGTTTTAACCCCTGAGCCCCGGGAGGCTCCATCTGCATCTTTGCCCCATGAGCCCCGAGAGGCTCCACCACGTGTCCCTTGCCCATTTCGAGCCTGCGAGGCTCCGCCCAGTTATTCTCGAGCCCGAGAGGCTCCACCGTTTGGCGCCTTTTTCTTCAGAGCCTGCGAGGCTCCCACAATGGCCCCATCCTTGCTCTACAGCTGCCCAGCACTTCGTGGGCAGCTGCCCCGTTTGGGTTGATTGTTGGCTACCTGCAGCCGGCCCGGAACATCGTGACATTGCCTGTTGGAAGTATCGATTAATGTTAATGTGATTCTGAGAGTTATTATGTGTTACCTTCTGATGAAACCTCTGCTGTGCTATGTACCTTGCCCTTCCTTCCCCCCTGAGTATCCGATGTCCCCTGTATGTTAATCCTGGTTAGAGTGAGTTCTACCGCTAGTTCCCTGAAGCTCCTGGGTGTAATGTGTTCTAGTGCTAGTTCGAGGAAGCTCCCAGGGGTTATGTGTTCTAATGCCGGTTCCATCATGTGCATATTCCTGGCAGTGGCCCCATGGCACTGCCCTGTATATAGTCCCTTGTAAACCCTGCCCGTGCCCCTGGCACCTTGTAAGTTGCATATTCCTGTCTAAGTGTGTTCTTCAATACAAAAGCTATTTTCATTTATATCTTGTGTGGAGTCCTTTTGTGGGGGGCCCGGGAGGTTGTTGCTGGGGGTGCGTGCGCAAATGCTTTACACATGACCTCCGAGATAGGCCTGACTGCTCGTGCCAAGCTACCAAGGGGGTGAGCAGGGGTTGTCTTGGCGGGTGACTTCCCTACCCTAACTAGAAATGGGGATTTCTGTCTGGCCTTGGCACAAACCTCGGCCAACCAGGGACCCCATTTCTAACAGTGGCTGGCTGAGTGAGTGGCTGGCTGAGTGAGTGAGTGGCCAGCTGAGTGAGTGAGTGGCCGGCTGATTGAGTGAGTGGCTGGCTGAGTGAGTGGCCAGCTGATTTAGTGAGGGGCCGGCTGAGTGAGTGAGTGAGTGGCTGGCTGAGTGAGTGAGTGGCCGGCTGAGTGAGTGAGTGAGTGGCCGGCTGAGTGAGTGAGTGGCCGGCTGAGTGAGTGAGTGAGTGGCCGGCTGAGTGAGTGAGTGGCCGGCTGAGTGAGTGAGTGGCCGGCTGAGTGAGTGAGTGGCCGGCTGAATGAGTGGCCGGCTGAGTGAGTGAGTGGCTGGCTGAGTGAGTGGCTGGCTGAGTGAGTGAGTGGCCAGCTGAGTGAGTGGCCGGCTGATTGAGTGAGTGGCCGGCTGATTGAGTGAGTGGCTGGCTGAGTGAGTGAGTGGCCAGCTGATTTAGTGAGGGGCCGGCTGAGTGAGTGGCTGGCTGAGTGAGTGAGTGGCTGGCTGAGTGAGTGAGTGGCCGGCTGAGTGAGTGAGTGGCCGGCTGAGTGAGTGATTGGCCAGCTGAGTGAGTGAGCGGCCGGCTGAGTGAGTGAGCGGCTGGATGAGTGAGTGGCCGGCTGATTGAGTGAGGGGCCGGCTGATTGAGTGAGGGGCCGGCTGAGTGAGTGGCCAGCTGAGTGAGTGGCCAGCTGAGTGAGTGAGCGGCCAGCTGATTGAGTGAGCAAGTAGCCGGCTGAGTGAGCAAGTAGCCGGCTGAGTGAGCAAGTAGCCGGCTGAGTGAGCAAGTAGCCGGCTGAGTGAGCAAGTAGCCGGCTGAGTGAGTGAGTGGCCGGCTGAGTGAGTGAGTGGCCGGCTGAGTGAGTGAGTGGCCGAGTGAGTGAGTGGCCGGCTGAGTGAGTGAGTGGCCGGCTGAGTGAGTGGCCAGCTGAGTGAGTGGCCGGCTGAGTGAGTGGCTGAGTGAGTGGCTGGCTGAGTGGCTGGCTGAGTGAGGGAGTGACTGAGTGAGTGAGTGGCCAGCTGTGTAAGTGAATGAGTGAGTGAATGGCCGGCTGAGTGAGTGAATGGCCGGCTGAGTAAGTAAGAGAGTGGCCAGGTGAGTGAGTGGCTGGGGGAGTGAGTAGCTGGGGGAGTGAGTGGCTGGGGGAGTGGCCGGCTGGGGGAGAGTGGCCAGCTGGGGGAGTGGCCAGCTGGGGGAGTGAGTGGCCAGCTGAGTGAGTGAATGGCCAGGTGAGTGAGTGAATGGCCAGGTGAGTGAGTGGCCAGGTGAGTGAGTGGCCAGGTTAGTGAGTGGCCAGCTGAGTGAGTAAGTAGCCGGCTGAGTGAGTAAGTAGCCGGCTGAGTGAGTAAGTAGCCGGCTGAGTGAGTAAGTAGGCGGCTGAGTGAGTAAGTGGCTGGCTGAGTGAGTAAGTGGCCGGCTGAGTGAGTAAGTAGGCGGCTGAGTGAGTAAGTAGGCGGCTGAGTGAGTAAGTAGCCGGCTGAGTGAGTAAGTGGCCGGCTGAGTGAGTGAGTGGCCGGCTGAGTGAGTGAGTGGCCGGCTGAGTGAGGAGGGGGAGCGGCCAGCTGAGAGGAGAGGGAGTGGCCAGCTGAGAGAGGGAGTGGCCAGCTGAGAGGAGAGGGAGTGGCCAGCTGAGAGGAGAGGGAGTGGCACCTGGGGGTGGACGCGGTTCAGTGGCACCTGGGGGTGGACACAGTTCAGTGGCACCTGGGGGTGGACACAGTTCAGTGGCACCTGGGGGTGGACACGGTTCAGTGGCACCTGGGGGTGGACACGGTTCAGTGGCACCTGGGGGTGGACACGGCTCAGTGGAACCTGGGGGTGGACGTGGTTCAGTGGCGCCTGGGGGTGGATGTGGTTCAGTGGCGCCTGGGGGTGGACATGGTTCAGTGGCGCCTGGGGGTGGATGTGGTTCAGTGGCACCTGGGGGTGGATGTGGTTCAATGGCGCCTGAGGGGGGACGTGGTTCAGTGGCACCTGGGGGTGGACGTGGTTCAGTGGTACCTGGGGGTGGACGTGGTTCAGTGGTGTCTGGGGGGGCAGATGGGGTTTTGAGGGTCGGATAGGGTTTTGCGGGGTTCGGGTCAGATGGGGTTTTGCAGGGTCTGAGGGCAAAAGATGGTTTAGTGGAGTGGTGTGTGGTAATTAACAATAATGCCTATCTCTTACAGGCCATTCACATTCTGCATGGCCTTCAGCTGTGTACAGTAGGGTTTGACTGAAGGGTATGGCCACATGCCAAGCCTTGCTCAAAGCCACCTTGATGCATTTACAAAAGTGGTTTGATGCAGACAACCAACATCCCATGTAGTCATCCCCTAGCTGCACATAGAGTCTGCAAGTCAAGGCCAGCTCTGGTATTTCAGCCTTTGTGCAACTGTGTCAAATGGTGCCAAAGCAAGTTCTTTTGACATCAGAACTTTGTGACATCTTGGATCCCTGCACTAGGTTTAGCAAGACATCCCAACAGAAACCTAAACAATCAAACATCTGACTCATTTGAGTGGATATATTAAAAGGTGCTAAAGCTATTAGCAAATTAATACTTTGTGCCTTCCCCTCCTCCTTTAACCACACCCCTTTGGGAGATCAGCAGGAAACAAAAACACATGAACCTAGTTAAACATGGCAAGTAGCTATAACATTTTGCACATATCTATGAAAAGGCACCAAAGATGTATAAAATGTGTTGATCTTTCCACCTACCTGAATCCCTCCACTGGGCTTAACTTGCTATTAGCCAGCAAAATTTCAAGCATATTAAATTCAGTAAACAGTACCAAAGTGAAAAGAATGAACACTTTTGTTTCACCCCGCCCATTTGTCTGTGCTCCCACTTAATTGGTTTAAAAGAAACTCAAAATTCAAAAGTGATCTTAATACTTTTTTGCTACCTCCTTTTACCATGCCCCACTTCTTGAATTATATTTTCAAAAACCATCGTAAGCTAGACAAGTCTTTAAAACTCTCCCAAATGTTGGGTACATTCGCCCAAGCAAACCAGCAAAGGCATTTCACTAAGTGCTAGGTTCATACCAGAGTTGGCATAATTCAGCTCAGCAGGTTTTGCTGTAGGGGAAAGAAAAGTTTCATAAGGTAAAACAGTAAACATTTTTGACCACCCTCTAAATCTTAGAAAGCATGTACAGCAGAACTTAGTTCAGTGCACCCCGTAGAGTTTGTGTTAAAACTATTTATTTTGACAAACATTGTTAATTGCTTTAAACATTGTTTTTGAGCATTTGGGTACAGATTTGAACTACTTCAATCCCTTTTCTCCGTCCCTTCCAAGGCAAGTAGTGTTTCCCCAGCAACAGGAGTAGTGGCTTAAAACGGGACAGAGCTCTGGTTGGCCAAGTCTGTGACTCCTTGGGCTTCTCCTTGGAGACAAGTCTTCTAATTAATAGGGATACCAATAGCTCTAGATCCAGATCCTCCGATTCATAAGCCTTCCATTTGATAGTGATAAACTGATTATCAGTGCTTACACAGGATCAAAGTCTCATTGGGATCCAGGTCACCGGACAACTATGCTTTTGATCAGTTAGAGCATCCAGAAAAGCAGTGACTGGTTAAAACTGCTGCCTATTTGGGCATGGAAAGAGCATAGGGCCAATTACCTCGCCTCCCCACTTTCAGATCACATGGTAAGCAGCCACTCACCACTATAGAAGATAGCTCACACAGAGGTGCAGGACATTACCAGTCCTACAACTACCTATGCTAATCCAACCATAAGATATGCTTCTCCACCAAATATTAGGGATGTATGACGTTACAACGCAACTTTTACAACGCACTACCATTACAACAAAATTTTTACAACGCAAAAACTTTTACAACGCATACATTTACAACGCATGTTTTTACAACGCAGATACTTTTACAACGCATACCATTACAACGTAAGTATTGGTAAGTATATAATAATTTTTTTTTGTAAATTCATTAAAAATAATATAATATAATTTTTTTTTCCATTAAATTAATTTAATGTAAATTTACTTTATTTTTACTCTGTACCCCTGTACCGCAAAAACCCAAAACTGACCCTGAACCCTAAAAAAAACCTTTACCCAAAAACTAAAAACTGACCCTGAACCCTAAAAATACCCATGTACCCCAAAAACCCAAAACTGACCCTGTACCCTAAAAAAACCCTTTACCCAAAAACTAAAAACTGACCCTGAACCCTAAAAATACCCCTTTACCCAAAAACCGACCCTGAACCCTAAAAATACCCCTATACCCAAAAACCCAAAACTGAGCCTGAACCCTAAAAATACCCCTTTACCCAAAAACTAAAAACTGACCCTGAACCCTAAAAATACCCCTTTACCCAAAAACCAAAAACCGACCCTGAACCCTAAAAATACCTTTACCCAAAAACCGACCCTGAACCCTAAAAATACCCCTTTACCCAAAAACCCAAAACTGACCCTGAACCCTGAAAATACCCCTTTACCCAAAAACCCAAAACTATAACATTTTAAATATTATTATATACTTACCAATACTTGCGTTGTAATGGTATGCGTTGTAAAAGTATCTGCGTTGTAAAAACATGCGTTGTAAAAGTATGCGTTGTAATAGTTTTTGCGTTGTAAAAGTTTCGTGGTAATGGTAGTGCGTTGTAAAAGTTGCGTTGTAAACGTTGTTTCCCAATATTAGACATGCCCACTACAATTCAACACCGGAAAACCCACATTAGGACGAATGAGATTGACTCCAACCATAACTCTGATCCACCATACTGTCCACACAAACAATGTCTGCCCTCAATTCAGCCTCTAACCACAAGAAGGAAGACAGTAACTATTCTTTGACGGTCTTCCTGGTATCAACATGGTAATCAGTATTGCCATAGAAAATATGCCAATTCATGTTTTCTGGTTACTTACCTTCAACGGGACAGGCATATAATGCATAAAAAAGTACTGTGGAACCTTGCTGGCAACCTAGAGGATGGAGATGTAGGTCATACCAGCCAACTTAACCAAGCACTTAACTAAGCACTCAATACTAACCAGGCAGGCTCGGCACTGGGTGACACCCACATAGTTGACCCGATCAGTTTCTAATAGACACATACTCTGGCATCAACATCCTATAATGACAAAAGGAGGATCATAATAGTGCATCTTGACAAATGTCCTAACCTGATATCACATAATCAATGAAGCACTGTAATTCAGTTTAACTGAGCAGATCTGATTCCCACTCATGACTTCCACATCCCTCACCTCCTTTTGATCCATTGAATCAGAGTGGACGACTTCCCGCCACAGCCCGCAAATGGTAACCAGACAGTGAACATGAATACCAACACAATTAAAGAGACCTGTGGAACTAATCAGATCCACCAGCATACCACAAACCGGTTTCACAAAGCTAAAAGGTCTGGCATTGACAAGCCAGTGCAGTGTGTTTTTTATTGCAAACATGTGCCACAAAAATAAACAAGCATTGGCATAGCTAATAGGCCTTACCAATGGGACTGTATAAGTGTTTATCAATGCAGCACATTATCCTAAGTGCTGTGCCACCAGGTAAGATGAGCTATATAATTTGCTTCACCCTGGATCATCAGTCTAATTCAGGAGTACATGCTTACCTCAGGAAACATTTATGTACACATTTCACAGTGTTTAATCGTGACATACTGGCTAAGTAACAATACTTTTGTGACATAACAGTGCATCTAAAATGTACTCTACTTCCTTTTTCCAAAACAAATATAGCAGTCTAAAAGGAACACTTCTCTCTTACCATAAAACTATACAGAAAGCAGTCGCAATGTCATCACATTAGTGCAAAACCTTAGGACACCACGAAACGCTGGGTGCACTAAACAGTTTGGTTTGGAATGCCAGAGTGACTTGAAGAGACTTAAGGATCAGCATAACATTCTGAAAGACCATTAAATAAAATGTGTGTATTTTAAAACTATTTTGGGCTTAATTGCCTCTGGCATTTTGCTGAATACGAGGTAAACTACAACTGCTTTAGTCCACCACCAGGTGCTTTCTAAAAAGCAAGTAGAGCACTTTAAACGTGGTTTCTATGTACAGTAATGGTTCTGTCAACTGAACAGATGTAGGGACAAATGGCCTTGAGTTGTCTGTCTTCTGTGTCCTTTAACCAGTGTGCATGTATTACTTACGTCTGGCCCTGCAGGTCGTTGCTGAACATACAGGAACAATCCATCATAAAAGAGGGAAAAAGGAAATATGATATCCATGCTGCCTCTGGTTTCCAGTGGAAGAGCTTTAATAAATAGATGTGGGCTCCCCGACGTATGTACTCATGTACCCTCATCTTGTTTAATTTTTAGTTAATAGTTTTTGCAATAGCGCCGAATAAAACCAGGAGTGTAAGAGCGCTGTACAACGGAGGTTTGTTTGAAGTTATCAAATAAAGCAGTGGTGAACTGAAGAGGGTGGTATACAAAGGTAGGCCGCCATGTACCAACTTGCACATTCATGAATAACACAATAATTAGAGTAATGCATTGATGCAGGAGACGGACAGCTCAACAACTATACACAGCAGTTGGGTAAAGACGGGGGTGAGTGAATAAATACGACAGGTATTCACTGAGCTCGGTGGAGTGCACAGATTTTCATCACACCCACCGTTTCCCCAAGCCTCTCTGATGTCCACATCACGAGGCATAGTACCCAGGCCAACCATCTTTGGAATAAAGGTATCACTTTTCCAGTCCTAAACCACTGATGGGATACACTTCCACGTCTGTATTGAACTGTTTATCTGGCAGGGAATCAGCCAGTCTTAAAGTGCGTACCATACCCACTGAGAACAGTAGGATGTAGAAGACGACACAAGGGAAGTGTACACCGTGTTTGTGCCAGTCAGTTGTTACTGTGGGCCTTCTCCAGAGGCTCCTGGCCCTGCCTGATATTATACTCTATGAGGTGAGCATACTTCCGCTGAACTTTGAAGTAGTCACAGCAACAAGCGTCAAATGTTGGGAATTTGGGACACCCATTGTGTGTGGAGGACAGAGTTAGACCATGTTTATTAAATACAAATAAAAATAAATTCCAGGTAGAAGTGATGAGAGTGAAACTGCACTGAGAGGGAGTTAAGGAACACATTACAAATTAGTACCACGATGGCACACACAAAAGTTATTGTTTTAGGTGGTTTTGAAGGTTGGTGGCTTGGTAGGGTATAGGACAGTTCTTACTCAGTTACTCACGTTTTCGTTCCAGATTCCTTCTCCAAGAGCCTGCTGTTCAGAGTGTAGTGTGGATTACACCCCTCCTTATCTGTACTAACGCGTGCATTGCACCCTCAGATGTATAGCTTTACAAGTGCTTTTCAAGGATATGTTCTTAGCAATTGCCCCAGGAGCCAGACTGCTGCTGGCTGCTGGAGTCTGCACGTATTCAGTCTGGTTTGTAAAGGTGCCCCAGGTGTCTGCTCCCAACAACAGATTTTAAAATAAAAATAGACCCCTCTGCTCCTACACCCTAAACTCATCCAGACCCTCCTGCAGCTGCTGACTATGCCCTCTCCCTACTCCGGAATCTGAGCAGCTACTGGAAAGAGCGAGAACGAAATGGTTAGTTAACAGGAGGAGTAGTTTTGCAGCTTGAAGAATTTTCTGGATTCACATGCTGTGCATTATTCTGCCATCTAGTGGTTGGGTCCGGATTCTTTTCTTCTTTTCTTTTGGTCGCTGTCCACCACCATTTGGTGCCAGGTACGTACCCTGTGAAATGTCAGAGCGTACGTTGACGTGCGTGGTAGCCATCTTCAAATTCCTTTTTCTGTTCTCATTTTCAATCTGTAGTCCTTGAGATGGTTATTGTTGGAACCGGCCTCATGGCGTGGCCCTAACCCTCCCGCATGGCGGGCCCAGGACGACATCGGCCCTCCGCCGAGCCTCGGGCGACCCCTGTTGCCCGACCCTGCACACCCCAACACCAACCCTGCCAGTCCGGTCACCATCCCGGACCCTCCCTACCGGCCTGACTCCATCTTGGGCCCATCACGTCAGGAACACGTGGCCTCGGCCCCGGCCCCGGCCCCAGCAAGAGCCCCGACATCGAGGTACCAAGATCCACCCAGGTGGTCGAGTGGCCACTCAACAAGACCCAAGAGGAGGGAAGTTTTGATGGGCCTCCAGCCGTCCCCGGACGCCTGGTATCGATCGCCCTCCGGCCTCCCTGGGCGCTGTCTCCACCCTCCTGCTGGGTGTCTGGACACCATCATCCCGGCCTCTATGGCCCCCAGGCGCGAGGGCCCGGACATCAAAGGGCTCCAGTCCTATATCTAGGCCAGCCCCGGAGGGGGACGCCAGTTGTATCCTGGACTGGAAGCCCTGCTGACGCTGTCGCGGCCGACACCAGAAGAACTCATTTGCCTGTAACCGGAAGCTACCCTGAGAGCCTGCTGGCCCTGCCGCGGCCCACCTGCGCTGAACCATCTTGAGAGCCTGCTGGTGCTGCCGCGGCCCACCTTCGCTGAACCATCTTGAGAGCCTGCTGGCGCTGCCGCGGCCTTCCCTCCGTAAAACCCACCTGTCGAGTCCTGCTGGCGCTGCTGCGGCTCGACCTCTCGGAACCCCCGGCTCGAGGATTGAGAGCTGTGCGCAGGGTATCCCTTCCCGCACCCGTACTAAGACTGTCCCGCTACCCTATCCCTGCTTTCTGAGACATTATAGATCCCTCGATCTACCTGTACATATCACCAAGAACAAGCAACCTTTATTCCTGATAAAGCCTAAGAACTTATCCTCTTGTGTGGTGTCCATTTGTAGTATTGTGGTTACTCTGCTGTACGATCCTAGGAGAGGGCCCTCACCCAGGAGGCCTCTCGGTAACGCTCGGCAACTCCTCGACGGAGAGGTGGACCTAGGGGTGGCCAGTCAGACCTCTTTGGCCTCCCCCGGGTCGCCTTTCTAACATTGGTGGCAGGCGACGGGATCCGAGCCGACGCAGATCGTACAGAGAGTGATTCACCCACTACCGAGAAGAGCACACTACGACCATGACTACGCCAGAAATGAGACCCACCACAGAATTCCAGGAAGAGAAAATGGAAGATTACAGTCACAAAGAATTAAAGCAATTCTGCAAAGACCTAGGCATCGCTACCACGGGCCTAAGCACCAAGGAGGACTCTAAATCGGCCCTACAGGCCTGGGTGGAAGCCGGTGACACGCCACCCCAGAACGAAGATAACCTGGGCCCGAACGGACGTCCGGAGACCGACGCGCCCCCAGCGGGAGAAAGACCCGCAAACCTAGACGCGGGCCTCTCCCACGAAGACGCCCGAGAACGAGAGAAGAACCGGCTCCACGAATTAGAGCTCGCCCGACTCCGGCTAGATGGAGAACTACAGCTGACAACGAAAAAGATAGCCCTCGAGCAACTACGGCTAGAAGGAGACCTAGAGGAGAAACGGAGACAAAGGGACCTCGAGGAAAAGAGACTCATGCTCGAGCATGAGCGCGGCTTAAAGGAGCTAGAAATCAAGGCCAAAACGAACGATGCCAACGCATCCGGGGGCAAGACCTCACCCCCTCCTATGGACACGAAGGTGCACATACCCAAGGACGTCGTCAAAGAGTACTACAAGAACGACGACATCCAACAGTGGTTCAAAGCTTACGAAGTAGCCATGACCGCCCATCGAGTACCCCTCAAGGACTGGGGCGCCGGCCTGTGGGGGAAGTTCGTCAACGAGGGGAGAGACGCCCTGCTAGAGCTCCCCGATGCCGAGATGACCTCGTACGAGCACATGAAAGCCGCTCTCCTCACTCGCTACGGACTCACCCCCGAAATGTACCGGCAGCGGTTCCGAGACTGTAAAAAAATCCCCGGTACCACATGGGTGGAGTACGTGAACTTTTTCAGCAGAGCTTTCGAGGGGTGGATCAAAGGCAGCCAGGTCACCACCTACCAGCAGTTGGTCGACCTCATTATATGGGAACATCTTTCCAACAACTGCTTCATCGAACTCCGGCAACATCTCCTCGACAGCAAATTGACAGAGCCACGAAAACTCGCTGTCGAGGCAGATAGATGGGTGAGCACTCGAGTCCCCCGGAGCCCGATGGGAGACTACGGCCGGGGTTCCCCTGGAAACCACCAACCACAAGACGGAGGAGGAGGCCAGAGCAGGGGCCGAGATCCCCCCACGGGGTACTCCCCTACCTCCACTTCGCCATCCCTGGGCCGAAGGGGGGCCCCTCCAGCAAGACCAGGGCCCCGCCCAAATGTTACGTGCCACAGATGCCAACGACAGGGTCATTATGCGAATGACAACCTTTGCCCGATGAACCAGCACCACCGGTCCTCCGAACCGCCAGATCGCGGCCGCCGCCCTGGGTACAGAAGGAGGCGCGGAAGAAGACAACGACCCCGAGCAGGAGCCCGCCGCTATGATCTTGGCATGCCTGGGTAATCGAGACATGATCCCCCGAAACCCAATCCCAGGCAACACCCAGAAATACCGCCAGTGGGTCACCATCAATGGTCACCGGACCGAAGCCCTCCGTGACACTGGAGCCAGCGTGACGGCGGTCCGCTGCCACTTGGTGACCCCAGAACAGATTCTACCCAATATCCTGTGCCCGGTACGGTCGGCGGCAACTCCGAGAGTTTGTGCCAGATGGCCCGTATCCCCTTCGAATGGGGGGGGGGGGGGTGTCGGGTATGCTGAAGGTGACCGTCCGAGACGATGCCCCCGTGGACTGCCTCCTCGGGAACGATCTGGAAAGTTCCGCCTGGGCCCACGTCGAGCGGAGAGGGCATCTGGGGATGCTGGGCCTTCCAGAGTGGGTCTGTGCGACCACTCGATCCATGGCCGACCGGGCCACCGCCCCGATCGAAGTGGCTCTGCCGGAAGGACCGGAGTGGCCCGCATCTCCACCGCCGGCCGTCCCCGAGGACGCCGACCCTGAACCCTGCCCCAGGGGCCCAGCCATGAAGACCTTACCGAGCTCGGCCCCCTTCCCGAACTAGCTCAGTGGCGCCAAGAAGGTGGCCCCTCCCGCGAACAATTCCAGCAGGAACAGAAAACCTGTCCCTCCCTCGAGGGAATCCGACAACAAGCAGCCACTCAAGCCGCTGGAGCCCCCTCAGGGTCCCACTGGGTCTATTGGGACCACGACCTTCTCTACAGCGAGCAGAAGATTGCCGAAATAGGGGCCAGCCGGGTGCTGGTCGTTCCCCTCCGATTTAGAGACTTCCTTTTGAACTTGGCACATGACGTGCCCCTCGCCGGGCACCTGGGGCAGGACAAAACTTACAGCCGCCTGGTGACCCATTTCTACTGGCCGAAGATGCGCAACGATGTGCACAACCACTGCCGAACCTGTCCGACCTGTCAAGCCAGCGGGAAGAGCGGGGGAAAATCAAAGCTCCACTCCAGCCTTTTCCCGTGGTCACCACCCCCTTCGAGCGAGTGGGGATCGACATAGTGGGGCCCTTGGACCCTCGCACCTCCCAGGGGCACCGCTTCATCCTCGTTCTGGTGGACCATGCCACCCGCTATCCTGAAGCCATCCCCCTCCGAACCATCACGGCCCCAGTAGTAGGCCGAGCCCTAATGGGGATCTTCTCCAGAGTCGGCTTCCCCAGAGAAGTCGTGAGTGATAGGGGCACGAACTTTATATCTAAATATATGCGGTCCCTGCGGCAACAGTGCGGGGTCACGTATAAGTTCACCACCCCGTATCACCGCCAAGGAAATGGACTTCTGGAGCGGTTTAACCGAACACTGAAAGGAATGATCAAGGGCCTCGAGGAGCCGCTACGACGCAAATGGGATGTCCTGCTGCCCTGCCTCCTGTTTGCATATCACGAGGTACCCCAGAAGTCCCTGGGGTTCAGCCCCTTTGAACTATTGTATGGGCACCCGGTCCGAGGCCCCCTCAGCCTGGTCAAAGAAGGCTGGGAGACGACTGTCCGAGGTGCTCCCCCAGATGTCTACCAGTACCTCCTGACACTCCGCAACCAGACTCGAAAGTTCCGGGAACTTGCCGAGGCCAACCTGGAGGCCAGTCAGGAGGAGATGAAACGCTGGTATGACCAGAACGCCTCGTCCATCGAGTTCGAGCCGGGCCAACAGGTCTGGGTCATGTCCCCGGTCGAACCTTGTGCTCTACAGGACAAATGGACGGGGCCCTTCAAGGTGGTGGAGCGCAAGAGCCCCGTCACTTACTTGGTGGACATGGAGTCCCCCCGAAACCCCCTCCGGGTTCTGCACGCTAACCGGCTCAAGCCGCACTTTGCCCGCACTGAACTAAGTCTGCTGCTAGCGACCGATGACGGAGCTGAAGACGACTCCGAACCTCTACCAGATCTCCTGAGTACCCGCGAGAGAGACGGCTCCGTCGAAGGGGTCACGCTCTCCGCTACCCTGACCCCCGGACAGCACCAAGACTGCAGGAAGCTGCTGGGGCAATTTGCAGATCTATTTTCCCTCACTCCTGGGGTCACCCGGTGGTGTGTCCACGATGTAGACACCGGGGACAGCCCGCCTGTAAGACACCAAGCTTTCCGGGTGCCCGACCGAGTTCGGGCCTGCATTCAAGCCGAGGTGGCCAAGATGCTAGCTCTGGGGGTAGTCGAACCCTCCAACAGTCCCTGGGCCAGTCCCGTTGTCCTGGTCCCTAAAGCCGCCGCACCCGGCGCACCCCCGGAGCTCCGGTTCTGTGTCGACTACCGGGGACTGAATGCCGTCACCAGGACCGACGCCCATCCCATCCCCCGGGCGGATGAACTGATCGACCGCCTGGGGGCCGCAAAGTATCTCAGCACCTTCGACCTCACGGCCGGATATTGGCAGATCGGCCTCACCCCTGGAGCGCGAGAGCGATCGGCCTTCTCGACCCCTGATGGCCACTACCATTTCAAGGTGATGCCCTTCGGCATGAAGAACGCCCCGGCTACCTTCCAGAGACTCGTGAACAGGGTGCTGGCTGGGCTAGAGGAGTTCAGTGCCGCCTATCTAGACGACATTGCAGTGTACAGCCTCCACTGGGATGAGCACCTGACCCACCTCTGGGAGGTTCTGACGGCCCTCCGACGGGCCGGACTGACAATAAAAGCCAGCAAGTGCCAGATAGGCCAAGGGTCCGTGACCTATCTGGGGCACCAAGTAGGGAGCGGCCAGGTGGCTCCCCTCCAGCCAAAGATTGACGCCATCCGGGCCTGGGAGCCCCCGGTCACCCAAACAGCAGTCCGAGCCTTCCTGGGGCTCACCGGATATTATCGGCGCTTCATAAAAGACTATGGAAGCATAGTGGTGCCCCTCAAAGAACTGACCTCCAAAAGGTTACCCCAAAAGGTGCGCTGGACCCCCGAATGCCAGGTTGCCTTCGACACACTTAAGACCGCCATGTGCACCGCCCCTGTGCTCCAAGCCCCCGACTACAGCCGAGAGTTTGTGGTCCAAACCGACGCCTCGGAGCACAGCATTGGGGTGGTCCTCTCACAAGTAAACCCTGAGGGGGTCGACCTTCCCGTTGCCTTCATCAGCCGGCGGCTGCTGGCCAGAGAGCAACGATGGAGCACCATCGAGAGAGAAGCCTTCACCGTCGTGTGGGCCCTAAAGAAGCTCCGGCCCTACCTCTTCGGCACCCACTTCCGGGTCCAGACCGACCACCGGCCCCTGCGGTGGTTGATGCAGATGCGGGGGGAAAACCCGAAACTGTTGCGATGGTCCATCTCCCTCCAAGGGATGGACTTCACTGTGGAACATCGCCCCGGCAACGACCACGCCAATGCTGACGCCCTGTCCAGATTCTTCCGCCTCGGCGAGGAGAACCCCCAAGAAGATGGGTGACTCTCCCCTGCCTTCAGCTGGGGGGGACGCGTGTTGGAACCGGCCTCATGGCGTGGCCCTAACCCTCCCGCATGGCGGGCCCAGGACGACATCGGCCCTCCGCCGAGCCTCGGGCGACCCCTGTTGCCCGACCCTGCACACCCCAACACCAACCCTGCCGGTCCGGTCACCATCCCAGGCCCATCATGTCACGAACACGTGGCCCCGGCCCAGGCCCCAGCAAGAGCCCCGACATCGAGGCACCAAGATCCACCCAGGTGGTCGAGTGGCCACTCAACAAGACCCAAGAGGAGGGAAGTTTCGATGGGCCTCCAGCCGTCCCCGGACGCCTGGTATCGATCGCCCTCCGGCCTCCCTGGGCGCGGTCTCCACCCTCCTGCTGGGTGTCTGGACACCATCATCCCGGCCCCTCTGACCCCCAGGCGCGAGGGCCCGGACATCAAAGGGCTCCAGTCCTATATCTAGGCCAGCCCCGGAGGGGGACGCCAGTTGTATCCTGGACTGGAAGCCCCGCTGACGCTGTCGCGGCCGACACCAGAAGAACTCATTTGCCTGTAACCGGAAGCTACCCTGAGAGCCTGCTGGCGCTGCCGCGGCCCACCTTCGCTGAACCATCTTGAGAGCCTGCTGGCGCTGCCGAGGCCCACCTTCGCTGAACCATCTTGAGAGCCTGCTGGCGCTGCCGCGGCCTTCCCTCCGTAAAACCCCCCTGTCGAGTCCTGCTGGCGCTGCCGCGGCTCGACCTCTCGGAACCCCCGGCTCGAGGAATGAGAGCTGTGCGCAGGGTATCCCTTCCCGCACCCGTACTAAGACTGTCCAGCTACACTATCCCTGCTTTCTGAGACTTTATAGATCCCTCGATCTACCTGTACATATCGCCAAGAACAAGCAACCTTTATTCCTGATAAAGCCTAAGAACTTATCCTCTTGTGAGGGTGTCCGTTTGTAGTATTGTGGTTACTCTGCTGTACGATCCTAGGAGAGGGCCCTCCCCCAGGAGGCCTCTCGGTAACGCTCGGCTACTCCTCGAAGGAGAGGTGGACCTAGGGGTGGCCAGTCAGACCTCTTCGGCCTCCCCCGGGATCGCCTTTCTAACAGTTATTAAATAACTGATGTAATCATTTGCTTCCCCACCGGTTTGTTTTCCTTGTAGGGTAGGCTGGGTGTGTCACATGTGAATCCAGAAAATTCTTCAAGCTGCAAAACTACTCCTACTGGTAAGTAAGCATTTTATTTAACAGTGTGAATCCTTTTCTGGATTCCCATGCTGTGCATTAGATTACATAGCGGTTTCTCCCGTACTTGGGAGGCTGTGGTGAGAGGAAGACCTTGCAAACAGGCACTGAAACACCTTCTGTCCAATTTGAGCTTCTTTACTCATTTGGATGTCCACGCAGTAATGTTTTGTAAAAGTGTGTGGTGATGCCCAGGTTGCTGCTGCACAAATAGTGTCAATGGGTACATTGGCCATTAAAGCAAGGGTTTCTCCCTTCCTTCTAGTGGAGTGAGCTGTGTGTTGTATTGTAAGCTCTTTTTTTGGCATAAGCATAACATGATTCGATTGCTTGTACTATCCATCTTGCAATTGTAGCCTTTGTGACCGGTGATCCTGTGTTAGTATGTGCATAGGCGACAACCAACTGTTTTGTTTTGCCTATTTTTTCTGTCCTTTGCAGTAATACAGAAATGCCCTCCTTACATCTACGGCAGAGAGGCTTCTTTCTCCTTTTGTCTTCGGGTTTTTGAAGAAAACTTGTAGGATGACATTATGATTTAAGTGATATTTTGAAACCATCTTCGGTAGGAAGTGTGGGTTTGTTTTTAAGATTACTTTATCCTTGTGGATTTGCAAGTATGGTTCCTGTATTGTTCAAGCCTGCAGCTCACTTACTCTCTGTAGGGAAGCAATGGCGATGAAAAAGGTCGTCCTTAGAGTAATGTGTTTGAGGTCAGCCGCATGCATGGGTTCAAAGGGTTTTGCCATCAGTTAAGCAAGTACTGTATTTAGGCTTCATTCAGGAACTGGGGTTGCTCTGGGTGATGCAATCCTTTTTGATCTTCTAAGAACCTTTTAATTACAGGTCTTGTGAAGAAACATTTGCGTGATTTTCCTCTTGTGTATGCAACTATGGCAGCAAGATGTACCTTTATACTTGAGTAGTTGTCCAAGAGATCAGTTAGGTATGTGATTACTGTTTGTGTGTTATTGTCAATCAATCAAGGGTTTATAAAGCGCGCTATTCACCTGTGAGGGTCTCAAGGCACGGGGGAATGGGGGTGGGGGGTGCAGCTCCGGATCAGTTGAAGAGCAAGGTCTTGAGGCTCTTCTTGAAGGTGTGCAGAGTGGGGGAACGTCCGATGTTGACTGGGAGCTTGTTCCAGGTCTTTGCTGTGACGTAGGAGAAGGCTCTTCCGCCTGCTCTGGTTTTGAGGATCCGTGGTGTCCCTGCCAGGGCGAGGTCGGCAGAGCGGAGGTTCCTATTGGGTACGTGGAAGGAGACTCTTTCGCTTAGGTATTTAGGTCCGATGTTGTGGAGGGATTTGTAGGCGTGGGGGAGTAGCTTGAAGGTTTTTATTAGCGGTGCACCAGGTGGTAAATTGTTTCCATTTGGCTGCATAGCATTGTCTTGTTGCCGGTTTCCTTGCCGCTTTTAGAATTTCCATTGTTAGTGGACGCAGGTTAAGGTGGCCAAATTCTATATACTCCAGTGCCAAGCTGCCAGATGCAGTGTTGGTGGTTATGGGTGAAATATTTGAGCTTGTTGCATTGTTAGCAGGTCCTGGACTGCTTTGAATGTGATCATTTTCCCCATGGATAGTTGTAGCAGGGTTGGGTACCAGGTTTGCCTTGGCCATTGAGGGGCAATGAGAATCCTGTTTGCTTCTGGCTGATTTATTTTTTCTAGTACCCTTTGCATCAGTGGTATTGGTGGAAAGGCAAAAACAAATGTCTGACCAGTTGAGTGAAAGTGCATTTTCCTTTGACAAGCGGTGTGGAAACCTTGAGGCAAAGAGTTGGCATTTCTTGTTCTGCAGTGTTGCAAACAGGTCTATTACTGGCGTTCCCCAGAGGTTGACGATGTATTGTACTGTTTTCTGTTTCAGCTTCCATTCGTGAGAGCAGTTGTTCTGTCTGCTCAGCTGGTCTGCTGTAATGTTGTCTACTCCTGATAGATGTATTGTTTGTAGATTGATTTTTTGGGCTACTGCCAATTTCTTTATTTCCTGTGCAAGTGTGCTCAAGGGAAAGAACTTTGTCCCTCCCTGCTTGTTCAGATAGAACATTGTTGTGTTGTCTGTTTAGATTAGGATAGTCCTCCCCTGGATGTGTTTCTGGAATGCTTTCAATGCCAGGAAGAGTTTATTTCCATGAAGTTGATGTGTTTTATGGAATCTTGTTTATTCCAGTGACCACGTACTTCCAGCTGGTTGTAATGTGCTCCCCAATTGTTGAGTGGTGCGTCCGTGGTGATTGTCATAGATGGAGTTGGGTTCCTGAAAGGTCTCCCCTGTGCTATGTTGTTGGATGCCCACCATTGTATTTCTACTTTCACCTTTTGTGTAACAACCACTAGATCCTCCCAACTCCCTGTGGCTTGAGACCAGCAGTTGGTAAGCTATTCCTGGAATGGGCGCATGTGCAGGTGTGGGTGAGGGATAAGCGGGATGCATGATCCCATCAGCTTCGTGACTTTCCTCAGTCAGATTGTCCCCTCAGGTAGAGGGTCACTTCTTGATGGATCGCCTGTATCCTCTTTTTTGTGTGGGGTACGCTTTTGCACTTCTTGAGTTAAAACTTGCTCCTAGGAAGGTTTTTTCCCTTTCTGGTTTTGATGAAGATTTTGTGAGGTTTATTGAGAAACCCAGTTCATGTAGTGTTTGGATGACTTATTGTAAATTTTTCAGGTTTGAGTTTATTTGATTTAGTTCGCAACTGAGAACAACAAATGTTTAAAGAACAACATTACATTTAAAATAGTAAAATGTCATTCTAGAACAAAATTAAAATAGATTTTAAAAATGGAAACATGTTATAACACAAATTTATTAGGCAGTGCCTTACAAAGCGAAATCAGGTTCTGAACTAAATTAATTTTACATTTTGTTTGAATTGGTTATATAAACCTCTTTCTAGCTTCTACAACAGTCAGGTTTGGGCAGACAAATACGTGTTCCAAATCTTGCACACCGCCATGACACAGATCACAGGAACTACTAGCTTTTTCCTTTAAAGACCACTTGAAAGTGAATGAATTTAGAGGAAGAATCCCGAGACAGAGTAATATAGTGCTTCGCCTGACTCCATGCTTAAAAGGAATATACTGCTGCACGTTCTCATACTCAATTGTTTCAGCGTATTGCTTATAAAGTAGCAATTTGGAGCAGTGATGGATATCAAGATCGAAGCTTAACCTTGGTGCTAAATGTTTTTTTTTTAAAAAGCTTCAAGTGAGTGGGAGTCCAAGATTGCAACAAGTCCCTTGGTCCGCATGGATAAGATTATATGCCAATTTTATGATATTGGTAATGCCTCTGGCATAAAAACTGACCAATGAAAGTTCAAGACGAAGAACTTGTACCGGCACGGCTTGGGACATCTTAGTTTCCGTAGGACTTTCCCTTCTTTCAGTTCCAATTGTTTACATTGGCTTAATGGGATATATTCAAGTGCATACAATAGTACTGGTGGAACCTTAGAGCTATATACTCGAAGAAGAGAAGAAATTGCCTTTGGCCAGTGGAGGAGTATAATTGTAGGAGTGCCCAACACAGACGTCGACTTAAAGACCCAAGTTCTGCAGGTGAGGCAAGTTTTGCAAAGATAGTGTAAAAATTCGCCCTAGGTATGTGTATTCCTTTACAACTTCCAGCAGTTTCCCCCCCTAAAGTCCAGTTGTATTTAGCATAGCGTTTCCTTCCTGTCAACAGAACAATTTTTGTTTTAGTGATATTTGTCATTAGATAATTTTAATCAGTGTATTTAGTAAGTGCTTGCAGATTCCTTTGAAGACCAAATGGAGTTAGATCTAAGATGACTACGTCATATGCATACATCATAGTATGTATCTTGTAAGATGTAATTTTAGGTGAAAAATTGCTAACTGGTTTGAGACTTTCCGGCACAAAGATATAGCGAGAACAGTATGGGAGCTAGGAGGCACCCTTGCAGAAGGCAGTTAGGTGTAGCTATTTGGCTAGTAAGACCCCTCCTTCCCCCATTGAACTGGACACCATGTCTCTGAATACAATGATGCTATTAAATGAAGGAGGTTAGCCGGAATTCCCATTTTCTCCAAAGTATTGCTCTATCCACCCTGTCAAATGCAGTTGTAGTCAACAAAGACTGCAAAAAAATAACCTGTGACTTTAACTCCTTCGCTGCTAGGCTCCCCCAGCCCCTCTCCCATGCAATGCCTTTTTTTGGCTATTTGGGGTAGTTTGCACTTAGGTCCCTGTACGTTTTTGACCACATAAGGTACCCAAGCCAAATTTGCGTCCTTTTTTCAACATCATGGGGATTCGAAGTGTACCCAGGGTTAATGGATTCCTCTGGAGAGGACCCAGAAATTAGCCAAAATATTGCATTTTTTTTTTGTTCTTGAGAAAAATGGGGAAAAAAGGCTATAGATGAAAGTGTCTGGTTTTTTCCCTGCAAATGGTATCAAAAAAGGGGTTGTGTTGCTGAAATCACCATCTTCCCAGCTTTCAGGGACAAGCAGACTTGTCTGAAAACCAAAATATTTTATAGTTTTGGCATTTTTCTGGGACATGGCCTATTTTTGCAATTTTGTGTGCTTTCAACCTCTTTCCAGTTAATGGTAGAAATGGGTATGAAAGCAATAATGGATCCTGCAAAGCTATACATTATAAAAAAGTAGATACAATTCTGAATTCAGCAAGGGGTCATTTGTGTAGATCCTTCAAGGTTTCGTTAAAGAAACTAACCGTTGAATATAGGAAAAATTGAATATTAGTTGAAGAAAAAAAAAAGCCATGTGTGTCAACGTTTTCACCTGTAACTTCTTCTAATTATGACAGATGTTTGAAAGTAATATACCGTTACATCCACTGGCCCTTTCTGGTTGTGGGGATATATAGGACTTGTAGGTTCACCAAGACCCCGACGAACCCAGAGCCAATAACGGAGTAGCGACTTGCAATGTTTTTTTTATTATGTACCGGGTATATAGAAATTATTCTGGGAAAATGTATACATTAAAAAATCAGTACGAAATACGCCTATGTATTTCTGAAATGAAAACATAATAAAGAATTTAGAAAAAGTAGATAATTGCACATTTCCGAAATTGGGAAAACTCATACTAGCACGAGAATTATAGGTCATTTTTCAAAATTACTTAGTTTTTAGGTCTTGGCTAGCGTAGGCTGCGCACATGCGCAGTCTCGCTAGCGAGATTTAATGAGAGAGAGAATATCACTAGCGAGGTTAAGCCCCGCCCCTCTTCTCCATTGGCTGGCCTCCTAAACGGTGGCCAGCCATTGAAGAAGAGGTTCTAGTGTCGTGCTCCTTTCTCGCTAAGCCCCATCCTTTTCAGACTGGGTTACTTGACTTACTGCTGAAGTAAAAGGTTTCTTATCTTCTTTATGGGTCCAGATGGCCCCATAAAGAAGATAAGGAACCTTTTATGCCAGCAGGAAGTCCGGGCGCCCAGTCTGAAAGGGACGGGAAAAGCACTTGCTCTGGTTGGCTTTCCCCACCCCACTTCGACCACTTAATTTCCTGCTTGCTAAACAAGCATTCCTGCTTTTGCTGCTGCTGCTACACCTAAAGTTAAATGCATAATGGTAACAGACGCCCACTTATTGTAATGAACAGTATTATTTTAATGGCTCTTTACCATGGGGGCAATATTCTGATAAGGTGCCGATCACCTCTCAAGTCGCTCGCTCTTTCAGTGGACGTGGATAGTGGCAGCCATGTTGCAATGGGATCCGTGATTACCTAGCCATTCGGTGTGAGGCACTTTGTTTTTTCCAGCATGAAAACTAATATCATATAAAAGCACTGCTGCTTCTACGATGTTAAATGCATGCCGGAGTTAAACGCCACAATACCAGTTCTGCACCAAAAACAAGACTTGTGTCCTCCACCTTTGGTTTAGAAGCCGGCCTGGGCCCCTCCTTCTTCCCTTTACCCTTAGCGCGACAGCGAGATCCAGCACGCTCTCGCGAGGTTTCTCCCTCTTACTAGGCCGCCGCTGAACGAGGTGGATGCCAGCAACTAGTGCCCCCACAAGCGATGGATTGTGCTGCTGCCTCCGGTGATAGGGAGCCACAATTGGGGGAATGGTGTCCATGCTGCCTTATTACTTATAAGGGCCTCAGCCACAGGGTTGTAAGCGCGGCCAGTGTTCTTGTGTCACTACTGCCAGTCTGTGGTAACCTGGCGTCCCGTCTTGGAAAAATGAGGTTGTCTACTATCTTTTGTAAATTTGCTTGGAATCCGATGTACTGTCCTTTTGTAGACTTTGCACTTTCTCCTCCGTGCTGTTCCGGAGTATCCCGTGCTGTAGAGGAGGCAAGTTGAAGAAGCCTTTCTGGCTGGAGACTAGTAGCAGCCGCCTCTCGCTGTACAGAAACGCCAGTCATATCCGATTGTGGCCCAGCTAAAACATATACCCTTGATGTTTTTTGCTCGAACTATGCACAGTGCTAATGGTAGGTGTGTTAGGATGAGCGAAATCCCTTTGCAAAGTTAGACTACCAGTCTGACCAGAAACGGGACGTACTGGCCTTACAGCTCTTGGTTATGTCACGTTGTTATACCAAAAATGTTAAGTAACGCGGTTGCATGAGCCAGTTATGACTTTCTGCTCAATGGGTGTTTTTTTTTAAAGTTTGTTGTCTATTTAAACGGATTTGCAAGTCTCTGAATTTAATTTATGCCGTCTAAAAAGCCACGAGTAGCATGGTGTAGGCTGTTTTTTTGTTGGTAATAAAAGTTTAACCTACGTTACCTATCCCGAATACCTTACGTTCCCGCACTTTCATGTCAATTAACATGACGCGTTTTTTCTCATATGTAGGATTATCCTGTAAGTACTACTTTCGCTATAGGTTTGTATTTCCTTGTAGTCTCCAATCCCTAGCTATGTCATTCTCCAGAGCAGATACATATTGCTCTGTGGCTCAGTGTATATGTGTGTGGGGCTCAGTGTATATGGCTCTGTGTATATGTTGGCACGGCTCTGTGTGTATGTGGCTCTGTGTGTGTGTGTGGCTCTGTGTGTGTGTGTGTGGCTCTGTGTGTGTGTGTGGGTGGCTCTGTGTGGCGTGTGTGTGGCTGTGTGTGTGTGGCTGTGTGTGTGGCTGTGTGTGTGGCTGTGTGTGTGTGTGTGTGGCTGTGTGTGTGTGGCTGTGTGTGTGTGTGGCTGTGTGTGTGGCTGTGTGTGTGTGTGGCTGTGTGTGTGTGTGTGTGGCTGTGTGTGTGTGTGGCTGTGTGTGTGTGTGGCTGTGTGTGTGTGTGGCAGTGTGTGTGTGTGGCAGTGTGTGTGTGGCAGTGTGTGTGTGGCAGTGTGTGTGGCAGTGTGTGTGTGGCTGTGTGTGTGTGGCTGTGTGTGGCTGTGTGTGTGTGTGGCTGTGTGTGTGTGTGGCTGTGTGTGTGTGTGGCTGTGTGTGTGTGTGGCTGTGTGTGTGTGTGGCTGTGTGTGTGTGGCTGTGTGTGTGTGGCTGTGTGTGTGGCTGTGTGTGTGGCTGTGTGTGTGGCTGTGTGTGTGGCTGTGTGAGTGTGGCTGTGTGTGTGTGTGTGGCTGTGTGTGTGTGTGGCTGTGTGTGTGTGTGTGGCTGTGTGTGTGTGTGGCTGTGTGTGTGTGGCTGTGTGTGTGGCTGTGTGTGTGGCTGTGTGTGGCTGTGTGTGGCTGTGTGTGGCTGTGTGTGGCTGTGTGTGGCTGTGTGTGGCTGTGTGTGTGGCTGTGTGTGGCTGTGTGTGTGGCTGTGTGTGTGGCTGTGTGTGTGGCTGGCTGTGTGTGGCTGTGTGTGTGGCTGGCTGTGTGTGTGGCTGGCTGTGTGTGGCTGTGTGTGTGGCTGGCTGTGTGTGGCTGTGTGTGTGGCTGGCTGTGTGTGGCTGGCTGTGTGTGGCTGTGTGTGGCTGTGTGTGTGTGTGTGGCTGTGTGTGTGGCTGTGTGTGTGTGTGGCTGTGTGTGTGTGGCTGTGGCTGTGTGTGGCTGTGGCTGTGTGTGGCTGTGTGTGTGTGTGGCTGTGGCTGTGTGTGGCTGTGTGTGTGGCTGTGTGTGTGTGTGGCTGTGTGTGTGTGTGTGTGGCTGTGTGTGTGTGGCTGTGTGTGTGTGGCTGTGTGTGTGTGGCTGTGTGTGTGTGGCTGTGTGTGTGTGGCTGTGTGTGGCTGTGTGTGTGTGGCTGTGTGTGGCTGTGTGTGTGTGGCTGTGTGTGGCTGTGTGTGTGTGGCTGTGTGTGGCTGTGTGTGTGTGGCTGTGTGTGTGGCTGTGTGTGGCTGTGTGTGTGGCTGTGTGTGGCTGTGTGTGGGTGTGTGTGTGGCTGTGCGCGTGTGTGGCTGTGCGCGTGTGTGGCTGTGCGCGTGTGTGGCTGTGCGCGTGTGTGGCTGTGCGCGTGTGTGGCTGTGTGCGGCTGTGCGCGTGTGTGGCTGTGTGTGTGGCTGTGCGCGTGTGTGGCTGTGTGTGTGGCTGTGCGCGTGTGTGGCTGTGTGTGTGTGTGGCTGTGTGTGTGTGTGGCTGTGTGTGTGTGTGGCTGTGTGTGTGTGTGGCTGTGTGTGCGTGCCTGTGTGTGCGTGCCTGTGTGTGCGTGCGTGTGTGTGCGTGTGTGTGCCTGTGTGTGTGTGCGTGTGCCTGTGTGTGTGTGCGTGTGCCTGTGTGTGTGCGTGTGCCTGTGTGTGTGGCTGTGTGTGTGTGGCTGTGTGTGTGTGGCTGTGTGTGTGTGGCTGTGTGTGTGTGGCTGTGTGTGTGTGGCTGTGTGTGTGTGGCTGTGTGTGTGTGGCTGTGTGTGTGTGGCTGTGTGTGTGTGGCTGTGTGTGTGTGGCAGTGTGTGTGTGGCAGTGTGTGTGTGTGGCAGTGTGTGTGTGTGTGGCAGTGTGTGTGTGTGTGGCAGTGTGTGTGTGTGGCAGTGTGTGTGTGTGGCAGTGTGTGTGTGTGGCAGTGTGTGTGTGGCAGTGTGTGTGTGGCAGTGTGTGTGTGGCAGTGTGTGCGTGTGCGTGGCAGTGTGTGCGTGTGTGTGGCAGTGTGTGCCTGTGGCAGTGTGTGCCTGTGGCAGTGTGTGCCTGTGGCAGTGTGTGCGTGTGGCAGTGTGTGTGTGGCAGTGTGTGTGTGTGGCAGTGTGTGTGTGTGGCAGTGTGTGTGTGTGGCTGTGTGTGTGTGTGGCAGTGTGTGTGTGTGTGGCAGTGTGTGTGTGTGTGGCAGTGTGTGTGTGTGTGGCAGTGTGTGTGGGTGTGGGTGTGGCAGTGTGTGTGTGTGGCAGTGTGTGTGTGTGTGGCAGTGTGTGTGTGTGTGGCAGTGTGTGTGTGTGTGGCAGTGTGTGTGTGTGTGGCAGTGTGTGTGTGTGTGGCAGTGTGTGTGTGTGGCAGTGTGTGTGTGTGTGGCAGTGTGTGTGTGTGTGGCAGTGTGTGTGTGTGGCAGTGTGTGTGTGGCAGTGTGTGTGTGGCAGTGTGTGTGTGGCAGTGTGTGTGTGGCAGTGTGTGTGTGGCAGTGTGTGTGTGTGTAGCAGTGTGTGTGGCAGTGTGTGTGTGTGTGGCAGTGTGTGTGTGGCAGTGTGTGTGTGTGGCAGTGTGTGTGTGTGGCAGTGTGTGTGTGGCAGTGTGTGTGTGGCAGTGTGTGTGTGGCAGTGTGTGTGTGGCAGTGTGTGTGTGGCAGTGTGTGTGTGGCAGTGTGTGTGTGTGGCAGTGTGTGTGTGGCAGTGTGTGTGTGGCAGTGTGTGTGTGTGTGTGTGTGGCAGTGTGTGCAAATGCAATAGGTCTCCATATGCAAGAGATTAAGCTATTGGCAATACAAATGACAATGCCATTTATTTATCCGTTTTCAAAACCAACACAAATAAAAATGTTGTCATTAACAATGCCAATAGCTCTAACTTTTGCAAAGGTGAGACCGTTGTATTGTAAATGCTGCTACACATTGTCTTTCATTCGGAAGGCAGAAATGCATAGGAAGGCAATAGGTAATAACATTTGCTCTACAGTTCTATGGTACCCTAAGTCTCCCGATAAAAATGGTACCTCACTTGTGTGGGACAGGAAACAGCCCAATTCGCAATGTGGACACCACATTTTCACAGTGAAAAATAACCCTTTTTTTTTTTCCAAAGTGCCTAGCTGTAGTTTTCGAACCCTAGCTATGCCCGCACCTAGGGAAACCTAGTAAACCTATACATTTTTGAAAACTAGACACCCAGGGGAATCCAGGATGGGGTGACTGGACTGGCTCTCACCAGGTTCGGTTAACCAGAATCCCTTGCAAACCTAAAAACAAAATTGCCAAACACATTTTCCTCACATTTCTGTGGTGGAAAGTTCTGGAATCTGCATGGATCCACAAAATTCCACCCACCCTGCATTCCCCAAAGTCTTCCGAGAAATATGGTACCTCGCTTGTGTGGGAGAGTCAAGAACCCGCAACAGGCAAATGCCCAAAACCTATTGAGGCAACATCAAAATTACCCATCACAAACCAACCTGGTTTTGTGGGGGAGGGTCCCATGAGTTTTTGGCCTGGGGCTCGGCAGCCATCTAGGAAAACCTACCAAACCCACACATTTCTGGAAACTAAACACCCGGAGGGAGTCCAGTGAGGTATGGCCTGCGTGAGTCCCCCAACATTCTTCTACCGAGAATCCCATGCAAACCTCAAATTTTGCTGGAAAAAACCCAAAACACTTTTATCAAATGTGTGGGAAAGTTCTGGAATCTGTGTGTATCCACAAATTTCCTACCACCCAGCGTTCCCCCAGGTCTCCCGATAAAAATGGTACCTCACTTGTGTGGGTATAAACAAACCACAGAGATTATACCCAACTAACCCTTCAATACCTGGGTAAAGGACAAATAGATATGCAAAAAAATGGTATCAAAGGAATGAATATAGCGAACTTGAGTCGAGTACTTTTAATTACTCTTTCTTGGATGACTATTGTTCATCATGAATATATCTTGTTTTTTGAAATGGCAATAGTGTTCATCAACAGTGGAAACTAACCACTCAATACAATTGTTCACACATATATGAAATCAATACACAAACACATAACCCACAAAGATAACCATATACAAATAAGTGTCCCCTTAAACAATCCAGGAGAACCACTTACAGAGAATCTGACCAATGTGCCTAAGATTGGCAGTATAGTCAGTAGATCTAACTCTACTATGGCACAAAGTAATACAATGAATCAATAATTTATACAGATCCTCCAATGGACTGTCGACGTGTCCACATTTCAGCCTTTTCCTCGTTGGCCTCTTCAGGACAGGGTTAAACAAGTTCTGGAGCCGAGACCAAAACCGGAGCGCGGCCACGCTTGGGAAGCACTTGTCAAAACATAACTTAATTTTACTAAGAAAATGCCCTCCTATGTAAACTACTCTGCATGGGTACCTCTCTCCAAGTGTTAATCCTCAATGGAGACGCTAGCCCAATGACGAGAATTTATTCGGTAAAAGTGCTGCGAACACCTTCGTATCCATCAAACGTGAGGAACGACTGCCATCAGGGAAACCTACCAAACCCACAAATTTCTGGAAACCAGACACCCGGAGGGAGTCCAGCGAGGTATGGCCTGCGTGGGTCCCCCAACATTCTCCTACCCAGAATCACCTGCAAACCTCAAATTTTGCTGGAAAAAAAACATTTCTCAAATGTGTGGGAAAGTTCTGGAATCTGAATGGATCCACAAATTTCCTACCACCCAGCGTTCCCCCAGGTCTCCCGATAACAATGGTACCTCACTTGTGTGGGTAGGCATAATGGCTACAACAGGAAATGGCCCATATCATACTGTTGAGACATCAAAATACCTATGACAAAATTAACCAGTTTGAGAGGGGGGGGGGGGGGGGGGGGAGCACATGAGGATTTGGCCCCGGGCTCGCCACCATCTAGGGAAACCTACCAAACCCACACATTTCTAAAAACTAGATACCCTGGGGAGTCCAATGAGGTATCGCTTATGTGGACCCCCCCAACGTTCCCCTACCCAGAATCCCCTGCAAACCTCTTAATTTAGCTGGAAAAAACATTTTCCACATATTATTGTGTGGAATCACCGTGGCGGCACAAATGTCCTACCCCACAGCGTACTCCTAGTGACCAGAGTAAAATGATACCTCACTTGTGTGGGTGTACAATGCAGAATTGGCTAAAACGTATTTAAAAAATAAAATGCAGCGCTTCGAATTCTCGGTGCTATACTCCTACTCCCTATGTTTTGGGGGTCTTCCCAGTCCCAGGCCCTTGCCCCACCCACACAAGTGAGGTATCATTTTACTCGGGAGACTGAGGGGAGCGCTGTGGGGTAGGACATTTGTGCCGGCACGGTGATTCTACCCATAAATATGGGTAAAGTGTTTTTTTGCAGCTAAATGAGGTTTCCATGGCGTTTTGGGTAGGAAAACATTTGGGGACCCACACAAGTCATACCTCGCTTGACTCCCCCGGGTGCCTAGTTTTCAGAAATGTGTGGGTTTGGTAGTTTTCCAAGATGGCCACCGAGCCCGGGGCCAAAAACCCATGTGACCCCTCTAGCAACACCAGGGTGTTTTGTGACCGGTCATTTTGATGTCTCCTCAATACGTTTTGAGCCCTTGCCGGTCACAGGTACTTGACCCACCCACGCAAGTGAGTTTTTTTTTTGTGGTTTTAAAATCGGGGGACCTGGGACGCTAGGTGGTAGGAAATTTGTGGATCCATGTAGATTCCAGAACTTTCCCACACAGATAATTGGGAAAAAAGTGATCTTTTCAGCTAAATTTGAGGTTTGCAGGAGAATTTCCTACCACCCAGCGTTCTCCCAGGTCTCCCAATAAAAATTATACCTCACTATGAAAAAACAAGGGGAGCTAAAAACTTGCACCACTCTTTGTGATTACTTTGCAGAACCATAATTGGCATTTGGTCTGGACCAATTGCTGCAGACGTTCTTGCTTTTTTATGTAGTATTCAATTTGGAGCTCAGTTATCTGAAATTTTTCCTCCTAGCTTACTTGACACTAGAGTCTAACTTTCTATCCTCTCGTTTAATTTATATAGGTTGGTCAAGTATATTTTCCATTCTGATGGGGGGAATGGAAAGGCTTGTAGTGATTTTTGTGCCCATTTCTTTGGCAATTATATTCCAATAGGAACGTTTAATTTGTGTTGCTGCAATCTGTATGTCCACACATTTTTTATTCTGTATCCCCCCCCCCCCCCCCTTCTGCGCCGATTTATTAAAATATTAATTTCGCATGGTCTTATTTCGGAGAATTGAAGGGATTGCGCCCTTAAGTTATTTAATTTAGTTGCACTTATGTCCAAGTTCTGTCTTTTGCTGATATTGGAATTTGTGGTTTCAGATTATCCTGCAAGGATTGTACCAATTTATTGGCGACTGCTTGTACATGATTGTGGCATGTTTACTTTGCATGTGCTCGTATGAGCCAGTCGTCCAAATGGGGATAGACGTTGATGCCTTCCCTTCTTGGGTGTGCCGCCACTGCGGCAAGGTTACAAAGAGAGGGGTCAACCCAGCGGGTCAAGGGGACCTGGGTAGTTGAATGTTGTAGATAGAGTGGTCCCTGACCAAATTGGAATTACTAGCAATAATTTAAATGAAAAAAGCAATAAATGACAGAATTAATGTTTAGCAAGACCACTATTTATTCACATAGTGTCTGGGAATTTATCATTGCATTCTTACGTGTTTGTTTTTATATTGTTAAACACATGAATCACATTTATAGTGCTCACAGTACAGAGGGGGGAAGGGGGTGGGTTTGTGCAGTGTTCAGGGATTGGTGCAAAAAGGGGGGAAAAGTGACAAGTCAATTGTAAATTTCTTTTAACAATGGACAGTGGCTTCACACAGGAGCCATATCTGAGTGCATCAACAGTTCTGTTAGGATAATTAGAATCACATCTTATTATAACTGGTGTTCATAATCACACTCTAGTCATGTGTGCAAGTCTAGCAGTCGACGTTTCGACCCTGGTTGTAGGGATGCTGTCCCTTACACGGCGGGTCTTCTTCAGGACAAGGGGAAAGAGGTGGGCATGTCCTATAGGGAAAGAATTTAAAATTAATAAAATCCAGTGGATGGAGGTTCTTGTTGCATAGAGGTACAGAGGAAATTACGTCATTAGGATGGGCAACACGTTATCACGTTGTGCAAGGCTAGGGCCAAAGTCCTATCATTGGATTATTACACCTGTGCGAAATTCTGGCTTGTCAATTATCGTAAATGGGGTACATTTAATGTAAAAACGGACCTACCAACGACAGTCTTGTGACGGAGTTAAGTAACCATTACCTCATTAAGAACAAGGAGCTGTCTCAGAATTCGTTTCCTGTAAAATGAAACAATGACACAACTAGTAAAGTCATTTACAGGGATAGAACTGTGGATAATGTAACCTGAAGGATCTAAATCGTGATTACCTTACTGCTGATTGTGTGGGGGTCTCAAAAAATCTTACGATGCACCTGGAAGGGAAAGACGGGGGGCCGTAAGTGCGACTACCCTGCAAGTACAACTCCCTGGATATTGTTCCAGATAGGCACAAAGGGAAAATTACCTGATTCATCGCAACGGTGCACGAGCCGGAGTCCGTATGATTCAATGGCTCTGCCCCTGCGAAATGAATTTGGAGTGTGGAAATTAGATCTCTCAATTCCGTAATTGAATACCTAACTAGTATCTAGGTGAAACGGTAGATGTACCGTCATTACCTGTAACGTCGGGTCGAGATGCCGCGTCCCTGGCGGTCTCCATCAGGTAGTAGGCTCAACTGGCGTACGGCACCGCAAGTGTAAAAAACACACAACAGCAGACTTCCGCGTCACGTGATCGCTGTAGAAATGATAGACAGACTACGTCTGTTGCTATAGTAACCTAACGCTGTCTCAGAGGGAGAAGAGAGATTACTATTGTATTGGAAACCGCCCAGTGTTTGCCTCAAAACGACTCAAAATTTTTTTATATGCCTCACCTGTCATTATTGGTGTACATATGATCACGTTATAGAGAACGGCCCATACATTACCGCATTTCTTAAAGATTATTCACTAGCCAAATGGATAAATCGGGTGTAGTGGTTCACAGAATTATTGGTGATTATGTGATCTCGATGTGGCTGGAGGACAAATACCCATTAGTTTCTGTATAGTTTTTAGTGTAGTTTTTTGACCGACTAACTACCTCACAGGGCGTTATAGCAGTCATTTGATGTTTTAAAATGAGTTCGTTTAAACAATGGGAAGTAGTCCATATACATTCATACAATTATGTTCATAGCTAGACCACGTAACTGCCTCACAGGGTATTATGGTGGTCCTGAGGGTAGACAACCGATGTGTTCCTGAATAGTTTTTCAACAGCCTACATACTCACAGGGCGTTATAATTGTATGGTTGTTCCATTATATGTGCATGTTTATATTCTACCTAACTCTCGAATGAGCTCAGGAAGGTAGTGGAAATTGTGTGACCCACTGCGGCAAGGTACTTTGTGAAAACACGTAGAGCCGATTTTATCCTGAATGGGAGCACTTTGAACTGATAATGTGTTCTGTTGTGTAGGAACCTCTGGTACTTTGTGTGTTTCGTTCATAGGGATATGCAAGTAGGCGACTGAGATCTATTGTTGCCATGTAGTCTCCATTTTGAATTTGTGGGATTATTTCTTGAAGAGTACACATCTTGATGTGTTTGTATGAACTGTTTATGAACTTTTAAGTCCAGTACTGGCCTTAGGTCAGGTCCTGTTTTGGTACTAGGAAGTATGGGGAGTAGTTTCCTTTGAAACATTCCTGTTTTGGTACTACTTCTATTGCTTGTTTTTAGAATAGTTCTTTGATCTCTAAGCTTAACTGCATTAGTTCTGATTTCAGAAATGTTCTCGTTTTTTTTGTGGGTTTGCAAGTGTTTTTTTTTTGTTCGCTCTAAGCAATACCAGTACTTTACCCAATTGTCTGTTGCGATATTATCCCACTGTTGGAGGTAGAGGGATATCCTTCCCCCTCACTGGTGTTTTGTGTGGGTTCTTTTCTGCAACTGAGTCAGTTAGAGCCATTCCCTCTTCCTCTGGGGGTTTGGCCTCTGCCTCTCCCCCAAAAGGGCTGTGTCTGTTGTTGCTAGCCTTAGTATTTATTTATTTATAAATAAAACTTCCCTGTTTACATGATTGTTGCCCCGGAGTTTGACCTTGTGGTTGCTGTGACATCTGCAGTCCCTGAACAAATGCACCTCTTCCTGTGGTCGGTTGTTGAAACAACCTCTTTTAAAGGAACCTCTCTGCTGTAGGGCTCCCATCGCCCTAGCATGCTTGTTGTCTTTTTTTACCTGCTGAAGAGATTCATCGACTTCCTTCCCAAAGAGTGAGTCTCCACTGAACGGCCCATTGATGGAGGTTTGCACCTCCTGTTGGAAACCGCATATTCTTAGCCAAGCAGGTCTTCTGAGGATGGTACCTGCGCCCATTTGCCTACTGCCTGTGACTGCAGCATCAAGGGCTGATTTCAGGCAAGTATTGGCCACGTTATTACCTTCTTGGACAATAGACCTTGCTCTTTTCTTGTCCTCTTCGGGCAGTTTATTGAAAATCTCCTCTCTTTCATCCCACGGTTAGTGGCCTTATCTAGTTAGTAGCGAATTGGAACTTGCGATGCGCTGATGTGTTGCTGCTTCCTTTTCCATTGTTTTCCCCCACCATGGACATTCTTTTACTCTCCTTTTTTGGTGGAGGACCGGTATTGGAGACTGCATTAGACCTTCTTCTGGCTGTGGTGACAATAATTGAATCTGGCACTGTGTTTCCTTGTATATACTTAAGGTCCTTTGATGAGGCCTTGTATTTCTATTCCACCCTTGCTTGAAGCTGGTTCCTTTAAAGCTTCTTTGCCTTGAGCCAGTAGGTAGGAAGCATTGGAAGGTATTGAGTCCTTGATGGCAGGGGCTAGGATTCCAGGAGAAAACAGGTCTCCGTTTTTCTGCTTCGAGGGAGACTCCGAAATAGTCTGCTGCACTCTTGACTAAACCATTGTAGAAAGCCATGTTGTCTGGTGGTGCTGCTTTTGAAGGATTACTGCATACCTCCTTTCCAGGACTCTCGGTGTCAAGATAGTTCCATGAATCCTCGACATTTTCAGAGATTTCCTCCTTCTCAGGTAGGTCTCTGTATTCTTCAGAATATTTGTTTTGAGGTTCTGGTGCTGTGGGTGGGTTGAAGATACTTTCTTACTCTCCCTCGGCGACTTCCCCTTTCTTCGGTGTCGACGTTATGTGGTTCGCTAACTGGGGTTTTAGGGATTAGAAAATCCGTCAGGAGATGCGTCAGTCTTTTTTTCTTTTGAAGGAGTGTTGCCATTTCATCCTCTAGTCTTTTCCTTTAACCTCGAGAGCTCTCTGCGTTGGAGGCTGGGGATTTTCTCTTCTTGCTAGCAGCCACGTCCGGTTTCGACAGCATAGTTCTTTTCTGTGCGGGTTCATGTTTGGGCCCTTGTTTCGGCGTCTTCTGCAATTTTACCTCCTCAGCAACCTTTGGTTGGGTTCCGTTTTTTTTTTTTTATAATCGCAGCTGACCCTCGATCACCTTTTTACTCGGCGTCTGGGCTGCGCCTTATGTTCGTGGCCCTTCAGTTCCGATGGATGTGTATGGTGTCTTACCTTATCCGTTTCTAGTTTTATTGCTCGCCTTCTTGTAGGCGTGGGTTTTTTCAAAGTCTCCTAGAATTTCAACATCCGATCCCTCGAGCATCGATTCTGCTGGTACTCCGAGTTCTTCCTCTCTGTTGGAGAAACCCAGGTCTTTGAGGGATGTTTTCTTAGCGGTCTGCGACATCGTGGCGTAAAGGCCTCTTTGGTTTTGGAGTCTTCTTAGTGTTTGACAGAGAAGCCGCTCATGCCTCACAGGTCCTTGTCCTGATGATCATTGGGCTGGCACAGGTTTTCATGTCCCCTACCTCGCCATTTGTGGACCGACTAGGTCCTCTGAGATGTCGTCGCCGGAGCTCTACTCTAGTCCCTGGTTACAGCATCGATGAAAGGGGTCATTCGCTGTAGCCTTTACTTGAAGTTTTTTGAGAAAAATCTGAAAAGTCTTCGGAGCTTCCAGACCCAACGGCAGAAAAAAGAATCTGAAGATGGCTACCAAGCAGGCCGACCTCCAGGATACCATATGACATCATACAAGGGACGTAAGTGTAGAAGTGGAGAAGTGTGGCTCACTGGTTAGAGGTGGCAGACCCGTAAGCAGAGAACGGCCCGGGACCAGGGTTCGATTCCCGACGCGGCAGGGTCGTGGACCAGGGTCAGCGGACTCGATAATTCTCGCCTCGGTGCCTACTCTAGTCAGAAACCACACTCGGCAACTCTGGGCATCAGCTTGCCTCATCTTCACAACGGCCCCCTCAGACCGCCGGGGATGCTTGGTCGCACCTTAGAGATACCCATCAGGGACCATCTCTCAGGGTGAGCAAGGACGGGTTCCCCAGCGGTCGAAGCGTGGAGATACTCCTCCGGGAGTCGATTCCTAGCGCTATATAAACCTGCAATAATAAGTAGCACCAAATGGTGGTAGACAGCAACCAAAACAAGAGGGGGGAAAAAAAACTAAGCCAATTCGTGACCCAACCACTAGATGGCGGAATAATGCACAGCATGTGATTCCAGAAAAGGATTCACTGCATAAATGAATTCACAAGATAGGTTGCAGCTGGGAAGGCGCTAAAACGCCAGCGCTTCAAGATTAGACGTGATCTTGGGCAACCAACCGCGAGGAAACATAAGAATGGCCAGAGGCAGGCGAGAATGAACATATCCAATCTGTAAAAAGCACTACAAACAGTATGAAAGAGCTATAAATATATCCAGGATACTGGAAGTCAGACACGTCCTGATGGAGCAGACATACAAAACACTCCCCATGTCTGTGTCCAGCCTGTTAAAATGTAAGAAATATACGATAAACAAGACCAGCGAGGGAGTCCGCAGAAGGGTGTCCCAAGCCACGGACTGCCAGCTGCACAGGACACTTTACAAAGTGACATCAAATTCAGAGTTTTTTTTTATCCCCTACTGAGTTAGGATATCAATCAATAGTACATTATGGTAGTCTAAACACTTAGTCAAAGTACATAGCACAAAATAATTATGTTTACTCATTCATTTATTTTATGCAAGAAACATTTTTTGTATTTTCACAAAATCAGATCATACACATTTATGGTCTAGTGTAAGAGATGAAATAAAGTGAAATAAAGTATTGAATTCATAACCTGCATACACAAACAACATTAACAATAAAGTATAAGGAAACAAAGGCACGGAGAAAAAATAATCACTCAGAATGATTAAGACATTCATAATTATTTTGGCTGATTAAAGAGAAATATACAAGCTTCTAATTTTGCGCCAACATTTCGACCCTTGTGCATCTGTGCTAGAGAGTCAAAGGCGAGTCTTCCTCAGGACAAATAAAAACTAGACTGTGTGGCCTCAAAATGATGGCTCCAAAGGAATCCAATGGGCAGACACATTCAATGCAAGGGTATTCAGCTATCTCCTGGAGAGGACGCGTTCACGGATGTGTAAGCTGCATGCTGTTTAAAGAGCCCACAGGAACTCATTTTACCAGGACTCCAGTTTTTCAAGTGATTAATGATAGGAAAAAAGGATGGACGATACTTAGTTCTCCATACCCCCTACCCCCCTCCTCTCTACTCTTCTCTTCTTTCCAAATGGACATTTGAAGACAGCCCCTGGGCAGACACCTAAACTGTTTGTACTCACATCTATGCACGAGCAGCCTTGGCCGATGCCCGGTGGAGCAGTCATATGCAGCTAAAGCGGAGTCAGACCCTGGTTTCACCCCCTCAGCCGTCACCTACCCAACCGGACATCTTCCTAGTTTTTTCCGTTGTGTATTCCCTCCCTCCCTCCCCCTCCTCCTCCTCCTCCTCCTCCTCCTCATCATCCCGTGACTTTGATTTAAGTGATTTAACTATGTAGCTTGCTGTAACTCATGTAAAGCGCTCTGATACCTCCAGGTCTAGCCAGCGCTACAAAACTTTTCAAATAAAAATAAATAAAATAGTTTATCCAAGGTAAACTCTGAGTCCTCTGAGTTTGTCCTAACAGCGAACCTGCTTTTTACGTGGATAGCGGAACACCCTTGCCCTAAATAATTCTTGAAAAAAAATCAAGCGCCAGACACCATAGATGAATGTGAGCATAGTGTGCGCATTCGACCATCTAATCAGGAATTATCTATCCAGGAGCGATTCAGAAGCTCTTAAGAATTGAACAATGTGTCTGCCCATTGGATTCCCTTGGAACCATAATTTTGAGGCCACACACAGTCTAGTTTTTATTTGTCCTGAGGAAGACCCGCGTTTGATGCCTCCATCTAGCACATTTACACAAGGGTCGAAACATCAACGCAAAATTAGAAGCTTGTATATTCCACTTTAATTTCTAGGTCATTCTGAGAATGATTACTTTTTCACCGTGCCTTTATTGTTTCCTTATGCTTTATTGTTAATGTTGTTTGTGTATGCATGTTATGAATGATACTTTATTTCACCTCTTACACTAGACCATGTGTGTATGATCTGCTTTTGTGAAAATACAAAAAAATTAGTTTTTTGCATACAATAAATAATTATTTTGTGCTATGTACTTTGACTAAGTGTTTAGACTACCATATGGAGCATAGATTGATATCCTAACTCAGCAAGGGATTAAAAAAACTCAGAATTTGATGTAGCTTTGTAAAGTGTGTTGTGGCAGAACCGCTTTTTCGTTTCATATAATAGTCCCCAGGTTCTGCACTATACTGGGTATCCCCATTGATTAATACTGGTGCTGCACAGGAGACATTCACCAGTTGCCAGGCTCCGGATGGAGCCTTAGGAGGATCAAGGGGGCTGGAAGCCAATAAAACTGACTGACAAAAGAAAGTACTTTAACCCCTTCGGTGCTGATGACTGCTCCCGGTCGTCAGTTACGGTGGGCGTGTGCTGATGACTGCCAGGAGCCGTCATGACCACGCCCGCGATCGGAATGTGCCGCAAAGGCGCAGAATTCCGGCCGCAGCCAGGGGGTTAAGACGCGTGTGGTTTCGGCTTTCACTAATGGTAGGCACATAGCCAAGCCACTACAAACGATCACAATAAACATGGTCTCCTGTGCCGGAAGTTTAGTGCGTATCATTCAGGCACGTGCCGGTATTAAAGTGAAAGCACCATATGGGGCGCTTTTACAAAAAAATATTTGCAATGAAATAGGTCAAATAGCTCAAACTCTCGTAAATGCGAGACCTATTTCACTGCAAAGCAGAGGCTGCGATTGTCCCAGCCTGCATGGAAAGTGAACGCATGCATGGCACGCTGCATGTACTGTCTGCAGTACCAGAATCCCATAAACAAAAACCAAAAAAATTGTTCTTACAGTCAAAAATAAACATACCGTGAAAAAAATAGAAGCAAATGAGCCAGTCTTCAGAGGAGGTTATAAATGAAGACAAGGCGGTACTAAGGAGGGACTAAACAAGCCTATTAACGAATCAGAAGCCACCAATTACGAAGGACAAAGACAAGCCAAAAGAATTCTAGGCAGAGCGTGGGAGGAGCTTCAAGTCCATACTCTAATACAGCATACCTCGCAGAGCAGCGCATGCGCTGCTCAGGCTTGACCTAAAAAGGAAAACGAACCAACCTTTCCTTTGCGGCATGCATATTATTTGTGCAAGAAAAAATAACAAATGACCACCCAATAAAGCATTCAAATTGCAGGCAGCTAAAATATTACAATGTTCTAACAATTTTTTATTTTATTTTTACAAAAAAAGAAAATTAAATATTAAATTATCATAATTGCAGGCAGAAAAAGCAGTCAATATAAAAATAACAAGCATTTACAATGCAATTGCCTCGGCATTATTAAAGGTAGAGCTATTGGCATTGCTCACGTTTTTTAAAAAAAATCATAAATAAATGGCATTGTCATTTACATTGCCAATAGCTTAATCGATGGCATATGCGAGACCTATTGCATTAGCACACACACACACACAGTGTAAGTAGTAGAGTTGATAGTGAGTAGGAGAGAGTTATTAGTAAAGAGTATTAGAGAGCGAGTAGTAAAAAGTGAGAGTGAGTATTATATAGTGAGAGTGAGTAGTAAAGAGTCCTAGAGACACACATTTACATGGAAAGGGAGGGGGGCGGGGTTGATGCAGCAGCCAGAGCTGCCCACTCAGGAGCTGGGTGTCCGTGTACAAATCTCAGAGCAACATCCTGTGATTCTGGGCAAATCACCTAATGTCCCTGTACCCATGGACAGCGACTGGATATCCTCACGGGTGATATGCTGCGTTATATAACTCTACAAACTTTATTCAACTGGTATTAAATTAAACATTTGCACGTGCAGCAATAATCATTGATTAAACTACCGGACAGGTGCATAATACTGCCCAAAAAAATGTGCCCTTTTGCAGTGTAATTTAACAAACACGACTACTGCATCGTAATTTCAATGGTATGCATTTTCCCCCCATTGGTAATTTACCTACATTGAACTCTAAAATAGGTGAGGTCCTGGGGTGTATATATCCCAGCTGGCTATTATCTAGTGGCATTCAACTGCTGGGTGTGGCTCCTGATGCACCTTCTTCTGTTGGTGGGTTACCTTGCTTTACTAGGCATTTTAAATTGGGAGAGGTAAATGATAATTTCCCTGTTGAGTTTACTCGGCAAGTGTTTACTTTGGCAGTTTACCATGGTGGCCCCAGTAAACCAATAAAGCGTAGTCCAGGTTTATGTCTTCCATATACGAAGGGAAAGCGGTCTAAGTGATATATAAGCTGTGTACTATACAAACCGAAAACAAATCTACTTTGACCCGTATCTGCATCAGCCGGCTATTTTGTAATACACTGCTTAACTTCCGCAAATGGGCCGTAAAACTTACTCCCCCCCCCCACCCCCCTTGAAATTGTCATGAATGTTTACACACAGAAACTGATGCCAGTGTATAGCGGCGAGACTCTGAACTGAACAGTAGCTGCAGAGGCTCCCGGGAGACTCTCAGAAAGAGTTATATCTCTGGTCCATGTTCTGGGTGGGTGGAGGGGAGAATGCGAGAAACGAGGAAAAGAGGTGCCAAACAAAGGCAGCCAGGATTCAAAGGGAGATGGGGGGGGGCGGAAGATGGACAGAGCCCGAATCTGTTTTTAGCAAGATATACAAGAAAGAAATAGAGAGGGCGGAAAAAGAGGGAGAGGAGAAGAGAAAAAGGAAACTGGGGAAGAGTGCGAGCGACGGAGGGAAAAGAGAGTGGAAGTCAGGGAGAGAAGAGGAGAGAATGAGGAGGATAGAAGAACACTGGTCGGTGGAGTGAGCAGAGGAGATAAAGGAATAAGCAGGGCCGAGGATAGAGTGAGCGCGGGGATGAAGGGACAACAACAATATTGCCAGATCAATAAGCCGATAACTTCACAGCCTTCTTAGCTCATTGACTCGAAAACTCAGCGCTTTCCGCCGGTATTTTGCAAGTAGACTATGTCACGTTTTTTCTCAGCTTTCATTAAGTAAATATTCAACATTCGTAATCTGATGAATTTGCCGAAGTTAAGACCGTTAAAAAGAACCGCGAATGCAAGTATTTTGAACTCTCCCAGGAAGCTGAATAGACAAAAACATACCAGGTCAGGGTGAGGGGGAGAATCGATCACCTCTCACTGCGAATTAACTGCGTTTTGGGTGTTTCCATATCCAGGGTGGCGCGTTGAATCTGTGGCGTCTGCAATTTTTTCCCTGTTAAGGCATAATGAGTGCGTGCTGGAGTGGAAGCGGATGCTTTGTTGAATGTCACCTGGATCTGACCCGCATCTCTTCTTCTGGCTGCTGCACCTTGCATATATTGTGATAAACATTAGGCCCATCTAAGTCCCTGTCAGCCGCTTATCCTGGTTCAAGCAGGACTCGTGCGCTGAAAAATGCGCGTCCCATATAATGAAGAACAAGGGCCGGACGCGGTCGGGCAGAAATGGCTGCCGCAAAGCTCTGAAATTTTCGGAATCGGGGGCGTGTTTTAAGGTTTGAATGACTGACGACGCCACAGATAGAAAGAACCTAAAAAAACACGCCCCCGAATCCGAAAAAGACGGGGCTTAAAGGGAGTGACGCCCCCTCTCCAATGGCTGGCTAGCATTTATGAGGCCAGCCAATGGATAAGAGGGGCGGGTTCAAGCCCCCTACACCAAGAAACAAAATCTTCGGAGCTCAGCCCACTGCTTACGCAGTGCGACGGAGTCCTCGACCTAAAAAGCACACTTAGAACGATGTCTGTGTACGATATGCACAGGCTTTGTAGTCACTCATATTGAAGGAATGACCATGGGGAAAAAGACCGGTCCATAGGTCCATGCAGTTTGCAGTGGCGGGAACAAGAAAAGCACGAATTACAATTTAACAGACCAGAGGATGGAGCGCGCATACCAAAAGTCCCTCCAAGTATGTATTTTATGTATGAAAGTTTTGAAAAATAGTCTGGCTAGACAGCTAAAATGGTATCAAAGGGCATACCAAAAAATGTGTGCTTATTTCTCATACTTCGTTATCCATCTCAACACCAAGCAATCGCAAACACGGAAACATTTCCCAAAGATGCTCTAAGCAAAGATCACACTTTCAACCACACATCCAAACAATGTGGCAGGGTAGATAAGTGAATTACTCCACAAAATTAGTCCACATATTCCAGAATACGTACAAATACATATATTTAACCAGCTAAAATGCAGTTAAGGTTCTAAAACAATCTACCCAATTATAACATTAATATCCATGATACTTAAACTAACCATAACCTGCACCAGTCACCAGGACATCACACGAGGTTAAACAAAGCCAACAACATCATCCAGTGGTAATAATCTGCCTTTGGTAATGTGCAGCGGGGGTTAGCAGTATAATCAGGCCCAGTGCCCAAGCCTGCGACTAATGCACACTATGCAAGGGGAACTTTTTAAACATCAATTTATTAAAACTGCTTCCTTGAATAGTTTTAATCTCGTACCTAACGGTAGTAATTTATTTTACCAATGTTTTCCTGCTGCATCGAAAAGAAAAGAAACTTCCTTTTGCTTCTACTTGACGGAACTGCACAAACCTTGCTGTGGAGAACTCAAACATGACGATTTTTTCAGGAAAGTTGTGTGGCGATTCATGAGACGCCAACATTATTAGCAAAACATGTAAAGTCATGTTGGTATAGACAGACAAATATATGCATGTGTATATGTATCCATATAAATAATACATAAGCACATGGCTCATTCTTTCCTGGCTTCTGGAACGAAGAAAAAGCGCACTCCAATACAGCTTGCACATGAAGTTTTAATCCATATTACATGCAGGAAAAAACACGAATTCCCTTTTCTTTGTTCTGGAAGCCAGGAAAGAGTGAACCTTTTTTACAATCAGAGCTCATGTTCGAGTGCCCACTGCTGCAGCCAGGGCCGGAGGCTACAGTGAGAAAATTGTGGATACATCTCGAGAGATGAGAGGTTGAAGGGGGAGAGAAGGAGAAAAGTGAGAAATCACCCCTCCCTCCGAAAACAAAGTGTTTCTGGACTGTTTAACATTCAAAGCGTCACTGAAAAAACATTCTTTTGGTGGTGTCAAGCGAGAAACTAGATAAGGGTCATTGCAGCGCTAAATTACATTTCAACATTAGTTGCACAAAGTGATTAAAATTTACCCTCAGCCATTTCCACAATGAGTCACTAAACAGGTTATTCCAAAAGCGATTTATTTATGCAAAGACTATTATTGGCAAGTTTTCTGAAAAAAGTGATACACTATTTAAGGTAACGTGGGGAGGAAAGATGGATTTAAGCACTGACGCCAAGAATTAAAATGAGCAATTCTTACAAATATTGCAAAATTATTCAATACACAATGCTCAGCTGCATTTCTTCCCTCCCCAAAACAGCCTAAATCTGTACAATATGAAATAGCTCACTTCAAAGTGCTGAGAATACCAGACCATTAAGGATTGGGTTAAGTTAGGTAGGAATAGCGTACGCCATCCCTTTTGTACCAACATCTACACAAGCTGTGTAAGTGCTTGACAAACCAAGCATCTGAAAAGCTATACACTCAACAAGAAAAAAGTTGTGAATGTATGCAAAAATGTATAACTTAAGTGAACAGTAACCCACTTCACAACACCCAGCATTCCTTCTGGCAGATAGCTGGCGGATAGTGAACAGGAAAAAAAAATTCAGCCTTGAGCTTCTAGTTCTGATGGTGCTATGTCAGGTTCTTCATCGTTGTATATGTTTTCGGCCTAGAAGAAAAATATATGTATTAAGTTAGCTACTCTAAGCATGTTTCTAGTATAGAGACCAGACATTAAATGCTGTTCTTCAGAAATGGTTTACTTTAATACATGTCTGCAACTCAACAGTAACAGTTCATTTAAAAATAAAGCACGAGTTCAGCAAATTAGAGGAAAACGGTTGCATTGTACTGATGTTACTAAGCAAAATAAGAATCTACTAACAGTTTCCACGTATGATTTGCCTTAAATGGCCCTGCTTCACATGGGTAAAAGACAGTTAGAGTAGTGGATCCTAAAATGTAGTTTTAAGTTAATTAAGTATCAATAACATTAAAAACGAATCAAACCAATCAAAAGTGTCCTAAAAAGCAACCACCGTTTTATTCATATTTAAGTCATAATAAAAGACGGTCCTCGCAAATTTTCTGTGAATAAAGGCCATGCATGTTCCCTTCCAGTTTAAGTCTGCTTGTCCAGACTGTAGGCAACAAGTACTGTCACTAATTCCTTCAGAGAGGGCTTTGAGCCCGCCCACAGCATCTTGTGTCATGCTTTCGCTGTTTGATGCATCATTCTGAATTCTAAATAGCACTTGGATTGGAATGTATGAGGCACCATTTTACATCTCAAGAGTATGTTGAATCACCACATTAAATGGTCACAAAATGCACTCTGAAAAACAAAATGACTGGTTGCTTTTGAACTGTGCAGGCTTTTGAATGTTTTAATCAGAACATAAAATGGAAGCCATGCCCCTTGGTTTGGCCAAGGTTGGTCGCCTTTGGAGCGAGTGTTTGAGGTTTCCAGGTGTTTCCATGTACAGCATGTGAAGCTCCAGAATCACCCCAGAAGCAACTTGATGCATATTTCCAGGTCACCTGATCAACATGTGGAACTAGTCAATGATCTCAGTTTTCACTTGCCCTCACCAACCTCCCACGGTTCAGGTTTGTGGGTGAGGTAGGAAGGGGTTGCCTACCAAAGATGGGGGGTTGAACAGTGAGCGCAGCAGCGACACATCCAAGAGCTACAAAATCATACCCGTTCTTGCCTACTGGCCTTCACATTTGTGCGTGAAAATGTTAGACAAAAGGGAGCTCTATACACCTATATAAACTCACAGATATACACACAAACTAACTTAGGACAGACCAAGAAGTGAAATGACTGAAACTGATCACTCATTTCAGTCTCTGGCCAACCTTCCTATCCTTTTTGATGTCCGATGGGCGGAACAGCACAATTCACCCGAGCAAAAAGTCTGAACTTCAGAATGAGGAGACATAACCAGTGGGCCTGGGAGCAGTGAGTAGGGCAGACTGTGGGTGAGGCAAGAAGGCAGATATATATGAAAGGCCTGATTTGTATGTGCAGATATTCAATAGGAGGAAGAAATGGAGGCTAAAACCGGAAACACTGGCAAAAAACCCCAAAAAGGCCAACAAGTAAAAGCCAAATCAACATCCCAAACATTAAAAAAAAAAAAAGATTTCTAAGGTCTTCAAACTGTACCAAGTAATGTCTATACTAATAGGTACATGAATATTATGCAAAAATACATCCCGTTTCTGTCATACAGTGCTAAAGTTAATGCAGCAAAACTAGTTTTCCTGATCTGCCTACACTAGGGGATGAACGGGGCATTGTTTAGGTAAATGTTGAAGGCAGAATTCTTAGGTGCATCTAGATATCGACTTCCAGAACATAACTGTGTGTGGGGAGGGTGGGGGGTGTATGATCCACCGTATTCTGCCCCTTTTTCCATTTAAGGACATCAGATACCCCAACATATTATCCATCTATCCTAAGACACACAAGTTGACTTTTACCACGGATATGTTAACATTTGGGAAATGTCTTTATAAAAAAAAAAACTCGTCCAAAACAGCTAGGCATTTGGTGTAATGGGCGTCAACCACATGTTATTCTAAGATTCAAGAGTTATCAAACATAAAAGTAAAGTTTTAGGGGGCTCTCAAACTCCAAGGAAACCCTAAATATATTTGAAACTCCAACACTTGAAAGACCAAGAGTAATCAATACATGGATATTCGGCTTCACAAGGAAATAATTAGGCGATGCAGGTTATGCCAATGTAAAATCAGCACATCAGTTTCATTTTGAGAAAATATCCTGAAGCATAACTATAATATTTTTAGCGTGCTGTCTCAAATTAGCGTGTGAAAGCATATTACAATGTAAAAGGAGGAGGGCAGGGGCGAGGAGACTAATTTGAAAGTTGTGTGAGCAAGGGGTTTGGCATAAAACTTTTGAAGCACTTTAAACTACTGAAACCGTGTGATTCACAGCACATTTGTGCCACTTCTACAAGCTGTGAATAACATGTTTAACAATTAGGGCTTAGGCTAGGCCTTTCAGGACTTGGTACGGTTTCAATCTCATAACCTGGAGATCAGATGCCAGCTGCAAGTATTTAAGCCCTTTCATCATCTTGTCAAGACGTTCTCCTTCAGAGGTGCGGTCTCGGTGGATGTGCACGGCATCTCATACTAGTTCACAAATGTGTGGTCAGTGCCATGATTTAGTGTTGGTAGCTCATTTCTTAAGTTCAAGACACCTTGCCTGGTTAGTCTCCTGCAAAGTCAGGTTAGGTAACTAGTACTGCAGCCCCTTTCCTCATTAATATGGATTACATTTTAGTTGCATTTGGTCTATCCCACAATATATAATTTCCATGTGCTTGGCCACTTGTGGTTAGATAAGATATTAGGACTCCACATTAAAGTGTGCTCCCCTTTTTCCCACTAGGGGTGCTAATGGGGAGGAGAGATCTAACCGTTCGAAGGAGCTCAGTGATTTAATGGCAAGTAAATCACCAGGGAATGTTTTACACTGCTCAGTTCAGGTAGAAACCAAATCTTAAACAGGATGAATATCTTACAAAAATGGATAAAAAGCTTTGCCATCCATTATAGATTCACATACTCTGCATAATCCTGCCAGCGGGTGGTTGGGGCAAGTTAAATGAATGACGATTTAATAGAGTGCGACATCTACCCCGATTGGGGCATCTTGGCGCTAAAAATACTGAGAGAAGGATCAAGTAGCTAAATCTGACTGAAGAGACATTTTAAGAGTTACTGTTGGTGTTAGACCTCCATCAATAAAAAGCAGATTCCACCATTTGGCTGCCAACTCTGGTGCGCCTTATTCTTGGAACAATCAAAATATTGCCCCCCCCCCAGTTTGTAAACCATTCCCACATACCAATTTGAAGTCATAAATCTGACAACACAAAGTAAGGGTGCCTCTGTATTTTGAAGGTGGTGCCTGAGCCATACAGCCACAAGCGGAACCCATTAGGTGGGGTGTCCCTCATTGTCTGCTCATAGGAGGAGAGGGATGTAGGGGTTAAGCAACAGCAGCAGCCATGATAGCTTGACGGCAAAAGCAGTCAAGCCATCGTGCCACAAAAAAAGGCTTCCCTCAACCAGGCTAACTGGGAGAAGCCAGAGCACTGAATTGTCACCAGACGCTGTGCAGTCTTCTTACATGCCGGACAAACAATTCTTCATAACGACCCCACAACGGAAGACATTGAAGATGCAGTGAAATGAACACCCGTTTAGAAGGGAGGAGAGCGCGCCTGGGCTAAACAAAATCTTGATATCGGCAAGAACGGCCTGGTACATCTATAAGAGACTGGAGTTGTTACTTAGCTATAATAGGCTTTCAATGTTGATATTTCATTGTTGGACATGGCGAGACAGTTTCTGGAGGCTGTCCGGCAATGCAGGCTGATCCTGGGGTGTGCTAAGGCTTGAGTCTTAGTTAAAACATATGCCCATTTGCTTTTTAGATTTATAAACACTTGGGGTCCTATATTCCCGCCCGCTTTCTCTTTCCTGCTGTGGAAATAACGTGTTAACATGGAGGCACTTCTCTGAAAATAAAAACTTTCGCCGACTTTTCAAGCTATCAAAGTAAGCAATGAAAACCCACAGTAGACTTAGTTCACCATGGAAAAACAAGCAGCTCGCCCCCAATATAGACAAAGAGTCTCTGGGTTGTCTGGTGAGTAGAAACATGTTATAGCATTCTCTAAGTTTATGGCTGTCAAGAAGTTAAATAAAAGCTTTTTGATACAATATATGAAATCAACTGGTAAAGAAAGCACCCTTTGGACCAACATTCTTATGAATCTGTGCAGTAAAGGAGACATTCCAAAACACAAGCAATTTACAAGTGCAGGAAGCCCTGAGGAAAGAGCTTGATAACCAAATTGTGGTTCCCATTATAGCCAGGTGGACTTGCCTGAGAAGAGTCGAGCATATCCTCTTTGAAAAACCAAACGCTCCGAGTTGCAGGATACAGACAAACTCATTATTGAAAGACCCTGAGGCAACATTGACCAGGCAAATAATTAGGATTGCCTTGATAGGGATAAAGGTACGGACATTCCTTGGCTGAAATATCTGAATTTCAGCTGGGTAAAATAGGCTCCAAAGATCTCTTCCCAGGCCCGACCGGTAGAGCAGGTCGGGACAAGGATAGTGTGAGGAAGAGGTTTATCAACTATAAAACCACCTCTAGAGAAGTTAGAGAATGGGGCAAACAGTCAGAGTATACGCCCAAGTGAGATCAAATGACGGAATGGAACCATACCTAGCCCTTATCCACAACGCTCATGATAGATTTTTATTGACAGATTTTAGGCTCAACCTTTTACACTATTTATTAGCCGAACCGGCAGGTTTTACTAACTTTGCTGAGCCAAAGGGACCCTGCGGCTGCGATCAACGATCTCCGCAGGATACCCTTCATTTTGTACTACTGTGCCCTTTATATTCACTGCCCAGGCGCCTGTACCTGGTTAGCCTCCTGAAAAAAATTCAATTCAGGCATGCTAAGGTCGCACTTTTCTATCTGCAAATGGCACAAGATCCCCTGACCTTGCTCTCTATTACGAGCCTTCTCAGATTAGCATTCAAACTGAGAGGGACGAGAGGTTCGGTTGGGGGCACGGGGATTGAGGGGGGGGGGGGGGGGGGGGAGACTGAAATGAATATCAAAGACTGTCCCGGTAGCTCCTCTTTAGTCTGCTGTGCTTTTATTTTTTTTCATTTCTTCAATCCCGCCAGAAAGTAAATAATGCATGTATTTTTAACATTTTAAACTGTACTTTTATGGTGTTTTGTATAACATCGAATAAAGATATTGATGATGATGATGAAAGACTCCTTAAAGCAGAGCGTAGAATATTGGATCTTGAGGCTTAGCAGGAGGTGCTCCCGAAAAGCTCCGTACATTTTGAAAAGCAGATTCGCGCTCTTACAGAAAAACAAGAGGAAATGGAAAACCATTCCTGTTCTTCCAATCTGAGGTTTTCCTGAGATTCCAGAGGACGCACAAAGTCCAGGTGGGTTGATTCAGCCAACTGTAAGAATCATATAAAAGTTCATCATGTTCAGCTTTATTGCTGATCTCACAATTCTAAGAGCCCACCGGGACCCCAGGATAAATTTAGAACCCACACAAAATATCAACAGTCTAGGTAAACTTTTCAGATCATCGGATCAATTTGCAGATACAGGCCAAGGCAATACAATAGAAGTAGTTTCATTTCTTAGAAAATCTTTCAGGTTTCCTCAGATAGGACTGCTGCAGCAGCAAAGAGAAGGAAAGATCAGAAACCTGTTAGACCATTTCAGAACTGCTGGTTATTCAGAGCTTACTTGTTCGGCAGCTTAAGCTGAAAGTTCTGTATAAGGATCGCTTCCACGTCTTTACTTAAGTTGAGCTGGAGCAATGTTTTTAAAAAATCATTATGCAATTCTACAACTAATTAATAGTCCATGTTCAGCCTGCATTGCTTCAAGAAAGGTTCCTGTGCAATCTATCGATTGAGAGATCTTTCTCCCAACATTCCCTCTCCACACGTAATCTTAATTTACAATTCAAATTCGAAATAGTCTTAGGTGATGTCTTTTCTCCTTAGATTAAACACTGGAAGATAGTCAGTTCTCACTCCTGGCAGAAAAGGGTACAATATGCACTTTAGATATTGTAGTATTTTCAAGTCGATGAGCAAGGCATGACTTAGTGAAAACAGTTCACGCTGGAGGAAGTGTATAATGTGATTAAATCTCTACAAAACTTAAAAGCACGTGGAGAAGATGGCCTCCCCAATGCATTATTTTTTAAAAGGCTTGACAGCATTAATCTGTATATTGTGCAGCTAGCAAACCATATTTTGCAGGAAGGTCGCATACACCTTCTCAAAAAGAATAAAGACCCAGATAAGTTAAACTTCTATAGGTCAATTAGTCTGTTGTATTCAGATTACAAGATAACCAAACTGATGGGCAACATATTAAATCTAGTAGCGAGATAGAGATAGAGATAGAGATAGAGATAGATAGATAGATAGATAACTGAGAGAACTCTGGGTAGTTCTCAAGTTTAGGTGGAAAGCAGCCCCTGTTCGAGCACTCTCAATACCAGCGACACTCTAGATCTGCTCACCTCAAATGTCTGCTTTTCTATCAAAGTTTTTAAGCATAGGATTAGCACAGTGCTATCCACGCCGAGATAGAAAATGACAAAGTCTTTTGCAATTTATATAGCAAAGTCTTTAAGCATAGGACTAGTTCATTTCATAAATCTTTATTTCGGTAAAATTTTTCACCATAAAAGACATTTGTAACATCCATAATATTATTAAAAGATAAGATTTATGCTTTATAAAATCATCCATTATCATTAAAAAGCGGTATTTCAAAGTACAAAAACATAACCGTGGTGCGTTAAAGTCAGTTACCAGCCTTAAGGTATTTTCTTCTCAGAAACCAAATAGCACCCAAATATTTGGCCACTGCAAAAACAATATGGTCCGACAGATTTGTTTTTAGGACTCTAAAGGCAGCCAGACACTCTCCAAATCCCAAGTTTCTGCATAGGGGAACTATCCATTTCTTACGAATCCCTCGGTAAGCAGGGCAAAAAAAGAGTATGTGGAGTTCACTCATCGGACATTCTACAAGCTGGACACATGCTGGCTGATTGTTCACTCCACTTGCTTGTGAATGCTCGAAGTGGGAGGGACCCATGCCTCCATTGCAAATATAATTTCCTAAGCAAGGGAGGATACAGTTTATCTAGAACTGGTTCAAAACTATACTTATCCTTGATGCATAAAAAAGACTCAGTGAGCCGGGTTTTTGGTGCTGTAGGAGTTCCATTAGTTTACTGTCATAGTATATCTTTGCTAGTCCCAGACCCTCCAACTCTGATTTGATAAATTTCAGCCATTTGATTTTCCCAGCATTGGGCATAGCAAGCACCTCCTGTAGTCCCTGTCTGTAGCTAGCCAATTCGGGAGTTACCCACAGCCTGCGCCAGAAAGCCAGGGGGCGAAAAGCCAGTTCTTCATCTAATGGTCGCATCCCTAAGTCTAACCTTAAAGGGACAAGAGGCGTACTGGCGGGGAGTCCTACAACCCTCCGAATGAATCTATTCTCCTCCTTTACCAGATCTGATGTTACTGCATGCCCCCAGAGCTCACACCCGTAAATGGCTGCCCCCCTTGCCTGTGCCTTATAAATCTGTATAGGAGGACCAGCGGGCCGAATAGATGATTTGTTATTGCCCAGGAGATTCAAGGTACCCCCCGAATATTGAATCAATTTGAGGAGTGCTTTCTCCTGGTGCGTACTCCAGGTCAGTCTGTCATTTAGCACGACTCCAAGGTACTCGAAAGTTTTCACCCTTTCGAGCCTGCTCTGTCCGATGTTAGGGCTGAAGCTAAATTTAGAGGGGGGGTTGAACACCATAAATTTGGTCTTTAAGGTGTTAATTTCTAAACCATATACCCCACAAAAGTCAGTGAAGCCATCAAGAATGTGCTGAATGCCCGTTGTGGACTTAGAAAGCAACAGGGTGTCGTCGGCGAACATGATCGCCGGCACCCTGACGCCCGCCAGCTTAGGAGCGTCAGAGTTAGGAACCCCATTTAGGTGGGAGATAACCCCATTGACGTAGAGGCAAAACAGGGTTGGTGCAAGCACACAACCCTGTCTCACCCCCCTGCCAACGGGGAACCTATTTGACAGGGCTCCCTCCTTGCCACACCTCACCTGCGCAAAATTGGCTGTGTGGAGACGAACAATCATCTCCAGCAGACCCTCAGGTACCCCCAGTTTGGCCAACACATCCCAGAGCTTTTTGTGGGGAACCAGGTCGAAGGCCGCCCTCAGGTCCACGAATACAGTGTAGAGGCTGCCACCCTCCCAACTGCACCGTTTTCCAGAAAATGAGGACAAGCCGAAAGACCTGATCTATGGTTGAGACCTTCTCCCTGAAGCCTGCTTGGAAGGGACTCAGGATATTATATCCCCTCATCCATTCCAACAGGCGGTCCAACAACAGCCTGGCGAAGAGCTTTTGGGAAACGTCTATTAAGCTTATCGGCCTATAGTTGGCTGGGAGCAGAGGTGAACCTTTCTTAAAAATTGGGACTATCTCTGCCCCCAGCCAGGTTGAGGGGATCGTCATGCCATTCAAAAATCGCATTGAACAGCGCCCTGAGGTACGGGGCCCAAATTGTGACTTCATGTTTATATAAGTCCCCTGGCAGCCTATCTAGACCTGGCGCCTTACCAGCAGCCAGAGCCTTGATTGCCATACTAACTTCTGCCAAAGTGAATCCGTTCATTGGAACTACACTTCCATTGGGTTGGTACATTATAACTTCTGGTGATGTCTCCAATTGGTACCGATTGTGTGGTTTGTACAGGATTTTAAAATGATCCTCCCAGACGGGGGCTGCTATATTTGCTTCTACTGCCGCTAATGGTTCAGCTGAGCCATGCTTAACGATTTGCCAGAATTTTCGGGCATCTCGCAATGTAAGGGCAGCTGTCATTTCAGACCAGTTTTCCTCATCCCATTCTATTTTGGCGCTACGGAGGATGGTCTTATAAACTAGCCGCTTTTCCCTGATCTTGCTCTGAGTTTCACGTAGTTTAAGGGACTCTAGTAGGTCGGCCTTTGCCCTCCTGCATGAAGCATTGAACCAGAAGGCTCTTTTCTTCTTAAACTTCTTTGACCTAGCTACCGGGTTCAGCACTTCTGCCAGGTTAGTACATAGCTCGGAGTGAGTGGCCCCTAGCTCATTGAGCCTTGTAGAAGAGAGCTCGATGTCGTTGACTAGCTGATGACTAAGGGCCTCAACCTTTTCCAGTGCAGGGATGACTGTACAGTGCTGTCCTTGCCGAGCTGTAAAATTACAAAAGCCATTCATCACTCCAGGCACAATATTACAGCTTGGAATTATGAAATACCAACTCAAGCCAACCTGAAATGAGTAAAAGCAACCCCTGATACAGTGTTTCGCTCTAATTGGAGCTCTTCAGAGAGGTATAGCTTTGTCCAGACACAAGGGAGCACCCAGTATTAATTCAAAACAAAACCCTTTCAGTCAGAGTGATGCATAAATTATGCAAAAAAGGAGAGAACTCTGGGTAGTTCTCAAGTTTAGGTGGAAAGCAGCCCCGGTTAGAGCACTCAACACCAGCGACACTCTAGATCTGCTCACATGTCTGTTTTTCTATCAAAGTTTTTAAGCCACCTTTGTTTGCTGTTTGTTTGTTTGCACAGATCATGTACAAATATCGAAGATGCATTTCCCTGGACACGTGTGCCTTGAGCTGTAGGCAGTCTTTTTGTAACGTGGGTCAATAGGGAATCTTCAGCGCTGGACTTAAAGATAAGTACCCCGACCGCGGCGGGCGCTGGTGTAGGTCCGTGAGCTGCTTTTCCTTTATGCCCACACTCCCCTCCACCCCCTCTGCCTCTTTCCTTTACTCATGGTGCCTCTCTCTGTTGTATGTTTTCACCTCTCATGGTTATACAACAACTCTCCCCCACATTTTGCCCAAGTGTCACGAGTTTAAGATGGCCTCTGCTGTATTGTACAATTGTGCTTAAACCCTTGCTACTGTGGAATCCTGTAACTGTGCTATCCCAATAAAGGTTTTTGAAAAGAAAAAAAATAAGATAAGAAGTTCTGCTTGGACAGCACCTCTGGTAGTCTTCTAAAATAAAGCACAGGTCTTGTACCAGAACTGCTACCAAAGGAACAGGTGCTATTCATCCAAGCATTAGCATGACCCTTCCAAGAATAAGATCTCCTCTGTAGCAAGAGTGATTGAACATTAGACTTTGCAAGCAATTAACTATATATAAGGATCAGTGGCAGAAAGTTAGTGAATGGAAAGTGTTTAATCATTAAAATGTTTTGTCCTCATGGACAGGATTAGCCAGATGATGTGGAAGAGGACCAGAAAAGGCACAGAGTAGTCCCAAAAAGACTGAAAGAAGTACAAAGCAAATACATGCTTAAACCAGAAACATGTAAATGACAAGATAGATAATCTTTGACCAGCAGTAAACAGGGACTACATGGAGGGTAGGCCGGAGTCAGAGTGAAATGTACACGCGTATTCTCTTGTTGATAAGTTACCCACTTTGGTACAGGATCTCACTGGGTGAACGGAAGGAACTCAAAGAAAGCAAACAGCCTTAGTTAATAAATTTAAGATACACGTGTCAAACTCTTGCGAAAGTGGCATCCTCACTGACATGATCCGTTTCTGTACATCATTTTATCAGTTGACATTCAAAAATTGTACAGATGTTCTAATAAGCTTTGGAAGTGATGGAAGGAAAGGTTAATTTCTAGGCAATGCTAGATCTTGATCAACTGATAAATGCAGCACTAACAAAACGTTATACAGCTTCAAGCAGCAAGAGAAAAGACTCCCTGGGGAAAAGAACATTTAAAGTTATAATTTTATCCACAAGCGGCAAAACACACACACGCTTACCATCTGCCAGATTTGCATGATATTGTCTTCGGATACAGAGCAAATCACCCACGGTTCATTGGGATTCCAACTGAAATCTGAAATCTTTGCCGTGTGTCCTCCATGGATAAACTGTCAAAAGAACAAAAAATTAAATCGGGAACCTACACGTGGGAAATAGACTTGATGCAATTTCAGATGTTAAGTTGCTACTCCCTATCCTGCTTAGAACTAAATCTAGGTTGAGGTCCTTCAGTAAAGAACAAGTTTATTTTTCTTTATAAAACATAGAAAGCAAGCATACAAGCAAGGAACCTCACGGAAGGAGGGCTCGAGAAACTAACAGTACTTGACCTACATCCACCTAGCACAAACCAATCCGCACTTGATCAACCACTAGTGACAACTTTACTGCACTCTAAATAAAAAATAATAATAGCCTATTACTCCAAGGAAAGAGTAGCACGACAATGAGCCAGGCTAATGTAAATAATAAAGTGGAAGTTAAGAGGTTTAATTAAACATCCTTTCTTGAGTGGCAATGTTTCACTTACTGTAAACAAGGAGGAATCTGAATACAGCTCTTAAATAAGAGCACATGAGCAACATAAGGCAAATATCACTGGCTGCGGCTTGGTGAACCTTTTATCCCTGGAAATATACTGCCTTTGAAATAGGCTGAAATACTCATTGTGCAAGATAAGGACAAGCGCCTCAAGTGATATTAAGAGTCAAAACAAAAATTAACACCAAGAGCGAATAAAGGACTTGGATAAAGCATTATCATACATTAGCAATATCCATAAGAGTGCTAAGTGTATGGAATTACATTTATAACAACCAAGTAGTAGAGTACAATTTAGAAGCTAGTGTTCTTCTTTATAATGAACCATACTCAATAAACACATACTGGGAGTATTTTACATGGGAGAGTGCAGAAACATGTATACACCATATGCATGAATGGAGTTCTTGCATCTGCAAGAGAGTCTGAAATGTTTTCCCGGGCGGACCACAATCTAATTAATTTAACACTTTCCATGACTGAACAGATATGCAAACAAAGTGCACCCATCTCTGCAAAGAGGTTAGGATTGCTGTGGAGGTGCCAAAGACCTAATACTCCAGCCTAGGGAGTCACATACTTGCCCTCATTTTTTTTATTATAACAAATGAGATGATCTGACAGAAATCACAACCATTATATAAAGATTCTAACCAAAGTGCAATTATAATACACAAGCTCCATGTAACTAAGATTTGAAGCAACTGGCATACCAAAAGTTCAGGTGGTCCATCCTCCGCATCTTCAGAGGACTGCTCTTCTCCAATTTTACTGTAAAAGAAGACTTGGTCACTAAATTCTTTGTCAAACAATTCAGCAGTCAGTGAAGTCCGGTTTCGACAGTTTGTATACATACAGTTAGGGGTTCTAGTGTTAAAAAAAAAACAGTCTGCACAGCTTTGCATAGTTTTCTTTCCGTTCCTTTATGACTCTCCAGGTCTAAGATTCATTAACCAGACTCATCATTAGTTGAGCAATAACCCTTGGATTAAGATGACATAAGAGTTGATGTCACATGGGGCCAGATGTATCAAGAAACCCTTTTGCGATTCTCAAATAGCGATTTTTTGAGAATCGCTATTTGAGAATTGCAAAATGGTATGCATGTAGAAATTCGCTTTTTTAGCGATTTCTTAAAGTTCCTTAATTGCTATTAGCAAATTGCTAATCGCAATGAAGGAATAATTGCCCATTCATTTCTATGGGCCAGGGGGCCCATAGGAATGAATGTGAAATTATTCCCAATTTGCGATTCGCAATTTGCTAATTGAGAATATTTTCAAGGGTGCAAGGGTGTCTTAAGGACACCCTGCTGCACCCCTGAAATTGACGTGTGCGCATATGGCGCATATACATGCCCTAAGGGCATGTATGAGCGTCACATGGCACCGTTACCAATTGCAAAAAGTGCATTTGTAAAAGAATTCACAAATTACCACCAACTACAAGTTGGTGGTAATTTGCGATTTCTTAGCCTAAATTCGCAAAACTTAAATGCTTCATACATAGCATTTAAGGAATCAATTTGCGATTCCTTAAATGCTTACGCAATATTAAGGAATCGCAAAAGTTGTGATTCCTTAATATTGAGACTTTTTTCTTGATACATTCCATTTTCCTATTATTTTGTCGCAAACGCTGCTTTTTAGCGATTCGCAGCGTTTGCGACAAAAAAAATAGGTTGATACATCTGCCCCATAGTCCGTAAAACTGCAAACGTATGAGCATATAACTTACAAGAGGGAGATAGCACTTCACCCATTGTCCAGCAGTCAGTGCACCGCTCATTCAACAATAGACATGTGAGACAAGTTTGAGGGACACCCAACTCCAGACAAACAGCAACCACCAACTGTGCTATACTTTATTTGAAGCAGATGTCATTTTGAACACAGACAAATCAATTGCTGTACACTTGTCCAATGCCCAGGCTCAAATAAAATATATTCAAATATCGATCTACTTGTGATCCATTCAAAATCATTCACCCAGACTGCGTTTAAAGTTCTAAACTGAATCCCTTCAAATATTTTAACTTGCTTATTATTAACTCAACAAGGGCTGAACAGTACTTACCTCAAATCCCATACATTAAGCCTTCGGTCTGTTCCACTTGACGCAAGAATTGTTTCGTTGTGAGGAGACCAGTGAACCTGGAAAAAAGTAAGACTTTAAAACCGTAGTGCACAAACAGTGTAGATTCAGATATTTCGAGCACCAATTATATGGTCACATCAATTCTTGAAAATTTAACGCTATAATCCTCTTTACTCGTTTTCCATCTTTGGCTACGCTGTGAGCCAAAAGTACATTTTCAGAATTGCTTTCATCACCTACAAGCTTTATTTTCTTCAGCAACCTAGATAAAGTACATGCACTCTTTTGTGGTACATGCACCACCAGAAGACAATCTGAGCAAACTGCCTTCATGTTAGGCAGAGAAACTCTTAATTAAGTAAATCATTTTTAAGTAATTGCCTTACACTAGAGCCCCTTGGGCAAATCAAGTCACCAATGTAACCTGTGCGTCCATTGTGACAGCAAGTAATTCTCATTCCAATTTCTTGTAGAAAAGATAATTTGGTAAAATATGTCTAACGGAAGGTTATACTCCACTGATCTTCTGTATTTTGCCATACAACATACGAAGGAGAACCAATTAATTCTTCTTTAAACTAGGTTTGCTGGTCAACATCTGCATGCAGGATCCTCGAAATGTGGCTGTCATGGTGAAGAAATCAAATTCAAAGTGTTCCTGTTTTAGCAACGGAGAACATACCGCTACATTGAAACCTGTGTGATGAATCCCCAACTTCTCGTGAGCCTTTTTTCAAGGCTAATTCGTACGACAGCAGAAATCTGCTTGCACTTTCTGAACAATCCCTGCTGGAATCTTCAAGTTATGTTTTAGCATTAAATCACTTTCCTGGTGTCACCTCTCTTTAGAGACTACGCAACTCAATCCTCATTAGAAAGTGAGAAAAAGGAAACTGTCCCCTCTGGATAAATATGTTTAACAAGAGAAGCCTGGGGTTTGCCTGTGGGCAAGTTATGGGAGGAGAAAGTGGCAGGGTAAAATAAGGGAATTATGAAAACGTTTCCACTGTTCCTCAAATACTGGAAAGATGCACTAAAATGCTTTATAATTATGTTCCTCATGGAAGGGAAAGAATGGACTAGACACCAAGACGAGCCACACTTTTTATAGAAGTCAGTTGACTGGGACCTATGGGGTGGCCGAAAGTGCAGTGTGTAGCTTGCCTGGAAGCAGGATCACATGAACTAAAAATAACTGGCTACTAAACAGCTATGGATCAAAACTGGACTATGCAGTATCACGCACTTGAATGTAGAATACCGCCCCCTCCACTTCCAACGCTACACCACCAATGTAATACGAACAAGGGTAACCAGAATCTAGGTACACTGGAAGATTGTGTGTGCTATATCAATCGGTGTTAAATCCGTCAGACAGATTACTTTTTTTTTAACTTTATTTTCAATTTTGCAAAATACAAGATAAGAGAGACCCCCTCCCCCTCCTCCCAGGCATCGTTAAAAACACTTGTATACAGACCGACAGACTCATTATGGCACATCACGGATTAGGACATCATCTGGAAATACGTAAGTTCATGTGGTACAACAGAATGATAAGCAGTACACTACGGGCATCATGAGGAAAGACAGGCCAGGCCCAGCACCGTGCACTGTGTAAATAACCCCTCAGGCGACTCCTCCCCTCTCCCCCTCAGACTCCGATTCATGCGCTGAAAACAATTCGCCACTAGTCCCCTCAGAGTCACTGTGTGACGAGTGCCTTTCCGTAGCAAAACCGGACATACACATGGCACGCCACGCCAGCAGGTCGTTGTGCAATTTGTCATCTTTCCTAGTGTTCTGCATGTGTGTTTCCTCTGGAAGTGCCCACTCCCTCACATCCTTAAGCCATGTGTCTCAGGGGCCCTCTGTCCCATCCACGTGATGGCGACCCTTCGCCTAGCCAGCACTAACATCAGTTGCAGCAATTTATATTAAAGGCCAGATGCAAAAAGCCCGCGCCCTCCGCTCTACACCTGGGGCAATTGTCCGTCGTATCTTTCGAGTAGCGGCTCACCGATTTCGGAGTGAGGTAGGTGCTGTGAAGGAAGTTGAAATGAATGAGCTTAAAGCGCGCATTACAGGACACCAGCCGTGTCAAGGCTCCCTTATGCTTCCGCTGCCCTTGGTCCAGGGGAATTCCCAGGTCCGCCTCCCAGGCCGCCCATGTCGGTGGCATCGGGGGGTGGGGGGCATAGCCTTATAGCCGCATACAGCAAAGCTATCAACTGACATCCTCTGCCGCAGGACAGTAGTATATGTAAGGTATGGGTCATCTGGGTTATCTCCCGACACTGGCCAGATCGAGCGCATTATAGAACGCAATCCTTGGTAATGCACACCACGAAGGCCAAAGGACTCCTCATCCTGTTCGTATGTCAAGAAGCTCTCCGAGGGGTACAGATCCGCCAAGACCTCACAGCCCCCCTCTCTCCATTCGCGGAAGGACATATGATGGTCTATGTCCACCATGGGGGCCAATATCCAGATCGGTAGATCCCTGTGAAAGCGTGCCGAGCGCAGGACCCTTTCTACGAATCATTGCCACACACCAGCTGTGTTCCACACGACATAGGGTAGCTCGGCATTGGCTCCAGACCGGTGCATCAATGCCAACTGGAGCTCCTGCGCCGTCACCCTTCCTGCTAGCAATCGCGTCTCCCACATATCAGCATCTGCAAACCACCTGGCAGCCGAGAGTAGACGCGCTGCATAATAGTATAGATAGAAGCGCGGGGCTTCCAAACCCCCTTCCACAAAGGAGCGCACGACGGTACTGAGGGCCACTCTGCTTAGCCGATCAGCCCAAAGCAGGGATGAAAGCAGGGTGTTAAGGGTCCGAAAAATCCTAGGCGGAAGAGGGCACAACGTGTTCTGAAGGACAGTGTCCTTGGCAGCCTCACCATTTTAGCGACGGACAGTCGCCCCATTAGGGACAGTGGTAGGGTGTTCCAAAAAGACACCGATTGCTGGAGCGACGTAATCACCCGATCTATGTTACGGGCGAGGGACTGCTCCGCCGTCGAAGCCACATGGATGCCTAGGTATCGAAAACTGGTCCGTTCCCATCTCAGCCCAAGCTCTGGCAAGTCCTCAAGGGGTACCGTTTCAAAACCTGAGAGCGGAAAAATTAGGGATTTACTACGATTAAGCCCGACACCTCACCAAAACGGTCCAGGTGGTGTAGCAACCTCGGGAGCGCCTCTCTCAGGGTTGTCAAGTAAAACAAGGCGTTGTCCACATATAACGACAGGACATTGCACGTATCCCCCACCTGGATGCCCCATTGCCTCATCTTAGTGCGAATCTTGACAGCAAACGGCTCTATAGCTAGGGCAAAAAGTAGTGGCGAGAGGGGGCACCCTTGTCTTGTGCCCCGTCCCAGCTGCCACTCCTCAGATCTTGCGGTTCCCAGACGCACCCTGGCACGAGGGGAACTATATAAGATCCGAATCCAACGGGCGAAGTAGGGTCCTAGGCCCATTGTCCGGAGGACCTCCTGCAGGTAGCCCCAGTCGACAGTGTCAAACGCCTTGGCCAGATCTATGGAGACCAAGACAGTCTGTTCTTCCCTGCCTTGTACCTAGTGTTGGATGTGATTCAAACATCTCAGATTCATAGCAGTGTTTCGTCCAGGGATTAAACCGCATTGGTCTTGGTGTACTAAATGCTCCATATGGCGGGTGGCCAACAATTTAGTCAGCATTTTGATATCCGTATTTATCATGGTAATCGGACGATAGGATGAGGGGGTCATGCTTGTCCCACCCTGGTTTGAGGATCATGCAGATTTCCCCCTGAGCCATGCTCTGTGGGAGATCTCCACTTTTGAACGCCTCAAGGAAGAGCTGCAGCAGGAGCAGAGCCAATACATCCCGGAATTCATGGTAAAACTGCGGTGGGAACCCGTCACTCCCCAGCGATTTAGCACGTGGCAAGCTGGCTAGTGCCCCATGAACCTCAGTCAGTGTCAGGCCTGCATCTAAATCCTCTCGGTCCGAATCTGATAGGGTCGGCATAGGTAACCCCTGTAAGTAGGGGAGATAAGAGACCTCGGAGATACCAGAGTCCGCAGCGTATACTTGTCGTAAATGGGATTGGAGAACCCCTAGGAGGGCCTGCTCCGAGTAGACCACGTCCCCGTTCGGGTCCCGCAGGGCTACAATACGCTCGGGGTCTGCTCTCTCCTCAGAATGCAAGCCAGGAGCCGCCCTGACTTATCGCCCTCCCTGTGGAGGCGCTGCCTATATTGGCCCACGGTGTATTTGTAAAGCCTATCTAGGATGTCATGGAGCAGAGCTCGGACGGCCTGTTCCTCTAGCCTCTGTAGAGCGCTAGGGTCCGCTACATGTTGGGCCTGCAGGAGGGTGTCCTTTCTGGAGATCTTGGAGGAGCTGTTTCCGGACTCCGTAAGTAAGCCCCATACAGGCGCCCCTTACTACTGCCTTCAGGCCTTCCCATTTGGTGGCCGAGGATATGCCTCCCTCCCCCCAATTGAGGTCCACATAGTCCCCAGACGGCCTTTTCCATCTGCGCTTTTCCCCACTTGGTCTCGGAGGATATCCACTGGGAGCCTCCAAGTACGAGGGCGGACAACCGGGAACCCCCACTGAACCACGCAAGCAACTGGAGAATGGTCAGACAAAAAACGAGCCTGGTGCGTTACATCCACGGAGATGTTAAGCTCAGAATTCGCCACTAAGACGCTATCTAGGCGACTGTACGTGTTGTGTGTAAGTGAGTAGCAGGTGTACACCTTCTGCGCTGGATTCTTGAGGCGCCAAACATCCACCGCCCCCATGTTGTCCATAACCTCCCTGAGCTGTGCAGTCATGCGGGGTTTCGTGCCCTCCCGGGGTGGGGGAATCTATCCAGTGCTGGGTCAAGAATACAGTTAAAGTCCCCAAACCAAAGTATCGGGGTCCCCAGGTCTTGGATCAAGACGTCTTGCAAGACCCCAAGAAAGTCGGGTCATCTGTGTTGGGTGCATAAGATTTTAAAATAACTATTTCCCTACCATCCAGTCTAGCCCTAAGGAGTAGGTATCGACCATGAATGTCCGCTTCCATGTACTGAATAGCGAACGGTACCCCAGGCGCCACCCAGACCAGAGCCCCTCTGGCATATGTAGAGAAGGACGCATGAAACAGTTGTCCACGCCATTTTTCCCCCCCAACTTCTGAGCCCAGTCATCTACCAGGTGGGTCTCCTGGAGGCAAGCAATGGATATTTTATATCTTCGAAGGAAGGAAAGGACTCTGTACCTCTTAGTACATGTGCCTAGCCCCCTCACGTTCCAGCTCACAAACGTATGCCCCATGACTTCCATCGCAATCTACCCTGCCGCATCCGCCTGTTCACAGAGTAGGTCCCCTTCAGTGCCCGACCTGTAATACAAATGATGCCTAAAACATTCCCCTTCAACATCCCCTTCGAACAGTCCCCCCTCCCCCGAGCAATAAATCAGCAACAATTAAACATGCCAATATGCCCTTACCCTGCTGGTGCCAGGACGTGCACAACCACCCCATTCGCCCAACGAGGCAAACTCCCTCAAAAAGGAACTCCCCTTCCCGCCCCCCGATTCCCAGGAAGGCCATTCTCACACTGTTGATTGATACAGGGCCCAACCCATCCATTCCAAGGCTCGACTCACTCCAGACCACAGCCACCCCGCCTCGCACCCTCCCCCCTTGGACACTATACAGAAGGAAGCGGGCTTCCCCATGCGTTATTCAGCACAAACACTCTCCATGGAGGGAGACTCATGCAGGCCCAGGAGCATAACCCCCATCAAACCAGTCAATGCATGCATCTTTTCAGCCTCTTCAAGAGGGAGCCGCTGACTCCAAGGTTCCGGCCCCCGCTGTTTCAGGGATCGCAGAGGCAGTAGGCAAAATGGCGTCCATCGAGACCTGCAGGGTTTCAGGGACTAGAATGTCATTAGACTCAGATTGTGGCAATAACGTCTACGCATCTCCGGCGTCTGACAGTTCCAGGCGCATGGCTCCATCATCCCCCACCGTAACTCGGTGCCTCTCCTCACTCTCAGCTGACTCAGAAGGGCGCAGTCGTCTTCTGGCGCGTCTGTGCAATTGATGGGTTCCCCAATTCCTGCGGGACGCCGCTAGTTCGCCCGGCGGGAGGTCATCACCCTTGATCTCCAACCATTCCCAGACTTCTCCCGTGGAGTCAAAGAAATGCGCCTTCCCCTGGGACAGTACCTTAAGCTTGGCTGGATAGAGCAGCATGTACTGTAGGTGTATCTCCCGGAGTTTCTGTTTGACACCCAGGAATGATTTTCGCTGCTCCTGTACCTGCTGGGTGTAATCAGGGTATATGGAGACTCTGCTATTCTCGAAGGTGAGGTTCGGCTACCCCCTCGCGGCCCTCAGGATACAGTCCCGGTAGTTGAGAATTTTGGCTACGAGGGCGCATCGGCAGGGCCCCCGGCCGCGGAACCAGTGCTCTGTGCGCCCTTTCAATCACGAAGACTTCGATAGACCCCTCGGGCAAAGTGTCCCTTGGATCCAGTTTTCCAGGAAGCGCTCTGCATTGCCTGCCTCCGCCGGTTCCGGAACACCAAGGACCCTGATGTTACTCCAGCGCGCCCGTCCTTCCGCGTCCTCTGCTCTCCGCTCCAGGGCCCCTGTCGTGGCCGTAGTTGGGAGACCGTTTTTGTGAGGGATGCCACTTCTCCCTGCAACCGCGCAATTTTCCCTTCAGCACCCGTCACTTTATCAGCCACTTTACGGAGGTCTGTCCGGAGCCAATGGACACAGTTTCGATTTGTCTCTCCAATGCAGAGTACGAGCCCTGGATCGCCTTTAACAACTCCGCCCGAGAGGGCTCTCCGGGAGCCTCGGTCCAGTCGTCCTGGCCCGTCTGGCGCATTATCCGCTGTGAGGGAAGTCTCTGGGTGGTGTATTGTTTTATCGTGTTTGGCTGCGACGAGCGAGACATCCTGTCCTTACGCATTGTCGGTGCCCCCCGCGCTGTCCCTCAGGGGCAGTGGTTCCCCAGTGCCGACAATAGACGTGGCGGGCAATAGCAGGGGCACCTACACAGCCAGAGGGCTATCCAGGAAAGGTCCCCAGGGTCTCAGATCCCTAGTCCTTGCTCCTCTGATCTAAAAGTCTCGACACCCGGCCGCAGTGTGCAACAGCCGCTCCCCAGAGAGACTGGGGCAGGCCCTCTCCAGCCCCGATGTAAGCCGCTACTCTGCTCATCATGGGAGGCCCAGATGGCAGCAGGTCCCCCGACCTCCCGGTGTTTCTGGGTCCGCCGGAGCAGGCCTCAATCCCCGGCCTCAATCGGCGGCAGCCCCTCCACCGGACCGCACGGGACAGGCCCCCGCAGCAGGTCAGACGGGTGCAGGTCTCGTCACACTCAGCGAGGCCCCAGCAGACAGCGAGACAAGGGCGCGACTCAGCTCGTTGCGGGAGGCCCCGATGGCAGCGGGCCTCCCGACCTCCCGGCGTTCTGGGTCCGCTGAAACGGGCCTCAATCCCCGGCCTCGATTGAGAGCAGCCCCCTACCGGACCGCCCGGGACGGGTCCTCCGCAGCAGCTCAGGCGGGCACAGGTCTCCGCGCATACAGCGGGGCTCCAGGCCACTCATGTCTCTCACGTTCCTGTCGCCGTGGGACGCCCCGGTGTCAGCGGGCTCCCCGGCTTCCAGTCGCCATGGCCTCACATAGCTAGGCCTCAGACCCCGGCCTCTAGCAACCACGGCTCCGCCCTCGGTCAGTCCGGGCTGATTCCTCAGTAGATCGTCCTGTGATCAGCCCCAAAACAGGTCCGAATACAGCTTCCAAGAGTCGGGGCTCGTAGGCACCTCGAATGTCAGTTTAAGGGCCCTGTAAGGATCTTGTGGACAGGATTAAAGTGGCGGCCTGCCGGGAGCCGAAGGAGCTCACATCCTGTCGGCCATGTTGCTTGGCCACGCCCCCGTCAGACAGACTAGTTACTGCTGTGCAGAATCTCACACCATAATTCAATATTTGCATTTATTGCCCCTGCCCATGAGTTTCAGGGTTGTATTAGGCAAAATTCCACATGAAGAATTCTGGTCAGTTATGGTAACTCCAGCCGCTGAGAATCACCACATGGAATTTTGCCCAACTTTTAATTAGGGCCCAAGTCACTGAAAAGAAAAGAAGGACTGCCTAGAGGTAGGGGGTGGCTCTATGTAACCTCAACTGCATTACAATCACTTATAACGAAACAGCAAATAATTGAATTTTAAACATTAGAGGTCAAAGAGCTTCTCGTCAAAGTTTTGATGCATTTTATTTTGTGTGCGCTAACCAGCAAGTAGAAATTTCCTCTCTAACCAGCATTACCATATCACTTCGAGTGTGTACATCCATTTTACAGTGCCCGATTAAGGTACATCTGTTACTTAATAAGTAATGTTACAGCGAGGGAAATGCTGTATTTTAGCACCTTTCACAAAGATAGTTTGAAAAACCCTGAAATAATGTGAGTGATCAGTAGCCCAACCACTGGTTAAAAAAAAAAAAAAAAAAAAAAAAATCAGCCATGCCAGAGTTTAACCAAACACTTGGCGACTCCGCAGTCTACGTTTCTAGGTGATAGAATAGACAACTACATCCAGCCGCAATTGAGGAGGTTAGATAGGTAATGGTACATAAATCATAAAACAATCCACTTGAGCAGAGGGTTTATAGTAACCTCGTCAGACAGAGTATAAACAAATATTCCGCTAGGGCTTAGGGAAAAGGATTACAGGGAGTTGTGGCACTGGTATTGCCCAAATTAAAGGTGTCACACTTTTCTGTAACACTGTCAAGAATCTCATGAGAGCATGGAGGAATGCAGAGTAGCATAAGAAGCAGGAAAGGAATTCAACAAGACGTGATAGGTGATAGGTGATGGTCAGATCTTTATTGAAGAAATCCAACCTGGATCCGACTGACCTTGGTAATTATCGTCCTATCTCCCTGCTCCCATGGGTGAGTAAGCTTCTGGAAAAATTTATAAATCTCCAACTGGTAAATTTTCTAGAAGAACAACAATTATTAGATCCCACCCAGACGGGCTTTAGACCCAAACATGGGACTGAGACAGCCCTTCTTATGGTCACAGAGGAGTCCAGAAAGATCTTGGACCAAGGAGGATCAGTGGCAGTGATCCTCCTTGACCTCAGCGCGGCGTTTGATACGGTCAGCCATGACATCTTGCTGCACCGTATATCTAACGCCAGGATCAGGGACAAAGCCTGGCTGTGGTTCAAATCCTTTTTAGAGGATAGATACTTCCGAGTCTTTGAGGGTGAGTCTACGTCCACCCGTAGACCTTTAAAGTGCGCAGTTCCTCAGGGCTCTTCTTTGAGCCCCGCATTGTTCAACATATACATGAGGCCACTGGCTGAGGTCGTCCGCCCTTTTGGGATTAAGATCATCTCCTATGCAGACGACACGCAGCTGGTGGTCTCACTGGCGCAGGAGGCCAACATGCCTGCGTCAGGCGGTCTCAAAGAATGCCTAGATAAGGTCAAGGGCTGGATGTCCTCTTCATTTCTTAAATTGAACGGGGACAAAACGGAGTTGATGCTCCTAGGTCCCCCTGATCCCTACTTCCCCGACACCCTGTGGCCCCCCTGTCTAGGCCTTCCTCCAACCCCAAAAAACAACATCAAGAGCCTTGGGGTTTGGTTGGATAAGTCCTTATCATTTAGCACCCAGGCTACAAAACTCTTGGCCGCCTGTTTTGGACTCATGAGAATGTTAAACAAAATCTTCCCTCTCCTTCCCGTGGAGGCAAAGCAGGTGGCTGTACAGGGTTTAATACAATCACGCCTGGACTTCAATAACGTGCTCTACCTTGGTGCCCCAGAATATACCATACGTAGACTCCAGTTAGTGCAGAACTGCGCAGCACGCCTGCTGCTCAAGATCCCACGCAGACAATCAGTGAGGGCCGGGCTGGCCAGCCTTCATTGGCTACCAGTGCGTCAGAGGATTCTGTTTAAGGCCATGTGCATTGCACATCAGGCCTTCTGGGACACGGGCCCCAGGATTACCCGGGACCTAATTACTCACTACCTTCCCAGCAGAAACCTCCGCTCCAGCCAGACTTTCTTGGCCACGACACCAAGAATAAAAAGATCTAGATCTGGCGGCAGGACGTTTGCCTACAACGCATCCATGGCATGGAACAAACTCTCCCTGCACCTGAGAGCCAATTGCAATCTGCCCACATTCCGTAAACAGTTAAAAACTTTTCTTTTTAACTTGCCCCGCTAATTCCAGCCAGCCTCCCTCGTAGGTTCCTGGTTATTCTAGCGCTTGGACGCCTTCGGGCAGCAATTCGCGCTCTATAAATCCACATCCATTCCATTTCTTTGCAGTCCTAAGATATTGAACCTAGCCATAGATTGTCCTTCTGGGTTCCAAATCCACTGGCAAAGGTTAAAATGTTTCTCTTGTATCTACAGAATTGGAAGTTGAGAGGCATAAATAAGACACAGATGACTCCTTTCCTTTGTTTGCCCTGGAGGAGAGTAATTTTGAACATGCTGTGGCACTCTACTCTGACAACATGTACCCAGAAGATCCCGAGACAACAGATGAAAAGCCAAGGGGTATGACAGACAATTTTGGCTCCGTGACAGGCCTTAAGATAAACTGGAATAAGTCAGTGCTGTTTTCCGTCAGGGTGCTGCAGACTATGAGAGCCGATCAACTGCAGGGTTTTACAACAGTCGGCAGAAGCACTCATTCAGATGCCCAGGCAGAGATGTGTCACAGTGGACGAGGTCCAGCAACGTGAATATTGAGCAAGTTAGGTTGTGATGGTGAGCTCAGTGGTCTTTTCAACTGCCCTGTCCCATATAGGACAGGCCATATAGCTCAAATGAAAATACGTCTGCTACCCAGCTGTCTCAATGTATTTTAAAGCTGCATTTGCACAAACCCAGGGATGTTTTCAGGACTTAACAGCCTACTAAAAAAACTAGTTTGGGTTGTTTGTGAGAGTAAAGAGTTCCTGAAACCATTGTAAGAGGAAGGTGGTAAGTGTATCACTCTTAATTTTAAACTTGTTCATTCAGCAAGATGTGGAATGGTATGTTTTGTGGAACTTCGGCGATGTGTGACCTCTAGCTCAGAAGACCTCTACAGAATTTTTCTTCTAATGGAGAAGAGATAACTATCTAGATGTGTGACCAGTTTCTGAACTGAAAGGTCCTAACCTTTGCAGGTATCAGCGGAAAGCTGAATAGAGGATGTGCCCTTCATACTGTATCAAAGTCTGTGAATAACACCTAAACTTTCATGGGAGACCTTGCCTGACTAATCAAATTGAAGGGAAAAATGGTAAAGAGTATGCTAAGATTGAGGACCGCTGGCAAACCTATAACACTATATAAAGCACTAATGTTGGACTTGAAACGCATGGATAGGAGACCCAGTCAATCAATAAAGCACTATCAATCAACCCAGCTTCAATGTACTGTACATCCTAAAACAAATATAAAAGTACAATAAAACTACTGTTACAAGAGCCAATTTGCAAATAAATTAAGTACATGAACTAAAACATTGTCATCACCCACTTGAAGGTCTTCAAGTTCCATAAAATTGTCTGAACCTTATTGAGACTGTATGGCAGACTGCAAGATATTAAATAACGTGGATATCTAGGAACCACTCTGTTAATCTCCAAACTTCTTATAGAGCCACAATTCCAGGTAGATTTGAACTATTTTAGATTTATGGAGGCAGGTTGATGAAACCGGTATCTGTGGTCTACTCATGAACTATCTTTAATATGGAGTTAAAACTCAACTTGAACTGTTCCTGGACTCAGTCAACCTAGTGCTTTCCTTTGTATAGATAGAAAAACATTTACAAAACCTAAGGTTACCCACCCAGTGATAAATTTTGAACTGGTGCAATCCACTAACCAATTTGGTCTGAACAGTCAAGAAGTAAGGGAAACAGCATTGTTTGAACGAGGGTTGTTTTATGGACTATACCAAACAGTGGTTATATGTAGAAAATATTAAACTGATGAAAATGCACAGTCTTTGCATCTGCGGTTACCATCAAGCCAAAAGACCAGTCAGTTTTATAGACAACCCTTGGTTTCAATCGGTTGACACAAGCTCATTGAACACAGACGTCAAATACAAGGTTGCGGACTATGCAAGGGAAACAATAACAAAAACTTTGTAGCATTCAGAAGCAAATGAGTAGACAAACAAGTGGGTGGATTTTTTTTTAATTACTAGCTCATTTACAATGGTATGATCGAAGTATCTTTGTTGCTCGTGATTGGCATGAAAACAACAATTAAAGTCTAATGCCATACGTTCCAGACAAGTGAGGAGCAGCTCATGGTCAACTGCTATATGTGTTGGTTTGCAGCATAATTGATAGCACTACAACATCTGCTCCCTAAAACCGAGTACTCTAAACACATAGCAGTCTGCAACAAGACTAGTAATCAAGAAGCAAAGACTCACCAATTCTGCAGCTATGAGAACACCACAGATTCAATTACATTGAAACGGAAAACCATAGAAATTAGCCTGTAATATACTAGATTGATAAATTTAGACCCCAATCTTGTTTCATAGAATCAAGGATTACAAAATGGCACGATAAAATACCCCTAGACATGCCCCGCTGTATAGAGCTAAACAGCAGGTAAGAAAGGTCATCCTTAATGTGCTGTGTAACAAAGGCATTAGTCATAGTATCAGCAATAGAAGCATCCGATCAGAGCCCTGGCATCCATAGCCGAAATGAAATCAAGATTAGAAGCTAGAGTTTAAGGTAAAGGAAGTTAAAGGGGTTATATTATCAATTCACTCAGATTTTCAAATCGAATGTCAGCTAAAAAACAAAAATTTGGAAAATGCTTTTGCGACGTGAACCCGCTCACTAATTCCCAGCTTTTTATCTCAATTGTTTATAGAATTCAATTAAAGCAGGAGTAATGCAGATCTGATCAATACTTTTAGCTGTACAAATTGCTTTCTTAATAAGACTAATAGACTCTACAAGGATTAATGTGAAATACCAGTCTGGTTCTATGCCTTTTGTGCTCAAGGTTGTTCCTCTAACACTTTCATTGCCAAGTGCTGTACAAGAGCACAGATTTTTCCATGCTATTATCGTGGAAACTTTTCAGGTGCCAGCCTGTTAATATTTGCATTTTATTTCTTATACCTTAAGTCTAGGGATTACTTTCTTGCAAGTAGGTTATATACATAACTTCATCCTCTGTAATAGTTTTAAATCCCTTACGAGCTTATTAAATGCTCTAAAGTGGAGCATCTTTAAAAAAAAAGATTGCCTAAAAAGTAAGGCAATCTAAAATGTAATTAAGGCCTGGTCAGCTCACTTAAAGAGGATTTGGGGTTTACAATGTGGTCTAACAGCAGATCCAGTAAATGACCAGCACTGCGCGGGACCATGTGTTCGCAGAGTAAAACATCAAACAAACGGTCTAGAAAATAATAAGCCAAGACAAATTCTAATGTTGAAATAACCCAAAAACAACTGTTACCAAAGACATGTTTCTTCAAAATACACTTGAAATTCAATTGTGATAGAAGAGACAGCTTCAGATGCACATTTCACTGTCATATCAAAAATACAAATTCATAGAAATTTGAGTGCATATACAAGAATTTGAATGAGAGCATTGCTCTTCTCTTCCAGTCAACTGGCACAAATAGATTAAGTAGCAAAGGCAACGCATACTTCAAAATTTCCAGGGTTTAAGAAATCCAGGTCTATGACAGCAACAGCTGCGCAAATATTTAACAAGGATATACAGAATGTAGAAACAGTTTTAATTCCGATAATTTTTTGACCAACAGCACTTTAAAATACAATGCCTACATAGCCTCCAGTTTACCCTGGATTGCAGAAACACGTAGCCTCTCCTAGCCTCAAATTTCACCCTTCAATTGAGGCCCTAAATGATATCAAATATGCTTAAAACACAATCACAGCAACTTCACGCTTCCAGACCCAATCAACAATTCCCAACTCCCAGTTAAGTGTGGGGAGAACTGCACAGGAAAGGAATCTTGGCAGATGTATAGCCATCCTCGGGGCAATACCCACATCAAGGCTGCCATCTATAGCTGTAGGGCACAGGATGATGGACGCACAGGGCAGGAAAAGTGCATATTCATGCCCATGTGTTGCGTCTAGACATGTATGTGCTCACTATGATGCTACTGATTATGCTAAACCAAATTACATATTGAATTCATGCAGCTTTACACAAATAACTATGAACCACATGGCTAGTACTGCGCAAGACAAGTCACCAGATGTTTATTTATTGTAGACAAGCTACATTTACTGATGTAGGTTTCCCAATATGTGAATGTAGTTTTTAGGGTGCCTTTGGTATTCACTGCTGCTATGGTTTGTTTAGATTTATATAAAATGTATAGGACACTAATGCAAATGATCACAAAAAGAAATTATATTAACAGCTTACCAAAACAGAATAGTTCTATAGCTCACCTGAAAGATCTCATCCTTGTGTGACTCAAAGGAATGAAGTTTCAATTTCAAATTTCGGAGGTCCCACAATGCCACAGTCTACAAATTAACAGAAGACTTATTTAAAAAGACCACTTGGAAAAAGCTGAAGTGTTAAATACAAAACAATGCGTTTTAAAATATATTTTATGGAATTGTATATGTAAAAATATTACACTATTTCCATTGTCAATGTTATATTACGCGTTAGCAACCAGATCAACAGTCCTATTTATTATTATAGAATAAGTGTGTAGATAACTTTTACAATTAGAACAATGTCTTGCAATTTAAATTGATTAATGAATGGAGTATGAAATTGAACAGATTAATGAAAAAAGTTTATAAAAAAACAAAAAGCAGTGCAATATACAAAACAATGTTTCTTTAATGGAAAAACTAATTTTAACCCAAATGGGACAACAGACAAATAGGACGCCAAAGAAAAGCAAACAATACTATTATCTTTGGTAAAAGGTGATATTAAGGAACATATTTAAGTGCAGTTTTCCATCCCAAGGATCCTAATCCGACTCACCAATTTATAACATAACTGTTCATTAGAATGACTTAACACTATTTGCCTAGTAGATTACCTAGCAGAAAATTTGGTCTGCAAGATGAGAAGCTCAAACACAGAAGGCTGAAATGAACACAGAACCACTAAAAATAAATGTGTGTACTCAAACATGTCCAAGTGGAGGAGGCATCCCAAAGTAATTATGCAGGTTCTGTGAATACCACATCTCAGAATGAAAAATATATATCCCCGATGAAGCAATAGGTTTCATGAAACGTGTTGCCATTTGTTTTATGCATGTGGCTACTCAGAGGTGAATTCACTACTGCTGGTTATTTTCATCTGTGAACTGTACTTAGCGAGAAATAAGTTGTTGGTGTTTCTATACATTGATGGAATAAGTCCGATGCAAAGCGGATGCTGAGAGGGGTTCGTCTCAAATATCCATGAAAGGTATAATGTTATCAATGGGGAGAGGAAGGATGCAAGAATGTTTTACATTTGCAAAGTAGTATGGACATTGAAGTACTGCAAACAGATGGGAATTAGAAATAGTGTTAACTCGCTTTACAGCTAGAGTGCATTGATGACTGATTCAATTAGAGTACAGATGTTGCGATGTGCTCACTGATTCCCAAATAATGACAACATTGCTATACTAAGTATTTTGACAATCTTGTGAAGAATGTGGTCGCACTCAGAGTCCTTCAGTGTTCAAGTCTGCAGTGTATTTAAACCCAAGAGCAATCGACCACCCCTTATTTTGCACAGGATTAAGACCCGTTCCAGTTGAATCGAGTCATGCTGTGCTGTTTGGATTACCTTCTGCAATTAAAACCTTCTGCAACTTACTATCGGTTGGAGGGCTTGTTTCACGCCGTGGAGAATGCGCGATTGTTCTTATGCGATATAGATATATAGATCCCAGATGAAGCAATAGGACTCATGAAACGTGTTGCCATTTGTTTTATGCATGTGGCTACTCCGAGGTGAATTCTCTACTACTGGTTACTTTCATCTGTGAACTGTTCTTAACGAGAAACCAGTTGTTGGGGTTTCTATACGTTGATGGAATAAGTCTGATGCAATTCTGAACTATAATCTATGTCTCTGTATTGATTAGGCTCTTTATTGGATTATGTTCGGAATTTTTTTATGTAATATGCTGTGACAAAAACCTAACAGTAATCAGACCGGGTTCAAATGTACATGTTAATGTTTTACAATGACTCGGCTGGAGTTCTTCATGCCTATTGAAACAAGTGTGTCAACTACGGACTCTACTTTCAGTCTTTGCCAAAAGAGAGTTAGACTTTTCCCAGCCCATCACTATCATATATTGAGAATATTGGAGCAAAAATTTCAACTGCAGGTCCACAGTCAAAATTATCTGCCTCATGCTCATTGTGCATAGGGAAAAGCAGCGTCATCTCACTGACAAACCCAAACAAAGCGGAAACACCCCTAGGTCACTCATTTTCTCATGCAAGTGGAAATTGAGGTACAAGTGCAGTCCACCAAGCGCCTTTGGGAAGGAGCTGGACTAGTCAGTTTAGTTTCCATCTGCAAGGACAAGCAGAAACAAACACTAGTAATACTAACGCATCTGTCGTGCTAGTAACACAGCAGACACATGTTGATGTCATTATACCATGCATCACAAACCAAGCTGAGAATATAACTGCAGTACCTGTGACATAATGGGGTCACTTACAAAAGTAAGTATCACTAAACCACTATCGGTTGGTAGCATGGGATCCCTTAGTGTCCCCACAAAGAAATAATGCAGTCTGGGCCCAGCAGCAAAAAAACCATAAGGAGTGCCATGAGCATAAATAATGGCCCAAGTATTTACAATTTTTTTTTCTAAGATGAATGTTTGCGGTCCTCTGCATTTATAATTAAGATGTCTACCAGAAGAAATACACCACCCATAGGCGAACAACCACCCTCGCCAATCACTTTCCCTATTAAAGTCCCTCCAATGCAAATTACAGGTAGTACAGTGTCAAAGATATATGAAGGAGGCTGATCATGATCGCATATTGAATACAATTCCTGAAGAGTTAATTGGACAAAATACCTACACTACTTACCTTGTCCGCCGACCCAGTGGCTAGGATGAACTCACTGTATGGATTGAAGGACAAGCAGTTGACTTCTGCTGTGTGAGCATCTACAGAATGACTTGGCTTCGACGTAGTGTTAGACCTGGTATCCCAACTATGGAAAAAGAGACCACGTTAAAAGAAATAATTTACATGGGATAACTAGCTGTAATTCCCCCCCCTTATTGGGCAATCACTCGATCACAAAGGGATGCTGTGTGTCAAAGGGGTAGTTTGGTGAACTAACCATTTGCCATTCAGTATGTCACCAGCAGGTGGACATGGTCTTCGCAGCTTAATTCATTTATATTCCGGTAACTTCCATATTACACAAAAGCATGAGGAAATGCTGAAAGTATGCATTCAAATGGTCTATCCATTAGGCCTGGAGAGCCAAGTACATACCTCAGTTGGTTTCCTTCCCTTTCCACTTACTGTGAATCTCTGGATTTGCACATGGCGCCTTGTGCTGCCATTTATGAACATTGAACAACAACATCCAGCCTGTTTTTTATGTACTTTGAGCTCATGGTTTAGCTCAATGCTTACAAAAATCTGGTCGTGGTTCTAAAGTTTTGGAACAAACTTTTGCAACCCACCTAGCTTTAATTGCCAGGAGTCGGGCAATTATTTTTTATGCAACTAAATCAGAGTGGTATCGTAGTCTTTACAGACCGCACATTTTCCTCTGAAATGGTCACAAAGTTTGCATATACAAACTTTTCTACTAATAAAACTATCGCCCACAAATGTGTGGAAATCTGAATATTTATCTTTTGTGCATCACTAAGTAAAGTGCCTGGTTGGGTTTAGAGCCTACTTAAGTCTTTGTTTCCATCAAACTTCAAAATAACAAAACAGTGCTTCATTTTTGCTTTGCTAACTGCTGAGTGTTACAGTTCATTTACTGGTATTTAGATTTTTTTGTTTGTTCCCCCCCAAAAAAACCTGATGTCCTACAGCCCTTCCTTTCACACAAGTGAATTACGTGACACTTTTCTTTCTCCGATTGCAAAGTGAGATGCGTTCTTAAACACCAATCCTCGCGTTAAAAAATAAGCAGCAATTTGTCAAGAGATGCAGCCTGACGCTCGACCTCAGTCTTTGAAGCGAAGCAGATATGACGAGAAAAATACAGATTTTAAAGGCATTTTTAGGTTTCGCTGGAGGGCGGAGCTCTTAGCTCCGCCTCCAGAGAAATCTCTTGATTCTAGTAAGGAAAATGGAAAACGCCCCCCTGTCCCATTGGCTAGCTCCATAAATGGAGGCTAGCCATTGGAACAGACATCTGTCCGTCAAGGCCGGACCAGATTCGGGGGCGTTCCCGAGATTTTTTCCCAGGGCGGAGTTACGTTTTTTCCCGTTCCCTCCCCTTTCACTGTAAGTCTGTCCATTCCCGCCCCCTCCGTGTGCCTTTCCGCCCCCCCCCTCGCTGTCCTGTGCACGTTTCCCGCCATCCGTGTCCTCTCCCGCCCCCTCCCGCCGTCCGTGTCCTCTCCCGCCCCCTCCCGCCGTCCGTGTCCTCTCCCGCCCCCTCCCGCCGTCCGTGTCCTCTCCCGCCCCCTCCCGCCGTCCGTGTCCACTCCCGCCCCCTCCCGCCGTCCGTGTCCACTCCCGCCCCCTCCCGCCGTCCGTGTCCACTCCCGCCCCCTCCCGCCGTCCGGGAGAGCATACGCCAGTGAGAGGACACCGTCGGTTGAGTCGGAGGACTCCCGAAAGGAATCCATCGAAAACTGGTGAGTGAGACAGCATTTGTGTAGGCGGGGTGAGAGGACCTTTGGCAGTACAAGTTGTTGAACTCACGGAGGTTGAGGTTCAAATATTCACGGAGATATCCTCTAAAAATGTCCATAGACGCAGGACACGAGCGAGAGGCAGCCGCAGACGAGCTGTTCAGTAATTTACCAAAAGTCGGCAGTAACGGTACTGATACAAGAACATTGGAATCTAATACGGACAATGATGTCAAATTTCTTTTAAAAGATCTTGAAAAAAAGATGAAAAGTGAAGTAACGAAGTGGTGGGAGCACAAGTCTTTAACAAAATATGTGGAGGTCGGTAGAGCACCGCGAGGGCTCAGAATACTCCTCAACCAATCTTTGACAACCCCAATCCCCATCTGCTTAGGGAATGCGGTGAGAGTAAGAAGCCAATAGCCGTCCGTTCCACAGGTTCCTCAGGTTCGAGGGTAAATGCTTGTTTTTCTTCCAGATCATGAGGCATATTAGCGCTCGTCCCCAACTCTGCACTCCAGGGTTTAGCTATCCGTTAACACCATTCGGCTTCACTCCTTGTTCTTAGCTCTGTCATTCTGGTTTTTCCCCCTTTAAGCTTATTTGACAACACAGCGTATTTTAATGAACATGAAGTAAGGCTGCAAACTTTACGAAGACAGCCTAAAACATTTTCAAATTTATGTACCTAGAAATCAAAAACACACTGTAAGACTGAGACTGTAAGAACAACAACCACGAAATTCTCACTTAAGGACAAGGCAGCACTATCGGTGTTTAACGATCCCTGAAGGTTTAGAAGCAGTTTCTGTGCCGGATTTGTTACTGGTGAGAAGGCTACTGGAGAGACCAGATCCTCCCCGACTGGAACTGTTAACTCTTTCATTAGCGTGAGGCAACTTAATGGTACCCTAACTGGCGCTAGAGTGACATTGAACATAATCTCACGGTGGCTCTGTTATTAATTGTGTTAACCAACACCTCTTTTCACAAGGTTCCTGCTTTGAGAAGTCACTTTTCCCAGCTCTTTGCGGGCGTGTGCAGCGTCCGCCGGTGGGTGCGCTTGCACTCCCCTACAGGACCCAGCCTGGCTGGCGGGAGACTTTCTTAATGAGACCAAATAAGGCCTGGAATAAAACCAGCCCCTTTGAAAATATTCCAGTCCCAGCCCATGTGGACTGGGTGGAGGAAAACAAAAGCAAAGGTTGCATGTCTCGTGCATCCCGTAGATTCTTTACTTCTGCTTGCTTTTTTTTTATTGTAGTGAAATTTGGTTTATCCAGTTAGTTACTGGGTGTTTTAAAAGTTATGCTTGCATCTCTCCGCTTTTGCTCCTAGGAATCTCATGGATGTTCCAATTTAAGAGGCACTGACGCACACCAGAGAGCCTCCTTCAAATACCATGAACATGACCAGGCTGGCTTTTTTTTTTTTTTCCAGTAGAATTACTTCCTGTTTGAACAAGTCGGTGCCAGTAGTGCTGCGAACAATTTTCACTGTGGGGGTGCTGCAATGCACATCATATGACCAGGGGCGCAACTAGACCAGAACTTAAGGGTGGGGGGGAGGGTGTTAAGTCTCCCAGCCAGGGCTGGTCCTAGCACTGGTCGCGCCTGGTGCACCAGTCTTTTTTGGAGCCCCTTCCCCATTACCTCCGGAAAAGTTAGAGCTATTAGCAATGTAAATGACAATGCCATTTATTTATCTGTTTTCAAAACCAACACATAAATACAAATTTTGTCATTTACAATGCCAATAGCGCAAACTTTTCCAAAGGCGAAACCTTTGCATTGTAAATGCTTGTTTATTTATTGCTTGGAATTTTGTGACCCGCCGCCATAGCTAAATTGTCTCAGTAGCCAACAGTGGGTCGCAAACTACAGTTTGGGACGCACCGGTTTAGGTTGATTTCACTGCAAAATAAGGATTACAAGTTCAGCCACCTAGGTCCTCTACTGACAAACAGCAGGCGGTGGTCAAGCAAATTAACAGTTACGAACAAAAATACTTTTGCAGCCTCATTAGCCAAGATTTCCATGTCCTGGAGAACCTTTAAACTAGCGAATAGAAAGTTATTTTTGGATAAAATGCTCAAGGGTGTGGGTGCTCAACTTTTAGTGTGAAGTGAGACTCCCCTTTGCCGACCACTGCTCCACAATGTAGGCCTCCACCTTTAGATGAATGCACATACGGACCTTTAGTTCTTATTTCTCAGCAGCCCTAGTGAGTGATGGGGCGAAGCCTTACTAAAGCAATCCAACCTCCCAGAGGGCTTGGGTGGGTACAAGCGATTCGAACTATCCAAATACATGGTTACAGAGAAGCAACTTCTCCAAGACAAATCTATTACAAATTCACATGATGGGCATAGATATGCAACACGTCATCATTGTGGAGGTAGATCGGTTGAAGCAGTTATTTCCCCAACCTTGGCCCCAAATGTGCATTGCTCAATGCCTAAATACAGTTATATTTAGTGTTGGGCTGTATTAAGTTTTAGCTGTCCAAAAAGGTTTATGAAGGGAGGTCACTTGTCCTGTAAGCTTTGGCTGCTTCTTAGCTTTTGAACTGTACTCTCCTGTACTCAAATGCAATGAATTCACTGCATTTCTGTGAAGTTATTACATGCATTGGCCAATTCCCCTCGAAAGCTCAGGCTAGAAAATTGTTTTCCACTTGCTGGTATTTCCAGAATAAATAGCCACATTTTCTAAATGGAGTACAAGTAAATTAGTGCTGCCGTACGATTTAATATATATCAAGACATTTGTAGAGCGAGCTACTCACCCGTGAGGGTCTCAAGGCCCTAAAGGGGGTGGGAACAGCTAGGTCTTGAGGAGTCTTCTGAAGGTCAGCAGGTCCTAGGTCTGCCGTAGGTGGGCAGGTTCCACGTCTTGGCAGCGAGGTGGGAGAATGATCTGCCGCCGGAGGTCGTTCGGCGGATGTGTGGGACGGTGGCGAGGTTGGCAGAGCGAAGCTGGCGGTTCGGGGTGTAGAAGGAAAATGCTACTTACCAGTATGCATCTGTTCTTGGCATGTAGAGCTGCAGAGTTGTACACTTGGCATTAGATCGCCACCTGGTGTTAGGCTCGGATGATTGCATGTTGTTGTCTTGGAAGAAGTCTTGGCAGTCACGAGATAGGCGACTCCTCTCTTGGACGATAGTGCGCATGGGCATCGGCTCCATCCTTAGATTGTTTTTTGCCATAATGGGAAATTATGGATTTAGTAGAAAGAAAAAAGTATGTCCATGCGTGTATATCTAATTAAGATAAAACTGGAACAGACACAGGTCCCGGAGAGGCGGGAGGGTGTGTACAACTCTGCAGCTCTACATGCCAAGAACAGATGCATACTGGTTAAGTAGCATTTTCCGTTCGAGGCATACGAGCTGCAGATTGTACACTTAGCATAGATTGTGCAGCAGTGTCTCCCCTAGCGGTGGTTACCTGTATCAGTTGCAGTAGTTTGAAACAGAGTTTTAAGGACAGCTTGGCCTTCTGCAGCTTGCTGCTTGGCTTGCACAACAACACAATAGTGTTTAGTGAAGGTGTGTGTTGTAGACCATGTTGCTGCCTTGCATATGTCTTCTAGAGGAATGTTTCCTAAGAAAGCCATGGAGGCTCCTAGTGCGCGTGTAGAGTGCGCTTTAGGAGGAACTGTTAATGTGCGTTTTGCTTTGCGATAACATATTTGTATACATTTAACAATCCACCTTGCAATACCTGATTTTGAAATGGGATTGTCTTTATGTGGTGGAGATAGGCTACAAATAGTTGCTTTGTTTTGCGAAAGGACTTGGTCCTATCTATGTAATAGAGAAGAGCTCTTTTGACATCTAGTGTGTGTAAAGCTCTTTCTGCTACTGAGTCTGGGTTTTGAAAAAACACTGGTAACTCAACTGATTGGTTTAGATGAAAAGGAGTGATTACTTTAGGAAGGAATTTAAGATTAGTTCTTAGAACCACTTTGTTACGGTGTAATTGTAAGAAAGGTTCTTGTATAGTGAAAGCTTGAATTTCACTAACTCTAAGATATGTAATTGCAACAAGGAAATCTGTTTTCCATGTAAGAAATAGTTCACATTTGTGTTAAGGTTCAAAAGGGGGTCCCATGAGCCTTGTAAGAACAATGTTTAGGTTGCACACCGGAGAGGGGGGTAACCTAGGCGGAATAATTCTTTTTAATCCTTCCATAAAAGCTTTTATTGTTGGTACTCTAAACGACATATGTTGACTGTTTTGCAGATATGCGGCAATGGCTGCAAGATGTAAACGTATAGATGAATAAGCTAGATTACATCTTTGTAAATGTAGAAGGTAACAGATAATATTTTGGATGGAAGCATCTAAGGGATCAATATGATTATTATTGCAGTAAATGGCAAATCTTTTCCATTTAGCAGCATAACAAGCTCTAGTAGTATGTCTTTTGGCTTCTTTAATGATATTCATACAGTCTGGTGGCAGGTTAAGGTAACCAAACTCTAAGACTTCAGGAGCCAGATTCAGTTGATTTGGATCTGGATGCCTGATGTCTCCATGGTTCTGCGTTAACATCGATGGTGTACGAGACAGTTTTTGGGTGTGGAACTAGAGAGTTCTAGCAGTGTGGTGAACCACGGTTGGCATGCCCATGTGGGAGCTACCAGAATCAGTTCGAGAGACTGTTGTCTGAGCTTGCCTACCACTAGTGGTATTAGTGGGGTTGGCGGAAAACGTACGTAAATCTGCCTGACCAGTTCATCCATATCGCATTGCCCTTGGACAATGGGTGTGGAAACCTGGCGGCGAAGGTTGGGCATTTTGCGTTTTCGTATGTGGCAAACAGGTCTATGTCTGGATGACCCCACTTGTGAAAGATGTAGTTCCCATTCATGAATCTGTTGTGTCTGTCGACTTAACAGATAGGCTATCTGATTGTGAACTCCTGGAAGGTGTTATGCAAGCAGATATATCTTTTGTGGAATGGCCCATCTCCAAATGTTTTGTGCGAGCTGGGACAGTTGCACAGAATGTGTGCCTCCTTGTTTCCGTATGTAGTACATGGCTGTCATGTTGTCCGTCCGGATTAAGACAGCTTTGTTCTGTATGTGTACTTGGAAGGACTTTAGTGCCAGGAAAATCGCTAGCAACCCTAGGTGATTGATGTGAAGCACCTTTTGTTGAGCAGTCCATCTTCCCCGAGTTGTGTGGTGGAGAAGATGTGCTCCCCATCCTGTCAGGGATGCGTCTGTTGTCAGTACTATTTGTGGAACAGGCTCGAGGAACGGCCACCATCTGGACACGTTTTTGGTGTTCCACCACGGCAGAGAGCGATGTGTGCAGATGTCTACCAACACCAGGTCTGTCAGTTGTCCTTGTGCCTGATTCCACTGATGTGCTAGACATTCCTGCAATGGATGCATTTGCAGTCTTGCATATGGTACAATAAAAATGCAAGATGCCAGCATGCCTATTAGTTGCATGAACACTCTGGCTGGGAGAGAGCGTTTGGTTTGAAACCTTGTGACTAAGGCTTGAACGCTCTGTATCCGGCTGGACTGGGATAAGCTAGAGCTGTATTGGTGTTTATGGTAGCCCCTAGGTATTGATGTACATGAGAGGGCTGTAGATGTGACTTGGTGTGATTTATTGTAAACATCAAGTTGTGCAGTGTCTGAATTGTGCGAGATGTGCGTTGAACACACTGGTTGAAGGACTTGGTCTTTATGAGCCAATCGTCTAAGTAAGGGAAGACATGGGTATGTTGTCTTCTGAGATGTTTTGCTACTCCTGCTAAGCACTTTGTAAACACTCTTGGTGCTGTTACCCCGAATGGAAGGACTTTGAATTGATAGTGTTGTCCTAGCACAAACCGGAGATACTTCCCGTGAGAAGGATATATGGGAATGTGAAAGTAGGCATCATTGAGGTCTAGTGTAGTGAGGAAATCACCTTGTTGCAGTAATGGGAGCACTTGTTGTAAAGTGATCATGTGAAAATGATCTGAGTGTATATAGAAATTGAGAGGCCGCAAATCTAGAATTCATCTTCGTGTCCCATCCTTTTTGGGTATTAGGAAGTAGAGTGAATAGACCCCTGTTCCTTGATGTTGCAATGGAACGATCTCTATTGCATCTTTTTGTAGCAATGACAGAACCTCTTGTTGGAGCATCGTTAGATGTTGTGTGGACATTGGACGCCGTCTGGGTGGCATATTTGGAGGGGTAGCTATAAGCTCTAGGCAGTAACCTAACTAGATAATCTGTCTTACCCACTGTCTGTTGTGATGGAATTCCAGACAGGTAGGAACTGTGTTAATCTCCACCCTACAGGAGTGGTCTACTGTTGGGAGAGCTGAAGGAAGTCACTGTTTAGTGGTGGAAGAGGATTGATTGTTGTTGTTACCTCGACCTCTTCCCTTATTGTTATTACCTCTGTAGCCTCCTCCAAAGTATCCTTTATTAGAGGATGCTTGTGTATTAGTTTTAAAGGAAGCTGAATTGTCTGCTCCAGCTTGTTTGGAGCCTCCTCTGTAAAAAGGAGTGACGAAAGGAGCCTCTTGCTTGGGTGGACTGCAAAGCTCTCAGACTTGGCTGTGTCAGTGTCTTTTTTAATTTTTTCAAGAGCTGTGTCTAATTCAGGACCAAACAACTGGTGTGGGTTGAATGGTTGATTTAAGATAGTAGTCTGTACCTCTTGCTTAAATCCTGAAATGCATAGCCACATATGACGTCTAAGGACACTGGTGTTTATTGCCCTGGATGCAGTGTCTGCTACATCTAGTGCTCATTTAATGGAGGCGTTAGATATAAGCTTGCCCTCTTGATTGAGGTCATCTGCTTGTGTCTTATATTGATCAGGTAGAAGTTGTAATAGCTTCTCTAGCTGATCATAGTGAGCCCTATCATATCTTGCGAGGAGGGCCTGTGTGTTAGCAATGTGCCATGCATTACTAGCTTGGGCAGCTATTCTTTTCCCTGAAGCATCTATGATTTTGGATTCTTTATCAGGAGGTGTTGCTTCCCCTGATGTTTGTGAATTTGCTCTTTTCCTAGCGTTTTAAACTACTAGGGAGTCTAAGGGTAGCTGTCCCTTAATGTAAGCAGGATCTCCAGGAGCTGCTCTGTACTTTTTTTCTATCCTTGGGTTTATGATTCTAGCCCGTACAGCAGGGTTCTCCAAACCAGTCCTGGAGGGCCGGATCCATGTCAGATTTTTTAAATAACTACATGTATCTAAATGGGGATATGCACAAAATCTGGCATGGATCCGGCCCTCCAGGACCGGTTTGGAGAACCCTGCCGTACAGGATCTTTAAACACTTCTGGGGCATGTTTAATAACTCCTTTAATCATTGGCAGTATTTGCACAGATTTTTGGGAATGTTCGAAAGTGTCTAGTAAAAGGTCCTCTTCTGCCTCATCTGAATGCATGGTGACATTGTGATAGATGACAGCCCTATTAAGTGTCCAAACCCAATATTGTCTCCCGGAGCAGAAGGTTTAGATGGATATATATGTGGGTCAAGAATATCTGGTACATCCTGTGGGTTTGGATACTCCCAGTCTGGTGAACCCGTTGGGTAGGGAAAAGGGTCATCTGGGTCTTTCCCTCCCCCGTGCTATACTGATCATCAGCCTCCTGAGGAGGTGTATGTTGTGGAGAATGAAGAGGAGAATTTTGAGGTGAAATGTTTAAAGGGACAGCAGGAGAGGGAGATGCAGGAGAAGAAGGGTGCATAGGAGATGTGGCAGAGTCCTTCTTCTTGACAGGCACTGTAGGTGCTGTATCCGACTTCCTCTTCCTGTGTGGTGGAAACAGGTCCTGTTTCTGGGTTTATGTATATCCTTTTTTGCAAAGGATCAGGCCAGAAAATGCTTTTGGCGCCGAATTATTCGGCTCCAGGCCTGGTTTTTTGCTGGTCTTTAGCCTTAGGAGTTGTTGTATAGTCCTTTGGCGTAGTTTTCAGCACTGAAGCCTGGTTCGAGGGCTTGGATGCATCGGTAGCAGGCTTTGTAGGTTTCGGCACCGAAGAGTTTGGACTGGAAGCTGTTTTGGTCGGCTTGGAAGTATCGGAAACAGGCTTCATTGGTTTTGGTGCCGTAGTGTTTTTAGGAGTCAATGGTTTCTGGGTCTTTTTCGGAACCGGGACTTCTTTCGGTGCCGAAGGAGCTGGTTGTATCGGCACGTGTGGTTTGCTCGGCATGGAGCTACCGGAAGGTTTTAATATTTTCTTCGGAGCCGAGCTCGATGGCGGGGCTTTCGATGTCTCGATTGCGACTGGGCCCCGAAGGCAGAGTTTTGACCTTAGCCCTTGGTTTAGGTGTTGGGGCAGGGGCAGTCGTACTCACGCCTTGACCTGATGTTATGGAGTCATCGGAGTCGTCTGCGTCAGATACGATCTGGAGATCGGAATCTTCCTCAGGGACACATGGACCTTCGAAGATATCCACCGGTTCTGGAGCGGATCTCTGCATGTCGTGTCGACAGGCCCTCCTATCTCGAATGGTCTTCTTGGATCGAAAGGACGCACAAGCTGTGCAGCTCGACTCGTAGTGTTCCGGTGATAAACACAGGTTACACACCTCGTGATGGTCGCCGTGTGGAAATTTTGCTCCACACCCGGGGCATCTTTTGAATGGTGTTCGTTCCACGAGGTGTAGGCCTCACCACGAGGGTAGGCACAGCGGCCTGCGTCGACGACCGGAATTGAAGTGATGAGGTCGAGTCTATGTATATTGAAGTTAAAGTTTGTTTTTAGAAAGTTTTGCACGTCGAAGTCTTTGAAAATTAGATTTTCGAACCGGAGTGGAAAAGTTGCATCCGAACCAAGTGGCGGGAAAAGATAATCTAAGGATGGAGCCGATGCCCATGCGCACTATCGTCCAAGCGAGGAGTCACCTATCTCGTGACTACAAATACTTCTTCCAAGACAACAACATGCAATCATCCGAGCCCAACACCAGGTGGCGATCTAATGCTAGGTGTACAATCTGCAGCTCATATGCCTCGAACAGATAGTCATTCTTTAAGGTATGCTGGTCCAGTGGCGTGGAGTGCTTCGTGGGCGTGGAGCTTGAAGGAGATCCTCTTGTGGACCGGGAGCCAGTACAAGTCTCAGGTGGGTGGTGTAGCGGCTGTGGCGTGGGAGTCCGATGATGAGGCGTGCGGAGGCGTTTTGTATGTGTTGGATTTGCTTCTGGAGTGTGGCTGTGGTTCCTGCGTAGAGGGCGTTGCCGTAATCCAGCCTGCTGCTGATAAGTGCTTGGGTGACGGTCCTCCTGGTTTCGGTGGGGATCCATCTGTAGATCTTTCGGAGCATGAGGAGGGTGTTGAAGCAGGAGGAGGAGACGGCGTTAACTTACCGGGTCAGAAAGAGCGCGGAGTCCAGGATGAAACCCAAGTTGCATGCGTAGTTGGTGGGTGTCGGGGCAGTTCTCAGCGTGGCCAGCCACCAGGAGTCATCTCTTGCGGAGGGGGCGGATCAAAGGATGAGGACCTCTCTCTTGTCAGAGTTCAGCTTCAGCCAGCTAATCTTTATCCACTCTGCGACGGGCTTCATTCCCTAGTGGAGGTTGGATTTGGCGGTGGCCGGGTCCTTGGTGAGGGAGAGGATCAGCTGGGCGTTGTCGGTGACGATGCGGAGGTGGTGTGCTCGGACGATGTTGGCGAGCAGTGCCATGTAGATGTTAAAAAGGGTCGTGCTGAGGGATGATCCTTGGGGTATGCCACAGGTGATCGTGGTGGCTTCGGATCGGAAAGGGGGAGGCGGACTCTCTAGGTTCTGCGGTTAGGAAGGAGGTGATCCAGTCCAGGGTTTGTCTCGGATCTCTGCGTCGCAGAGGCGTGTGTGCAGCACTATGGTAATGAACTTGTTTGCCCAGAATGCACTGTTTATTGAGGGTGGAGTCAATGACATTAAATATGAGCAGCTGTGGGGCTCTGTGTTGATGCCAGTGATCAAGGGAAGTTGGCCAGAAACACGTTTGGCGTTGAGAGACTTGGAGGAGTATGAAAGGATATACCTCTCACTGCGTTGGCGTTCTCAAGCAGGGAAACCGTATGTGTGTATGTGTGTATGTGTGTATATATATATATATATATATATATATATATATATATATATATATATATATATATATATATATATACACACACACACACACACATACATACATACACACATATATACACACATAAATACACACATTTGTTTCACAGAAAAAAATAAAAGTTGCAGGGATGTTATAGTTAGGCTGCCAATTCACTCATACAAAACCAACCAGGAGAAGAATCGGACTACAGGTCCCAGCATGCCTCACTGGAGAGGGCATGCGCCGTATGGGATAAATACACCTGTGGTGACACTGCCCATTGCCTAAGCACTGCCCCATGAAGGAGCCTGCTGTGAGAAGTTGGCCTGATATGCAGTGCTCACTATTCTAGTGATCACTATGTATCAGTCCAAACAACCCTTATTGATGATTGGTTGTAAGTCAACCTTATAGACCAGCTATCCTAGTAGCATGGATACGAGCAGTCTAAGGCTAAGACTCTAGAGGGCGTGTTAAGCCAGCTGTTTTACCATCACATTACCCCTTGAACCCCAAGTGAAAGGACACCACACAAGTGGTTATGAAAATAAACAGATATTTATTTATAACAAGACTACCCTGAACTCTTTGAGTCAGGGAGCTAAGCACACAACAAAACTCTTACGAAAATACTTTGTCGCACAATTTACACAAATGCCCTAGGGGCACGAAAAACCATATACACAGTAAGTGGAATGCGAACTTGCTAGCAGGTAAGTAATACTTTTCTAGACTCAGGAATCGCTAGGCCTACAATTCTAAACACTGGGATTAGATGCAGGCGGCCTGTGGACGTCGTGTGCAGAGTGGGAACTCTCACACGTAAGGCGGGAAAAAGTCTATGGAGGCTAGCAGTTGCAAAGTTACTGTTCTCGGGCGAACCCGACTAGGTGGGTCGAAAACAAGAGTGGATCCGAACACTTAGGGTGTTGGACTATGCTGGAGCACCGGAGTACTCAGGTTACCTAGCCCAGGGGCTGCGGCTGCATAGGGTTGAAGTTGCGTCGGAAACCCTCGTTGAAGATCCAGGAGCCTGAAGAAAGAAGTTGCTGGCAGGCGACCAGTGAAGAAGTTCGAGGTGATCCAAGCCTGGATCAGGGAAGAAGAAACCTGTAAGCAGAGGGGACCAAGTTCTGAATCACTAGCCAGTGATTTGAGTGGGCACCAGGATGGCACCGGACGAAGTCACTTCTGCCAGGTGAGTGGGCGCTGCTGGGCTCTGCAGTCTCTCGGACCAGGAGGCGTTGTCAGCAACCAGGATGGAGGTGCGAGCTGTCCCACGAAGGTTCTTGCTGTCGACGTCGCTGGACCCAGGATTGGGCAACAAGTCTTGGCAAATGCAAGGCCCACGCGGTGGACCTAAAATGGAGTCTTGAGTGGACCAGGAGGGTCCAGGGTGCTCCTCTTTTGGAGGGGAGCAAGGGCTAGTCTGGAGCAACCAGACCAGCAGTGTTTGTCGTCGTGGAGCGTCGTGAGGGGGTCACTAGCCAACGGGCAAGTGACCTGGACAACGCGGTGAGCAGCAAAGAGCAGAAGGGCCCCACGCAGATCTCGTGGATGCAGGGTGGCTGAACTTCGGTGCTGGAGCTGCTCAGGGTCGGGGCTTCTCTTACCCCAAAGCACTCAGTCGAGGGTCACTCGGGAGTCGTGCTGGACAAGCGTCGTGCAGTTCTGAAGATGGCCGGTCCCTCGAGGTCTCGTCGCACCCACGGATCACAGCTGGGCTGATGATGTAGGTTGAGGTCAGAGGTGCCAGGGAAGCCGGTTCTCGTCGTGCTGGAGCAGTCTTGATCCGAAGGAGAGACTGGCAACAAACCGCGATACTTGGTTGGTGCCTGCTGCTGCAGGGTGACTACTCCTTAGTCACAAGGGAGAATCTTGGGAAGAAGTCTTGAGTTCCTTTTGTGGAAAGTAGTTTCAGGATTCAAAGATGATCTGCTTTGGAAGGGGGCCAGTTCCTACCTTTATCCTGAAAAAGGGGGCTGGCACGCGACTAAGTCCTGCACCATGGGTGGGACTAGGAGGGGGTGGTTACACCCCTCTCCTTTGGCGGGCTTTCCCCAGGCCAGGGGCTGGAGTGCCCCTGGAACTGGTTTCAGCCGGCCTATGCACAGTGAGCACCGGGGTGCCACTTGCAGTCACCTTCCTCTAAAGCCCTGCCTACCTAGGATACACAAAATCCTGTCTGGGACGGTGCTGGCACCGCCCCTGACAGGAAACCCTTTGTCCTTGCCTCCTGCTCTGGGAGGACTCCCAGCAGCAGGAGGGCAGACTTGTGTCTCGGTGGCAGCATCCATTTTGTGGAGCTACGGCTATGTCTGACTTTAACCGGGGTTACAGGTTACATACATGTCGTGTCCCTTTAGAAGGGTGGAATGCTAACCCCGTCGCCAGAATTGGCGAGGGGTTAGTATTCCAATTCGTATGACACCTTACTCGACATGTTTTGATAAAGCGATACCAGAGTTGGCATATAACCGCGAGGATTATAATGCACTTAAGAGTATATGGTATGCGATATCATGGAAACGGCTAAGGGATGGGTCCCGAAAGCCGCAGACAGGCTCAGCTCATGCCAGAGCACTATCTCACACGATTCCAAGCACTCTGCCTTCAGGATTGTCAAGGCCTGCCATAGGAGTGACTGATAGGAGATCTGTGTGCCCATTTAGGGTTAGATATAGGTATACTATATCTAAAGCAAAGGGTGATTACACCACCTTGCCCCAACTGTCGTGCAGCCAGTTGTGTCAGATTTGGATGGCCAGCCAGGGGTGGCATAATACATGCTGCAGCCCCTGGTAGGCCCTGGGTACACCTATGCCCTGGGTACCTAAGGTACACTGTACAGGGACTGATAAGGTGACTCAGTATCCAATTAGATATGTACCTAAGGTACATGGAATCCATTTTACAGAGAGAGCAGTAGGCCTGGGGCCCTGAATAGCAGAGTCCCAGGTCAACTAAGTCAGAAAACCAGCAAAACACCAGGCAAAAAGTTGGGGGCAACCATAGTCCGGGATCTACCTTCCTACACCTGCGGCTCCCAAACGCGTCGGGGATTGAAATGCAGCTGCTGTGTGTGGTTTCCTAAGGCATTCTGGGACTTGTAGTAACCAGACAACAGGAAGTGTATGCATGGACTACTTACCTTGGGGGCGGACCTGTGCATTATTTAACAGGATGGGGCAGGGCATTTATCCCCAGATGGACATCCTGTTACACACCCCCGACGCTGAAGAAGGCGACACAGACGCCGAAATGCATTCGCCATAGGGTGTGTTGCTGCTGAATAAAGTTGCCTCCACTGTTTTCCCCTGCTGTGGCCTCTATTCTTCATTTGTTTGGAGGAGTTCTGCTCATTTACCAGCGCGAGTTCCAGAGTCGCGCTTTGGGAGTCCCCCGCAGTTCAAAGTTGGCTTCAGCAACTACTGGTCTCCGCTTCGGTGGAATCTTGTTCATATCCGTGGTAACGGAATGACTGAAGCCCACCTCCGTGCCTGGGAAAAGAGGCGGCGGTGTTCTCATCGAGGGCACGCTGGGCTAGTTGGATTTTCGACCCTGCCCCCGCCACAGTTTGACCCGTGGCAAGGGGGTTGCTGCGGTTGGGGAGCTGAGAAGGCGGCGATGTTTGCCGATCACACTCGACTTGGGGGCCAAAGTCATCAGGCATAACATCCACCCCCCCCCCCCCCCGCAACACTGGCCCACATCCAAAGGCATTCTGGGACTTGTAGTAACCAGACAACAGGTTACCAACAGGAAGTGTATGCATGGACTACTTACCTTGGCGGCGGACCTGTGCATTATTTAACAGGATGGGGCAGGGCATTTATCCCCAGATGGACATCCTGTTACACCCCCCCGGCGCTGAAGAAGGCGACACAGACGCCGAAATGCATTCGCCATAGGGTGTGTTGCTGCTGAATAAAGTTGCCTCCACTGTTTTCCCCTGCTGTGGCCTCTATTCTTCATTTGTTTGGAGGATGTATGTATGTATGTATGTATGTATGTATACACACACACATACATTCACATACATATACATATACATATACACATATACACACACACACACACACACACACACTTGTTTCACAGAAAAAAATAGAAGTTGCAGGGACGTTATAGTTAGGCTGCCAATTCACTCATACAAAACCAACCAGGAGAAGAATCGGACTACAGGTCCCAGCATGCCTCACTGGAGAGCGCATGCGCCGTATGGGATAAATACACCTGTGGTGACACTGCCCATTGCCTCAGCACCGCCCCATGAAGAAGGAGGAGCCTGCGGCTCCGAAACACGTCGGGGATTGAAATGCAGCTGCTGTGTGTGGTTTCCTAAAATAAAGATGTTGGAAACTTACCTCTTTGTGGAGTGACATCCTTGAGTCAGAGGCATCTTTGGGATAATGTTAAACACGGCGGCCTCAGCCGCGGAGGATGAACCACCGGTTTGAAATATGGTGACAGGACTGCAAGCTGGTACTGCACGAGCTGACAAGCGACACAAGGGGTCTCAAAGCGGAAACTGCACATAGCTCCTGGGGCCCACTGGAGGGCTGTAGAAATGAACATTGAAGTGCTTGGTTTTACTGGAGGCAAAACGGACAAACTCCACCGAAGGAGAAGAATCGGACTACAGGTCCCAGCATGCCTCACTGGAGAGCGCATGCGCCGTATGGGATAAATACACCTGTGGTGACACTGCCCATTGCCTAAGCACCGCCCTATGAAGAAGGAGCCTGCGGCGCCGAAACGCGTCGGGGATTGAAATGCAGCCGGTGTGTGTGGTTTCCTAAAATAAAGAAGTTGGAAACTTACCTCTTTGTGGAGTGACGTCCTTGAGATAGAGGCATCTTTGGGATAGATATATATATATATATCTCAAGGTGTACTGAAGTATGAATGGGTATAGGAGTGTCTGTATGGATGATTCAGTGGGTGCGTGACCAACTGTATTAGTGAGTGATTATATGTGTCTCAATGAATGTATAGGTGAGTGACTAATCTGTGTAAATGTCTGCATCAGTCTGTCAGTTGGTGTGCAAGTGGCTGCATGGGTTGGAAAATAGCTACACGAGTGTCTATATGGGTTATTGATAGGTCGTCTGAGTACCTGTATAGGTGCCAGAGTGTGTGTGGGTGGGTGCGATTTTCAGCATGGATGCGAGTGTGTGATTCACTGGGTGTATGTGTTCATGAGTGCGTCTGCAAGGGGCTGCATGAGCGAGTGAGTATGGTTGTGTCAGTGAGTGAATGAGTGTCTCAGTGGTATATGGGTGAGTAACTGCATATGTAAAATGCAGTATATGTGATGTTGAGAGTATACAAGTGACTATGTGGGCAAGTAATTGTGAGTGGCTGTATGGGTGAGTGTCTGCTTGTGTCAATGACCGCATAAGAGTATGTGCTAGCATCTGTATGAATAAGTGGGATGTATGACGTTACAACTCATACTTTTACAACGCATACCATTACAACGAAATTTTTACAACGCAAAAATTACAACGCACGTATTTACAACGCATGTTTTTACAACGCAGGAACCTTTACAACGCATACCATTACAACGTAAGTATATATTAATTTTTTAATTTAAAATAAATGAAATATAATTTAACTTAATGTAATTTAATTTATTTTCATTTAATTAATTTAAATTTTATTTTATTTTATTTTTACCCTGTACCCCAAAAACCCAAAACTGACCCTAAACTCTAAAAATACCCCTGTACCCCAAAAACCCAAAACTGACCCTGAACCCTTAAAATACCCCTTTACCCAAAACTGACCCTGATCCCTAAAAATACCCTTTTACCCAAAAACCCCAAACTGACCCTGAACCCTAAAAATACCCCTGTACCCCAAAAACCCCAAACTGACCCTAAACCCTAAAAATACCCCTTTACCCAAAAACCCAAAACTGACCCTGAACCCTAAAAATACCCTTTTACCCAAAACTGACCCTGAACCCTAAAAATACCCTTTTACCCAAAAATTGAAAACTGACCCTGAACCCTAAAAAGAAATGCGTTACTTACCTGTAACAGCAGTTATCCAGTATTGGTGTCTTTCATAGATTCACATGCCTGAATCATTCCCCGTCGTCGAGACGGGAGCCTCCGGTATATAGAAAAGTAATGTCCTATAGACATACATAAAGAAAAATAGGCCTAAGGACCTCACCTTAGTAGCCTATCCTCGTCCTTATGCAAAAAGGACTAAACTCTTAGAGCCAGCCAATCAGCTATCACCTCCCTCTAGAACCTTCCCTGCTGGAGCCTCAGTCTCTCAGATTTTCGTACGCACCAAGCTAGGTAGGCGTAAAGCAGGTCGAGAGAACGTGAGTCCTTCCAGGGGAGGCGGGAGGGTTGCATGTGAATCTATGAAAGACACCAATACTGGATAACTGCTGTTACAGGTAAGTAACGCATTTCTTATCCAGTATTAGGGGTGTCTTTCATAGATTCACATGCCTGAATCAGAGTAGTTAGCAATACATTATGCATAAGTCTGATGCAATGATGCCTTATAAGCAGTTAGATAATACTCTCAGAATCATGCAACTGTAAGCATTAGCATACATCAACATAACCAAATAGAAGAGATGTGCATACCAGGATGGCGGGATGTAGGAAGGCTCACCTCACTGGAATAGATGTCGAAGCACCGCCTGACCCACTGCTGCGTCCTGCAGAAGCTCAACATCCAGGCAATAGTGTTTGGCGAACGTATGCGGTGACTTCCACGTCGCTGCTCTGCATATGTCCAGAATCGGCACTCCAGCGAACAGCGCTGCTGATGTGGACATTGCTCTTGTGGAGTGTGCGTGCACCGCGGCATTCAACGGCCGGCCGGCCTTTTCATGGCAGAATGCTATCGCCGAAGAGATCCACCTTGAGATACTCTGTTTCGTGAGAGGAAGACCAAGCCTTGGTCTACTGTAGGCCACAAAAAGTTGTGACTACTTTCTGAAGTCTTTTGTCTTGTCCAAGTAAAACTTTATACACCTTTTGAGGTCTAAGGAGTGTAACGTCCTCTCTGCTGCAGTGGTAGGGTTTGCAAAGAAGGAACGTAGAACCACCGGTTCATTAAGGTGAAAGTCTGAAGGCACTTTTGGTATGAATTTGGGATTCATCCTCAGCACCACTCTGTCCTGTTTAAATTGCATAAAAGGTTCCTGAATGGATAGAGCTTGTAACTCGCTGACTCTCCTGGCAGATGTTAGAGCGAGCAGAAGAGCTACCTTCCATGAGATGTACTTGATGGGTGCTCGATGAATGGGCTCAAAAGGATGGCTCATAAGCTGGGTGAGTACCAAGTTTAGATGCCATGTAGGTGGAATCCTTCGAGGTCTTGGATACGATCTATACAAGCCTTCGAGGAACTGTTGAATAAGCCTGCTGGACCAAAGCGAAGGGGCCTTCGAGGATCTAGTGTAGCGTGAAATCGAAGCCAAATGAACCTTTATTGATGCATGCGCCAACCCTGACTCCGCCAAGTGTAGAAGGTATGGCAATATCTGTACAGGGGTAATCTGGAGAGTCGACAATGTGTTCCACGCACCATAAGCAAAATCGCTTCCACTTGAGGGAGTACGTTCTGTTGGTACTGTCCGCTCGTGCTTTCGCTAGGACCTCCCTGCATTCCTGTGGGATGTCTAGATGACAGAATTCTCTGTGCTCAGGAGCCAGGCTGATAATCTGAGCGATGGTAGGTTCGGGTGTTGGATTTGTCCGTTGGACATAGTCAGCAGGTTCGGGTGCTGTTTCAGACGAATCGGAGTTCTGATGGAGAGGCGATGAAGGTCCGAGAACCAGTGCTGCCTCGGCCAGAACGGGGCAATTAGGATCAGGGTACAAGGCTCTGCCTTCATCTTCCTGAGGACCCTGGGAATCATCGGGAAGGGGGGAAAAGCGTACGCAAAGACGCCGAACCAACTGATGGAAAGGGCATTTCCGAGTGACCTTTGTTGGGGACGCCAACTTGCGTAGTTTGGGCATTTGGCGTTCTCCCTGGTGGCAAAGAGGTCGATCCTTGGGATTCCCCATTCTGAGAATACCTGATCCAGTGTACCTTGGTTGAGCTCCCATTCGTGAGTGAGAGACGTCCGTCTGCTGAGTGCGTCTGCAATGGTATTGTCCTTGCCCGGGACATATTCCGCTTTGAGCGTGATCCCTTGGAGCACTAGCCAGTTCCAGATTCCTTGCGATTCGCGTGATAGAGTGAGCGAACGCGTCCCTCCCTGCTTGTTCAGGTAGTGCATCGTCGTGGTGTTGTCTGTCCTGACGAGCACCTGGGAGTTCTGGATACGTGGTAGAAAGGCCTTCAGTGCCAGGAAGACCGCTCGCAGTTCTAGAAGGTTTATGTGGAATTTCTTCTCCTGCTCCGTCCATTTGCCGCTGACTTGGAGGTCCTGGAGGACCGCTCCCCAACCTTCCAGGGATGCATCCGTGGTGATCACCAAAGGTGCTGCTGGAAGGAGGAAGGGTAGGCCTGTCGACAGATTCCTGTGGTTCATCCACCATTGCAGGGTCTTGGACATCTGTGGTGTTATTCTCACTGTGTCGTCGAAAGAGTCTGTACTTTGAGTCCATTGGTATGCGAGGGCTTCTTGCAATGGGCGCATCCTGAGGCGGCAGTGCGGGATGAGGAGGATACAGGACGACATCATGCCCAGTAGTGATTTGAAAGTTCGAACTCTTATGGTCTTTCTCGAAGCCACAGCCGTGGCCAGAGATACGATCTTGTGTTTCCGTTCCTTCGAAGGAAATGCTTTTACGCATTCCGTGTTCAAGGTTGCCCCCAGGAAGGAGATGCTTCTGGTCGGGGTCATGCAGGATTTCTCGAGATTGAGAGTTAATCCTAAGTGCAGAAAGAGATTGGTGCAGGCGTTGGAGGATGAGGACGCGCCTGTCGCTGAGGGAGCTTTCACCAGCCAGTCGTCGAGGTAAGGGAAGACCTGGTGACCCATTTGACGTAGGAAGGCTGCCACAGGAGAAAGGCACTTCGTGAAAATCCACGGCGCGGATTTGAGGCCGAACGGCAGCACTTTGAATTGGTAGTGGCGTCCCGCCACCTCGAATCTTAGGAATTTTCTGTGCCCTTTGAGTATTGGGATGTGGTAGTAGGCATCCTGGAGATCCAGGGATGTCATGAAGTCTCCTCTTTCGAGGATGCCTAGTATTTCTTGGATCGTCACCATCCTGAACGACTGACTCTTTAGGAAAGAGTTGAGGGCTCTGAGGTCCAATATGGGCCTCCACTTCTTCCCCTTCTTGCGAATAAGAAAGAAGCGGGAATAGAATCCCTGTCCTCTTTGAGACGAGGGGACCATCTCGATCGCTCCCTTCTTCAACATCGCAGATATTTCCAGGAGCAAAGGCCGCAGGTGTTTGTGTGGCAGTTTGCGTGGCGGTGTTGGAGGTGGGATGGTGATGAATTCCAGGGAATGGCCGAATCTTATTAGTTGTAGTACCCACCGATCCGTGGTTATGAGATGCCAATTGTGTAGGAAATGGGTCAACTTTCCTCCAATTTTGAATGAGGGAGATTGTGGCGGGACTGGCTGAAGTAATCGGTCACTGGCGTCCGCCAGTGCCCCTCCTCTGGTTCTTTCCACGGAAGTTCGATCTTCCATATGAAGTTTGGCGACTCTGCTGTTGCTTCTGCGGATACTGCGATTTATTTTGGTATGAATATGAGGATCTATTCTGGAAGGACCCCCTGTAGGAGGGTTGACCTCTGGACCTGTTGCCCCGAAAGGACTGGTTTCTAGCCTGCAGCGTACCCAGTGCTCTAGCCGTATCGGTGTCTTTTTTGATGTTCTGGCGCGCTTCATCAATTGTGGCTCCGAAAAGATGTTGGCCGTCGAAGGGCATGTCTAGTACCTTTGTTTGAACTTCTTGTCTAAATGAAGTAGCCTTAAGCCAGCCCATGCGCCGCAGGACTGCTGCTCCAGCTAATTGGCGAAAGCCAGTCATGGCTCCATCTATGGCACAATCTATGATTTCCGCTGCCGAGGCTTGACCTTCTGAGAGCAGTGCCTTGGCCTCTTCCTGCATTGTATCTGGTAGCTCCGCCAAATAAGGGACTATGTCCTCCCACAGTTGGCGATTGTAACGTCCCAACAGGGCTATAGAGTTGGCGACTTTGATAGTCATGGCTGACGTAGTGGTGAACCGTTTCCCGATGGTATCCAACTTTCTTCCCTCTTTGTCCGGTGGTGCTGACAAGGGAGAGGAAGGGTTGCGGGAATTCTTCTGAACTGCCTGGGTCACCACTGAATCAGGTTTCGGGTGCCCATTGAAACAAACTGCCGCCTTGGTGGGGGCTTTGTATTTCTTGTCCAGACGTGGGATCACCGCAGGTATGGAGGCCGGCGTAGCCATCAGTTTCTTCCCCTGGTCCCAGAGAATTCTATAATCGGGATTGATTTAGTGATCTTTTTTGTTTGTTCTTTAAAATCATATAAGAAACATTCGGTTTCCGTTGTTTCCATTTCCATGTGGAAACGCTTTGCTGCCCGTTCCACTAACTTATGGAACCCGCCAATGTCCACTGGCGGAGAATCCGACTGGCGTGGTTGGGGTGAAGCTGGGGAGAGCGCGACGTACTCGTCGTCTTCGTCCTGATCCGTGCGATCCTCAGGGACTTCGCCTTCTTCCATCTCCTCAGCTTCCTCATCTGAGGATTCCACTACTTGAGGTGAGACTGCCTCAAGTGAGGTCTGCGGAGGTGGTCGCGTCTGTCGTGGGGCTGCCGGTGGAGCAGATGTAGCCGGCGTTGGGTTCCTATCCTCAGTAGCCCGTGCCTCCGGGAAACGCTGCTTGTAGTCCTGGATGAGATGTTTAAGGTCATCCACGATGGACGCAGGAAGGCACACCATTGGGGTCACTTCCGTCCGTACCTGCGCTTGGAAAGAGTGTTCCTGGTAGGTAAACTCCTCCTGTTCCTCATCAGTGCTTTGGCATTTCACGTGGAGGTCTGAGATAGACATAGCCTGAGTCGTATTTTCCTCTTCCGATTCTTCACTCTGGAGAAAGTCAGAAGGTAAGTGGCTTTGGACTTTGCTTGGGGATGTCGTTTCAGGCGTGATCAGCTTCCTTGGCAATTTGCGCGGTGGTGTCGGCGGAGGCAGCGTCCATGACGACGGTTCCACTAGCTTGGACTTCTTCCATGGTTCCGCGTTGTCCCTGGTCGTAGACGACCCTTCCGTCGACGGTTTCGTCGTCGACGGCATGTTCTCCGTCGTCGGTGGTTCAAGCGATGAGATTTGTCGCCGTCGATGTTTTCGTCGACGACGCGGTCGTCGACGACGTCCTAGTCGTCGACGCACTCGTCGACGATTCATTTCTCGTCGACGATTCATTCCTCGTCGACGTCTTCTTCGTCGACGGTCTCGGCGACGCGTCTTCCGTCGACGGCGGGCTTCTCGTCGTCGACGTCCCTGATTTGGTCGTCGATGGGTTCCTCGTCGACTGTCGTCGTCGACGATGGGTTCCTCGTCGACGGTGTCAATGTCGGCGGCCCCGATTTTGACGTCGAGGAGCTGTTCGTCGACGCGGTCGTCGTCGACCCCAATTTCGTCGTCGATGGTGTTTTAGTCGACGACGGTTTCGGCAGTATGACAGATGTGATGGGCCTACCTGCCGACGACGATGATGGAGTGGTCGTCGTCGATGCAAGGACTGACGACGCCGTAGTCGTCGACACCGTCGTCGTCGTTGAGACGGCGAGTGGCGTCACAGCTCTCTTTTGCGTTGAAGATGGCGTAGGCTTGGTGGATGAGTGCGCAGGCTTCTTAAAGGCGTGAGAGCCTGTGTCAGACACTGAGGAGGTTGTAGATTTTGCCTCTGAAGATTTATTTTGCATCTTCATAGGAGGAGTGTCTGAGGGGCCAGGGGGGTCCCCCCTTGGCCTCTTGAAGGAGACGTCCGAAGTCATGGAGAAGCTGCCCTCTGAGGACTCCACATTATCCCTCTGTTTAAGCCTGTCCAGCCAAATGAGAAGTCGACCTTCTCTATCCCTCAAGGTCTTATTAGGGAAAGAACGACAGATTTTACAGTCCTTGGGGACGTGGTCCGGATAAAGGCAGTATAAGCACAGGTCGTGCTTGTCCTCCACATGGAGCCTTTTCTTCCCACATGAAGAGCAGGCCCTGAAAAGGGCTTTCTTCTGGGAGCCAGACTTTCCTTAAAAATGGTAAGGAAAGACAGCACTTACTGCAAGAGAAGAGTCTGAAATATCCCAGTTGAAGAATTTGAGACGTTAATTTTTTTTCCAAGTGAAAAAAGTAGGTTTAGAAGATATCCTGAGGAGAGCTCAGGCTGGAGACTCCCTAGCACAACGTGCGGTAGAAAATCTGAGAGACTGAGGCTCCAGCAGGGAAGGTTCTAGAGGGAGGTGATAGCTGATTGGCTGGCTCTAAGAGTTTAGTCCTTTTTGCATAAGGACGAGGATAGGCTACTAAGGTGAGGTCCTTAGGCCTATTTTTCTTTATGTATGTCTATAGGACATTACTTTTCTATATACCGGATCTCCCGTCGACGACGGGGAATGATTCAGGCATGTGAATCTATGAAAGACACCCCTAATACTGGATAATACCTCTTTACCCAAAAACTGAAAACTGACCCTGAACCCTTAAAAATGCCCCTAAAAAAAACCTTACATATAACATTTTAAATATAATTATATACTTACCGATACTTACGTTGTAATGGTATGCGTTGTAAAGGTACCTGCGTTGTAAAAACATGCGTTGTAAATACATGCGTTGTAATGGTTTTTGCGTTGTAAAAATTTCGTTGTAATGGTAGTGCGTTGTAAAAGTTGCGTTGTAAATGTTGTTTCCCGAATAAGTGAGGTGGTGTGTGTATAACTATAGGTGAGTAAATGGCAGTGCGATTGACTTTGGGTGTCTGACTAGGTGTGTGAGCAACTATGGGTGAGCGGCGGTGCGCAAGTGTCTGTATGGGTGTATGAATGCATATAAGTGGCTGTATTGGGGAGTGACTGTGTATGAGTGGCTGTACGGGTGAGTGAGTTGATGTGTGCAGACCTATGAATCAGTGAGTGGGTATGTACTAACTGGTATTGGTGTATGGTTTCGAGAATGGTAGTCTTAATTATGGAGTGGGGGTATGAAAGATTATATTAGGGAGTGAGTAGGTGCATTAGAGATGTCATGAGTGATGTCACTAACCATTTCATGAGATGTAATATGTGACGTCATCAGCAGTGCATTGCGGGGCCACGAGTTATAGTTCGCTCAGCTAAAAATACACACATAAATTACAGGGTTCCTAAAACAAACTCACATCATCAGCTTCTGATCATCTGCAACAGACCCAAACAGTGACTCGTGAAGCAGGTGCCAAGCCACATCTTCAACCACAGCCGAATGCCCAGTAAAAATAGCCTTTGCATCAACTATTTTGCCTTCTTTTGGTCCAGCGCTTATGTCCCACAGACATACAGTCTGAAAAGAAAGTAAAACAAACAAAATGGTTAATGTGCTTTAGGTAGAGGCAGAGCCTAGATTTAACAAACATTAAAATAGTACACTTGGTGATAACGTGCAACCCAGAGAGCAACACTAGATTACAGCCAGCTTAACATTTATCAAAACATTCAATTATAAATAATCATGCCACTGCCCGGTCATAACCGATCAGAGCCAGTTTATGGTTTAAACAGAGCCATGCAATAGAAAGAACGAAAGCAAGATCAAGGCAATGACATTTAAATTAGATTAAATAAGCATTAAATCTGAATATAAAGGAGAGTTTGTTTTTTTCTAGCAGAAACAAGACAAAAAGCATTAGCTGGACCACCCCCACAGCGCAGGTCCTTACACAAACACCTGTTACCCTCTATTTCACTATGAAATTGAGTGCTTTAGTCCGAATTCTGACTTAGCAGAGTTAGATGTTTGCATCTGGGATGCCTGTTTTGCCTGAATTCTGCCATAATTTCAGCAACTGCTGATGCAGTTCGTTATTTGTAGGTTACCAACTTCTTTAATTCCTTTACTTTGCCAAGGTGTGCTTTCCAGATCAATTAATTGGCTAGACACGGGCAAAGCTTTGAGTCCTGGCAGTTGACTCGTCTGTTGACTAGAGTCAAGAATTACTACAAATGGCTTAATTTACAGACAAACAACAAAAAGAAAAAGCCACACACTGAATGAAGAGAAACAACTACAAATGTAGGTTGGACTTTAGAGGGGACTCAAGACTCTTCAACTATTTTGTACATAGTACTTGCTCCAACAAAAGCGTGGCGTGTAGCATTGAAATGTACAGCTGCTTATACAACTCATAGACAAACCATCACTACACTTTCTAACATTCAGGATTCTTACATGGTCGTCCGAAGCACTCAGGAGGTGTCCACTTAAATTGGAATTCCAAGATAAGCCATAACCTTCCTTTTGGTGACCTCTTAACCGCAAATCTGGGCTACACTCGCCACTTGGATCTGAGGAAGAAAACAAAAACATGCACCTTTTAAATAAGGCCCAGTAAGTTAACACCATTTTGCGATCAATGCATATTTAACTTACCTTTAATTGTGCACCGTTACTGCGAAAGAAAGCATTCCCCCAATTTCTGAAAATTACATTCTCTAACATTTCAGGACTGGGGAACTGCAGCCCCATCCATAGTCTCCTGGGATTCAGAAAGGCCTTGAAAACCTGGCTCTTTGAGCAGTCAGGCTAAATGGGATCCTCGCAGCTACTAGTGTTTGAATAGCGCCAAGAAACCTACGGTGTAACTGCGCTTGACAAATTCATTTTAACATAACATAACATCCCCTGTACTGTACAACTGCTAAAAAGCACTGCCACCTGCAAGACTTTCTAGAAATGATCAACTACATCTTTCAAGCACTATTCAGGCCAAAGTATGAAATGTAATCTGTGCTATTTGTATTGGGACGTCCGTGAAGTGGCAGATTACAATGGTGTCAAATGCCATCATTCCATAGGACAACAATGACCATCTTGCTTGAAAAACTAGCAGAAAAGAAAGAGGCGGCTCTGCGCCTTATTAAATAGGTCACACCATGGTGGCTGGTCCACTTTTTATTTCTGATCACCTCAAAACGGAAGGAGGGGGTTGGTGGAGGGTGCACTAAAGGGTTCCCCATAGAACCCTTCTATTTCACAAAATTCATGGCATAAATACACGCATCCCTACAATCCTTTTGATTTGTTAACATCCCAAGCGTTTCGTTATAAACTATTTTACTATTTTTTTTAAAGCTACATCCCGGCCTTGGTTTGTGTTCAGGAAAACCTTTGACTCATCAGCTTGGAGACCAGACACCACGTTCAGATCCCTTCAAAGCACTTTTGTACCTGGAGATGGACTGATGAAGAGATTTCTCGCAGTGCGCAGAAGGAGGTTGTTCTAGTTTAAACTGCAAATCTTGCAACATGCCCTCCTTTCATTATTAAAGGACATGCAGAGCTTAGTTCCAGTCCTCTCTACTGCAACCGTCTTCATTTTAGACTCTACCAGTATGCGTACAGTTGTCAGCATCTTCAGAACACAGCAACCGGCTGAGCTACAAATGCTAACAGTCAAACATACTACACTAGTTTTGTATCAGTTTCACATCTTTAGTGACCGCCTGCGTGCTAGCAAAATACAATTTGGCACACATTGAATATTATGCAATAAAAAGTTACTTAAATCTCATCAGTGTAGCTAAGCGACATCTACCAGACTGCAGTCTAAGCTGCAAATTTAAGTTTAAAAAGATGTAAACAGCAGAAATGGTGGAAATTTCGAGTTGGTGGATGGTACCCATTGTGCAAGCAAGCATACATTTTTTAAGGGCCTCCAGTGCTATCCTCAGTACAGGATTGTAGAAACCTGCCTAAATCCGGAGGGGGCACCATGAAGCACAAATGGAGCAGATGGAAATATTGAAGCAAAGGATTTTTGTCATAGGTAACACTCAGTTTGCAAGGTCTGGAAGTTTGCTTAGAGACCATAACATGCAGTCAGCTTTGTGAAAGCCTTGTGCAGGGTACTGCATTTAACAACGGGCATGGGTTTTCCTGCAAGCTGCCAAGTTTGGTTGCAAGCTGGGGAAACATCTACACTTTAAGAGGTAGGTGGCTTTGAGGACCCTATTGCCCCCAACTTAACAGGGAATTGACCAACATTGTACATAACCCAAAGGGTTCCAACAGGGAACTGGGAAAGGAAGGTAGAATCATCAGATCCGAACAGACAGCAGGGGAAAAGGCAGACATAACACAGGGGGAGAGAGAAAGACATCAAAATATTTACAGAAAAAGGTTAAAGCCAAAATTTAAAGTAGAACAACATTTCACGGCATTAGGACACATTCCCTTTTTGATGTGCAATTAAAAAGTGACCAACATCTATTGCTACATCCATTAATCTCATTTCAGCATTTAGTGTTTTTATTCTATCACAAGTCAATGTACCATATTCGATTAAAAAAAGGTTTAAGAATGTGACAAGATGCTGAAAATAAAAAGTAAAAAAATGTGAGTACAGGTACATTTTAGGCTGAGGGAGAACCAACATATTCCGTAAAGAAAGCTCAAGCTTAGCTGCAGCCAAAGAGCACAAAGGTTTATACCCAACCTTTAGCTTGTTGGAAATTCATGTTAGGGAGCAGTGAGCTATAACCAAAATGATAATCTGAACCAGGAGGTGTACAAAGCTAGGGATATAGATGGCTTAATTTCTAAGTAAGCTATATCCCTTTGATGAGGTTGACAGGAGCAATCTGGGACAATTTGCGTATGGCGGTGCAGAGATCCCAAGGGAATTCTATTACTACGGTAAAAAAAAAATTCTCAACTGTCCTTTGCTTTCTAGCTGCCTTAGCCCAGTAGCTCTCATTGTAAATTAGTTTGTTCCAAAATAAACACTGATATTATGGCATACATTGGAATAAAAATTGAAAGAAAAGAAATTAACGATTTACCGCTACGAAACAAGTTAGCAAAACAAGTTCTAGTCTAAAGGCCTGGACATTACACTTCACTGTAATTCTAGCAGCTGCTTCCAAGAACAACTTTCTGTATCCTCCCAAGATACTTTGAGGTTAAGGATTAAAAAGCCCCGTGCCTTACAGTATTAGAAAAGGGACTTTAGGTTTGAAAACCCTTCAGAGGGGCTCTAAAGAAAGCCTAATAAATCTCTACTGAATATCTTGAGGCAGGATTTTATTACTACATCTTCAATGGCTCAATAGCATCCCCGTAGACTGATCTGCCGACTTTACTGACTTTTCAATTTTACCTTTTTTTAAATTTTATTTTAGCTACACTTTTGTCTATTCCCTATACATGTTGCGGTTCTGATCACTCCGAGAAAGACTAAAGCATGTACAGCCTGTCTCTGGAAGTAGGAAACGCACAAAAGCAAAAAGGCACAACACTATTAGCTGTGAAAAGAATCCAAAAAGTAGCAAAAATGAAGAAAAAAAAAAAACACATGCGTAACTAATATGGGTTCTAGACAATGAATGCCTTCTGTTGCCCTCTTGGGACACCACTTTAATAGCAGAAATTTGAATTGGAATGTAAACAGATTCTAATCACCCACCTGGCTTTGAAGGGTGTTTGGTGTAGTCAAATACCAACACATCAGAGGAGGGTGTCTTTGTAGCGATAATGCAGGGATTCTGTGGCATGTACCTGGCCCGATTCACCTCGCCTTCATGGTTGATCTTAATCTCAGTTTCAATTTTGCCAGTTACAGATCCGAAGCCTCCAAACTCTAGGGTTAGTACAAATATATGATAAAGGATACATGCTTCGACATTTTTCATAACAAACTATTTGATGAGCCTTTCCTTTTAGAAAAATAAATAAGTGCAGAAGATAAACGCAGGTACACAATACATGAAAAAAACATTCATGGTATTACTAGCAACGGTGTTAGGAATTTCTGGAATACATGGCACTTAATACATGCATGCACCCTTTATAGTATGAAGTGTCTTCCGCGTGGAGTGCGCAGAACGGTTCTGTTGCTAAGGCTGAATTTGCTTCCCTTACAAATTATAACAGGAGCGTGGGAGGGACTAGCCCGGCAGGACCGACTGTCACCTAAGTGGAAACTAGGTGCAGGATCCAAATCATGTTTTGTCTGTCCCCTACTACAACCGTTACAACATTGTTTTTTTAAGTCCATTGTATCTCAAATACAACATTGCTACAGCTGAGGAGGCCCGAAACAGTCTCTTGCCCCCCACCCCCAACTCTGAACCAGTGTGTTCCAAAAAGTTTTTTTTTTTTTTTAAACAATTCTTAAATATATTTTGGGGAAGGACTTGTATTTAGCTGTGGTATATTGAACAGGGTCCCATTTGGCCAAAATTCACGGCATATTATAAGTAGAACTTGAGGGTGTTTGTATTATACTGTTGACGTTGTTAGAGTATGTAATGGTATAATCCGATTTGCACTGCCTTAGTATTGTATTTTAAAGGATTTGTGAAATAGGTTTTATATGTTTGCGCACTTGGACTTTCAACATCCTGTATGCTGCTATGAATTATGTATAAGGCTCCCTGTTTTCCGTTTTCGCTGATTTTTACAGATAAATACAGACAGAAAACCATTGATTTTCTTGTCTATTTTTAAATGTGGATAAAAACGGAAATTGGATGCTTTGAGTGATCCTAAATGCACTTTGCTATGACTGCCAAGCCAATAACTATGTGGATTGATAGGTAATGGGGTTAAAAAAAGAAAGGGATTTTAGTAAAGAGGCTTAAACAGCAGTAGATATGCACAAGGCTGATGCTGAAATGTGCATATTTTCATATAAGTGCATTGATTTATCTTCTGCAGGTGTTCATATCACTGAAACCTGGCAGGAATTCAAACAGGACTGTATATTTATTGGTTAAATAAATGCGGAAATACCAGTTTTGGCTTTATTTTTGCACAAAACCCATGATTAATATAGATAAATACAGATAGTTAACAAAAAATAAATATGGATAAATACAGATGAAAATGTTCAAAAGAATAAATACCATAAAACCGAGAGCCCTAATTATGTACTGCATAAGGAAATCCATAACTAGCCCCTAGCATTTATTTTATCCCGTAATTAAGTTCTGAATGATTTGATATATTGTAGTCTTTTTTGTATATTTTATGTGGAACTCTTTGGAGCTCCAAATCATAATAAATTGAATAGTATGAAGTGTCGTTGGAACACTACTATCCTTTGGACCGCATAAGAAAAGGCTGTACTGCTAATGGCACAGAGATTCAGACCCAGAGGGCAGATCCAGTGGAGGACTGCCTTCGTGCCTGAGCTCCAAGGTTGGTGCTGCTCCTTCCTCCTGTCCCACATGACATGGACTGTTTCCAGGCAACGCAGTTTGGGATTCCAGAGCAGAATAATGTAGGCCAATTTATAAACAAATCTCGCCTGAATGGAGAGTCATTACAATGCAAGTGAAAATGGAGAAATAGGTAAACTGTGTATAAGGCCTCTTTCAAAAGGGGTTGAAACGTGAAGGAACTCTGTATTAAAGCAAACAGAGTACGGGATGGCTTGATGTCAACAAAAGCACTGGCAACACTTTTAATATTGAAAAAAGGACATTTTCAAATAAGTATTGTCACCTTAAAAATAGTCCCAGCAATTAATTCCACATGGAATTAAAAGAATGCAAGAATATGAGCTTGAAGAACAGCTTTGAGGAGCACACAGGAGGTGAATGTAAGCTTGCTAATTTTTTGAGGACATGGATTGTAAAGGTAAGAGGACAATCAACGGAGGACTATTTTACTGAACACCACTCAGTCCTCAAGTTTTTCCCAGAGACTTAAGTAGTTTACTATGCCCAAACATGCCAACAGGTTCAGGAGTCCCGTTGTCTAGAAGTGCACTGTCAACTATTTTGTCAATTGGATTCCCCATTCTCCATTCTGACCTGAAGACATAGTTCATAATTTTTCAATAGGAAAGGTTTGAGGTGAGCTGTGTAGAGGCTCTTCAGGACTTTAGTAAACATACAAGTTAAAAACCGGGCAGAAATTAGTCAGCTACTTAGACATTTAAAAAATATTCCAGACCCAATCTATTTTTAGATAGTCCAGGAATGTACCTTAAAACAGATTCTGGTCCAGTTTATTGAGTAGGGTGTAACATAGGAACTTCTCTCTTGAGAAGAGTATCGGTCTAGGAGAAAGACCGGTCTGGTCATGTCAATATTGTTACTCATTTACTTGAGAATACTTCTCTGAAAGATGAAGTACCAGCTTTCTAGATGGTGTAAGAGTGCAGAGATCACTAAATAGCAAGTGCCTTTGCTACCGCTCAAAATGGAGTCACGGGGTGGAATCCCCAAAACGTTAATTACACCCACATAAAGAAAATGTTAGAAGAGGGTGATGCCTGAAGGAAAGAATTCCACACGCAGTGAGTGAGAAAAAGCTTCCGTTCAGTGCAGTCACACAGTTAGGAACTTAAACTATAAAAATAAACAAACAATATGTGGACAAACTGCAAAACGGGATAGGTGGAACGAAGCCTTTCATCAAATCTATGCCAAATGCAAACTGTAGACCTACAGTTGCCAGGTCATCGGTTTTCAGGATACCGTCATTTAAGATCACATATTTAGGGCACTAACTAAATATATGGCCTCAAGCGCACCTATCTTCACCAGGTATTTCTACACAATACTCCACCAGATATTTTTAACAGTACTTGCTGTATTCATACAGCTCACCATGCAAGGGAGCAGTTGCACAATTCCATATATCGCAAACCCCAATCCCTAAAATAGTCTTAATTTCCTGCTCAAAAGACCCATCTTGCAGCAATACCTGCAAGAACATGCAGACATCCTCACTTTACTCAGTTGATCACAAAAGCCTTGTTGAAGGTCGTATTGTGAGGCAAACCATTAAATACTAACCAGATGTTTGCATGCACAAAGCCTGCTGTAGAGCCACCAGAGGGAAAATTTACTTCCTACAAGTACAACTGTGTCAACCAGACTAATGAATATACAGTACTCACCACCTTTCTCACTATCGTAGTGAGATGCATCAAACTGAGCATCATCGTTCGGAATCTGTACTCGTGCAACCACCAAATGATTCTGCTCGTCAGAAGTGTGGGTCCCTAGTACAAGCCAATGGAGTGCATAGTCCTTTCCTTCTGGCCTGAAAAAGATGAGCAGCATTGATCAAAAGCTGCAACTTTGCCTGTTGGACCATCCATATTACATTCTTTTTAGAGAGTGAGAAGACATCCACGGCCTCATTTGCTTGGAAAGGAGCAATTATTTTGCATTGGTCACACTCCCATTTTGAAGGAGACATCGCGGAGCCAGTCTTTTATTAAAATTATATTTCTAATACCAAAAGGTGTGACTTGACAAGTTGACAGATATTTTGCTCACAAACTGGCCCATGAGAAAATGACAGGGGGCTGCAACAGAATACCAAAGTGTGTCAACGTCAATGATACTCTGTGCCTACTGAGCTTCAGAAAACTACTGAGGATGCCTGCTCTACCCAAATACTAACCAGCACATACAATAAATTACATGGATATTCAGGACAGATGAAAATAGAATAGACAGACACTGAGCTTAAGATAAAAGAAAATATAGGCAAATCAGTTATAAAAAGCATTGTATCAAAATCCATTTAAAAGTCACATTTGTAAATATTACAAAGAGCTACGGCTCTTTTGTACCGGTGTACAAAAGTGTTCAAAATGGAACTCGTATTTTTTATGCTTCTCACTGACCAGCCCCATCACTCATCTTATCATTCTCAGCAAACATTGAACAGTTGTACCTTAACTGAAAGGACTACTTAAAAATACTACCACTTCTCACACAGGACGTTTACAATTTTATTTGTCCTTGAGGAGTAAAGTGGCGCCATCAGTGGGTGGCTGTCCCCACCGGATGGGTGAAGTGCACAGGGTTTATGGTCCTGGAATAATAGGATACGAGGAAGGAACTTCTAGTAGTGCTAAGAGAAGCTGGCCACAATATATATCCAAATACCCACACTTGGGGAACTAGATATTTCCATTGGTACAATTTTTGATGCATTATTCTAACAATGCTGTTTCCGTTACTTGCTTTACCACATCAAAGAAATGCCACTGTCCAAAAAAGCAGAAATGTATGGTGTTTGATTACATTTCTCCATTCCGGACAATGGTTTGCTAACGGGATAGGACCATCTTGCAAGTACTTTGGCACAACAGCCGCATGGCTTTCTTTTTTTAGAATGGCCTTACAGTGAGACTTCAGTGAATCTGTTTGAATAGATTTCTAAGATGTAGGTAAATTTAGTACAAACTGATCACTAGTACTTTGAAATATAAAGAGAGCAGGTACAAAGGTGGGACAGGCAGGTTATCCAGCCTTCCCACATCCGTCCCTTAAAGTTCTGCCCATGTGATCATGGCGATCTCTCTGTGGAATCAATTCTATACAAGGGACTTTCAATCTGGCCATTTTCTCAAGTTAAACTTCTCTGTTAAGCTGCTCTTCTTAATAGGGCTTTTAAATTCAGAACTCTGGCTTGAGTTTACGATTTCAAAAGGTACTTTAAATTAACTTAACGGTTAATTATCAATTTTTCAAGTAGTCCTTTGCTTTCTGTAGCTACCAACCTCTACAAGTCGTTGAATGAAAGGTTTCAGTTGTTGGACAGTGTCTGCAAGGACAATCTTGCTTAGGGAGCTAAAGAACTCCCATCAAATGCTTCAGACTTGTGTGAAGTCTCACCTACAACAAAAGACCTCAATGTTGCAGGTGGTGCAGTCAGAGTGTATCAAGGCGTGGCTAGGCCCAGGCTCGCCCCCTTTCGCCAGTCCTGTCTAGCTTCTTCCAGGTGCCGAGAGGTGTGGGTGACCTTTGACCTACGGGGCCGGGTGGGATTCGAATCGTGCTCTCCCATCAGATGAGCCTCCGTGGACAGTTGCTCCTGAAAATACTTCCAACGTCATGCCAGGATCAAAGTGCTCGCAGTCGTATTGCTGAGAAACCCTTTGTGCCGCTGAACTACGCCCTTAATTGACTTGCCTGTGACTTGGGAGCCCGTGTGCTCGGTCACCTCCCTCAGCGAGGAAATCACGTCCAGAGACCGGGAGCGGGACTGCGAGGACCAGGAGCGCTTGCGCAACATCATTCCGCGCACCTGGTGCCTCTTCCCGCCCCCCTCCTCCTACTTAGCCCAGCCCCCTTACGCGAATGCGGGACGCACGCGGACGGAGGCGCGGGCGAAGACCGGGCAAAGAGCGGGCCGTTTGAGGCCGCTCGAGTACGGCAGAGTCCGGTCCGGGCCCCTACCCCTTTCCCTGTTATAATCAAGACTCCTACCTACCAGAGAAATGAGTACCAGGGAAACCAGAAGTAAAACTTTCTCCCTAGCTGCGGCTGGAATAATAAAGGGCCCTATTGACACTTACTTTGCTAAAGCTGGTTCCCTATTGATCGAGGAAATTGAGGTGCTTGAGAGAAGAATCTCGCAGGAGATAGATTGGGTAAGGAGATCCTCAATGGGCCCACTGGCCCAAGCCAGAACTCCTGAAGGTAGACTAGGTTCATCAACCAGCGGAAGGACTGACCTAGTACCGAGTACACTCCCAGGCAGCACAGTAACTGATTTGGAGCTCACTACTGAAGTCCCGAGTGAATTCGAGGACCTGAGTCTAATGGCCCTACCTAACACTCAAATCCCCCAAACAATACCAGCTAACAACGCAGAGGCAACTAATGATAAAGAGCCGAGCCTAGAGAGAGATAGGGGTGTGAGAGAAGGGGCGATACAGAAAAAGAACAGAGGGGCCCAAATTAGAGCAGACAATAGGACAAATTCACCTAAACCTACACAGTCGAGAGGTAAAGGAGGGAAAGGAGTTATTACAGTTAGCATGTTAGAGAAGTCGATAATGACAGCCTCCCCCAGATTAAATAACATAATGCCATCATCACCGCCTACTAACATTGCCCCTGTGGATAATTACTCCGATGATATTACATTAGAGGACATAGGCACACTCCTTAGGTCTTTATTGAGCCCCCTAGAAGCTAGACTGATCAAGATAGAAGCTAGATTAGTAACCATTGAGAAATCCACTGTCCAACTTGCTGATCTAAGGAAGCTCGATAACTGTGGAGTCAAAGCTGCAGAAGGAAACCCGAAACCAAAGCCCACTAAGGGTAATGGACCACCCACAGTTGTAAATAGCAGTCAACCACCCATAATCCTCAAAACCCTACAAGCCATTCCAAAAAAGACACTGCATTCCCCACACACCAATAACGTTCATACTCCAACAAATCATAATACAACTGCCATACCGAAAACAATTCCCCCTTCTAAAGATACTCCTCTGCCCCCGAATGACTTAAAGGGTGTTCCACCACTCATTGGAGAGAAGCCAAATCTCACACGCAAACAGAGACCCGTTAACCTCCCCCCAGAAGCAGCCCCTTACACCTTGGTTCTGGCGGGTGTCCCGGAACTAAAACCACAATCATTCGAATCAACATCCTCACTCAGGAATAAAGTCATTAGCTGGCTCTCCTTAAATAGACCACTCCCGAGAGGAACAACTAGTGATATCTCCATGGCCAGGCGGGTTACGTGGGTGGGCTATACCAGAAAATCTATTAGGGGAGACTGCATTCTGGTTACCTTTAGAGAGCAGAACACAGCTGCATATATTTGCTCCTGGGGCTCCGAGGATTCGGATAGTAACATTGTACCTCTCCCCCTATCATTCTTTTATCCTTCTAACCTCTACAAGTTGGAGGATCAGAGATGGGGGCACCATCAAGAATTGCTGGAGGATTGGGAAAGTTGTTATAGGGAGAGTAACGCTCCCCAACATCATAGGGAACGACCATTAGACCATTGCTCACCGTATGGGGAGGAGGACGGCTGGGAAACGGTCACAAGGAGGAGGGGTGCTGGTGGGGGATATAGGAGAGGAATTCGAAGGCCAAATAGAACTCATTATCCAGCCTATCTACCCACTTACAACAGATACAGTAGCCTGAAGATGGTAGATTGACAGCAGGACATAGTTGGGTGTGACCTCCAAATATCCCCCAGGACGGAGCCCAATGTATTTCCATCACCCACCACACCTACTACACAGACAAGGGAAAAAAACAACAACATAGTGGAAGTTAATTCGGCTCACGAAGTAAGTATGGAGGACCTTATCGTGTTCCCCACTAACATAACTGACACGAGTCATTCTCCTACATGTCAATTGGTGCCCACGGAGCACAATGCTAATAATACTTCAAACACAGAACCAGCCACTACCAAACTGTATCCTATAACCATGATCTCATGGAATGGGGCAGGTCTAGCAAATAAAATTGACTCCATGGAGTGGGGCTCCTACATCAGCTCCAAAAACATATTACTTTTCCAAGAGACTTGGGCACGTGAGGAATTAACATTCCAGGGCTATGCAGCCTTTTCCAAGCCCGCCAAGTGGGGGGGAAGGGGTAGGCCATCGGGAGGACTTTCGACCTGGGTAGCAACGGATTTAGGCTGCCACGCTACTTGCCTAGAGACTGCCTCAGATGATATACTGGCTGTCTTACTAGAGTGGCCAAACACCTCGAAGCTGTTAGTCATCAACATATATTCAAGGCCGGTAGCGATGTCAAAAGAATCTAGCACCATAGATGAACTTTCTGTCTTCCTAGAAGGCATTCCATGGGAACTGGCATGTTTGGTGGGAGGTGATTTAAATTCACAGTATGAACCCCTCCCCGGCCTACGAGATGGCCCCTCCTTTGAAGAAGACTCATGTTGGCTTGTCCCAGAGACGGCGTCCCCCCCTCTCAGAGCATGGAACCCCTTGGCTTTGCAGATAACTGCCCTTACCTTAAATCAAGGTCTAAGGGCATGCAATGGCCGCTGTAAATCGGACATTCCTAGCTCTCACACCTACAATAAAACAGGCAGTGAATCACGACTGGACTACATCTTGGTCAAACTACCCATGTGGCCACAAATAGTAGATTTCAAAGTCACTGAAAGAAGGGATAGTGACCATAACGCCCTGGAATTAACTTATTCCATACCGGGGCGTGAGGCTACACCATATGGAATGGATAACGATAAGTCGGGGCTACTACTCGAAAACACTCGGAGGAAAGTGAGGTGGGAGAAGCTGGTCAATAGTAGAGATAGAATACCACAGCTATATGCAAGGATTATCCTGGTTCTGGAGAGGGCCTTCCAGATAGGGAGGGAGATGCTGACAATAGAGGAAAGCTTGCACAGGTACATGTAGATATATGTAGCACCCTAGAGCTGGACCTGTTCTCTTTGACAAGGAAAAAGAAAGGCCCCCCTGTTAAGACGAATTGGTACAATGCCTCCTGTAGGGAATCCAAGGCCCAATTGCTACTTGCTATAAAAGGAAGACATAGCAAGGAAGAAATACAAGCCAGGAGAAGATCCTACAAAAGACTCCTAGATCATGCGAGGGCGGAATGGGATCAGGATTACTGGGAAAACCTTGTTAGATCACTTAATAACAGAGACTCGCGCAAATTTTGGCGTATAGTTTCGAATGGTACGGAGGATCTATTTTCAGCAATCGAACCTAACATAGCCCCTACGATATGGCAGCGCCATTTCGAGGCGCTGTATTCTGAAGAAGAAGGGGCTCCCAAGGTACCCGACAGTATAAAGACCTCTGACCAAACTGGGGTTCCCTTCACTGAAAAAGAGGTGAGGCTGGCCATTACTGGCCTAGCCACAGGGAAAGCCCCCGGACTCGATGGGGTGCCTGGGGATCTGTTTAAGCAGGAACCAGGGATAGGCCCCATACCTCACATTGATTTTTAACGCCATCCGGGAGGGAATGGAGGTTCCGGACACTTGGCTGGGAGCAGAGGTGGTCCCAATTTACAAAAAGGGGTCGCCTCTGCTCCCAGCCAACTATCGTCCAATCAGTCTAATCGACATATCCCAAAAGCTTTTTGGGAGACTGATCCTGAACAGGCTACAGGCCTGGATGGATGAGTTGGGCATCTTATCCCCCTACCAGGCGGGCTTTAGACAGGGTGTATCGACTGTAGATCAAATATTTAGGTTGAATCTCCTCTACTGGAGAACAGCTGTACTCGAAGGGGGCACTTTATATACTGTTTTTATAGATCTACGTGCCGCCTTCGACTTGGTACCCAGAGCGAGGTTGTGGAGAGTCATGGAAGAGCTGAACGTTCCCGGAGAAATTCTGGCAATCCTGATGAGGCTACATCACAACAACTATGCCCGCGTGCGGTGTGGCAGAGGTGGCAAATTAACCGAAAGGCTCCCCGTTCGCAGGGGGGTAAGACAGGGTTGCGTGCTCGCACCAACCCTGTTCTGCCTCTTTGTGAACGGGGTTGTTGCTCACCTGAACAGTATTGCTAACATCGATGCCCCAAAATTGACAGGCAGCAGGGTGCCTGCAATCATGTTTGCAGACGACACCCTGCTGCTGTCTAAATCTCCGATGGGCATTCAACGTGTCCTGGACGGTTTTCTACAATTCTGCTCTGAGCGAGGACTTGAAATTAACCCACAAAAAACCAAATACATGATCCTAAATCCCAACCCCCATAATCGAGCCCCACCTAGGCTAGGTACAGTCCAATTAGAACGAGTACACACCATTGAATACTTGGGGATCACCCTCAATGAACATCTAACGTGGGCGCCTCATCAGACAAAAGTGACCATCAAATTGGCGCAGTTGGCGGGTGGCACTAGGCGACTGGCGAATAAATCTCCTTACCGCCCACTTACCCCAATCATTCATATCTACAAAACCCAAGCCCGGGCGGGTGTCACATATGGGGGAGAGCTGTGGGGACATATCCAATCCTCTAAATTACAATTAACCGAAAATAAATGTTTGAGACAGATTGTAGCCCTCCCACAGAGCACTCCACTTCTTCCCCTTAGATTGGATTTGGGTATCCGACCAATAACGGAGGAGTTGGGTCTCAAACCCCCGACATTCTGGAGGCGTTTGTGGAGCAGTCCTGATCTTGCAAATTATAGAACTGAGCTACAGGAATTTCTGCAGTTATACAATGCCGGAAGAATTCCGTGGCTGATTTACATCAAGGGAATGCTAGAGGATATTGGTTTTCCGGAACTATGGTTGGACCCTGTAAACACTTGCCCAAAGACTCCAAAAAAGGAACTTGTAAGAGCCTATCAAGATCTGAAGCTCACCAGAGCCATAGAGGGCACACGAGAGGGATCTTTGACCCATTTGTTTACAAAAGTTAAAGACTCATATCTTCTGGAAAGTGCTTTAGACGCCATGTCTCCCGTTCTAACGAGGAAACTTTTTCTCCAATGGAGATATGGAACTCTCCCCTTAGCATCATTCACCGCGTACTGGTCTTCCCGCTCCTCAACAGAAGTCTGTCCGGTATGTGCACACCCTAAGGAGAATGACGCTCATGCTGTCTTCTTTTGCAAGGGTTATGAGAGGAGTAGGAAATACTGGCTGGTCCCCTTACTCTGAAACTTGGGATTTAGATCCTTCCAACCTGCCTACAGAGTTTTAAAGACAGACCTATCTCCTACTGTGGTCTTCGCCCTGTCTAAATTTTTAACTTCCATGTGGTTCACTCGTAGCCGATGGGTAAAAAGACTTGTATAAAGGACTCGTCGTTTTATGACAGATTGAAATCCCGGCACTTGTTTTATTATTCCTTTTACCACGCGATCACTATTGTTGTTTAATATCCTTTTAAACTTTGTACAAATGAAATGCATCTTTTATGATCTGTGATCGAAATAAAGATTTCTTGAAAGTGAAAGTGCTAAGAGAAGCTGGCCACAATATATATCCAAATACCCACACTTGGGGAACTAGATATTTCCATTGGTACAATTTTTGATGCATTATTCTAACAATGCTGTTTCCGTTACTTGCTTTACCACATCAAAGAAATGCCACTGTCCAAAAAAGCAGAAATGTATGGTGTTTGATTACATTTCTCCATTCCGGACAATGGTTTGCTAACGGGATAGGACCATCTTGCAAGTACTTTGGCACAACAGCCGCATGGCTTTCTTTTTTTAGAATGGCCTTACAGTGAGACTTCAGTGAATCTGTTTGAATAGATTTCTAAGATGTAGGTAAATTTAGTACAAACTGATCACTAGTACTTTGAAATATAAAGAGAGCAGGTACAAAGGTGGGACAGGCAGGTTATCCAGCCTTCCCACATCCGTCCCTTAAAGTTCTGCCCATGTGATCATGGCAATCTCTCTGTGGAATCAATTCTATACAAGGGACTTTCAATCTGGCCATTTTCTCAAGTTAAACTTCTCTGTTAAGCTGCTCTTCTTAATAGGGCTTTTTAAATTCAGAACTCTGGCTTGAGTTTACGATTTCAAAAGGTACTTTAAATTAACTTAAACGGTTAATTATCAATTTTTCAAGTAGTCCTTTGCTTTCTGTAGCTACCAACCTCTACAAGTCGTTGAATGAAAGGTTTCAGTTGTTGGACAGTGTCTGCAAGGACAATCTTGCTTAGGGAGCTAAAGAACTCCCATCAAATGCTTCAGACTTATGTGTGAAGTCTCACCTACAACAAAAGACCTCTAAAAACCGCCTGAAGAACCTACCCCCAAAAAAGGAAACCCACACACAATAGTTCTCCTGACCCTTAGCATTACCTAGTCACATCTGGCAGCCACTGAACTGTAAGACTTGGCCACTCCAGAGCATGTGTCATGACCAGGTCATAGAGGAAAGGGGTGTTCTTCTTCCAGATCTTGTACTCCTCATTGATCACTCGCTCCTCAACCGTGTCTTCAAACACTGAAAGAAAAGATTTCATGAGGACAAAAAGAAAGATTAACCACAACTAGGTTCAAACAAACCACTGTCTTAAATCCCAAAAACAGAATTCACTGTGGCATTACGAGAGACTCATTGCTAAAAAGGCAACATTTACGCACAGTAAATGGCAATGTATTACCGTAGACAAACTCCACAACAGAGAACATCATGGGAACAGACACTAAGAACGATACTACAGAGAATGGTCAGCAAACAAGAAATGATACTAGACTAAGTGGGGGTAAGACCACAAAGAAATGACAAATGGTATGACTTGCAAAACAGCCCACACTTCTCTACTGCAGGGATTCCGAATCTGTTGGTAGAAGAGGCGCAGAACTCAGAATATACGATGGGCTGCTAGGAGAAGCTCTAAACCCAACACCACCACCGTAGTGCCCATTGGCAAATATGTCACGGTGGTGTGCTCAAGTAAAATATAAAATGTTAGTATATTTTTAAAGGGGTCAGGCAATCTATCTATTCTGTCAGGCGAGTTTAGAAACACTGAGACCAGACTCCTTTCAAATAAGGTGGTTATCTGCCTTGCACAGTAATCCAAAATAGTATTTCCTCTCTAAGTGATTGAATTTGCAGTTAAAATATCTAGAGAGACTTTGTCACTCTAGGCCATACAGTAGCCAAAAAACTGAGTATTTAGGCTCTGGATACATCTTGCACGTGCAGGTCACAGAGTTTGGAGACAAGTATGGGACTTGAAAAAGCTTTATGGTACCATCTCTTTGTCCCGTACCCCCAATAAATAAACAACTAGATGTCTCTGAAACGTACAGGAACCCTTGCAGTCCCTAGGGATCAGATTCATGCTTACTTTCAAAACATCTACTTTTCTGCAATTGTATTAATCATCCACACAATAGGCAATCATACACTCCTGTGGTAACCAGAGTTACTCTCACTTACATATCTCTCCTAATGCGTGGTACGGCCTCCCACACCACATCAGACCCCCCCCCTCCTCATTTAGAATTCCACAAAAATCTGAAGACCTGACTTTTCAATTAACAAAGTGCACTTTATAAGTATATATAACAAACTGTTCCTAGAAATAACGAAAAGTGCTTAGTTGCAGAGAGTGGGGCATATGCTACACCAGTTTAAAAAAAAAAATACTTTGTGGTACAAATGTACATAATATTTCAATATTTACTTCTCACATTATTAAATGAAAAGGAAATAAAAATCTCGAAGTAAAAAACACCATGCAAGTTATGCCTCTGGCTCAAACACAAACCCAATAAAACTTACCATTTATGATTCATGGCACAAACCCTAACTTGCAGCGTCAATTGCACTGTGAGAAAGGCATCACTCAAGCTACTACAAAGTGAGGATTCTTGATGTTCCAAACCATAATATAGATTTGTCACCTAGGGTCGAGTGGTTATGTCGCAGCCTACCAGACAGCACTGCTGTCTAGTTTGCTAAAAAGATCTTGGGGACATTCAGAAAGTTTACCTAGGAATGCATTCTGCCCGTTGCTTGCCAATGGCTTTGTGGTTTGCTACTCAAGTTTTATTGCATTTGCGGCCTATTTGATTTAGGCTTTCAGCTTGAGTTCGTACCTTCCCTTGCCCTAACCTTATTTACAGTATCCTTCGAGTGTTCCTTTTCTGTAAAAAAGCATGTAAATCTTGTCCTTATCTTGTCACATCTACTGTGCATTTAAAGACAGGTCAACTGTCAGGTACCGTCCTTGGACGGCGCTTGTTGACTTTTCTTTCTCTGACTTCAAAGTGAGAGGATTTATGTGACAATCTTGCTGGGCACTGATGGTAGGTTTTTCTAGCACAACAACAACATTTAAATGAACTGTGTATGTATTTCAGAGTACATCATAATTAGAAACGCAAATGAAGCACATTTGTTATTTCTGAAGTATGTTGGAAATAAATACTTAACTTTGTTCAAAACAAATCATTTCACTAGGTGATGCAATGTCCATACATTTCCGTCTGTGCACTGTATAGTTTTATTAGTAAAACAGTAGGTCTGTGCAAATGTAATTGTCTTTTCCATTGAAAATTTCTTTGTAATAGCTGTGTGCTACTGCACCATGAAGACTCTACTCTATGCCACTGCACTTTACTCTGCACCACTGCACTCCTACACGCCTCTACTCTACCCTCTACCACTCTACTCTATGTCAATGCACTCTTCGCCAATCTACACCAGTCCAATCTAGGCCACAGCAACCTATTCTACACAATTCCACTTCACACTACTCTGCAATACTGCACTCTACACCAGTGCGCTCTATGGCAATAAACTGTACACCATGGCTCTTTATTCTATGCTCCTGCACTCTACGGCAGTCCACTGTACGCCATTTAATCTACTCTCCACCACTTTATTCCATTATACTCCATGCAACTCTAAGCACCTGCACTCAACCCTGCACTACTCCAAGCCAAGCCACTGTACTTTTAACCACTGCACTCTTTACCACTCTACTCCACTGCACTCTACAACACTGCACTCTCCACCACTCAATGCCACTGCACTCTACATGCCACTCTGCACCATGCCACCACTCCATGCTACTGCATTCTATTCTGATATCCATGCCACTGTGCTCTAAGCCACTTTACTCTGCAACACTCTACGCGGCTCCATACTTTGCCCCTCCAATACATGACACTGCCACTCCACAACGCTACTCCACTCTTTGCCATTCCACTATTTGACGCTCCATACCGATCTCCTGTGCGCCACTAACTCTTAGCCATGCTGAACAGCAGCTACGCTGGTGTACAACATGGCTTAAACACATTGGCAAAGCCAATAGCTCTTGCATAGGCGAGACCTATGGGCTTTGCCAATGCTTGTTTTAATTATGTTGCTTTAAAGTCAAGTTCAGGGATGTTTGCTGCAATGATTGATTTTTTTTTTAAAACAATTTTTCTTCTGACATTGTTGTTGCCCTCCCTGACTTACTTATTTCAGTAAGTTTACCATTTTTTAAAACCTCTATTTTTGTAGTCGAAATTTTGGTATAAGATCTAGCTGAGTAAGTTTTCGTACCAAATACAAGGTAGTATGAAGTATCCATGGAGATTTACTTTGATCAAATGGGATGGCCCCTCGATTTTTAATGTACAAATCACATGCTGTAATAGCGCCCAAGTTTCTGGTTGAGGAGTTGAAGGGGACCATTTAGGAGCATATGGATTGCTTGTATGGTTTTTAAAGTCTTATTTCCCAGTTGATCTGTGTATATGTTGTGCATGCCTTTCCACACCGTATCTTTTGTGCTTCGACATTTTGCTTTACAATGGCATGTTGCAGGTATCTCGACGTTTGTGTCCTTCTGTCTTCATCTTTGTTACTCCATCTTTGTGGGTTTCTTTGTTTTTCTTACCCTTCCTCATTTTATTTCTTTCTTACTGCCTCTCCCTGATCCACCAGGCCTTTCTCTTATCTTACCTTCCCGGTCCTTTTGTTTGTAGTATCTTCTAATTTCATCCTTATTTTTATTGTCAATCTTTACAGGGCACTTCTGAAGATACCAAAGGCGACTAGAAGTGAAAGAATCCTGCTTAGATCTATAAAAGGTACTGCATACTAACCCCAGACTTCGGATACCGCCATAAGAGTCAAAGGTGAAATAAATAGAGAAGGTCTTAATACTAAAGTGCTGAGAGCAAAGCAGGAGTTTGTAAAAACCTAAAACACAGGAGTGGCACTGGAAGGTGAGCGAGTGGGGCATGTGTGCCTATTCTACTGACCGTGTCACTTATCTTGTTCATTATTACAGTGTGCACATGGTAATTGCTCTAGGTTGGGTGGCATACAAAACCCATAAAGTACCTTTGTGGGAGCAGGGCGGAGTTCTGTGAAATCCCTGAGGAAAGAGTGGCAGCAATGCAGGAAATCCAAAGAGGTTTCAAGACCACTTTGTCATGGTGACGGGGCAGAGCCTCCTCATACATTTTTCCCAATCCAAGGTAGCATCTGCTGCTATGAATGGCTATACCCAACACCCAATCCAAAATGTCCGAAACCCCTTTTAAGTTTCTTTATACTTCTAGTTTCTATTTTGCTATTAAAAGGGGCTTCGCTTCCTTTGCTTCACAACACTTCCGGGTCGTTTTTGCTACCGGGGGGGGGGGGGGGGGGGGGGGGGGGGTACTAGTTTTGTCCGTGATTTTTGCCTTTCTTTAGCTAGGATTCACATCACCTTGGATCTGACAATTTTCTGTTACCTTTAGCTCTGCTCGTCTTCCCAGCAGTTTTGATTGGTTCTACTCGAATTGTCCTCTTCTACTTCATCTTCATCCAGGTCTCGAAAAATCTACTCAGCCACTTTCTATGGAAAGTCAGATTTTAATCAGGGCGGGCTAATTTTAGGGTCTACCGGCCCATTCTGGCGAGTGACTGAAGCAAGAACTGGTGTTCAGCTTACTCAGAAAGTGAATGAGCAACAAAGATGCCTTTAAATCTTGTTTTTATCTTGAGACAGTTGATGTACGTTCAAAGACAAGAGGTCAAATGTCAGCTTATTTCTTATTAATAAGTGCTGCTCATTTTATCCTGGAAATTGGTGTTCACTTTTCTATCTCTGACTGCTATTAAAGTATTTTGTAAAGTAACCTGACAATTGTTGTCAAATTAAAGGCTGTAGGGTGTCAGTTTTTTCCCCCCTAACACACATTTAAATAGCTTGTAAATGAACAGCACAACTATTTGAAAATATATCAGTAATTAGGAAAGCACATTTTAGTGTGCTGGATATAAAGATTTTAATAGGATCAAACTCAATGAGAACACTTTACCTGGTGATGTGCAAAGTATTAATATTTGGGGAAACTGTATTTCCAAACATTACTTGTTACACTAAATAGTTTGATCAGTAAAACTGCATATCAGTGGAAACTTGTGAGGCCCTTTCTATAGAACATTTGCTGACTGCAAGTTATAGAGTACCATCACATCATGCTTTAGTAATATATGCTGTAAGTGAACTAAAGGCAGGGCTCGAAAAATCAAATCAAAAAAAAAAAATTGTACTAGTCCTGCAGGACTAGTACCTTAAAAAAATGTCCTCGACCTAACTGCAACCCCCTTGACCTCCGTCTCTGAAAGCGGAGCAAATGCGACAAGATAACAATATTTAAAGGCATCTTTATTGCTCATTAACTTTGTGAGCAATAAAAATGCCTTTAAATCTTGTTTTCACAGACAAAGGAAAAAAGTTGGTTTGTTTTCCTACTCGCCAGAATGGGCGAGTAGGACCTAGAAACAGCTTGACCTTGTTAAATTTAGCTCGACTATGCGAGTGGTCGAGTGGAATTTTCGAACCCTGTAAAGGGCCAGTCAATGGTCATGTGTACCCTATATGAGGGCTAGATTTCGATTATAGAGAAAAAGGTTAGTCTATTAAATCAAACAAAAGACGTTTTTGTACAGCAGGCATGCCAAACTAACATTTGAAGGTGCTCATATGTGATAATGGAGGAAACGGCAGCTCAGTTAAATAAAATATTTGTCCAGGATCACAATTTGAGACGAGTTTATGGGTCAAGAGCATTGCAGTTGGGTGGAATAGAGGTTTATAGTCAATAGACATGCAGGTCTGGTAACATATGTATGACTGAGGCTTGCAGTCTTGGAAGTTTTTTTTGTTTTTTAATGACACTGTATTTTATTTTAAGTCTAGCATTTCCTTTAAAGGGACACTCCTCAAAATAGTGTTTCATTTTCACTAACTAAGGAAGTGACTACTGAAAGGGGTGCCCTTTAATCAGACAAATAAATCCAGACTAAGAAGCAGCTACTGTGCCTTGCCAGTTTTAAACACGTCAGCTTTAGGTTTTGTCACTTACCCAACTTGAGTCTTCGCAACCCCATTCAGTTAGAGAATGTTAAGCTAATATCACTTGGAAATAAGAATAGTGCCCTGCAGTAGACTATTACTACAGGTGCCACCCCAAGACTGCTCCACTATGATCCCAACTTAGATTAGGAGCCTTATCTACATATTTCCCTTGCAAATCCAGCCAGATTACGCTCGATAAAACTAAAGTGGACTATCAGGTTAGCTGTCTAATAGCAGCAGCTCTCTCCACGTCTACTCAATATCATCTTTTCCCTGTTTAAATAATTATTAAAGCAAAAACAACAGGTGATGGACAGAATGCAGAACAAAGTCATACATTCACCCCAGTACAGAGATCTGGGCCGAAATCCATCGTTTTTTTGCTCACCATGGCTTTCCAGTTAGAACCCAGCCATATGCAAATCAGTCTTGACCCTGTGCACCATGGGAACATTCCAGCCCGAACTGCCAAGCCAGGTCCTGAAACAAGCATCCAAGGACCGGTTTCGGGCTTTCAGCCCTCATCAGCCTGGATAGCTGGATTCCAGTGGCATGGAGAGCACGGGACTCACGTCTAAGCATACCCGTCCCACTCGGGGTGACAAAAGCAAAAACAAGCATTTACAATGCAATGGTCTCGCCTTTGCAAAAGTTAGAGCTATTGGCATCGTAAATGACATTTTTATTTGTGTGTTCGTTTTGAAAACAGATAAATAAATGGCGTTGTCATTTACAATGCCAATAGCTTAATCTCTCATAAATGCGAGACCTATTAGTAGAGTGAGTAATAGTGAGTAGTAGAGAGTGCGTAGTAGAGGAGTAGAGAGTGTGTAGTAGAGTGAGTTCTAGAGAGTGATTGAGTAGTAGAGAGAGCGAAGGAGAGGCAGGGGGAAGAGAGAAAGGATTGGAGAGGAGAATGGTGGGCGAGTGGGGAGGCCATTGTCCAAAGTGTATGACTGAAGCATGGTGTGCTAGGGCACTGCCTTTTACAGAGAGCACAATTGGGCACTACATTTGTATCAATTATGCAGCTTTACTGCTAACCCTGCGTGACACAAATGATAAGACGTGGAAATCGTTTTTCTGTGCACATCTCTCATGTGTGCATCACACATGTAAAGTGTCTTTTTGTTTTGATCCTATTAAAATCTTTGCAACAATCACAATTCAGAATCACAAAAAAACGACGAGCTTCATTTGAACTTTTCTTACTGCTGAAATTTTTTGAAATATTTTTCAAATGTATTTTGCAAGCATTTTCTGTTTTACCTACCCCTTTTACGCACCTTGACAGCTTGCTCTATTGTAACTGTCATTTCATTTATATAGCGCTTACTCCCCCTGACCACGTCGAAGTGCTTTCAATAATGGTTCGATTTCTGTGGACAATAAATTACATCTGCTCAGCACTGTATTTTACACTGTAGATGGCACGCAGCTTGTTTGAGGGTGCAAGTATGCTGCATTTAGTACCACACTGTGGGGGCTTCTAAGCGCTATATTTACCTTTAAAATAGGATGTTTACAGTTCACAAGCAGGTAAAGGTCAATAGACTCCAGAATGCACCAATGTTGTATCATATGCTGGTGGGCCCCTTTAATACCCCAGAGTCAAAACAGGCATGGGGCTTTTAAGGCACTTTAAATATGTGAAGAATTCAGAAATTGTCTACTTATGTTTTCAATAAATGTCGGAGCCGAACTTGTATATTGAATGTTAGACATACCTGAACGTATTTGCTCAGTAGATGGCTAAGGACGGGCCCTTACCGGAAGTTTTAACAGGATTTCATTAGTCAAATATCCTGCAATTGCCACGCATGCGCAGACACTTCTCAAACTTCCTTGGGCCTATTTCCACTCGGAGAGGGGTGGGGTGCGCAATTGTTTTAATTGCAGAAATTAAATTCTGGGGGCCACGAATTATACACCTTAGCCCCTTGCCGGGTTGCAATTTGTATTTCAACAAAGAACACAAGCTAGTGATTTAGTTTGTTAATAACACCCGTTTATTGTTGGGGAGCCCCTTAATATTGGTTGAAGGGTGGCCTTCCCTCTCCATCCCACTCGGTCAGATCATAAACCACGTGCACCAGGGCAGGGGTGGAGGCAGCTCGGGCGGTAGAGGCCTCATTGGGTAAAATAGAGCAGGAAGCTCACCCCTGTCACCCGCAACGTCCCCAACCAATGCCCAAGTGAGAGAGATAGGGTTACGGGTAGTGAGGGCGGGGGGAAGGGTTCACTGAGGGCTGGCTTGATGCACCGAGGGTCAGAGAGGATGGGGGTGCGTAGTTATTTTAATTGCAGAGTTTAAAAGTTTTAATGCGGATGAAGGCGTGTTTAGTGCGCGTGAGTGTGAGAGCAGGCAGCATTTCGGATGGTGCCGTGAGGGTGGGGGGGGGGGGGGGGGGGGGGGACAGTGAAGGCTGGCGCGAGTACACCAGTGCAGAGGGGAGTGCTGGAGGGCGAGTGTGCTGCAGTGAGGGCAGTAGTGAGTTCTGGAGTAGGAGGGTTTTCCAGTGAGGGGTTTAGTGAGTGCTGGAGGGTGCGTGTGCTGCAGGGAGGGGTAGCCCTCTCTGGCGTCCCCTCTTCCCCTGTAGGTGATGCCCACGCTTACTGAGTGCTGGCAGTGACATGAGGACACCCGCCACAGAAACGCAGCCCTCGGAGTCAGGAGGCGGATGGGGCCATAGTTGCCTCAGCCTCAAGGATCGGATGGTGTTGGCAGCACAGTCTGTGACCTCCATACACACATGCAACACATCCCAGCCCCCTCTGGGTGAAAGGAGGAGACCGCCAGAACCATCACGCTGTACATACCGTGACATGGCCCCTGAACACAGCACCAACAAGAGGGGTTGAGTTAATGAACCCTCCGTCCGAAGCAAGGAGGGGGAGGGAACGAGGGGCGGGGTCCAGGGACGGGCCAAGAAGCACAACACAATGGGGAAGAGGGAGGAGATGAAGCCTTTCTTCCAAAAACGAGAGGTGGAGACCCCTGGAATTCTTTTTAAAGTGCTCCGACACCTTTGATAATGTTCACGCCACTAACTCACAAATAAATAACGTAGGCACAGCTCCCGGCATTGGCGTGAGGGACACAGTACATGGCTTACATAAAATGCGCTTCTCTTGTGAATCGCTCGCACACCTGGGTGATATTCGCGCTGTATTCCCCCCGATTTAAACATAACGCTCCAGCAAGTACACCCGCACTAGCTCTCATGTATCAGCTCCGTTCCCAGCGTGTTATCTTAAATTGAGCATGACATCTGACAACCTGCCCAATTCCTACGGTAAGGTAATGCTCTAACATCATGGACATAATCAATAAATTCTGTTCGTATCTCGCATGCAACGCATGTTATCCTAACTCCCTATGTTCACAACTGGATCACATGTAAAGCGCTCTGGCACCACGGGTAAAGTTCGCGCTATATGACCTGCATTAATCAGTGGGAAGAGCCCACCGCCTACTAATTTGGGTGGCCCGAGCGTGTAACTACACAATTAATAGCCACCGCGCATAATATTAAATTAGCAGGCGACTCACTCCAGCGCTCCTCCCCACAGTAGACTTTTGCGGCCACGCTAGCGTTCCAGTGCTTGTTTAACTTGAATTAACATTTAACTGCTTCAATCGGGGAATGTTGACCCCAAGGATCGAACCCGGGTTCTCAGTCTCAAAGTCCAAAGCTTAGTATAATTCACCACCTTAACCTGTCCTGATGTGCCACGACGTCCTCCTCTGTCTGGGTGAAATAAAGCTAGACGTTAACAAGCCCCTACCCCTCTCATCATTCCCCAACAAACCAGGCCCAGTAGAGGCCGGACGGGCTCAAGAGAATGCCATGATATACCCCCCGTAAAGGCCAACGTTGTTCTAGCGCCATGGTGTCCAGCATAAATTGCATATTATACTTCCAAGGTACTTCCTTTTTCTCGTTACCTGCCCCCCTGTCACTATTTCATCCTGTGCATTGTAAGCTACCTCATGTATTTGTCTGCTCACAATTGTCACTTTTTACCGGTAACATAACGTTTAATGATCTAATCCAATCGTATATAATGTTCTCCTGAGAAATTATTTCTGTTTTTATTGCGAGGCGCACTGACGCCTTTGGTAAAGGTTCGGCCGCAAAACCGAAACCACGGTTGTAGCGCAGGAGAAGCCGTCGCCGTGCACGTTGGCTGTCCCTGCGCTAGCTGTGATGAGAAGACACGCCGGAAGACATGCCGAGCCGAGGTATGGGATGTGTGTGTGAGCGCCGGAGGGTTATGTATGTATGTGTGTGTGCATGCGGGCTGCGGGGGGGTTCTCTATGTATGTGTATGCGTGTGCGGCGGCGTTCTCTATGTGTGTGTGCCTGCGTGTGGGTATGCGCGGCAGATCTCTATGTATGTGTGTGTGTATGTGTATGTGTGTGACTGTGTGTATGCGCGGCGGTGGTCTGTATGTGTGTGTGTGAGTGCGTGTGTGTGTGCCTGCTTCCAAGGAGCCAGGAAGCGCGCGCGACCTGATCCCAGTTCGGAAGGTTGCGCGTGCACATCACTTGTCTCCTGTCTCCCTTGACTCCTTGAAAGCAGAAACGATCACAATAGGTTTCGCTGCGACGATCGCTTCGCGATCGATTGCAGGGCGAAACCTAACAGGTGATGGACAGAATGCAGAACAATGTCATGTCTGAACTGGGGTGGCTGAGTGTGCTAAAGAATGGTGATGGATTAAACCCAGATCAGTTGACTGGGGGTGAGTGTTTGATTTGCTCAAATGCTCCATCCATCATCCCCTTTGTATTGCTTTGATCGCCCTAAGTTGGCAGGGTATGCTCAGACATGAGTCCCTTGCTCACTTGGCCACTGGATTCAAGATAGCCTGGCTGATGAGGATTATGAATCCGAAACCGGTCCCAGGATGCTTGTTTCCGGTCCAGGGAAGACATGGCTTGGCAGTTTGGGCTGGACTGTACCCATGAGGCACAGGGTCAGACTGATTTGCATATGGCCATGTCTGAACGGGGGTGGCTGAGTGTGCTAAAGAATGGTGATGGATTAAACCCAGATCAGTTGACTGGGGGTGAGTGTTTGATTTGCTCAAACGCTCCGTCCATCATCCCCTTTTGTATTGCTTTAAATAATTGTTAGCCTTAATGGAAGCCTTACGTCATGCCTTGAAAGCCTAATTTAGAATGCTCACCAGAGGATCAACTGTGCCATTTTTAACAGGGTTCTCAAGATGGTGCATCAGTAGTAACCTGCTTCAGATGAAACAAAGTGTGTGGAACCGATATTATTCTAATGTGGATGCAGGATGAAATTAAGAATGAACTAATACATTAATCACACACCCTCCTCTTCGACTGAGGCTACTGAATCAGCTCAAATAACACCATCTAAATAAAAGAAAAGAGGAAAAAGGTGGACGCTCTTCTAAACTGAACCATTTTCTTAAGACTTTGTTCTCTGACCACCTCTATACCCATTATTCATTTAGCAGAGCTCTTGCAGATAGGAATGACTGAAGGCCCTATGAGGAACAGAAACCTAGAGAAAGGATTATGGGCTGCTGTCTTTCTTGCTAAAGAATGTTTTTAAATAAGCCCACGCTCGATACACCCCAATAAGCACTCAGGAAATTTGAAAAACAGATTCTGACGTGCTAACAAAATCAAGAAATTACTTGTTTTATTAACAGATAACTTTACACATCAATGGTGATTTGATCATTTTGGTGTGCGTATTATTGATCTTTGGACAAATGGCATGTTTCTCGATAAACTTTAGGCCTCAAAACACCATATTCCTAAACTATTGAAAGGACGCTGACATCGGGTACTGTAGCAGACTAAACAATGTTTACCTTCATGGCATGAAGTAATCAACAGGAACTGCTAAAGTATGGCTTCACACCTTCTACAAACTAATCTGTAGTTTTTGGTCTATGTGATTGTGTTGTTGCAACCCAGATATAAATAGGGTTACCAGAATAATTTCTCTTTGTTCTAAATTTTGAAATAAATATTACTTTGTACTATAAGGATGAGGTTCAGGAGGTTGTGCCGGATCATTCAGACACTGTTTCTACTATGTTTGTTCTAGCTTTGTTTTTTCTATCTTTGATACTGCAAAAGTAGCATGCTTATGCTGAAGTGTTTTCAAATGCAAAACTAATTCGCGACTTCCTAGTCAGTAATTCAAAACTCTAAAACCTGAATCAGAAGTAGAGTTTGAGGATATATTTTTATCAGAATCTGATAAAAAAAAGTGCTTAGACAATATTGACAAGAAATCTTGACAATGGCCTCATCGATCCGTCAACTGCTGCTGAGGTGTGTCACTTGTTTTTTTAACCCCTTCCCTGCGGGCCCAATTCCCCCACAGTGCGGGTGGTGGTGGCGGGCGCGGCGCCCGTGACGAGACCAGGCAGTCATGAGTCACGGTGGAGCTGTGCTCATGACGGCCTGGGCACATCGCGACCCCGCCCACTGATTAATTCTCTCGCACAGGCAGGGAATTAACCGCGCATGGGCGGAGCGGCTGTGTTATGACGAGACCAGGTCATCATGAGCACAGCTCAACTGTGACTCATGACGGCCTGGTCTCGTCATGAGCACACAAGGGGTTAACCCAAGACTACAATTGAAGATGAGAACTTGTATAAATTATAGAGAAATAAATTATATAACACTTATAAAATAATTAGTCTCTTTCTTTAGTTAAGGACATGATGAAAGTTGAACACTGTGTTCATGTGTTTGCTAAACTCAATTTATGATGTACTTACTACCTTGAACATATAAAGCATAGGGCAGAGTGGAAACTTCGCTTTTCACACATTATGGTCAATTTGAACAAAGGGTTATGACTTCTGGGCGAAGCAATGCACATGGGCAATTTGTCCCACATATCCTCAACGTCTACATAGTGGTCTATCTCAACAACTGTCTGAAGCTCAACGCAGACAAAACTGAGGTTCTGATCTTCTGAAGACACGCTGCCCACTGGAAGGACTCCTGGTGGCAGGCGGACCTCGGTCCCACCCAAACGTCAAAAGATCATGCAAGCAACCAGCCTCTGCATCATCCTGGACAGGAAACTCTACGAAACATCAGGACAATGCAGTCTCCTCAGCCTCCTTCCATTGACTCCCCATCAACACCAGAAAAAGGGTGATGCAGGCCCTCAACACCAGCAGACTGGACTATGGCATCACACTCTATACAGGCACCACCACCAAACTCCTGCAAACACGCCAGACTATCCACAACGTTGCTGCCAGACTGATTCTCAACCTGCCCCAAGAGGACCCACATCACCCAGTATCTGCAGGATGTCCACTGGTTCCTGTCCAGAAGAGATGCGAATTCAAGCTTGTAACCCATGCCCACAAAGCCCTCCACAAACAAGGACGCATCTACTTGAACCACTGCCTGTATTTCCACCGACCTCCCAGGAATCTCTTCTCACCTCACCCACATACCACATATCCACCGCTGCCGTTAGAGGACACTCCTCCCACCTCGCCACCAAAGCATGGAACATCCACCATCTCCGCACCCTAGATGACCCACTTCAGGAACTGTCTCAAGACCAGGCTTTTTGACTAACTACAGCATAGTGCCTGGATACCCTCTAGGGTGATAAACTGCACTCTACAAGCACGACTTGATTGTTTCTTATCAATTTAATACTCAACTCTGTCTCCGGAATAATGGCTATCCTGAATTTGTGGTTTCTGACTCTTGAAATTTTCAATCGTTTTCATGGAACCTTACAGTATTTAATAAGACAGAATGGTATCAATAAGTGTTCAGCTATGGGCACTTGCTGCCACTTATCTGTGCCTCAACATTGGTCTGTAGATTCTACCATAAACATATTGACCCCACTGACCTTGGGTAGGAGGTATACTGTCAGGAGCAAAGTAGTTTTATTTTACAGATAGGAGGGGACTGCAAACTTCTGACAGAGTCCGGTACCTTGCAAGGCTTTTGCTGCGAGTGATTCCAGTCTTTGCTCCAGGCCAAGGCAGCACAGAAGACCATTCAATACTGTTAGAAATGGGGGTCTCTAGTTGGCAGTGGTATACGCCCTGTCCAAGTAGGGACCCTTCCTTCTAGTCGGGATTAATAAAGTACACAAATACGTTTTCCTGTGGTCAACATCGGGTAGCTTGGCACAGAGCAGTCAAGCTAAACTACAGAGGCAATGTGAAAAGCATTTGTATCTATGCCACAGTAACACAGTGAAAACACAACAAATGGAAACCACACAAGTTTAGAAAATAAAGCATCTTTATCTAAACCAAACAAGACCAAAACGCCAAAAATCCAAACACTACTAAATATGGTTTTCTAAAGGCAACAACAGTTCTGGCGATAGAGAACTGTGGATGCGTCACTTTTGGTGCAAAGTACCTGGAATGTGTCAAAAGTCGCAAGCAAAACAGGCGCAGGGAAGGGTATGCGTTGGTTCTGTACGTGCAAATGCATCTGTTCTTTGCTCCAGGGGTGGTGATGAGTCTGTTCCTTAATGCTGAGCAGATTTGGTGCACAGGTGTAGTGCATGAGAAAATCAAGTCAATGCGTTGTTCTCTGCAGCCGCAGACAGGTGAGGCCTCGGTTTTTCCCAGCTGCAGAGCAGAACCTGCGCCGGAGAGTCAGGATGGTGATCTCAGACTTTGGAGACCGGTGCACATAACTTGGCATGCAGCGGTTCTTCGGTCCAAAGACATGCCCTGCGTCAATTTCTTCAGCCGCACAGCAACAGTGCACGGACACTTCTCCCGCACTGTAGTGCTGTTTCGGAAAAACAGGCGCTAGAAGGGGGATGCGTGGATTTTTACCAACAGGAGCAGCAAAACAACATCCATGGGCCCAGAAATGAAGTTTGACACCACAGGGATGGTCAGAACTCCCAGCAGTGAAATGCAGGGATGCTGCAGGGGAAGTCTTTGTGTCCCTGAGACTTCAGAACAGGAGGCAATCTCTACATCAAGCTCTTGGAAATCTTCTCAAGCAGGATTCACAGCAAAGTTCAGTCTTTGTCCTTTTTCAGGCACAAGCAGGCAACTGTAGGCCAGCCCAGCAAAAGACAGCAAAGGGGCAGTACTCCTCCTCCCAGCTCTTCAGCCCCTCTCCTTGGCAGAGGTTCCTGTTGATTCCAGAAGTAATCTAAAGTTCTGGGGTATTAGGTCTAACTTATACCACTTTTTCCATTAGAAATGTTTATTCAGAAAGTATCTCTTGCTCAGTAAAACCAGTTCTGTCCTCCATGGTCCAGTTACACTACAGGAGGGGGACAGCATTGTGCAGAGCAGCCACAGCCTATTCAGGCGTCTAACTCCTCCTCTACCACTCTGGCGCAGGATGGCCCATCAGCATATGTAGGGCACACCTCCGCTCCCTTTGTGAGAGTGTCTGGAGTGAATGCAAACAACCCCTGTCTAAAACCTGACTGTGAATTCAAAAGCAGGCAGACACATAGGATGGGTTAAACAAGAAAAAAGTGACAACTTTCTAGAAGGGATATTTTCAAACAATTTAAAAACTACTACTAAAAAGATTTTTTTATTACATCCAGAGAGCCTAAACTCTCAATCTAGCTGTTCCCAATTGAAAGTTACACCTGTAAAAAAGTTGCAAAGGAGCTCCAATGATAACCTATGGGAGAGCTAGTCTTTGCAATAGTGAAATACTGTGCATCTCGTTTTTCGCTATCAGGACATGTACAGCACACCAGTATATGTCCTACCTTTAACATACACTGCACCCTACCCATGGGGTCCCTTGGGCCTACCTTAGGGGTGGCTTACATGTACGAAAAGGGAAGGTTAGGGCCAGGCAAGTTGGTGCACTTGCCAGGTCAACATGACAGTTAAAAACTGCACAAGCAGACACGGCAGTGGCAGGTCCGAGACCCTTTTGAAAGGCTCCTGGTGTGGATGGCACAACCAGTGCTGCAGGCCCACTAGTAGCATTTGATTTAGAGGCCCTGGCACCCTAAGGGATGTACCAGTAAATCAAATATGCCATTCATAGATACCCAATCATAATCACAATTTACCTAGAGAGCCATTGTACTTTGGCACTGATCAGCAGTGGACAAGTGCCCAAAGTACCTAAACCAGCAAAAGCAAAATCCAGCACATTGCCAAAAATACAGGAGGTAGAGGCAAAAAGTCGGGGAAAACCACACCAAGGATGCCATGTCTAACACATACCTTCACATCGGCTGGAGGAAGTCTATGGGAATTCCATGAAAAGAGGGTGGGGGCTGGCGGCTGGCGGCCATGACAGAATGCTGGATCCCCCGCACCCCATGAGAAAATGCCATGACTATTATGTTCAAAATCATCTCGATGTTCTGCTGGGGCGGAGCCTCATACATTCTCCAATCGAGGATGGTGCAATTGGCTATAAATTGGGACAGTGAAATCCCAATTAAACACCTGTATCGCTCATGTTTTGCCCTACTTGTCTCCCTCTCTTTTGTCCCCGATTATTTATAAAGCGCTCGGATACCCTCTGGGTCATGTTTGAGCTATATAAAACTCTATAAATAAATGGAGCTGAAAATGAAGTTATTCTGTATAATTCCAGTTTCACCCGTGCATCAATATAAGTGGGTCTCCTGCCTTCATCCTGTGCATACCAACTTTTCGGATTCATTTTTGCCAGAAGGATAGTCTCCTTGGAGTACCATTTTTAGGAATTTTGTCCCTTTGTAGGTCTAGGGAGTACTTTTATCTGTTGTCAAAAGGGCCAGTCTGCAGTTGCTGTTCAGCCATTTGGATTAAGTAGGCGCAACCACATTTAAAGATGATCATACTTGTTCTCAATGCTTAGGCCTGAGCAGAAACTAAATACCAGGACAAAACAGATTCTCGGTTTGGTAGCAATGACAGCAGGGAGGATTTTGTGACAGGCCTGGAGAAGGTGATCATGTGGTCCCGCCACACTTTTTAGCTGTCTGTAGACAAAAGCCTCTTGTGGACCAAACCAAAAACTTACTGCTCATTACTTACCACTGATTGTCTTCCTTCTCTCTCATTTGCTTCTTACTCAATAGCGGTCCTTTTTAAGTTGAGCCTAAAAGGCAGCAAACCTGGTTATGAAAAAGCTATTGTGGCCTTAGAGCTCAGAGGGGCATACAGCCCACCCATTGCTAAGTATGGATTGCCTAGCTCATCACTCATTTGCTTGCTTCTTGTGGCATGGCTTTCTTTGTCACACCAGGACCCTTGTGTTTGTCTACGCTACTTCTGATCAGTGAAAATCATCATGAGCAACTAAGGGCCAAGCAACTCGCCCATTTTTCCAAGAGACTCCCTCACGTGCAGTTTGATTGACTTTTTAAGGCAAACCTAATTTCTTCAGAGCCCATACTATGGTTTGAACAAAATACTTGAGTTCCCTAGAAACACTGACCTCATCTGAGATAATCAGCGCATTGGTTGGCCCCGCCATGCTCCTCAATATGAAGTCCATGTTGGTGAACCCTTAATTAGTTGCAATGTAATCAAATTTAAACAGACGGTAACCATGGGTGGAGGGGAGGAAATTAACCCTTAGTATTCATGGTGATGATCTCCAGCCTTTAGCTGTAGGCCACTGATGACTCCCTTACTGCTTCCCATAACACCACTTCCTATCAAGGCGATCTTCCCTACTCTCCTGCCCTGACTGCAAATATGTCCCCCGGTGGAAGTGTTATAAGCCAGGCAAAAAGTAGAGATAGGGACATCTTATGGATTTTTGGGGCCTGGGGCCAAAGGTATCTTGGAGGAACCTGTTCTGAACAGCTTTGAATTTAAGATCCAGTCTAAGCTCTTCCATATCCTCTTTGGCCAGGTCACTGGCAGTGCACAGGTACACTTGTCCAAATTCTAAATCTGTTACATTTTATATATTCAGGGATAGTGAGGTGTGTTTTCAATATTGTAATGCAGCAGCTCACTAATATTGCTGCAAATAATCCATGTGACACCCTCCTATTTCTCGTATAGGAGCTCTTGTTTTGATATAACAGGAACTTTATTTATGGATGTTGCATGAAACAAACATAAACAAACATTATGGGTCATCTATCATCTTTATTACATATGTCCCTGTGCGGGCGCCGACAGCACTGCTGTCGCAGCTCTTCAGTTCGAGTTTTCGGGAGGGGGGTGCAAGGAGGGGTTGACTCAGTTAGGGGGGGGGAGGGCTCTGGAGTTGAAAAAACGGTTGTTTCAGGTGTATCTCTGCTATGTACTACTCTTCATCTACTCTTTACTCTTCTTTCTTGCCTTTATCTACTCGCACTTTCACTCCTTCCTCTTACTTACTAATTATTCTCTACCACCGCGATGCGTGCAACGCATCCCAAGGCCTTACTAGGCTTGCAGCGCTATCTATTGGAATTTACATAAAACACGGACTACCTAGGTGTGCGGAAATCCACGTTACAGTAAGACCATATCCACACAAAATCTCGTGGCGGCCCATCACCACAATAATCCGAACAAATATCCATGGCTTCAGATAACTTAGCAGCCTCTCTACATATTGTTTCGCTAAACGTTAAGGGGCTTAATCACCCAGTAAAGCGCAAAAAAATCTTAAATTACTTAGCCAAAACTAAAGGAGACATAATGCTCATGCAGGAAACCAAATTATCCCAGATTGATGCTGATAATCTTAAACAAAACTGGATCTCACTGACACTTTGCTCCCCCGCAAATCAAAAGAAAAGAGGGGTGATCACCCTGGTTGCTAAAAAAGCAAACCTATCCCTGATATCACACTCGGTAGACTCCGAGGGTAGACTGAGTATAGCACACCTTCAAAGAGACGAGGACCATATCTATGTGGCAAATATATACGGCCCTAATACAGACATGCCTGAATTTTGGGAATATGTGTCGAAAGAACTTGAAAATATTCCACAAGATGAACTACTAGTGGTCGGGGGAGACCTAAACCTACCATTAGATCCCCTGTTAGACAGGCAATCCAAAAGTACATACCACCCCCCACGAGGCATTGAAACGAATGTGTGCCAAATTCCACCTACATGATTCATGGCGCCTCCAACACCCAGATGGCCGTGACTATACTTTCTACTCCCCTCCTCACAATTCTTATTCAAGAATTGATTACCTTTTGATATCCGACTCTCATACACATTTCATCGACGAAACTGATATAGCCCCCATATTGGTGTCGGACCATGCGGGTATCCATATGAAATTGGCAGGCTCCCATTCGCTTATCCCCCCCAGACGATGGAGATTCAACGATGAGATACTTTCAGTGCCAGAGAACAAACTAAGCATAGAACAATGCATACAAGTATATTTCTAGATAAACTCACAACCAGAAACAGACCCCGCCTTAGTATGGGACGCGTTCAAGGCAACATTAAGAGGTAAACTGATAGGTATCAGGGCCCATATGAATAAAGATTTAAACTCCGAACTGGACTCTCTAGAGAAGACAATCAAGCAACTAGAGTTGCAACACTCCCGGGATCTGAACAACAAAGTTACCATCGACCAATTGACGAACCTGAAATATAAATACAACGCCATCCTTAGTAAAAGAGCAGGAGTATGGATTAACAAATTCAAGGCATTAAAACTTTGTGAGGGTAACAAAGCGGGGAAACTCCTTGCTTCCTATCTTAAACAAAAAAGGAAGCAATTCCATATAACGTCGATTAGAGACCAATCCAATAACACCAAAACCAAACAGAAAAGACATTCTTCACACATTTCAGTCCTTTTATGAGGAGCTCTATAAAAATAATAACCAATTCAACATCGAAGACTGTAACAAATATCTAAACTCAATCCGACTCCCACGGTTATCCGAACCTGACAAAATCAGACTAGGGGCCCCACTGACTATAGCAGAAATCTCTTCCGCAGTCAAAACACTAAAGAACAATAAAGCTCCGGGGCCTGACGGCTTCACGGCCAATTTTTATAAAACTTTTGAAGAACAACTTAACCCAAGACTCCTTAAACTGTTCCATTCATTTTCACTGTCAAACAGAATTACCCCCACGATGAGTGAAGCGACAATAATAGTGATCCCCAAAGATGGGAAAGACCCCCTACTTCCCAAGAATTATAGGCCGATATCCCTCATAAATTTGGACTGCAAGATTTACGCGAAGGCTCTAGCATGCAGACTAAACTATGTTTTACCCGCCCTAATAAATAACTCACAGGTGGGGTTCCTAAAACATCGTCTTTCTAATGACAATACGAGACTCCTATGTCATGTACTGGAGAAATCGAAAATCTCGAATGCCCCCGCCGTAGCAATCACCCTGGACGCGGAGAAGGCGTTTGATAGAGTGTCGTGGCTCTTCCTCCGGCAATGCATGCACATATTTAACATGGGTGAGTCTTTTATTAATATGGTCATGTCACTATACGCCTCCCCTTCGGCTAGAATTGCCATCAACAGTTCGTTATCAGAACCATTCCTTCTCGAACAAGGAACTAGACAGGGTTGCCCATTATCTCCCTCCCTATTCCTTCTGGCAATGGAACCTCTCCTCCGCGACATACAACAGAACGCAGATGTTAGTGGCATCAACTTCGGGGATAAAACTGGCTGCTTACGCAGACGATATTCTGATAGTCACTGAAAACCCTGATACCTCGATAGCCGCTCTGATGGATTCTATAGAATCATACTCTAAACATTCAGGCTACAAACTGAATCGGGATAAATCTGTAGTTAAACCCCTCAACATATTCACTAATAAAAAATCTTTAGGTTTATCAGGTCTAGTCTGGCAAAACAACTACATCAAATACCTGGGTATAGAATTTGGAAGCTCCATCATAGAAACCCTACTACATAATGAGAAACTCACCCTTGAAAAAATAAAAACTCAACTAGACGGATGGTCACCCCGCTTCATCACTTGGTGGGGTAGGCTGGAGACCATCAAGATGATGATTACACCGCTAGTAAACTACCTAATTATCATGCTCCCCTTGATGCTGTCCCAAGAATTTCATAATAAATTAGATAAAACTCTTAGCAATTTCATCTGGAAAGGGAAAAAAGCACGCATCAGCCTGCAAAAATTGAAACTAGATAAATCCATGGGCGACGTCAACCTCCCTGACTTTAAAAGATATCAAATTGCCTTTTTAGCGAAACAAGGATCCTATTGGCTGTCCCCCCCCCAATGGACTACTCGCCGGAGTGGTTAGATGTCGAAAAAGCGCTTCTGGAAGGCATGCCTCCCATCTCGATCCTTTCAATGAAAGCGAATCAGATCCCATGTTCTAAACCCATATTTACCAACACCAAAATAGCCCTACTCAGAGTAGATAAACTGTTAGACTCAACGATAAGAAAATCTAGGTGGGAAGCGATCTGGAAAAACTCCTCAATCACCTACAAAGGTAAACCACTATTCAACCCAACCTGGATCAAGAAGGGAATCTTCTTCCCTCACCAACTCTATGACAATGGCTACCCTTTACGAAAATCCAATCGAACTTTGGGATTGATAGTTCCGACTTCTACATATTCCTCAACGTTAAAACTGCCATTACAAAAGCGGGACTGACATCCAAACACCCAGCTCTTCCCTCATTCCTCTCCTCCCTAAATAAAATAGGCCACCAGATCTCAAGGTTATACAAATTATTGAGCCCGCAATCATCAACATTGAATACCAAAACAATACAGTTCTGGTCGTCAGTCGCCTCTTTCTCCATCTCAGAGATGGAGTGGTCCACGGCGTGGAGATCTTGCACAAGCCATAAAATAAGCCCTACATTATCACAAGCCAAGTTCGGGCTCATGCATAAAGTCTTCTGGACGCCGGCTCGCCTATATGCACATAAACTCAGCCCTGACGCATTCTGTTGGAACTGCAAGCGTGCAGAAGGTGATCTAGAACATCTCATACTCCAATGCGACTGTCTCACTGTTTTGGGACAGGGTATTTGACTTCGTCCACAAAGTATTTAATATCTCACCAGCCAAAGAACTCCCCTATCTTATTTTCGGATTTACTAAAGAGACCCAAACTCCCAGAAATAGAAAGGGCACTCCTTGACCTCCTCTTTACGGCAGCTGTGAAAGTCGTTCTAAACAATTGGAAAGACACCAAAAAGGCAAGCTATGCCTGCTGGCTAAACTGGGTGATTAACCTCCGAGGAGCTGATAATATCACTTTACAAAACACACCAGGGCGAACTTCACAAAGGAAACTTTGGAACTCACTAGACATCTACTTCAAAACCCACAAACCACCGTGAATCTTCATGCTCCCCATTTCTTCCTACAGCTCCCGGGGGGCCACTTATACTTTCGCACAGCTTAAATAACCAGTCACAGGTAAACCTGGATTGCTAGGCCGCATCGTGGTGGACATCTGACATCCAACTTCTTACATCTTACATCAAGCTTCTTACCTCTTACATCTCATCTCTAACCTTTATTCTCTTTCCACTTTCTCCTTCTTCCTCTTATCTACTCCGTTCCTTTCCTTTCCATCTCCAATTCATTTGTTTTGTAGCCCCTCAGGTGCCCAGCCTAGGCAGGCTGCATGGTGGTTTTCCACATTGTCTTCAAGATCGTCCCGAATGACCACCACCATGGGTCTTAATGCATTTCTATGCTGAATGATGTGTAATTACAAGTATCGATTGTATGTACATTGCAATTTATGATTTGTATGATATATAGCCCTGAAACGTCCAATAAAAGCTTTTGAAATAAAAAAAAGAAACAAACACAACATTTCTCTGCAAAAAAAAGTCTGCAATAGACTTTCACAGACATTACAAATAAATTAAAGGGAATCAATTAAAACAACATGTTTAAGAATTATTCATGGTTTAAGGGAAAGACTCTGAGAAGAACAGAGCGTGCTCTATCACGGCCCCCTGGAAGGCTGAAGCCTTGGTCCAGACTCCACAGAGTCCACTTTGCGACGCATAAAACATCTCTGAGAAGAGGTATTTATAACTTCTGAGTTGGCATCCATTCACACCCACTATACTATACATTAAGAGCTTCAATCAGGGGAGTTGTACTGCAAGATCCTTTTATTTTGAGATATTTCAAATAATAAGCCAGCAATCTATATTGTAATGAAAATGCAGTTTGCTGTGAAACCTCTATCTTGCTAATTCTTTTTGCTGCATGCCACGGATGTTGTTTGCAGACCCTATTTAGATTTCAGTAATTGCCATGTATGCTCACTCCAAAAGGTTGCCAGTGAGTTAGGTGACACGCGATGCATACACTTGACCTCTAAGTGTAATTTTCACCAAACACCAAGGAACAACTTTCAGCTTTTTAAAGGCATAAATAAAACACCAGGAAATGGCCACCATAGTTTTCTTTTCCATTAGGGAATGCTATCTCTGGGAATCCACATGTTGCAGAAAATATTGTAATTCACTACTGCATTTTAAATTCGTGAATTTCGGTACAATCTGTTTAGGTTTGTTTCACTGCCATTAATATGAAGTAAGTTTTTACCTTCTTATTTCAATGGTTAGCATCACAGATCTTTTCTCCCCCTTCTCACTCTCTTTATGCCCCCCATATTCGTCACTGACCGTGGGTCTGGTTAAGAATATTTTTGTCGCATGGGGCTGAAAAGACTAATGCTGGGGTACGGGCGCACAATTATATTGCAACTAAATCAGGAAAGAGATTCTGCTGTCTGCAAACACACAACAATGGACGTACACAGTGCCATGCTGAAACAAATAGCAGTCTGATCAAAATCTAAGAAAGAATTGTAGGAAGCGTTCTCTTGCTTAGTCAGCTTACAACTACGCAGCAACAACTAATTCAGGCCAGGGCTTACCGATCGATCTACTGCTTCACACGGAGATTAAAGATGAGGTGCCAGCCTGGAAAAAGCAAGTGGCGCAGGTACTGGTATGGTAGCAGTTCAAGCTGCCTGTGCCACACCACTTGCTCACTACCAAGCTCCCCAGCCCCTGCTGCTCTGCCCTGGTACATGTCCCGCAGGATGAAAGTGCGGTGCTACGCTGCTAAAGGATATGACTGATGACGATGATCGAAGTCGTCTTCTTCAGCCCGCCCCACCAGAGCAGCAGGTTTGAATGAGGGCAGGCAACAGCTACTAAAAAAGGCCGAAAAACAATAAGGACAATAAAGAGCAACAAGATCAAAATGCTAGCGCGAGCTACTGACAGGGCCTCAGTGAGCTACCGGTAGCTCGCGATCGACCGGGTGGAGACCCTGCCCTAGAGCATACCTTCTTCATCATCTGATTGGCTGGCTTTTATCCATCACTGCTAGGGACTGATTGAGTGCTTGTATTTTCCAGCTATCTCCCTTGTGTACTTCTTGAGTCGCCTGCCTAGCCAAGTCTCACTCGCCCGTGTACTTTTCCATTTCCTCCTTAGTGTTATGCTCGCACGTGTGCGCTTCTCCCGCAAATAGTGCTTTTTCCCATACCCTGTCGCCCCCCCCCTCCCACACAGTGCTTTAAAAAAAAACTTATTTTGGAGGTATGCATGCAAATAACAGCATTTGCTCACTCCAATAAAAATGACAGCTTAAGTGCCATCCATCTTTTTTGCCATGCTGCACAGCCCGGCCCATCCTCACCCACCCCCATCAGTAGCCGCAGTCCTCGCACGCTGTGCTGCCCCCTCCTCCCCAGTTTCTACCACCCGGGACTCATGCTCCCATCATTCCTCCTCCACTTGCTCTGTCAATCTCTTTAGATGCATCTCCCCACACAAGTCTGGCACCTGTCATTTGCTGTTAGCCATTCAGTTTTCCAGTTAAAAAGCTTTCACTCAAAATGTACAGCTTCAATGAGCGTCCATCTAGAAACAGTAAATAAAAGAAAGCCACTTGTGTCATTGTGTATGCACAAGCGTGTAGTAACACACGTGCATACATTTTCACACGTGTGAACTTGAATGATAGACCTGCCAGCAGTACCATGACACATTCATGACATTAACTCGTCATTTTTCTTGTTTAAGCATTCGCACGGAATGCTTAAAGAAAAAAAAAGTATCTCCCTAAAAGTGAACACTGGAAGGACCCACGAAATGAGGCTATCTATACTCCAGGGAGAGACAAACAAGTCGGACAAGGCAAGCCATTGAAAAAAGAGCAAGCAAATTAGTGACAAAGCCAACCAATGGGTGGGATGTAAGTCCAATGTCAATTCTTGGTTAGCTTACAACTGGTCATTTGCAACCAGACAGCTTGTGTCGTCTTTGCTTGCCCTGAAAATAGTGATAAATATGTCACTCCACAGAGAGACTAGTAAAGGCAATAAAACAAAAACCATAACAGTCAATCATCAAGTTAAAATAAACACCAAATCAAATTCAAGGAACATAACCTGCATATGCCTTCCGATACTAGGTAGGCTACGCAAAACTAAGCAACCACCAGTGGAGCCACGGATCGGTGAAGCAATTATATGGACTTTTCAGGGGCAACCAAAGAAACAATTATGCCTGGGTTCATACACAAAGCTCATTCTGCTAACTAGACTGGATATTAATTTACATCAGTGTGCTTAATGCCACGCAGCGCTGTGAAGCGTCTCCAAGATAAACAACCATCGATATTATTATAACACACTGAGAAGCGAATACGCTTTCAATCCGCATCAAAGATTAGATATTTTGTTCAATCTGAAGGGACTACGGAGTCTGACAGCCCGACAGAGAAGGCAGTGCCACCTGGCCTGATCTTTCTTGGTGTCATAATTCTTCAAAAGTAGACAGGAGGTGCAGAAACCAGTCCAACGAAATCAGTGGACTGGGGTAGTCGGCAAAGGGTGTACTAAAGGGAGGGGAGACCAGACAGCGAGATTTGTTGAGAGGAGAACGGTACTACTTGCTAAATCAAGAAACGACTACCATGTTATGGTTCTATACACGTCAGTTTCCGTCATAGCCACCAAATTGCACAATTAACTTATATACTTAGTCGCATGGCCATGTTATAATTCGAAAATTGAGTCGCCGCAAGGACCTCCAATCCCTTTCAGATTTCGCATACATAAAAGTGCACACGCTCGGCGGGTTTGCCGCCCGGCATTTTTCGCGCCATTTCTCGCCAGCCTCCCACACTCAATACAGCACCCTGCCCTTTGGAGGCACTCAAGGGGCTGTAGAGTGAGCATGCATTTGGAGCAGATGGACATGCTGCAGTGCGACGACGTCATAACGGGTTAGGAGCGCTCCAGACCCGGTGTGCTATGACGTCACAGTACAGGCCGCTGTGTTCTTCCCAAACCCCGAGGTTGCGTGGCGCTTACTTTCTTTACTCGCCATCTTCTCGGGGTCCTCTTCTTCGCCCGCGTACCCCGGGCACCGAAGGCGTTCACTGGTTTTCCGCCCGATTCTAGGAGACAGCCACCACCACAAATATCAGGCGGGGCTGGCGTTCCCACCAATTCTAGGGGCGAGAGTAGACTGAGCGACGCGGTCAGCGGCCGCGCTACTCTCTACGGGTTTCAGAAGTGCCTCGAGCTCCGCCACCTCTGCTCGCGCCCAGGCCGCGCAAAAGTTAGATTCTCACTTTCAACCCGCGCCGCCGATCATTACACAGCTATCAGCGCGCATGCGTGACCTCCAGGGAGAAGGCGCGTGACAGCTACTGTCCAGCCTTCTTTCAAGTGTTGGACCAATCACAGTAGAGGAGGCAGTGAGGTAAACACTAGAGCGAGTAATCCTTAAAGAAATGGCACAGGCGTGGCCTTCGGAGGCTGCCGCCATATTTGGGATTTGGAATCACGCTCCTTCTTAAAAGATAGAGCGGGACTGTGCCGAGAGATTTTCTTTCGTCCTGTGATACTGGGATACAAACTTCCACTTTCCAAGAAGGATGTAATGTTTGCCTATGTATAAAGGCTGGTCACTTTTTCTATAACAAATCGTCAGCTAAAGATGAAGGGCTATGATGACAGAACAGAAACAGGATTCCACGAATGGGGCGAGGGTTAAGCAATCCTTCACTTTATATTAACAGTAAGCAATTTAGTTTACAGCAAAACGATAATGAAAAAAACTACAAGTCCGAAGTAGCACAGAACTACAAAACCCAAGTTGCCATGTAACCAAGCAGAGTCTGAAACGCTCTATATAAATATGTAAAACTCCCGTTGACGCCCTCTTTTTTTTGCTGCACTGCAGGATGTAATCTCCCGTGTTTGACTTCGGCTCTGCGGGGCTGGGAGATGTGTATTTATTTATTATATTTATTCATTTATTTAATGCGTTTTTACAAAGCGCGGACTTCCCGAAGGTGTCAGAGCACTGTACAATAGAACCAGTTACGTTACATGAGAGAACTGTTACAACAAGCATTTGCAATGCAATAGGTCTCGCATTAGGAAAGTGTGAGGTATTGGTATTGTAAATGACACATTTTTTATTTAGCTTTTGTTTTTGAAAATATCGAAATTAATAGATTTGTCATTTACAATGCCAATAGTTATAACTTTCGCAAATTTGAAACCTATAGCATTTGTAATGCAATATGTGTTGTATTTACGTGACTTACATGTATTGATATTACAAATAACAAAGGCTTTTAATTTTTTTAAAATAATACTTAAATGAAAGTTATTGTAATTTATAATGACAATAGCTTCAACTTTTGTAAATAACTTTTTTGAAGATTATGTTCAGTGTATTTTATTGTGACGAAAAGCCAAAAACAGAAGTGAAATATTAGCATCTCTTTGTTACATTTGTAATAAAGCTTGAAACATTGAGAGAACATATTTGAACCAGTTGTTGTTGAATGGTTGCACAGATTGATGCTGTGATGGCGAATGAGTGATGCTGTGGCGTTCAGTGATGCTTTGGTAGCGCATATGGATGTTGTGGTGCCCCTGAGTGATGCTGTGGTGGTGCTGAGTGATGCTGTATGCTATGCTATGTTTTGTTTTGCTATGCTTTGTTATATTATGCTATGCTTTGTTATGTTATGCTATGCTTTGTTTTGTTATGCTATGTTTTGTTGTGTTTTGTTATGCTATGCTTTGTTGTGTTTGGCTATGCTATGTTTTGTTATGCTATTCTATGTTTTGTTGTGTTTTGTTATGCTATGCTATGCTTTGTTGTGTTTTGCTATGCTATGTTTTGTTATGCTATGCTATGTTTTGTTGTGTTTTGTTATGCAGTGCTATGCTTTGTTGTGTTTTGCTATGCTATGTTTTGTTATGCTATGTTTTGTTTCAATATCCTATGCTTTGTTTTGTTATGCTATGCTGTGTTTTGTTATGCTATGTTATGTTTTGTTATGCTGTGCTGGTGAGGGTGGGGGAGTGAGGGTGAGAGGGTTGTGAGGGTGAGAGGGTTGTGAGGGTGAGGGGTGTGAGGGGGAGGGGGTGGGTGAGGGGGGTGTGAGGGTGAGGGGGGTGTGTGAGGGTGAGGGTGAGGAGGTGTGAGTGTGAGGGGTGTGAATGTTAGGGTGGGTGAGGGGGTGTGAGGGAGAGGGGGTGCGAGGGAGAGGGGGTGTGAGGGAGAGGGTGAGACTCGCGTAAATGCGAGACCTTTTGCATATCTTTACTGGTGCAAAACGCAATGGTACCAGCATGATGCACAGAAGATGGACAGGGTTGGTTGTGATTGGTGTGCAAGGGAGTTAGAGGGGGCTTCGAGACAACATGTTCTTTCCATCACTTCGGTCCATTTAAAAAGCCACTTCTTTAAATAGCAGCAACCGAAATAAAAAATAAAACTCCAAGTCGCACATGTATTATAGCTACAGCGTGACTCATGGCATTAGTAAAGCTGTTACCAAGGGAGTCAGGCTACTAACAGACAACAAGCGCGTATTTTTCACTTTATGACTAAGAACAGAAATTCGGGAGAAAAAGTAATCACGTTTACAAATTTAACTGGATAACGAAACAGGCTAATTAAGACTGAAAGCATTACCGAGGGCGGGACAGGGCTCTGGGTGGCAGGCACCATTGTTGTGTGCACATGTCATGTTGATTTGAATTTAAAAAAATGCTTGTTTCTTACAGGTAATCTTTTCTTCTATTCCAAAAACATGGCAGCTTCGGGTACTTGTCTCTGAATTCTGTTATGCTAAAACTGCATTTCTTGCAGTGGGGGTGTCAGAGTGTTTACACTAAAGAATATAAAAATGCACATCAACTAAATCTTAAGGATTACAGAAGCAAATCCAACCTACTTATGAACATTCGAAAACTCTAAAAAGTGAGGAAGGATAAGGCATCAGAGTATTTAACTTGATGTGTCTCTAACCACTTCTATGCGTTGGACGGCACCAACATCACGGTGGGCGTGTGCGGAGGACGGGAGGGGCCGTCCGATCTGCGCACGTGTCAGATTCGCCCACACTGCGGCGGAATGTCCCATTGTGTAGCAATATATATAAGAAAGGAGAATTCTTATGATTTCTTTCTGTGAAACCTCAGAGTTTTGCCTCTCTTCACAATTGGAAAACAATACATTGTGAAAACAAAAGTCAGTGGCAAACTAGTACTACATTAAGAACTTAACAATTTGTAAATAAATGAAACTCAATCAACAAACCCACTATGCTGTAACCACTGTAGGGGGGAGTTGGAATTAGCAGATCAACCTGAAAAAAAAACTACCAAAAAGATAAAGAATTTCATCACTAAGATTCGTATCCAAAGGCATGAATGAATACATTTTGATTTAATCTGACAATTATTAAAGGGATATTGGCAAAGTCCCGGAATTTTCGCTAACTTAATTTAACAATGCTCTTAACCACACTTCGCCGTGTGCAACGACTGAGAGTGCAAAGAAAACATTACCTTAAACAATGGCTGGGACAGCCAGTTCGGTGATCATATATAGTTTAATGTTCATATCAATAGTAAAAAATCCTCACTTTAATCTATTGTAAAGAATGATATTGGTTTTATATTTCCTGCAGTTCCTGACATGTAAGCTCCAGAACGTGTATGTTTCTACTTAAAAAAACATATTCAACTTAATAACAATACTAGTATCTTAAACCTTTAAATTGGAAAAATCGCAAGATAAAACTAAAGCATATACGTTGGTTAATTAAAAATGCATGGACACCAAAATGGAGGACACTAAACACACTCAGGATCAATAAAAACACACCAGGAAGGGGTGATTGTTTGCACTATAAATCCCAGAAGCTGTGAAGCTGTCCGAAGATCGTTCAACGATGTTTCACATGCTTTAAGGAAAATAATAACTTTTTTCCATAGCTAGATTTTAGGGTCAGTCATCAGTAGCGGTTCTACATTTCTGCATTATCAAAAGCAATGGTATAAAAACCGTTTTCTGCATTTTAGTAGAGTGAAAGTTAGATTGTAAAAGTTTGACCTGTTTCACTGTATCATTCTTTGGCATAGCTACGGTCTGCTTAAGGCATGTGCCAGCACTATATAACAAGAATAAGAGGGCCAGAGATAAAACATGAATGTTACGACAGGCTCAGGAGTGAGATAAAACAAGGAGCACCCACGCCAGTCAGTTAGCTGTTTTTAGTTAATTAAGGGGCAATTACTCTTCATTTCCAAGTTTCCTTCTAAAGGGAATCGGGTCTAAATGTGGAACTTTCGTACATGACTTATGCTGGCAGCATAAGTTAAAACTTACCAGGCCCATTTTTGTTGCAAAAGATATGTGTTCAACAACATCCCTCCTGGAGGAAAGCTAATTAAATAAAAATGTAACATGAACGCTGTGTGTGTCAAAAAGAAAAAAGGTCGAGACTATTTTAGTGTATCCTATTCTGTTAGTAGCTATAAAAAAAATTCTGTGGAAAAAAAAGAAGCCTGAAAGTCTGCTATAGTGTGATGCTGGGAAACGAAACCAGGAGGAGCTAATTGAGTGAGAATCAGGCTTGTTGTAAAGATCCTAATCTTTCCGTTTGCAGCATCTGTGAGATGCAGAGCTTTAAGTTGAGGGAAAAAAGCTAGTTGGAAAACGTGTGAAAACAACTGTAGTTTACAACTAAATTGTCTCAAAAAAACACGAAACACTACACATATGTACAAGAATCCAAATTCCCGTCCTATATAGTTTTAATATGATGGGCGCTGAAACTGCTGTTACCTTGCTGCATTTTTTACCCGGCTGCTGGGGAGACACTTACCACATCGGAGGGGGGAGGTGAGGAGGCCCCCACTGCAGCCGCCACCGCCAGGAGTCAATTTCTGCTGTCCATAGCGCCGCCGCCCCGGGACTCCATCTCCCGGCAGCCTCAGCGGCGGCGCTGCTATCACGAGAGCGCCAGGAGGCGCCTTAAAACTGCGCTCTGCTTGGCGGAGCGGGGAGACACTTACCACATCGGAGGGGGGAGGTGAGGAGGCCCCCACTGCAGCCGCCACCGCCAGGAGTCAATTTCTGCTGTCCATAGCGCCGCAGCCCCGGGACTCCATCTCCCGGCAGCCTCAGCGGCGGCGCTGCTATCACGAGAGCGCCAGGAGGCGCCTTAAAACTGCGCTCTGCTTGGCGGAGCGGGGAGACACTTACCACATTGGAGGGGGGAGGTGAGGAGGCCCCCACTGCAGCCGCCACCGCCAGGAGTCAATTTCTGCTGTCCATAGCGCCGCCGCCCCGGGACTCCATCTCCCGGCAGCCTCAGCGGCGGCGCTGCAATCACGAGAGCGCCAGAAGGCGCCTTAAAACTGCGCTCTGCTCCGCATCGCGGGACGCCGAGCGAAGCCCGGGCAAAGGGCAGGCCCTCAGAGGCCAGAGGAGGACGGGACGGGCCACCCCACTTGACTCTTTCTAAGGAGGAGGTATAGAGATGCTTTAACTCTTTATTCATCTCACATTGTACTGCCTATTGTCGTTTTTGGAGTTCTTTATTCCATTAACCATGTCCATCTGGGAGGAGTTGAATGCCCTGTGTGGCCCAAAGTACGTCCCGGACGTATCAACCCCCCCTATAATGGGTAGAGACGTTGACCAACTAAACGGCACTCCACGGGATGTACCTCTATCTCCCAATAAAGTCCAATCTCAAGTCAACACACTGTCCTGGGGTTTAAACTGTAAAAGGAATCATGATGAGGAAAAAGATAATGACAATGAGATTCATAAATCGTGCACCAGCCCTTCATCAACCCCCTCTAACCCAACTATATTTATGTCGGATAAGGCTGTGAATAGAACATACGATGGTCATATGAAGAATTCTCAATGATATTTAAATCATATCAGTGATGATTGGTCAAAACATCAATTATCAATTCACACTTGGAGTGTGAATTGATAATTGATGTTTTGACCAATCATCACTGATATGATTTAAATATCATTGAGAATTCTTCATATGACCATCATTGAAAAATAAACATATATATCTACAACTATCTACTAACTTTGGAATCATTTTTGAACCCTTCACGGAGTGCCTCATCTGGGGATGTACATGCATTTTTATGCGTACACTACAGGTTCTATATTTATGAGCTCCCTATTTAATTTATTAAGTCTTTACTTTCTCCTCTGGAGTCAAGGTTACAGGGCATTGAACTCCAGCTTCAGACTTTAAATCGAGAGTTAAAAACCCGGCCTAATGTTCCCACCCAAAAAGCTTCAGGTACACTAACTGTGGCTGGATCAAAACCACCTCTATCTGCCAAACAGTCTATAGGGAAAAATCCTACCCCTAAAATATGCGCGCCCAAAACTCCTACCCTCAAGACCCATATAAATTGTACCACTAAGTTGCCTCTTAATGTCCCCAGTAAATCGCAGGGGAAAGATGGTTCTATCATTCCTGCGTCGAAGTCCCGTACATCACCCCCCGTGAATCCCAAGGCACGCAGGAATATTAGTTTACCACCTGACGCCTGCCCTTATGTTATAGTCCTAACAGGTGTTCCCGAACTTGCCCCCACAACATCAGAACCATTTTGGGCTTTAAAAAACAAAGTCTGCCACTGGTTAGATAGAAACCACCCTCTCCCACCCCACATCCATAGTAAAATGCTAATGGTGGAGAGAGCACCGTGGGTTGGTGAGAACAAAAAAAAATATTCAGGGCGACTGTGTGGTTGTGACATTTGGGGACCCACGTTCGGTGGAGCATATTTGTGCTGGGCCCCCTTGTAACAACAATTCTCCCATTTCAGCTAAACCCCTTTCCTATTTTTATATGGTTGCAGATCATCGCAGCAATAGGTGGAGCTGGTTGAGAGCCTCCAAGCATATGAGAGGGGGAATGAGAGGGGAGATATTATTGGATCATAACACAAATCAGTGGGATGGGGGTGTTGATGAAGGATGGAACATAGTACAAAGAGGAGCTGGTAGGTCCCCTTTCGGTGCTAATCAGTTTAATGGGGTATGGTTTGGTCATCAACAAAATCCCCTTCCAATACCCTGTTTCAATCGTTATAGTGGTCTGGAAACAGTTGACTGACATTTAATATTCTCATCTGGCAATAATGATATGGGGGAGGTGGTAACTTCTCCATTGGTTGCTCCTGGAAGTGGTAGGGGGGAGCAAATGAACATGGAAACGATATATCGTAGTTTGGGTGAATCTGAACATAGTCTTATAGTCACAACCAAGGCATCTCCTGTACCCCTCACCCGATTAACATTCTTTCATGGAACATAGCAGGGCTTAGGAGAAACCTTGTCAACCCGGAATGGAGCAACTTTATTGATTCCTTTCAGATTTGTATGTTTCAGGAAACTTGGTCCTTGACCCCGCATTACAAAAATGGGTATTCCACCTATTTTGTTCCAGCAGTTTCCTCAGGGAAAGGACGCCCCTCTGGTGGTTTTCTCATCTGGGTGAAGGTTGATCTAAATTGTACTGTTACTACACATAAAGTTGATTCCACTGATATTTTGTATATTTCCCTGAAAAATCTATATATGGGTATTGTTCATCTTTTTTGTGTTTATGCAAGAGGGGTCCAGGGTGCTTTAACCTCGCCGATAATTGAGCTACTGGATACTAAGCTTTTAGAATTACCACCTAGGTCCCATATCCTGGTGGGGGGTGATTTTAACTGTACATTTGAACCCTTGGATGATGAGGATGTACTGGGTTTGAGCTCTGAGGATTGGAGACAGACAATTCCCCCCTTAGTTCTGGCCCCTATTAATAAATGGTCTGCCAGAGCAATCCAGTTGAATGACCTCACCCTGGAGCACAACCTACGGGCTCTAAATGGTCGGACTATTTCCGATCGTGATGGGGCAATGACCTACAATAGGCTAGGCTGCCCATCACGAATCGACTACATTCTTTTAGATGTACAATCTTGGGCTAGCTTAGTAGATATGGAGGTTAGACAGACCTCAGACAGTGATCACAACCCATTATGTATGAAAATCAATTGGAGTAATGGATTTTGTAAGAGTGGGGGGCCAGAGTTGATCACTAAGGAGGTCTTCCCCTCCAACTGTAACCGGAAACTAAGATGGGATGTGGTAAAATGTGAAGAGGGGAAAATAAATAGTATTAGGGAGTTAGTTACAGCAGAAACCCTTAGCCTCACAGCGGTGGAATTAACAGGTCCCCACTCTTCAGGGCCTAATTTGTTAGCCCAGTACAAAAACCTAACTGCTAAAACAGGAAGGTATTTTCTTAAAAACTCCCAGGGGCCCACTCGAGTGGATCCTAGACCTTCAAAGGCTAATCCATGGTAAACATTGAACTGTAGAGCAAAGAAGAAGGCTATTACACTGGCCATTAAATCGAAAGACCCTATAGCAGTGAGATCAGCTAGAAAGGAGTACCGTAGCACTATAATCTTAGCCAAGAAAAATTGGGAGGAGGAGCATTGGCAACAGCTTAAGGTCGCTGTCTGTGGAAAGAACTCAACCGCTTTTTTGAAATTAATTAATGTCTTAGAGCGTAGGGGAGTTGACCCAATTTTAAACCACATTAATGAACAGCAATGGTATGCCCATTTTTTAAAATTGTGCTGTGAGGATGGTGCCCAAGTCTCTTTAATACCACCACCCTTGGGTAACCAGAGCAACCCTAGTTTGGATGTGGATAGCAAGGTGGACTTATTCACCCCGCAAGAAGTTAGAGATGCCATTTTAAAAATCCTTCCAGGTAAGGCAGCCGGTCCAGACGGTCTGCCTGGGGACCTATTATTACTTGACCCCAAAATTTGGGCTGATTATGTAGCATGCTTAATGAACCTAATCCAGCTAGGCCACCCCGTCCCGGAATCATGGAAAGGGGCGGAGGTGATCACGATATACAAAAAAGGTGATAGAGAGGACCCTGCCAACTACAGACCAATTAGTTTAATTGATACCATCCAAAAGGTAGTTGGCAGGGTCATTATAAATCGAGTGGAGACCTGGCTTGTGGACGAGGGTATTCTAACCCACTTCCAGGCCAGGTTCAGGCGGAAAGTTGGGGCAGTGGATCAGGTTTTCCGGTTTTGTGCGGTCTACTGGAAGTCAGTATTAATTACCAAAGGCAGCCTCTACTTGGCTTTCATTGACCTGAAAACCACGTTCGATGTCATTCCACGCGCCAAACTATGGGAGGTTCTACTGGCCTTGGGGTTTCCTAGATATTTGCTACAATTTGTTATTAAGCTACATGACAATAACTACGCTAGGATACGGTGGGGGAGTCAGGGCCAATTGACAGGGAGGGTACCAGTCAACAGAGGGGTGCGACAGGGATGTGTGATGGCCCGACACTATTCTCCCTTTTTATAAATGGGGTGGTGGACCATTTGAAGGAGGATCCAGCGGATGCCCCTGTCCTTGCTGGGGAGAAAACCCCCACACTCCTCTTTGCGGACGATACCCTCCTGATGTCCAAGACCCCCAAGGGTCTTCAAAAACTACTTGACCGTTTTTCCCTCTTTTGTAAAGATCGTGGGTTAACAGTAAACACATCTAAAACAAAGTTAATGGTTTTATCAACGCATAGAAATGTTAGGAAGGCTCATCTTACACTATATGGGTCCCCCTTAGAAGTAGTGAGTGAATTTGACTATCTTGGGGTAAGATTGTCCAACAATATGAGCTGGGATTCCCATATATCAAAGATGGTATTGAATCTCAAAAGGGTCTCTGGAGCTATATTAAGGAACCAGCGCCTTTCCATTAGCAGACCGGTGGCCCCTGCGTTGGCAGTCTACGAGGGGAAGGCGTTAGCCTCGGCAGTCTACGGCTCCAAACTATGGGGTGCCGAGAACACCAAGGCCCTGGCTACTGCGGAGAATAAATTCGTTAGGGACTTAGTCTCACTCCCAGTCTCAACCCCCTTGTTACCACTATTTTTTGATATGGGTAAAAAATCAATTACAGATAAAGTCCAACTAAGGCCGCTGTTATGCTGGGTATGCCTTAGAAGGACACAAGAACTAGCACAATATGCTCGAGTGTTGGACGAGTTAATTTCCCTAAATGTCGCAAATAAAATAAAGTGGCTAAACAAGCTCAAAACGCTGGTATTATCTATAGGTTTGGGAGAGTCTTGGGTCTCACAATGCCCCTGGTCAAACAAGTTGTTAAAAAACTTTATTGGGATTGGGTTGAGGCTAAGGTTAATTCTAACTCAAATCAGGGAACCCTGACGTCCAACTTTTTGGATCATAAATCCTCAAGGAAGCTAGAACCTTTTCTGGATTTTATCCAATTACCTAGAGATAGAACCTTGTTTTTGAAACTACGATATGGTATCCTGCCCCTTAAAAAATTTATGGTGGGGTGGAAGAGCAAGGGAGGGCATGACTTAAAATGTCCCGGCTGCCCATGTCCAGAGGAAACTCTTGGCCACTTTCTGTTTGCATGTACAGCTTATAAGCATGTTAGAGCTAAATGGTTGAAACCAGTATGTAGGGAATTGGGAGTGAAGGATCATAGATCAGCCCTGCGTATTATCTCAACTAATACTGTCTCCATGTTTATCATCTGCGGGGTTGCCAAATATCTAGCGGGCGCTTGGTTAATCCGCTCAAGGTTGTTGGGCAATGTATAATTCTCTTTTTAGAAAGAATGTACTGTTTTTAACTTTGTTTTACCCTTGCTGTTCTGTCTGGATGGAATTGTAGTATTATCGGATGGATTGTTTTATGTATTTTTTAAATGTTTGTACTTTTATGATATATATCTATCGAATAAAGTATATGATGATTGCCATAATAATATGATGTGCACATTCCCCGTGCTCAGATTTTGTGGTGAGAGTTGGCTATGTTTGTATAAACGAGGCGGAGACGGACTCTGGAGCAAAAAATGAGGCGGGAGGAGTAAAAGCGCAGAATGGGAGGCTGATGCTAGTGGGTTAGAATGGAAAGCTGCAGCAAGTCTGTTTTTGCAGTTTTATATAGCTCGAACTCGACCGTAGGGTATCAGCGCTTTACATGAGCAATAGTTGCATTACAGATGGACACATTCATTGTTAGGCACGGGGAGATTGTGATTCGCCCGGAATCACAGTATGTTTGAGCCTCCGGACAGACTCAAGGCTGCGTCCCTGGCTTCAAAGTCCGCCACTCTAGTCGTTAAACCACATCCTTTCCCTTCTCCCATTCACGAAGAGTGGCAACGAGGTTTCGGCATCTGTTCTGCACATTGTAAATAACAAGTGACATGAATGAATGAAGACTAAAGAACGTAACTACGAAAATTAATTGCAATTAAGACATGTCGAATGAATCATGAGAGAGTGATCTATTTTGTACACTGTCTCTTCGAGTGCACAAGGGGAACGCACCTATCAACAAGCGGAACACCGTGCAGATTATTGTTGCAGCAAGAAGAGGAGCACCCTGCAGCGTCTAACATGCTGCTGCAGCTTCGAAAATGCTGCAGCAAAAAGTCGAGACCCCTATGACTTCTTGTTGCAGCAACAAGTAGAGCACCTTGTGGCTTTTAAAATGCTCCTATGGCTTCTGAAATGCTGCAGCAACAAGCTGAGCACCTGCGGCTTCTAAAGTACTTCAGCAGCAAGCGGAGCTCCCTGTAGCTTCTAAAATGATGCAGCAACAAGCAGAGCGCACTGAATCTTCAAAAATGCTGCTGCAACAAGCGAAATGCCTAGCAGCTTCTAAAACACTGCAGCAACAAGCGTACGGCCCTGCTGCTACTAAAATACTGCAGCAAACAGTGAAGTGCTCTGTGGCTTCTAAAATGCTGCAGTTACAAGAGGAGCACTGTGAGGTTCGTGTTGCAGAAATAAGAGGAGCACCCTGGTCCTCCTTCCCCATGAAAGAAGCACAGCGCTCCGATGCCTCTCACTAAGTTTTACGCCGTATAAGTATTAAAAGATGCAACACACACCAGACCAGCTCAGATCACTCTGCGCGGGAATATGGGAGATGAGGAGGATAGCTCTTGGGGTTAGGCCCCATCAGCTGTTCGGATCTGTGTGTAACTTACAAGCTGCGGCTCTGCATTCTTATGAGGTGAAAGTTTGTCATCTTCTGAAATGGGTAGAATGACCGCTAATGATATTGCGTTAATAATAGCATCTGCATTCACATCGCTTTGAATCTGCAAGGCATTGGCACTAGGCGCTATATAAAGTGATGCGTGAGGGCCGGTGAGATGTAGTCAGGGCCCGCGCATGCCAGCGCGTGCCAGGGCTATCTCTGGCATTCCTGGGCCTCTCACATTCACTGCCACCTTCACGCGCCTGAATAAGCTCTTTGCCTCCCTCGGAGCCTGACACTAGGACGAGCCAGCGGCTCACCTCAGGCGGCTGCGGCGTGGCTACAAATGGTGCAGAATGTGCAGTGGCACCAGGGCACTGGGTGTGAGAGACCCACTGATCTCCAATTAGAACTGTCTTTAACTACCTAACCAGGGACACGGGCGCTGCGGGTCGGGGAGACATTTTCCTTCCTTAAATTAGGGCTCACGGCCCTGGGAAAGCTGCAAATAAAGATAATTGGGAATTTAAAACCTGTCCGCTGGAGCATATAGAATACAGCGCTTCATTTAAGTCAGACATGCGCCAATTTACACTGCGATAAAATCCGCAAGGGACGTCCTATGCAGAGCCACCGAGGTGCCTAGAAGCGGATCAAGGAGCAGACGGAGCATGAAAGACTGGAAGGGAAGATGCCTGATTAGCCCGTCATTCCTGGATCGCTCAATGATCCTCTGTGTGCACTTGGGCACATCTGTGTAGTAGTTAAACAAGATATACATTTAAATGCCTTATTTGTTTCTCATTAGGGCACAAGTATAACAAGCAATTAAAGTGCTCTGACGGGGCAGCGGGAGAGTGGAAGCAGCCCCAACGTGGAAGCAGCCCCGACGTGGGATTGGTGTGGGAGTCAGGAGCAAGTCAGGAGAGGGAGGAGGGGGAACTGCTTGCGAAATGAAATTAAAAGCGGCCGGCCGGGAAATGCTCTCGGCAGCATTCCTTTGAAGTGTGAAGCAGGGGGCGGGAGCAGCCTTTGATGTGCGAGCGAATGGGAGGGAACACCATATGGGGTGTGATTAAGAAGTGAGCTCAAGCGCGCCGTGGGGAGGCGTCACGCTTGAGTAACTCACATGCATTGGGGACAATCCTCGCTGGTTTCAAGAGCTGTTTTGCCCACTATAATCTCGCAGAACAACGCATGCGTGTTGGTTCAGCGAGACCTAAAAATGGTACAAACATAAATAGCAGGCCATAGAATCAAAACAACGCAGGCAAAAGGAACTCAATATCAAACACAACAAGCACAGAATGTACAAACAAAAATATAAATATATATATGACAAATTTACAATGACTAACAGGTCCGGTTCTAGCGGGTGGGCCGGGTGGGCCAGGCCCACCCAAACATGAACCATGGCCCTGACGTCAGGGGGGGCAACAGCAAATGGTGACGGCAATTAAAACGTTCATCTGAACGTTATTTTTCTAGGAGTTGCGTGATTGGGCCTGGGCCTGGGCACCCCCAATCACACGTCTCCTTTTAGGAAGGTGGGTTGTGTCCCCGCCCACTTGTGCAGGTACAGGGGCATGGCGAAGGGGAGAAATCCTCTTTGGCACTGGGTAATGTGTGCGCACTGTCCTACTGCGTGGATATTTCAGCGCTGGAGAAAAGGAGTTTGTTGGTCCAGATTCACCTTTCCTGACCCCTTCAGCTGATTATGAGATCGAGATGAAACAGAGTTTGAACGGAGCAGTGAAGAGAATGTGTGGTTATTGTTCTGTTTTTTTTATCTGCAAAGGCCCAGCTAGATGTATGCTTCAAGGATGTGTGTATATTAGTTTTTTTTTTTTTTAAATCTATGAGGGCCTAGCATGACACATACTTTGTGTATGCTGTGCATATTTTATATCGTTGTATCGTTATCATGACGGATGCAAGACACAACTTCTAAAATGTCCAGATAACTCTGGTGATTAATGATCCTGCTGGAGAGTCATATTTTGTCTGTTCCTAATTTTTAAATGCAGATAAACTGTATTTATGTGGATAGCTCAGTGGGTTACTTGCATTACAGAAGTTACAATCCTAAAATAGGACAGTGACCTATGAACTGACATCAAAGAGCTGCATACAAACCTGAATGGTATAATTAGAACTTATTTTTTTGGGTGTTACAATGTAGTTAGAATTTACCCTGTCTTTCATTACTCTAATGTTGCTATAAAGAGTTTGTTTTGGCAGATATACATTTTAATCCATAAAGCCAACTCCGCAACCACTGGGGTATGCTTTAAATCCTGTGTTTGTGCTTCTCCAGACCAAACCCTCTTAAAACATGCTGCCCACCACTATGGATGACATATGATACCTACACCTTGCAATCCTCATTGGCTTATGTGACATTCCCTATAGACTGATTTACATACTTGGAGGTCCAAAAGGGAAGTGGCTATGGAGCCATGGGGTGCACTGGTGGAGGGTGGCAATTAGGGAATCTGAGGAAGAGGTCAATAGGGGGAGAGGCTATGGAGCTATGAGGGGCACTAGTGGAGGGTGGCAGTGAGGGAATCCAAGGAATATGTAGCGGGGGGCTACGGAGAGATGAAGTGAAATGTTGGAGGGTGGTAGTGAGGGAGTCTGAGGAGGGGTGATGAGGGGGAGAGGCTATGGAGCGATGAGGGGCACTGGTGGAGGGTGGCAATTAGGGAATCCGAGGAGGAGGTGATGAGGGGCTACGGAAAGATGAAGTGCACTATTGGAGGGTGGTAGTGAGGGAGTCTGAGGAGGAGGTGATGAGGGGGAGAGGCTATGGAGCGGTGAGGGGCACTGGTGGAGGGTGGCAATTAGGGAATCTGAGGAGGAGGTCCAAAAGGGAAGAGGCTATGGAGCGATGGGGTGCACTGGTGGAGGGTGGCAATTAGGGAATCCAAGGAGGAGGTCAATAGGGGGAGAAGCTATGGAGCTATTAGGGCCACTAGTGGAGGGTGGCAGTGAGGGAATCCAAGGAATATGTAATGGGGGGCTACCGAGAGATGAAGTGAAATGTTGGAGGGTGGTAGTGAGGGAGTCTGAGGAGGAGGTGATGAGGCGGAGAGGCTATGGAGCTATGAGGGGCACTGGTGGAGGGTGGCAGTAAAGGATTCCAAGGAGTATGTCATGGGGGGCTATGGAGAGATAAAGTGCACTGTTGGAGGGTGGTACTGAGAAATTCTGAGGAGGAGGTGATGAGGGGGAGAGGCTATGGAGCGATGAGGGGCACTGGTGGAGGGTGGCAAAGAGGGAATCCAAGGAGGAGGTCATAAGAAGGAGGGCCTTTGGAGAGAGGAGGGTGCAGTTGGAGGGTGGTACTGAGGGGATTCGAGGACGAAGTCATGAGGGGGAGGGGCTTTGGAGAGATGAAGGGCACTGTTGGAGGGTAGCAGTGAGGGAATCCGAGGAGGAGGTCATTGGGGGAGGGTGGGTGATATGGAGAGCTGAGGGGCACTGGTGGAGGGTGATAGTGAGGGAGTCTGAGGAGGAGGTCATGAGGGGTAGGGGCTACAGAGAGATGGAGTGCACTGTTGGAGGATGGTAGTAAAGATATCTTCAGAGAAAGAGGTTAGTGATGGGGCGCCAATAAATAACTCTCCACATACTCTGTATACACACAGAAGCAATCCTTGTAGCTTGGTGACTGTTTGCAAGTAGATATGATGTAATCTATAGCTTGTAGACTACCTCCAGAAGCGATAAATTGGGCCGGTAGTGGCCCACTCGAAAGCACCCTTGGCCCACCCGAATAAAAATTCCTGGAGCCGGGTCTGATGACTAAAGAACTTCCTGGCGGGGTCTGAGAAGGAGGGAATTAGTTCTGAAAGTGTCTTTGGAATAGAAGAGATTTGAGGTCCACTTTGAAGATCTGGATGGAGGTGATGGCACGGAGCAAAGGAAGAAACGAGTTCCAGATTCTCACCGCATTACCTGAGAACGATTGCGCCATCAATTTTTCCCTTTTGAAGGAGGGGGGCTCAAGCAGGAACTTTTCCGCATTCCGAGAAGGTCTTGAGCCCCCAGACAATTTCAGTTTATTCGCCAGATAGCGAGGGGAGGAAGAGTGCAAAGCTTTGTGGGTGAGGCACCCCGTTTTGTAGATAGCTCTAGCCTCGATGGGAAGCCATCAGAGAGAAGACAGGACAGGAGTGATGTGGTCACTTCGTTTGGACCCTGAAATGAAGCGAGCTGCTGAATGGAGGACGGATTTGAGGGGGGAGAGGTTAGATTTGGGAAGGCCAGTCAGAAGAGAATTACAATAATCCAGTCTAGAGAGAACTAGCGATTGGACCAAGGTTTTTAGGTCATTCTCCGGGAAGAACCGATGAATCCCCAATAGAAGGCGCAGCTGATAACGTGCGCTCTTGGCAATGGAGTTGATGTGTGAGATTAGGTTGAGTCTTTTGTCAAGTATGACACCTAATGATTTAGCGCATTCAACAATGACGGGTTTACTGATGAGTAAATTCAACTGATCCATCCAGGATTGAACAGGAGGCAGGGAGAGAGAGCTAGATAAGAGGAGGAATTCCGTTTTGGAGGATTGAGAATGAGTTGCTGAACTAACATCCAGTTGTGAATAGAGTTGAGAGTAGAGTTGAGTAGTGAGAGATCATGAGAGGAAGACCCCTTGAGGTAGATTTGGGTGTCATCCGCATAGAGATGGTAGAGGATTCCAGATTTGCTTAGGAGGTTCCCTAATGGTTCCAGATAGAGATTAAACAGAGTGGGAGCAAGGATAGAACCTTGAGGGACGCCTTGACCAACCACCAGTGGAGACCAGAGACTGTTCGTAATCCTGATCATTTGGGATCTGTCCGAGAGGAATGAGGCAAACCATTTGAGTACTGTGCCTTCCACGCCCATTTTCTGTTGAAGAGTGTTAAGGAGGGTGTTGTGATTAACAGTGTCAAAGGCTGCAGAGAGGTCAAGAAGAATCAGAAGGCATGATTCCCCCGAATGGAGAATATGCAGCGCATCATCGATCACTCGCAGCAGGGCTGTTTCAGTGCTGCAATTTTGAATAAAGCCAGACTGGAACATGTCGAGGAGATTATTGTCCATAATGTGTTGGAAAAATTGTTTTGCAACGCATTTTTCTGTGACCTTTGAAAGAAAAGGGAGATTGGTGATGGGGCGGAAGTTATTGAGGTCGTTTGCAGGTTTTGTTTTAGAAGGGGGGTAACCTGTCCTTTTTTGAGGACAACTGGGAGGGATCCTTGACTGAGGAAGAGATTAAATAGCCTGGTCCAGTAGGAGAGAGTGTTGGTATAGAAATCAATGGCGATGACACTGGGTATGGGGTCAGAAGAATGGTTGGAGGGTTTGGCTTTGAGGATGCATTTGAGGAGATCATCTTCCGAGATGTCGGCAAAGTTCTGCCAAGTGACTAAGGATTTTCGCTCCTCAATGGGGGTGGGGTGGGTGACCTGTCCCACCAGAGATTTTACCTTTTGATCAAAGAATATAGCAAACTCAGTTGCTTTCTTTGAAGCATCCTCAGGTTTGATGGTTTGGGGCAGAACAATTTGGGTATTTGGGGCCAGATGTAGGTAATTTTATTTTACCACTTCTTAAATACCGAATCATACCGATTCGGTGTTTAAGAAGTGGTAAAATAGAGGGGGGGGGGAGATGTAGGTATTTCAGATTCGGTAAATACCGAATCGTTAAGATTCGGTATTTACCGATTCTGTAAATACCGATTCGGTAATGCCCATTGATTCCTATGGGCTTCAAAGCCCATAGGAATTAATGGGCATTACCGAATCGGTATTTACAGAATCGGTAAATACCGATTTCAGCAAGGGTGCAGGGGGTGTCACTTTGACACCCTCTAGCACCCCAAATACAGGCATGTGTGCCATATGGCACACAGACATGCCCTAAGGGCATGTCTGTGTGTCACATGGCACAGGTGTGCATGCACAGATGTGCATGCACACCTGAATTCGGTATTTTACCACCCAATTGGATTGGGTGGTAAAATACCGAAGTATGAAGGCCTGTAGCACTGTAAACAGTGCTACCTACATCTGGGTTTTACCGAATTGGTAAAATTACCAATTCGGTATTTTACAGATTCGGTAAATTTACCGTTTCGGTAAATTTACAGAATCTGTAAAATATTGGCCCCTACATCTCGAAAACCAATTACCGGTCGGTAACGGCCGAAATCGGCCGTTACTGACCGGTAATTGGCGACCTACATCTGGCCCTTGATGAGGTCGAAAAGTTTTTTGGGTCTGTTTTTAGCTGAATCGAGGAGGGATCTGAAATGTGATATTTTTTCCTGGAAGATGTGCTTGTGGTATTTGGATCTTGCTGAACGTAAAAGAGTGAGGTTGGAGGAGGATGGAGATTGTCTCCAATTTTTCTCCAAGATTCTAAGGTTTTTCCTTTCGTCATAGAGAGCTTTATTGAACCAAGGAGCTGATGGGGTGGGTCTTTTCCTTTTGCTTTGGAGTGGAGCAACCATGTCGATTTCGACGGTAAGGATTGAGAGACAATGGGGAGTGAGATCATTGACATCCGTATTGGGGTCTAGACTAGGAAGTGAGTGCATAGCAGAATCACATAGAGTCCCAAGATCAATGTTTTTTGAGTTGCGGAACCAAGTAGAGGCTCTTTTAGGTTGGCCGAGAGTTATAATGTGCGAGAGGTGAAAACGGAAGGGAATGAGGAAATGGTCTGACCAGTCTAAACGGATGGGGGGAGCAGTGGTAAGCTGGTCTGATTTAGAAATAACAAGGTCCAGAATTGAGCCCTTGGCGTGTGTAATTTCCGAGCAGTGTTGGACAAGATCGTTAGCTGAGAGAAAGATTGTAAGCTTGTTGGCTGTCGAGTCTTCCACGGAGCCCCAGCGGAGATTGAAATCACCTAGGAAGATCTGCTTGTCACTTTGTGAATATTGGTCACTAATGAAGTCGATGAGTTCCTCCATGAAGGAAGAGCAATTACCAAGCGGGTGGTAGATGGCATGGAACCTGAAGGGTGCGCCCTGATGAACTTGGAGTTCTAGAGAAAGGCATTCAAAAGTGCGAAAGAGGATGGTGGGAAAGGCTTTGATTTGGAGGGAGTTTCTGAAGATAATCGCAACACCTCCCCCGATCTTGTCTGTTCTGTCCTTTCTGAGGATAGAGTAGTCAGTAGATATCAAAAGATCAAGTGAAGTGTGAGAGGAGTCATTAAACCAGGTCTCAGTGAGACAGAGCATTTCGAGATTGTGGTGGGTGATAGTGTCAGAGATTTCCAGTTTGTGTTTGGTTGCAGATCTGCAGTTATGGAGCATACAGTGTAGCTTTGACGCAACTGTTTTGGTGATGTGAGTGTCTGGACTGATAAGGGGGATAGGGATTAGATTCTTGAATGAGGGTGCCCCTTGAGGGGGAAGCTGGTAAGTTCTGACGGAAGAGATGGTCTGAATGGTAAATTGAGTAGAATTGTAAGGAGAGGCGAGTGGAGGGGAATTGACGTTGGTAGTCTTGTAGCTAGCCAGTAAGTTGGTGATGTCTGTGGAGGACAGACTGTGGTTGGCTTTATTGGGGTGCGGGAGCAAGGAACTCCTCGGGAGGTTATTCGGGGAGGGGGATATCTTAGCACATAAGAGTGAAATGGATGCTTCAAGCTGGGAAATGGAAGAGATGAGAGAATCAAGTTTAGTTTCCAGAGAGGTGAGCTGAGCACGGAGTGAAGAGTGGCTCAGTGGTTAAGGGAGGGAGTGGCCTTGGCGAAGGAGAACAGGGGGAAGTCGGGGACCGGGGAGAGTGTTGGGGTGCGAGGGTTGAAGGTGGGGGAGGAAGTGAAGTAGGCGAAGGAGGACAGTGGGTTGTGGGGGACTGGGGAGAGAGAATTTATTTAGGGTCCTCCCCGGGACCAGCGGCAACGGCTCACTACATGGTTATAGCGCGGAACTGTGCCATGCCTACACTCCACTTTTCTTGCTTGACTGAGATCCTGTGGTGCACTTCTTTGCTGGTTTGTGGTCCACTCGCCCCTCGTGCTTCTGTCAGGCGGAGTTGCAAGAATTGCGTGCACACAAGCTTCACATTTTTGAGAGCCTGTTAGTATGGCCCGAGGGAATACAAGGACTCCGATGAGCAGAGGAAGTCAGCCTGAATAGATTTCTGGAGCGTCCTGTGGCTTTGTTGCATTGTCTCTTAGTCAAGTCGTCAAATACTTTCTTATTGGTCGATTGAGCCGTTCATAGCTGACATCAACAATACAATGTGCTTGTGAAGCCCATGTGACTCCACAATTAGAACTTGGAATCACTGAATATGATTAAAGAATTTTATTTGGATTACCAATCAATCCAGTCAATTTACAAACAATAGGTATATCCAGTAAGTACATCAGTACAATAGGCAAAGTAAAATATTTCAGTTGGTTGAGACACAATAGAATGAGATACAGAATTGTGACAGCCACAATTATACAATAGCAAATCAAAGTGAAGAGGTGTTCCATAAAGAAACTTTCCTTCTCTACTCTAACATGGGTCAAATATAGAATCATTTATCAAGGATGTCTGATTTGGGAGTGTTGGAAAATGAGGCAGTATCTGCAAGGCCTGCACAAATAACATGACTACATTTGTCTTTCACTAGGACCCAAACACCCTATTGTAGCACTTGACTCTCAGAGGGTAGCGTTGCAGAACAGTCTAAGGCTTACTCAAGGGAGGTTGTGTGGGCTAGTAATTGCCATTTACCAGTACACAGAAATAATACTCACAAATTGACTGTCCAGTCTGTACTTTGCTTTGAATTATCAACTGTTCCCACACACACCTCCACTTTATGTATATATTGAAGAAAATTGTATTTGCATAGCAAGGCTGATTTTATAGATTAAGCTTACAACACTTTCTGATAGTATAGATTGCATGATGTTGTTTTATGTTGGCTTCACGTGTATGGTTTGCAATAGACACGATTTTAATGTTTTTTACATTGATGAAACTCTCTTACTTACTTTTATGGCTTGTAGCCGAAATAAAGTATTTTGAATTGAATTTATAACACAGACCTCTGGCACTGTGATAGCCTGTCATCACAAGCATGTGTTATATTCATTGAACCAGGTAAAATGGTTAAGGAAATACTGGATGATCAACTGTTCGATGATGATTCTAGGTAAACAGTTATAGTTTTTCAGGATGAGCCTTTGGTTCTGTTAGGGCTGCAGATCTTTCCCAAGAACCAGATACCTTGTGGGCTAAGGGTCCACATGATGTAGGCCTTATTCATACTGCTACTCCATTTAGATTTACATTGAAGGAAGGCGCTATCCTACCTAACTTTTTAACTGGTTATTGCGGCGCACCAGCCAGCCCATGCACACTGGTTGACAACTTCTTGTAGCAGCCAGCCCCTGAATATCATGGCACACCAGCGTTTTCAATCCTATAGTTGTTTGTTTCCCTCTCTAGGTTTACCCAGAAGGTATACTATCCTAATAAGAGATAAACCGGGAGTTAGAGGGTCCAGGGAAAGTTTAACGACCAGCACAGATATAATCCCAAACAGAACAAGAAAATACAACAATGCATCCCTAGGACTAGTAAATCACATGGCGCCTAAACGTCATATACACAAGCCTAAATAATAAAGTATATGTTAACAACTGTAACCTCTCAATGGAAGGCCCTATTTAAAGGACGGAATCCCATCACTCACCCAAGGGTGACATGCTTCATCATCTGAGATCTCCTCTCTGCTGTAAGCCTAGTACAGTCGAGGGCTACAACCCCCTCAGCTGCGAGGGAGGAGCTCAGGGATGTTTTAATAAATACTACTGGATACACTAAGATCCAACAGATGAAGAGCTAGCTATCATACAAAGCGATGGGTGCAGTGCTTGAGTGAAAAAATGTGAGGTGTATTAAAACTGGCTATTATGAGAAAACTACTTTAATATCTACTCATGGTGTCAGAGATTAAAAACAGTGCTCGTGCAGTTTGAAACAATAACTGCAACAGAATACAGATCCTTTGGGATTCCTGTAGTTATTTTTATTTCACACACCCTCCACTTCTACTCGACTCCTTGTTAACACTTGCCTCACCGCTCCATCCTACTCACATCGGCAGACAGAGAAGACCTTCAGCAAAGAGCCTCCCTGCAGTGCCCTTTGAGCATTGCAGCGCCGGCTCACCAAGGAGCTGCCCGATGAGGAAGCATGACACCCTTTGGGGTGTGTGAGGGCCCTTGCTCCTAAAGGAGCCACCCTCATCCTTTTGTACACACCGAGTGCTCCCAGCCCCATTCTGTCCCCATAGGAACTGCATACCCTTTTTACCTTCAATTTGACTTAGGGGCCCGTACGCTGGACCTGTGTAAAAATCCCTGGTCCCTACTTTCCGAGTCTAGGAAGCCATGGAACTATCTATCGGATGTTCGGATGAACCCTGCATCACCCCAAGTACTGCCAGCAATATAAATGGAACAAGAGGGGGGAAGAAGATTGTGACTGTAAAAATACCCACCTCCTCCTCTGCCCTTGGACAAGTGTTTTAAACGAGGAAAAAAAAGTGATGTATTTTTGTTTTCTTTTTTGTCTTTTGTCACTATCATTTCTAGTATTGCTTATTTATAGTAATGTATATTTTGTTCTAATATCACACACCTGCGTAGAGAACTGTCTACTCATACCAATGTGTCCCATAGTATTAATTCTAAAATGTTAGATAATATGTGGTATCAACATATGTCATAACTACGAATGTTTCGGGGCTTCTCTTTGCCCCAAAGACAGTGGTGACAGCCTCTTTTCATTACGCATTTGCTTTCAGAATTTTTAAATTGAAACTTTCGTTTCTTCCTTTATAAATCCATACTTCTTTCTGTTATTCAATGTTCACTTAATGTTCACTTTCTCCTCTCGAGATGTCAATCACATCACCATGCAAGTTCAATGCCATTTTCTATAGTTTCTCATATTCCAGTCGGCCTTCCGAACCTTTCTTCCAAGAATACGCACAAGAAGCACCATTCATAAAACGCAGTTTATTTGTAGTCCAATGCATTTCGGACCTCCAAGTGTCCTTCATCAGGGAAAACTGTAATAACAACATCAAAAACATCCTATGACGAAGGACCCTTGGAGGTCCGAAATGCATTGGACTACAAATAAACTGCGTTTTATGAATGGTGCTTCTTGTGCGTTGTAGTGTAGCTCCTATTTTCCCAATAGGCTCTGCGCATTGGAATAGTACCTACAGCAGTAAAGGCCTAGGCCAGACGTTAACTAGGTCTACTACTGTCGATACTAGACTTAATTTTTGGGTTTGCCAGCTAAGCTCAGAGTTCGCTAGAAACTTTCTCGAATGTTCAAGGAAGGATTAACTTCCCTGATTAGACAAGAAGGGATTTAGTTTCTGACAACCATAGAACATGACAACTTTGCTCTCCCCTAATCAAGAGTCAATCTCAAGAGTCGTGTGAGCACAAGGCAATTATTTTACTCAGTCAGTACGTGCATTCTTAGTCTCATCAGAATGTAGAGAAAAGGAAGAGACGGGCGTGTTCAATAAAAGATGTTATTTATTGATCAGTCTCTTTTCTCGTACAAGAGAAATGGATCGATATTATTGCAATACTTATAGTTAAGTAAAGTGCATACGTTAAAAGCAATAGTACAAAATAATACTGTAAAAACATTGATATGGTTTCTGAGCCATATGATGTTTAAAATGATTAAAATATATTTACATACACATATACATTTGACTAAACGCACTCAACTGGTGTTTCTAAATACGCCTACCCCGTGTACCTGACCTAAGTCTAATGCGTGGGCGGGAATAGAAAGTTACAGTTTAAGTTAAGTTTGTTTTTGCCAAGTGAATAACTAAAGAATTCTCTAGGAGGGGTTATTCAGTTCTGTACCTGGAATTTAGGATGAATGAGGAATGGTATCTCTTTCTCTGCTCTCGATATTCCAGGCTGCCTGCGAGGGCTACCCGGAAGCGCCGGTGCTGGGTCTCTCGGCTTGAGATAGCAGCGCGTCTCTCAGCGCGTCAGGAAGGCGGGGCTGCTGCCTGCGGGGTCTGCTTCTGCTCTCTGCTTCGGCAAGTATGGCTGCTCCGTCTTGTCACCACGCGTGTGTTTTGCATAGGGCAAGGTCGGCAATATTTATACCTTAAAGGTGCCGGGATTGACGTAAGGATGGACATAGGTACGTCAATAAAGATGTCATACGACTTGCTCGTTAGCACATTCTTTACTAAAGTTCTCTGTGAAATCAAAACAATGGCCGCACGGATTATCCAGGTTGTCATAGGTTTGATTTGTTATGAGAACGTCGTATGCCTTATCAGGGGCTGGAGGAATGTCGCTTGTCTAATTAGATCTCAAGCGTTATGACCTAATTAGATAACACGTTCCTGTGCCGTAGTGTGACTGCGTCAGATAACGGTATCTGCATCATGGGGGTTTTCTTGCCTCATGGGCTGACTGTTAGTTAACTAGCTAGTAAGTTTAACCAGAATAGGGTCAGGAATAGGGGGATCGATTCAGAACCTATAGAAATACACGACACCCACTCCACGCTAACTATGGTCATATCTACTAATCTATGCATAGTATAACATAGTACAACATACTATAGAGTATAGTGTATACCTTACCACCCCAAAATACATAAATGCATTTTGAAATTTTCAAATATACTGAAAAATTGCAGTCATATATATTGTATGCACTTAAGCTATGAATTAAATGCAAAAGTAAACACGCATTTTATGCATTATTGCTTGTTGGTATATGAGAAATACATATGAAATGGCTCTTAATATGGCTATACAGAAAAAAAGTCGAAACCATTTCATCACATAAAATATATTGTGAACATACCAGCGGGCAGCTAAAGTCTATATAAAGTCTATAAAGTATCTAAAAAAATAGAAATCTTAGTTCTCTAGGAATAGTTTCTTACTTTAAGCAGAAGATCAGTGTCCCGGGAAAAAATATATAGAAAAATATTTTAGGGGCTTGCTGAAAAAAGTTGCTGTCCGTGAACTGGATTGTAATTGTTCATGTGACTTTATTTTTAAAGTTGAAGGCCGAATTCAGGGAACGCCGTGTGCGAGTTTACTCAAAAGTCTCTATTTCTGTTCCGGAGAGAACATCATATCATTCAGGCTTTCGAAAAAACTGTCAACAGCTTCATGGGAAAGTTCCACTAAGTCGGAAATAGGGGTAACCATGCATTCGTGCGCATGATTGTCTCCATTGACATTCTGATTTGCATTGCTGACAGAAGGTCGTACCTGTTCGATGCTGCTTTCATCTTGAACTTCACTACTCTTCAATCGCAGTGGTGAAGATTCCAGGAATGCCGTCATCAGAATTGGCAGCCTTTGAGGGCAGCACAGTGCGTGAACCTTGGTAGGAACCAACAGTGTATCTGCATCCACCGGCGCATCCGATTGTAGCGTCAGACAGGTGTCTAACACGCATTCTTCTCCGCATAGCAGACACCTTAGTACAGGTAAAACACACCTTTGCCACATTGGTCGAAATGATAGAAACCAAGTCATGTTCAGGTCTCTAAGCCGGGAGAGTCCCAGGATTTTTGATATCCGGTCCCGGTATCCAATGGCTAGGATCGTATCTTCCATTGTCGTGAGATTTTGTTCTGTGACATGGGTTGCCATAACGAAAAATAAGGACTAGGAATAGGATTCCTGCAATTAGTCCCAGGATCAAGGGAAGTCCGCCAAAAATCGAATGGACGAAATCTGGAAAAATACCCAGTATGGCTTTGAATGGTGTTAATGCCATCGAAAATACTGTCTTAAATACCTTTGAGACCCCAGTGGTATCAGAAATATTTAAGATTTCGCTCAGGATTTCCGCGAAATGTACGGGGGAATTAGTTGATAATATTGTATGTATCTCTGCAGTCGTCCTTGCGACTTGTAGATCATACGTTTCTTTTGATGACGTGAGCCTTGTAGGCGTCTGAAGAAGCACTGTTTTCATTCTGCTTAAAGTGTCTATTCGAATAGAAGTAATTTTCAGACCGGGCCATGCCCTTGCCTCCCTGTCTGGAAAGGAGCTGGGGAACAAAGAACGTCCACAGCACTTGACCTTTGCCGTCGTAGTGACGAGATAAGGAGTCCCGGGCATAAGACTACAACATCTGCGGTCTACAATTAGAATGTAACTCCCATTATAGAGTCTTTGAAAGAATGGTTCTATTTCAGTTGCAGGTGCGCCTTGCTGGTGACATGAAAGGTTGTATGAATTCCCTTCACAGGCTCCGTGCAAACTAATACCGTTACACAGAAGCGTGCCGCTTAGTGACATAGCACAATTGTTGCCACTAAGAAACACTTTCTGTCCTTTGTTACTGACACATGCATGTGAATAGGGCAGGTTCCAAGTTGTTTTAAGGTACCCCTTTCCCAATTTCTCGTACATGCCAGCCTGTATATATTTTTGGCAGTATTGAAACCTGAAGGTTGAGATTGGAATATTTATGATTCCGTGGATTATCCATTCACTGACAGGTCGTTCTGACATTGTCATTGGTAATCTTTCTAGTTTTTCAATGCTCAAGATTGTATAATCAGCACCCTTCTGCGCCATACCGATTTGTCTATCAGTAAGGTTAAAGATTTGGAATAGTGACGTTGTGTTGATTAAACGCCAAGGCACGTAGCCTGAACGCAGATTTTGTAACGTCCAGCCAAGCTGTACAATAGAACGCAATTGTGACTGACCATGTTGTAATAACAGTAAGTCTTGCGATAATACATCGATTGCTGAAGACACAATGCTGTCCAATGAAAAAATTCTGGAGGACAGAGTCATTAACCCATTGTCCACTACAGAAAGTGATTTTTCCAAATTAATACGGTCAATTTCCCGTATTCTTTCTGCTGTCTCAATTTGAGTAACCTTCCAGGCCTCATTGTATGCTGCATATACAGAGGCTGCTATGAAACGCTTATGACGCTGTTTGCGTGGTCCCAGTATGAAATCACGCAAGTCAGCACCATCAGTAAGTAAAGTTAGGTGTTGCTTAATTTCAGGCAGTGTGGAAGTTTGTAGCCATTGAAGGCATAATTTGCCCACACTGTAGGTTGTTATTATCCCTGGGTGATGTCTTTGGGGATATCTAGGGTCTGGCCTGGTCATTTTGGAACCCTGTGTTTTATTCAGGAATCTATCTTGACAGTTATTTGTATCTGTGGGCCAGATCAACCATTGTTTCCAATCAGGATGTGTTCTGTTTTGGTTAAGTATATGGTTTATGTCTATTTCTTCATCTGTATCAGAGTTATTGCTAAACATTGTTGGCTTTGGAATAGACAGGTTATTTAAATCTTTGATTTTGGCTAAGCCAAGACAGGTAGTTTGTTGAACAGTGTCATTTAAAAATATCATTTGTTCTGGGATCATGCAGGCTCTAAACAAAGCTTCTATACCCTGTACTTGCCATTCTTTTGTACCCCAAACACTTTTCAAATCAACATTTTTGTCCCAATAATTAAATCCAAAAGTATTCATTTGTTCAAAGAATAAGTCAGAATAAATCAATTTTGTGTTGGTTATCATGGTTTTGGTCCCTGTCTTGTTTGACAATTTAAAATAAAATGTTTCCGCATTACTTGTGTTAAAACCTGAAAAATATGAATATTTGCCATACACGGTTCTTGAGCTCCCTTTTGGAGGTGTAGCACAATGTTCCCATTGATTAAAATTTAAAACATTTCTAGGTTGTGCAGATTTATGCAAGAAATGGTTACCATAATGGTTATAGCAATACATGCTGTCATAATTTGTAGAACCCTGCAAATAATCATGTTTTGTAAATTTAGCAGACATTACTAAGTCAGACATCATATTGTTAATACTTTCAAAGTCCCAATCATCAGCAAATGAGTTTGGTTTTGCAAAGTCACTCAAGGAGATCTTGATTTGGTGTGGATATTTCAGGATCTCGACCGGACCATAAATTTCATAGTCAGTGTTGTCCCAGGCTACCCCACCAGGTATTGGAATTGCTGTGAAGTTGGCTGAAGAAAGTTCTGAAGAAAGTTCTCGTTTCTCGACGTGTGAAGATGTGTGTGGTTTGAGGACCAAGTTGATGTTCTGACTTGCTGTGTCCATTTTAGCATATTTTCCCTCAATGAAGCGTCCCAAGGTAAATACCATGATGAGCCAAAGTATGAGGATAAATGCACCAAAACCCACCCAAAATTCAATCCATGGAGAAATCAGATATGTTTCTTTTAGTTGTTTCAAAAGTTCCTTCGCTTTGTCTTTAAAGGATTTTGATGATGGCTGTGTCTTTTGTTCGCTGAAACCGTCAGAGGAATCATCGAAGTTGATGAAGTAACCGGATGCAGTTCTGTCAATTGTTCCAATTGGTTCAGGATTTTTGTTTCTTGCATTTTCACTTGGTACTTCATTGTAGATTGGTGTGTCTCTGCTAAATGTCTTTATTTGGGTTTTCAGAGGTCTTAGTTCTATTGCATTGTTGCATAGTCCTTGTTGTTCTTCTGTAGGCGTTTCGAATGTGATGAGCCTCTTTGATAGGACCTCTGTACTGGTAGCAAACCTTGGTGTTCTGCTACTTATTGGGAGTCCACTTGGCCTACTGTTTGTTATCGGCCACATGTTGTGGTTTTACCAGGTCGATGGATACAACTCGGTTCTCCTTTTTACCAGCAAGTGGCGGTAGTACAACTGATCTTGTCCCGTTGACAGACAAGACAGGAACTGCTTTTCTGTAAGAAGGCCCAAATTCCTTCTTTACCGCGATCTTCTCCCTGACTAGATCCCCGACTTTTGGAATCCAGACAGGTCTTGCTGGGACAGGTGGTGAATCTTCAGTGGTCGTTGGCTGTTCTTTCAACTGTATGTTGCTCAGGTCTTTTCTTGTTTTGTTTAAGTCCTGCAAAATAGCCAAACGGTCTTTGACATCAAAGCTTTTTTCTGTTACCACTGAAGTCTGACTATCAAGGTCAGAGATCAACATCCTAGTTCCGAATAATAATTCGTACGGACTGAATCCCTTCAGAGAATTTCTTGGCAAGTTATTTAGACTACGTTGGACACTTATTAGATGTTTGACCCACCCAGCTCCCGAACCTAATATCCTTTCTATTATAGATTGCTTTCTGTCTTGGTTTTTTCTTTACACCATCCCATACCCTCAGGAAGGAAGTGAGAAGATTCCCGCTGGGCTGTGCTCATTTGGCCATTCTTTCCCCCCCCCAGGCTGGATTGCCTGAGAAAAAGAAAAAAATGGTCGAACGTAGCATGCTCTTAGCGTATATGCCATTTAGACTCGCAAATCTTGTATAACAGTCCGGACGTCAGCCGAGTGCTGTGGATCTACATTATAAGTGGGAACTAGCCTGTATATGTTAATCGCAAGCCATTCTTTTTAGTGGTGATGTTATCTGCCTTGATACGACGAGGTATTAAACTGCTTCTCTCCCCACTGCGATCTCTGTTGCAGTTTGGGCAGTTTTTTACAAACATGGTGTAGTGCAGGCTCATGCCTGGCCACCAGTACCGTGATTGTAATTCTTCCAGAGAATCTTTTAATTTAAGGTGTCTGAGACCCTCGCCCATGTGTGCGTCTGCGATTAACAAGTTTCTCCTGTCCATGTTTGGAATCACTCTATCCCCCACTCCAGGGATTCGAGCAAAAGGAATGGAGTTTGCATCTATGATGTATGTGTAATTGAGTGGATAGTTGATCGGTAACGCCGAGCAGTCGCCTTTTGATGACGTTTTTACTGCCAGCAATGTTTCGCCGTCAATGTTTTTTAATGTACGCTTTTTTCGATCTACGGGAGCCGGTTTACTGGCTGCCGCTGCGGCTGTTTCAGCCAATGAATTCCCTACAACGTGAACGCCATCACGCTGGTGACTCAGTGAGTGTGTCACGTGAGTCCTTGGTAGTTCTTTTTTCAAAAGAGCTACCTGTTCCCAGAGCAGTCTCTGCTTTATTGGTGCATCCGTGTCATCTTTGTAATCGTTCTGAATCCAGGTCTGCAAATCCTTGTTATATGCTTTGACGCAGAAATATGAATCTGACACTATAAGTGTCGGGAATTCGCGATCCGCATTATCTAGCGCCATTTTCAAAGCTAATATTTCAGTTTGTAGTTCTGAATTAGTTTCTACTGAGTGTGATTTTGTTAATAGAGGTCTTAGTTTACCTCCGTGCCACACTTCTTTTGTAATCTCACATGTGGGATTGTATGCATGTTCTCCTCAAACGGAGGGTTGAGCATGTCCGTCTGTATAGATTAAACAGGCGTAATGTCGTAGAGGCAGAATGTCGATTGGCAGAGGATACGTTTTTTCATATTTTAGATTTTTTAATTCTTCTAGTTCTGGATCAAAGAAGTAATATACTTTGTCCGTTGTGATTGAATTTACCCATTGTAACCATTCTGGATCCAATGTTGTTGTTGGTAAATTACACGGTGTTGTTAATGCCTCAAAGGCTGATTCTGCTGTTCTGACTGTGATATGTCTACCGTCAGCTATGTCTTTTTCTCTAGCTATTGCGGTTTGAACTGCTTGAACAATTTTTCCTTTGTTGTTGAATCTCTGTTCAGCTTTTGTGTACAAATGTGATTTGAATGCAATTGGTACCTTATCTCCCTCATTAGAGGTTAGGTATGTGAATCCGCATCTCCCTGGGATGACTCGGATCACAAGGTTGCGTGTATTATCACGGGTTTCTAATTTTGTTTTAATTAGCATGTCTGTTTGTAAGGATCTCAAAATTTCTGTGTGTGCTTGAGTCCAACTGGATCTTTTAAAGTCTGGTTTAATTAGATCATAAAGGGGTTTGACCCTTTCTGCGTAATTTGCAATATATGTTCTTCCGAAATTTAGGAAGCCTAGAATTGACTGTAGGTTTTTTAGTGTTTTAGGAGCTTGGATTACGGCACATTTCTCTAGGAAATTGTCTGCCAGGCTTTTGCCTTCACTTGATAACTCATATCCTAAGAATAGGACCGTCAGATGGGCAATTCTGGACTTTTTGAAGTTGAATTTGTAACCCTCTGCAGCGAAACCAAGTATTATGGTGTTCACTCTTTTCAAGTGAGTCTCCAAGTCATCATCTGTTAAGTAAATGTCATCGACATAAGATAATGCTTCATCATCATATAGTTGTAGTAATTCTGTTACTCTCGCTGAGAATACCCCCGGGCTGTTCTTGTACCCCTGGGCTAACCGACAGAATTGTTTTTGAGTGCCATTTACTGAGAAAGCTGTTAAATATCTGCTCTCTGGTGCTATGTTTTGACAAAAGAATCCATTGGAGATGTCCAAGGTTGTTTTGTATTTTTTGCGCACTATGTTATTCATTAGTGCAGCACTGTGTGAGTTTTGCACTGCAAAGGTTTTGCAACATGTGTTAAGGTGTCGGTAATCCAAAACTAGACGGTACGAATTGTCTGGTTTGGAGACCGGAAACAAAGGATTGGTCATTTGTGAGGTGCAAGTTTCAATCACCCCCTGGTATTCTAGCTGATCTAGTATTTCATTTACTTGTTTTTTAGCTTCTTGCTTAATTGGGTACTGCCTTTGTGCAGTAGGTTGTGATTTTAACTGGATTTTGTGAGGAGGAGAATCCTCATCCCATCCTACATGATTTTTATATAAAGCAGGTGCTAAGGCCACTGCCCACTTTCTAGCAAGTGTATATTTTTTATGAATCGGTATTTGATTCGAGAAGGCAGGCATAATTACTTCTTCGCCATGAGGGCACTCCCTGACAAACTCTGGTGGCCAGTCTTTTTCAGCTAGAAGGATGTCATAGCCTTTGGATAGGTTATCCCAAAATAGTCCCCTTATTTTCCTAGTCTTATCTCCCTCTATACGTAATGTTATCTCGTATATTTTGTGGGGCTTGCTAACTCTGGTATCTGCAGTTTCCACTTGAAGGTATTCATTCGTGTCCACTGTCTCCAGATGATCCATAAGGACTTTGCGAGCTATGCTCACCTCTGCTGCGCTGTCTAGCATTGTCTGAGCCCATTCTCCGTTTTTCAGTTGTGTCCTCAGTATTCTCGGCATTGTTAACTACCTTGATACTGGCTACCTTCTTTTTTGGAAATTGTGATTTCTTTTTCAGTTGAGCAGGTTCCTTGTCTTTGGACTTGGCGTGCTCTTCTGATCGTCCTCTTCTTTCCGATTTCTGCGAGGAATTCTGAAAAGATTGAGAGGGACGTGTATCAATGTCTTGATATCTATCAGGTTTTTTAATATTATCCCTATTTCTAAGGTTATATCTATTCCCAGAGGGTTCACTCTGAGGTGACCTTTGTCTCGGGTTTGGAGATTTCTCTCTTCGCCTAGGAGACCTTCCTCTGGACTGGAATTTCTTTTCTTTTGGATTGGATTGTTTGTTTCCATCCCAGTTCTTTTTTGGTGAATTATTATTATTATTAAAAAACATTTTTTCTGGACTTGTAGTCAGTTGCGGTTTTACTGGTATTCCACCTAGACTATCTCTGCCTAGTTCTTCATAGGATTTTTCTATGATTCTGGCAATTTCAGCTGGTTGGTCTGCTATATCTGTCTCTTTTAACCTCTGGCGGATCGCCACGTTTGCTGCTTCACCCTTTATGTTGGCTAGTAATATAGCCGAGACCTGCTTGAAGTCTTTTAGTAATTTCATACCAAGAGTTAAAGCAGGTTCTGGACCATATTCATCTTGAATTTGTTTTAGCACATCTGGTATTACCGAAATGGATGGAACACCGTGCGTTTTTGTGTAGATGGAAGCAAAGACTGTACCCCAAGTGTCACAGTCCTCAATGTGTGGTGCGATTCCCATTGGGAGACATATAGTCAGAATTCTGTGTTTTTCTAATGGGGTGGTGTCAGGAAACACCGCCTCTATTTGGGTAATTTTCTGTGCCAACCAGAATGGTATCTGTTCCCGTTTAGCTGGAACTTTACCTAGGCAGGATTGGATGTTCTGTGGTGTAATTTTATTTGTGTTCCCCTGGTGAGGGGTCAGCTGTGGAAGTTTAATCGCTGGCTGAATTGTTGAAGTCCGCATTACATACTGAACTAATTGTCTGTGAATTTTTAGTAGTTGTTTTAGCTGTATTAACAGCTCTGCTGCAGGCATTCTTTCGATGTCTGGATATGGTGTGTATCCGGCTAAGACCGGCCACGTTGCTCCTGGTCTTCCTAAAGGACCGAGCCTTGTAATGTGATTATTATGTTTTAGGGCGCCATCAAATAAGAGCAAATGCTCTTGGAATTTGAGTGGTACTTCCACCTCCTCGAAAGGAGTGTACTCATTAGGAGGTTCCTCTACTTTGTAATAGTGGAAGTACTTTGTTATAGTATTAGCTGCTGGAAAATGTATCCATGTATAGTATACCTCTGTCTGCCGATATTCGTGTGCCTCGATTACGAATATGACTGTGCCACCTCTAGGTGTCAGTCCATTTTCTATAAGTTTTAAGGTTATAGATCTCCTTTTGGCGACCGGAATGAGTATTATATCCGCGTCTGCTGCTTGCATGGTAGCATCAGCATCTGCTATTTCAGTAGCTAATCTAGTAACCTCTCGTTCTTCATCGCTGTCCATTTTGCTGACAGGATGGTATTATGTTTATTTGCAGATCAGGTTTCTTTATGGAAACAGAGATTAGATGCACAATATTTTGGAACTGTTTTATCCTTCAACGTTGACTAGACCAAGAACCATACATAGGAGTTCCCTCCTGCGAGGTTTTGGAGGATATTATAACCTTTCACCCACTCCAGACGTCTTTGGAGTTTTTGGGAAAAAGGGGTCTGAGTGAGAAAGCACGACTGAGTTACTCTAAATGTCTTACGTTAGTTTTATCGCCCTTTCCAAACGCGTTGGGCGCCATGTAGTGTAGCTCCTATTTTCCCAATAGGCTCTGCGCATTGGAATAGTACCTACAGCAGTAAAGGCCTAGGCCAGACGTTAACTAGGTCTACTACTGTCGATACTAGACTTAATTTTTGGGTTTGCCAGCTAAGCTCAGAGTTCGCTAGAAACTTTCTCGAATGTTCAAGGAAGGATTAACTTCCCTGATTAGACAAGAAGGGATTTAGTTTCTGACAACCATAGAACATGACAACTTTGCTCTCCCCTAATCAAGAGTCAATCTCAAGAGTCGTGTGAGCACAAGGCAATTATTTTACTCAGTCAGTACGTGCATTCTTAGTCTCATCAGAATGTAGAGAAAAGGAAGAGACGGGCGTGTTCAATAAAAGATGTTATTTATTGATCAGTCTCTTTTCTCGTACAAGAGAAATGGATCGATATTATTGCAATACTTATAGTTAAGTAAAGTGCATACGTTAAAAGCAATAGTACAAAATAATACTGTAAAAACATTGATATGGTTTCTGAGCCATATGATGTTTAAAATGATTAAAATATATTTACATACACATATACATTTGACTAAACGCACTCAACTGGTGTTTCTAAATACGCCTACCCCGTGTACCTGACCTAAGTCTAATGCGTGGGCGGGAATAGAAAGTTACAGTTTAAGTTAAGTTTGTTTTTGCCAAGTGAATAACTAAAGAATTCTCTAGGAGGGGTTATTCAGTTCTGTACCTGGAATTTAGGATGAATGAGGAATGGTATCTCTTTCTCTGCTCTCGATATTCCAGGCTGCCTGCGAGGGCTACCCGGAAGCGCCGGTGCTGGGTCTCTCGGCTTGAGATAGCAGCGCGTCTCTCAGCGCGTCAGGAAGGCGGGGCTGCTGCCTGCGGGGTCTGCTTCTGCTCTCTGCTTCGGCAAGTATGGCTGCTCCGTCTTGTCACCACGCGTGTGTTTTGCATAGGGCAAGGTCGGCAATATTTATACCTTAAAGGTGCCGGGATTGACGTAAGGATGGACATAGGTACGTCAATAAAGATGTCATACGACTTGCTCGTTAGCACATTCTTTACTAAAGTTCTCTGTGAAATCAAAACAATGGCCGCACGGATTATCCAGGTTGTCATAGGTTTGATTTGTTATGAGAACGTCGTATGCCTTATCAGGGGCTGGAGGAATGTCGCTTGTCTAATTAGATCTCAAGCGTTATGACCTAATCAGATAACACGTTCCTGTGCCGTAGTGTGACTGCGTCAGATAACGGTATCTGCATCATGGGGGTTTTCTTGCCTCATGGGCTGACTGTTAGTTAACTAGCTAGTAAGTTTAACCAGAATAGGGTCAGGAATAGGGGGATCGATTCAGAACCTATAGAAATACACGACAGCGTATTCTTGGAAGAAAGGTTCGGAAGGCCGACTGGAATATGAGAAACTATGGAAAATGGCATTGAACTTGCATGGTGATGTGATTGACATCTCGAGAGGAGAAAGTGAACATTAAGTGAACATTGAATAACAGAAAGAAGTATGGATTTAAAAAGGAAGAAACAGAAGTTTCAATTTAAAAATACTGAAAGATTAATCACTGGATTCATGCCCCACAGAACGACCCTGCTTACATGGCGGACAGGCATCAACTAGGTATGCCGGGTCTGCTGGCGCCGCTGTATCATAGAGGAAAGGCGACTAAGCTCCTAGGGCCGACGAAACACACAGCGACTCTCTGGCACAGCGCGCAGGCGAAGCTTAAATGGAGGGGAGTCATAACGAGAATGACACCCTTGTGGGACACCAGAGCGCTTGGCAACCTGAGGCAGTCCAAAGGATTTGATGCATGGGACAACATAGGGATATCAACGGTAGGTGACATGTGGGCGGAGGGTGGTGTGATCCCATTTACACAACTGCAACAGACCTATCAACTAGGCCCCACTGAATCGTATCGCTATATCCAAATTCGACACGCACTCATGGCAGCAATACCAGCGGGGACTGCGGTACCGGAGTCCTCGCCGTTGGAAGACAGATTGTTAACGGATTTTATGCACACGGGCGCCACCTCCCTCACGTACCGTAAGATTCTACATAACCTGCCAGACCCCTTGATCAAATTGCGAGAAAAATGGGTGGGAGAGTTTGGGGACATGGATGAAACTGAATGGAACGAGGCGCTGGCTTCCCCCAGAGAGGCGGGCATCTCGGCGAGATTCCGTCTGGTCCAATTGAAGGTACTCCACCGCATCTACTTCACTAGGACAACTTTATACAAGCTGCACAGAACTGATAATCCACTATGTCTGAGGGGATGTGGTGGGGAGGGTACCTTCTTACACACACTCTGGGAGTGCCGGAAAATTGCAGAATACTGGAGGCGCATAGTGCGTACCATCTCGCAGACGCTTGCCGCAACGCTGGTGCCGGAACCCCGTATGGCCCTGCTACACATATGGGGCCCGACAGACATCACACGACAAGGGAGGATGTGGACGACGGTGTGTTGCATGGTGGCGAAGCGGGATATAGCACAAAAGTGGGGGGGAGCGGGGACACCTACACTAGATCAGTGGTGCAAGAACATGGATAAGATTATGGTGACTGAAAGGGCGGTATATAAAAAGAGGGCTAACCCACGCAAATGGAATGCAGTCTGGACACCCTGGAATAAATACAGGGGAGACATATGTGACCCTCTAACGGAAGATGAAGAAGATAGTTCAGATGGGGAGGACTCGGATGAATGAAGGTGATGAATGTGCGCGCAGGGGACTTCTTAGAGACCTGAAATGACGGGACAGTCTCCTGAATGGAAGTACTTCCACTCGGGTCCAACACGAAGGGAGGTGCGGGAACACAGATATACCGGGCATATATACGGGGCAAAGCGATAGGTTGTATTCCACTGTACTGTATCAAAAGTTTAGTTTGGTTTATGAAATACAAAAGTGAGAGCCTTTAATTCATAGGTTGATACTTCTTTGACTGTATAAAATAATCCGATACCGTTGCTGCCGGACCGCTGGTTGTCGGCTGAATAGCTGTGTATTATAAAGTATAAATGTGACTCGAAATGAAGCCGGCCTCCGGGTTGTAGGCGGAATGATGTACTAATGTCAAAGGTTAATAAAACTCTTACGAACCAAAAAAAAAAAAAAAAAATGTAGAATTCCTCACGTCAACAAGAAAAAAAAAATACTGAAAGCAAATGCGTAATGAAAAGAGGCTGTCGCCACTGTCTTTGGGGCAAAGAGAAGCCCCGAAACATTCGTAGTTATGTTCAAGCACGTGCTGTTTGGGCTTGGCACGATTTAGTGAGCATGCCAAATGTGGAAATTGTCAGTTAAACTAAGGTGAAATTGGATGCTTTAAAGAAGGTGTGCTACCCACTTATATGTGAAATCAACATATGTCAGACATAGGATCAGAAACTACCAATGAACCTTGTTTTGTTTGCTCATTAATTCCTCATGCCACAGGATCAGATAGATTACATTCAACTAAAGAAGTACCCCCAAGCACAGCTTTATGTCTTTTGCATCGCTACTTGTGTAGGACTAAGGCCCGAATGCAGGCAACACATGTTAGGGTAGTACAATTTCTAGTTAATGCTACAAAATATGATTCTTTATCTGAAATTTTATATATCCTTACGGACAGGCAGGAGAGTAAGGATGAGATAGCACAAATGAAGAAAACAGGTAATCCTAACACTATAGATTGGATACAAATAGTCTTGTGTTTAGGGTTTTTAGGGGTAACGCCCTCCCACCATGTGTAATAGTTATTTAGTAAATCCTTTACCTCCAGATTGCATTTGTAGGCCAAGATTTATAGTTACTGGATCAGTTTATGTCCATGATCAATGGCATTACGATATTGAATTCTCTTATAAGGCCATGTCTATATGGAATGGTACTGATATTAGACAGGATGCAGTAAAAAAAATGTGCAAGTATAGGGGTTGATAATGTTGCACGATACACTTGAATGGATAGTACAGTGAGTCCTCAGACAGTCAAGAGATTAACGTTTGTCTCTTTATGTTTCAGAGGAAACAGTAATGTTAATGTAGGACAGAATATCAACTGCAGTGCCACAATAGATTACGCCGACATACAGGTGGGACTTCCAGCTGCCTGGACTATTACTGGCAGTGTAGAGAACTACTGTACACTCAACACTCAGTTTTATTTATTTTTTTTATTTTGAGAACCTTTATTAAAGGTAAAGAAGTGTGATCCACAGCATACTGCCTACATCCCCAGTGGGGCCGGCATTGTGATGCATTGAGTATGGAGCTAATATAACCAAAAGGCGGGGAAGTACACAGCAAGCCGCCTACAACCACATCGGGCCGGCCGCGTTAGTCGGAGCAATGAGCATTAAAGGCAGTTGAATATCTGCAATCATGTAACAACGATCAATAACTGTAAAAGAAAATCATTTCCACTATTTGCACTGTGATCAAAGTATGCATATCTGAAATGTTGACGCATTCTGATCCTTTGTGGTGTAAAGTGGTGTTCCGTGGGGTCCCATGGTCTCCAGTAAATGGTGTGTGGAGACGTAGGTGAGGGTTCCCTTTGTATCATGTCATATGCCTACTAGGGTGTCGTAGATTATGTGGCAGTGGTGTGTTCCAAAAGATATGTTTGTAGGGGAGCCCAAATGTCCTATGGGCAAGATGAGGGGGGGTTGGAGGTCCGCGTAAATACGTAGTTACTCTTGGCAGTAGATAAGGTCTTGGAGCCAGTCCTCAAATGTTGGTGCCCTCCCTCTTCCCCACCTACAGGCGGTCCGTCTCTTAGCAAGAGAGGTGTATCTCCGCACTGTGGCAGCAAGGGGTTTAGTGTATCCCAATAGTGCGATCAGGGGGTCTTCGGGAAAGTGTAGATCCGTCATGTGATTGTAACAGGGTTGAGTTCGCTAAAGAAAGACTTACTTACAGGACAAGACGCACAATCAAAATAAAGCCCAGTCTAATCCGATACTCTGGTCAGCCTCTTCCTGTTGCGGCGCCTGTTCCACCTCTAGCAAGTGTCCCCAGCCCCTCGCCCCAGGCTACAGTGATCTAGTGCCGCTAGTATCACCGACCAGAGGCGTTGGCTGGGCGGGCAATCCCAGGCTATGTGTTTAAAATCAGCACCCTGTCCTCCGCAGCGGTCACATCTGTCGTTATCCCGAAGTCGTAAGTGGTGCAGTTGCGCTGGTGTATTGTAGAGGCGATGTACATATTTATAGTGTATAGTTCTAAATCTGCTGCTAGCAGATATATCTCCAGTTTGCCTACAGCAAAATGTCCACTGCTCATCAGTGAGGGGGTGTCCTAGTTCCTCCTCCCACCTGCACCTGGCCAAAGGGAGGGTCATACTCTCTTTTAGCTTGCAGTGTGCGGTATAATAGTGATAGCACATGTGCAGGGGCAGGTTGTTGCAGGAGTGCATGTAGTGGGGGCATAATGAGGGGTTCTTGTGGGAAATCAGATGTAATAGCTTTCACATTCTGACGCAGTCTGATATAATAATAACGCTCTAGGGTGGTGGGATTTGTATCGCCAAAAAATGATTTGCTTGTGCGGAATTTTCCTCCAGTGTAAAGTTGTTCCCAGGTTTGTATGGACAGCTTACGAAGAAGCCAGTGGCATCCGCTTTCTTGTGTCACTGGGATATCTTGTCGCCCGGGGAGGGGCAGGAGAGGGGAGTACAACAGTGTGCATTTTGTGCAATTGGCTAGATCGTGCCAGGCGCTAGTGGTGCATTAGACAGTAGTGGAGGCGAGGTGTCGCGGGATTGCAGGGGTGCTGAGGTAAGCGGTGCAAGGGACATGATGCCATCTTCGATCACAAGTTGGGGCATGTAAGGAGGGGGTATCATCCAGTATGCGGCAAAGTGGGCTTGTGCGCAGCTAAAGTATAACTCCATGTCTGGTACTCCAAACCCGCCTGCACAGAATGGGCGCGTGAGGGTGTCCCATCGCAGCCTGGCCTGTTTCCCTCCCCAGGTGAGTCGTATGAGCTGAGTCCGGGAGGCCATCTGGCCCCAGAGCCTTGCCAGATTGTAGCTGCATTATAGCGAGATAATCTCCTTGTCCTCGTGATGCGCAAGAAGGAAGTCTCTTTGTCCATTTCCCAACCAAGCAATAGTAGTGTCATCAAAGAATGAAGTGAAATCCACTGGAGCTTGTCGGTGGGTTGCATACAGTTTTTTATAGAACCTTTTAAAAACATCAAGTAGATCCGAAGTGTTTCTGTGCGTTTGTCTGTCCTCATCTTCAATCTCGAGGACGGTGTTGGCAAAGCGAGGGGGTTAGACAGAGGAAGCCAGCGCCCATCCCGGCCTCTCCCCCTCTCCATAGCGGCGGGCCTGATGTTATTTCCCCCTAAATTTACATTCTCATTCAGCCGTTTCCTGGTACTCTGTGAGTAAACTTGTCAATCTTCCATGAACACCACATGAGTGGTCCAACAACTTTGTTACATCATCACCGAAGGAGAAGAGCTGCAGAATATTATGGCACTACCACTTGGAATGATGTTCCCCAAGAGTACAGGTTGTTTAATGATGCTCAGTTGTTCTTTGGAAGCATTCTGCCACTGCTTCCAACACAGGCAACTGCTCGATGGCTAACAATGACTAGATTGTAACTTCTGAAACCAATTAATACCACAAAAGATGAATTTGATACCATAAAGGAAAGGCTGTGTGCCATGCAAATGATGATCAGGCAGCATTGTTATGTACTAGGCCTTATGATGGCCATGGAAAGAGGAGTATGTGCAAAGATAGAGACTGCTTGTTGTACTTATGTCCCAGCAAATAATGCGGACAATGGAACTTTGTTAGAGGCCATACAAACCGTGAATAATCTACAGAAGAAAATGGTAGATGAAGGATGTGCCCCAGATAATTGGCTTAGTGGGTGGTTTGCTTTATTACCATCCTGGATGTTGGGACTGTTATTCAATTACTTTTATCATGTTATAGAAGGATTAGTACAAAGGCAGGAGGGATATTTACAGTTCATCCACCTACACGAGCAGTAGATGCTCAGGGCAATACATTTCATCAATTGCCAAGTACAGACACAGGATTAGAGTCAGTATTTGAAATATCAGCTTGGGGGGGGGGTGTTAGAAAGGAAAGTAAATGTTAAAAAGATGCACCGCCGCAGACATCAATAGAGAGCGTTACAGAGTTATATGTAGTGAAAGAGCAGTGCAGGCCTAAGTTCCACAATGATGCAAACTAGGTGAAGAGTTCGCTAGGAAACAGAGTGCATGGTCAGCAAGGCCTTAATTAAAACAAAACCTGTATTTTCATGCCTAAAGGAATTGATGGTCACAGCACACAAGCATGTATTCTGTTTTCTCAATGATTTAAAACATGACTTGAAGAATATGGACAAGGGATGGAGTTAACCATGGGTACACAAAATCTGATAGGTAGTCTTGGGAGCAGAGCAATCAAACACAATCATAAGAAAAAAACGAATACATGGTTTGCTAAGCATTGTTAGAATTGCAATAACGAATGTGTAGAGAAAAGATCAGGAGTTTGAAGACGCAAGTGATGTGAAGTTTTTGTAGCAAAATATGTAATTATTGAGTAAACTATTATTTGACCTTTTGTAGGAACATTGTTTGTGTGACTATTTAAGTGGCCACCTGTGAACAGCAATCTAAGACCAGCTGTTTGCCTATGTGGAGATAGCTACTTTTCCTGCTGCAATGATAAACCTGCTCTTGTGTTGCCAAGAGGAGTCTTGTCTTTTTTATTACATTTTCCCGCAACAAATTTAACCGGAGTTATAGATTTCTGATGCAATATTAAATCAGTGCAAAAAAATACATAGACAAAATAACTTTGCGGTTAGTGGCAAAATCCAGTAGTGACAATCGGTCACTTGCAGGTCGAGTTACTTGGAACCCTTATAGAGGTACAGTCAGGCGTGCCCCAGGACCAGGCTACAACAGTCAGATCAATTTTACCTAGCCCGTGTATGCCGGGTGCAGAGTTGTTCTGGCTGTCCTTGGTGCTGAACAGGAGCTGCTGCTGGTGCTATTTTGCCACTTGCAAAAACACAACAGGTATACAGCTGTTGAGGTCGTATGATGGTTGCACAGTGTTCCCTGTAGCTGTATCGTTGACTGTGGGGGTCGGTTACCGGACTGGTGACCAACAAGCTTTGGCAACGGCAAGCACACCGAAAAGCTTCTGGAACTTCACAGGGTCTAGGGGAGTAACGTAGCGGCCTGAAACTTCAGGGCCGGTGAGACTACAACTCCCTCCCACAATGCACTAGACCACTTGGATTTGTGGGACCAATGGCCAGCGATTCTTTGGATCTGGTGAGTGTTTTACCTGCAGTTTGCAGAGGACTAGTGCCACTAGTCCAGGGGCGTCTGAGGGGGCTTCCAGCTTCCACAAGGGTCCCTCTCTTCAGGAGTGTCGAGTTTTAGTCAAGTACGAGGGTCATTCCCTCAGTTCCAAGTCTGTTGCCTCAGGAACAAAGTATTCCTCTTTTGCTTTGTGATGGTGGGCAAAGTCCTGTTGTCGGTGACACATGTCTCCTCTTGGTCCTTCTTTGAAGTAAATTGTTCAGGTCTGAGGTTTTGGTGTCTGGGGTAGTCCCTTAAATCCTAGATTTCGGGGAATTAGGTGTGTGGGAGCTAGTAGCCAATGGTAAGCTAGTCCTTGCAGCTAGTTGTTGTGACTTAACCATGGATGGAGTACTAGGTTACCATGGTTATAGAATGTAGGTCTAGATTTCAGTAATAGTGTTGGTGGTGGGTTTTTGGTATATTTAGTAGTATTAATTGTAGTGATTTTCACTAGTGTGCTGGTTTGGGTTTTCATACACTGTTTTAGTGATGTATCAATATGTTGTGTTATATTGTGGTATGTTACTTCTTCTATAATGATTAAGTGTAATGTATATGTAGTTTTTTTGGAATGTAATGTTTTTTGTGGTGTGTTTTCTGTATTATTTTGCAGGTTTTTCTATACAAACGTGTTGTACGGGCATTTGGAATCACTGCTTTTTAAAGGAAAAGTATTACTACTACTAAAGGAAATCTCTTCCGGCTTATAATTAACCAATATTGTTTACTTTGATTTTCTCTTTTTTCGGGTTTCCAGGAGTTTCCTTTTAAAAAAAACACTTTTATGGTTCTTAAGTACTTGGAATGGCTTTGAGGGATCTCTTTCAGATTGTTTTTATTTTTGCATTTTTTGGTCTGTTTGGACAATATTTTTCCAGTATTTGGTGGATTATACTTTTTGACTACATGTATACAGCTCCAGAACTCAAAGTCATATTTCATTTATTTGTTTTGAGTGGGAAATTATGTATTCTATTATTTGTGTGATTGTTATTTGGAAATGTGTATTATATGTGTTGTAAATATTTTACGTAACAGATTGAGTTTGTTCTTTGAGCTTTTAGGTTAGTGAAGCTTTGATTTTTAATATAAATAATTTATATATTTTATTATATCAGTCTTATTTAATATTGGAGTGTAATTTAATGTTTTGACTGATGTAATAAAATATTATGTTTATTATGTTGGTTAAAATTATGTTATAGTTATATGGGAGTTTTGTAGGTTAGTATTTATTTTATAATATGCGTTTGGTTATTATTTCTAGGTCATCTACCACTTTGTTGTTTATGACGAGCTTGACTTTAAATTGTAGCATGTGGTACATTCTTTTGGTTTCTATGGTAAGTTTAGGTGCAATTTGGGTTACAGATTGCTTTATTCTTAGTTGGTAGTTTTGCTCTTTTTGTAATGCTTCTATAGATTGTAGGTTGGGTTCTACCTAGTATGGAGTAGAAGGCAATGTGCCATCTCCTACTCCATTGTTTGCTTTAGCTTCCTGTGCCAAGGTGCTGTCATAGACATTCTTTCATGGTATTTGGAATTTTGGTTGGCGTTTGTGTCCGGAGCTATGTAGTCTGACAACCCATGTATCATTGAAATAATCCATTAAGGGGCTTAGTTTGTGTTCATTTGTTGGTAGAAATGCTTTATATTAGTAAATAGCAGTGGTTAGCTACCTCAGTGACAGGGACATAGGGTAGTGCTATCATCTTACTTATTTCAAAGGGAAATTGACTGTAGCATAAACTGTACTTAGTGCAGAATGCTGTAGGTGTCTCCATATGCTTATATTGAAATGGTAGTACATTTTTTAAATGATTTGAATCATGGCTTGTTCAAAGTCTAATATTATTTTTGTGGGTAGTAGTTATTTGTTTTATGTTTAATGTGGTTTAAGAGTTCGTAGTAAATGCTACTGTGTTTATTTGGTAGTAGGGCATATATGAAAGGAATATTTGTGTTTTGATAATCACCATGCATAGTGTATATCTGAGTGAATGGTTTGAAGGTCCCATCCATCATCCATGATTGACAAGGACTTAGTTTTTGTAAGTTATCTGCTATAGAAAATATTAGGATTCATCTATCATTGTTTAGGTTGTCATATAACAAGAAGGGTGCCTCATTATGTGGAATTTTTAAGTGTTCAGGTATTTTTATATCTTGGTATCCTCTAGTTGAGGTTGCGGTAGTTAGGTTTAATTTTAATCAGTTTTAGGGCACGTATCTCTTTTATAATATTTTACAGATACATACTTTTTAATGTTTTTTTTCTGGTTTGTGATTGGTGTTGTTTTTTGGACGTTAGCACTTTTCGAAGTTGTAGTATTTTCTTTTAATAGGTGCATGTAAAGAGACAGAAGTTGGAGAATATGTTTTTAATTGTTTGCAATTTTAGTCACAAGTAAGTATTAGTTTAAATATAAGTTTTACGGGGCATGGTCTGCAGCCGAGAGAAATGGCCACATTCTAAACCGGCTCCTCGGCCCTCGCCCAGATCTCCGACATTACTCCTCAGCCAGTGACACAGATCCCCCTTACACAGAGGGGTACGGACCGCAGACCTCTGAGCCCCTACAGACACGACTGTTCTCCAGTGCTTGGCTGCCCCCTCGGAATAAAGATGGCGGCCGAGGCCGCCGACTGCCGCGGGGTCTAACTGCAGGCCGATTCTGCAGCCTGGGAGCCTCTATGTCGTGGATCTAGCTGTGTCGGGAGCAACAGAACCGAATACCTTCTGCCACGTGAAATTCCCGCTCCGCTGGAGCAAGGGGGTGCTGACTGATGCTGCTGGCAGCGCCCCACCCCGGTGCCAGGGGTGACCATCACGCGAGTCCCCGGCTTTGGGCCTACTGCCGGGGACCGCTCCACATTGCCTGCTTCTGCACTGACTGCTCCCGCCGGATGTCGCCTGCCACACCGCAAGTTCGGCTCACAAATAGCCCCCGTGGGGTGAGGCGGGTCCTATATACTGCTACGAAGAGCTCCGTGGGGCCGCCCCGAATGTCTCAGGAGCTGGCGTGGATTTCAGCCTGGATTTGCGACACCGGAAGGGGCTCCCACGGTCTGGCTCATTGGACCCACACGAACTGCCCTCGAGCGCCTTGAATCCTGGCCAAAGTGGTGGCTGGGGTGGAACACTCCACAGAGGGCCTGGCCCCCCCTGCCCTGAGTATACCCGCCTGAAGCCACAACCAGGTAACGTAAACTCGCTGCCTCATTCTCGGCCCTGGGTCATAGTGGCGGGCCACTTAGCTAATCTATCACATGGCACTTGATCGGATGGAGACTTACCCATAACTGCACAGATCCATAACGTGGCCAGATCTAGGGGGCGCCCCCCCCTCCCCATATGAACTGCCGGACTGGACGCTGGTGTGCATGGGGCGCTCCTATCTGTGACCTTTTGCCTGCTTCTTGATGAGAAGTGCTTTTGCGCCCCCCTGTACATTACTGTCGTTCTGCTCCTCCTCCTCCGCCCCTGCCTGAACTATACTTACTTTGGCGTTGCCTACCTAGCAGGGGGGGTGATAGACTGCCTAGACCAGGAGGGTGGGAGCCTACTCCCATTTAACTGTTTCCAGAACCGGGCCACTGGACTAAACCGGACATACTGGCGCCCAAAATGGCCTCCAACAAGGACAGCAAACCGCCTAACCAGAGACAGATTAATAAATTCTCATGGGGCTCTAAAGGAGAGACCAAAGAGGGGAACCCTGAGCCTGCGCCTAAAACCGCGACCCCCCCTCCGGTAACACGTACCCCCACACTGGAAGATGTGATGGAGGCTATAGCTGGGGTCCGCTCGTCGCTGGAGACCAGAATAGACTCGGTGAACATAGAGGCCACCCTATTAAGGGCGGATCTCCGAAAAATGGACTCCAAAGTGCGGGATATAGAGGTCAAAACCACGGCGCTTATAGATGACACCTCCACCCTCCAGCAACAGGTGACCCAACTACAGAAACAGCAGGTGCAAATGGGGGAGCTCCTGGACGACTATGAAGGACGCGCAAGGCGCAACAACCTCCGCATTCTAGGGGTTCCGGAACGGATGGAGATGCCGGCCACTGACCTCTTTGTTGAGAATCTAATCCTGAAACACCTCCTGCCAAAACAGCTGCCCAACTACTTCTCCATTGAGCGAGCGCATAGGGTCCCTGGGGGAAGACCGAAACCGGGCGCCCCCCCGACCCATAATTGCTCGGGTGTTTAACTTCCGAGACCGCGATGTCATCCTTCAAACGGCGTGAGCAGGACCGCCCTTACGACTGGAAAACGCTCAGATCACGCTCTTCCCCGACTTCACGGTGAAAGTTCAGGCTCGCAGATGCAGTTTCCTTGAGGTGAAAAAGGCACTCCGGGCCAAGGACATAAAGTATGCTATGCTGTTCCCCGCTAAACTACGAGTGGAGTCGGAGGGAAAGACTTGGTTCTTTTTGTCACCTGAAGAAGTCTGGGACTGGCTCGAGGGATGGCGCCAATCGGGTACCGCTCAGACCCATCGCCGAGGATCGACCGAGCGTGCCGGCACTGGCCTGCTCCCAGAAAGCCAGGATCTGTTCTCTGATGGCAATCGAGAAGGCCTGTGAAGTTCACAGATGCCCGCTTCTTTCCGCTGGTCGAGTAAGATGCTGCCCTGGGACCCGCCTGGTATGGTTGAGGTCTCTGTTTTTGACTGGTTGGGAACATGTTGGTCTTGTGTTCACCCCTGATATTCCACCCATTCCTTTCTGCAGTCAGGACATCATGGATCGTCCAGGTTGTTTCGCTGTTTAATATACTATGTGAATGCTATTGCTGATATAAGTAGATTTAAGCTACACTAGGCTAAGTTATATGGTTGGCTTTGGGCGAGGGCACTCATGGCTCTCCACACACCCCGTATATGTTTGGGAGGGCGACAGGCACTCTGCCTAGTTGGGGAGTGGATAGTTTCAAGTCCGCGGGCAGGGGGGCAGGGTGGGGGGTTGGGATGGGTGGGAGGGGGGTTCTAAGGGGTTCTGTTCTGGTTTTTTTTTATTTTCTTTGGCGTTTCCAACAGAGTCTTTTCTTGTCACACTTCACTTTTGCTTCAAGATCCAAACTTGGCGGGTCAGCCCCCTTGGATATCACTTGGTACCCGAGAGGATCGGAGGCCTCCTGATCCTGTATCCCACCTAGTCACGGTAGACTGGCGACATAAGTTGCCTCTCCTAAAGCCATATCTCCACAGATCCCACATTATCCACCACCATGTCGCAGCCCATCTCTAGAACCCCCACGATAATGACCTGGAATGTTAACGGGTTGGGGCACAAAATAAAACAGGGTAAAGTCCTTCAATATTTAAGGCGCCACTCCCCCGACATCATGTTGTTGCAGGAGACACACTTGGTGGGCAACACTTGTCAAGCTCTTCAGAGAGGCGGCTACAAACTACTAGTGCACGCGGGGTTTACCTCTGGATCCCGTGGCATGGGGATTTTGGTCAATAAGAGCCTAGCACTCACCTTCACGAAGACATGGGCTGACCCTCTGGGACGCTTTGCACTAGTTGAGGCCGTTGGGAGGGACGCCCACTAAACATTATATCTGTATACCTCCCACCGACCTTAGGTCGAGACTGCCTCAGGGAGCTGGGCGCCCGACTACTAGGCCTCCCTACTGGCACACTCCTCATAGGGGGAGACTTCAACATGACAATGTGTGACAAACTGGACCGACGACCCAGGCGCAGCTCCCACAGACAGGGCTCAGATCTGTCTGACTTTGCACAGGCTATGGGGCTTGAGGATGTTTGGCGCACTCATTATCCTGACACACAATATTTCTCACACTACTCTAATGCACATAACAGCATGTCCAGAATTGACTATTTATTCTGCCCCACAACAGACATTGGCTTCTTCATTCGCCCGAAAGGTCTGCCCGAGGCATCTGATCACTCACCTCTTAGCATTGACCTAACATACCACCGCCAATTCACTCGTGGTCCCATTATTATTAATCCTTGGCTCATGCAGATTCCGGATATCAAAGACAGCCTGATAGAACGAACTGATTATTACTTCGCGGAAAACGTTGGTTCGGTGAGCTCAGCTATGACGCTCTGGGAGGCATACCTAGCGGTTGTTAAGGGTGAGACATTAGCACTCAAGATGGGATATCTACGGAAACATAATGAACAGATCCATCAGGCCGAATCTGACCTCCTTAGCCTCGAAATGTCCCACAATGCTGCCCCCTCGGAAGAGACAGCTCGCCGTCTCCGAGCCCAGCAAATGGCCTATAAAGCACTAGCACAGGAAAAGACACAGGCTCGATTACTCCACACACGACACCGCATATACGAATTCGGTGACAGCGTGGGTAAGATGCTTGCGTGGTTGGAAAGGCGTGATCAAGGGTCCCGATGGGTGTCATCTATAATAAGACCAGACGGTCCACAATTGTAGATCCACAAGAAATAGCGGAGGCCTTATTTATACCGCTGGAGCATGTTACACTTCAGAGGAGTCCAGACAACTTCTGGATGAAATGCGCCTACCTATCATTTCAGACACTGACAAAGAGACCTTAGACGCCGACATTACAGCAGAGGAGCTCACTACGGCGCTCTTTGTTGTTAACTCCGGCAAGGCTATGGGCCCTAACGGAGTCCCCATTGAATTTCTGAAAGGCATGGCTCCGGGAATTGTCCCCCATCTGAAAAACATGTTTGAAGAAAGTCGTGAAAGTGGTACCCTGCTGCTCGATCAACGATTAGCCTCCATTGCGGTCATCCTCAAGCCAAATAAACCCCCCACTGACTGCGGTTCTTATAGACCGATCTCTCTGATTAGTGCGGAGGCAAAGGTCCTGGCCAAACTGCTGGCCAATCGTCTCCTTATCGTACTTCCCTCCCTAATACACGACGACCAGTCGGGTTTCCTTCCGGGACGTAACGCGGCTCTAAATCTACAAAGGGTTAATAATGTTTTGAGCCGGCAATCTATCATACAACAAGACGCCGCATATTGTCCATTGACGCCACGATGGCATTTGACTCGATCGAATGGCCCTATCTCTTTGAGGTCCTGCTTCGATTTGGTTTTGGACCCAATTTCATTAGCTGGATACGACTCCTGTACACAGACCTACTGGGCCAAGTCCGGGTCAACATCCATACTTCTCGACAGTTTTGACTCTACAGGGGAACCCGCAAGGGATGCCCCCTGTCACCACTGTTGTTTGCCCATACTCTCAAACCCCTGGCCCACTTGGTCCGCACGGATGTCTCCATTAGAGGCCTCCAATGGAATGACGAGATAATAGACAAAATTTCCCTATATGCCGATGACATCCTGGTATATGTAGCTTCCCCAGGTCCTCTATTAATAGTTTATTCTATGTCCTTACTAACGTCGGGAAATACTCGGGCTATTCGATCAATTGGTCTAAATGAACACTGTATATGCTACATGGCCCCCCGCCCCTTCTACCCCGGGGGGTTTTCCATCACAGTGGCCCCAGACGGATTCAAATGATAGAGCGCGCGAGGCCACCCGACCAATAGTTTTCGCCGTTTCCGGCTTCAGGGCCCATATACTTTTCAAATCACCATATACATCGATCAGGTGACTTCACGAGCTCTACCAAGTTGGTGTGTGTGTGTTCCCTGCTACCAAATTTCGGTGCACCCGACTTACCATCCACCGATGCGGGTGCCTAATGACCACAATGAATCAGGGAGCTAGCTGTAAAAGAAAGGCAGCAAAATACAAACCCAACCAATAACATTCAAATACTGTTTAAATGACCACGGACAACTGGAAGTTTTAAAATGTTTATCTAAATTCAATATTTTCTTGCATGAGGTACAGTAAAATAAGGCAGTCAATAACCAAGATAACGTAAATCACATAGGCATAAAGAAATAATGACAGAGTAATCATCAAAGTACTAATAAAATGTAACGAGAAAAGATACTATGCAATTCAGTATTATCTAAACAGGAATAGCCTAAGTGTGGGTGACTATAGGAGAGCTTATAATGAATAACACGCTTCACTTAAGGTGAATGGGCCTTTGAACAATCTAGGCAATGAAGTTCTAGACCATATCAGGAAATGACACACTGCTATGCAAAATATAATTTCTAACAAATGAGAAGACATAGGAATAAACTTATGGAAAAATATAAATGACCTTCAATAGTTGCAGAAAGGCATGGAAAATATCACATATGCAATGTTGAACTTTATTAAAGCAAAAGACAGAAATTTAGAAGGTGCAAGATTTAAAGAGTTTTCAGAGCAATATTTACCTAGAAAGGTGTGGAAACCAAACCCTGGCCACGGGTCAGTTAAGGACAGGAAACCCTCAAGGAAGGATACCCCTCAAAGGACAGCAGGTGCAGAATGGACACCCAGGATAGGACAGGATACCCTCGGAATAGGAATCAGGACAGGACCCTCAGGACAGGACAGCAAACCCTCAGGACAGGACCCTCTTCAGGACAGGACCGGAACCCACAGTTCGGAAGCAACGCCTGCGCTCCACCCGCTCTGCAGCTATCGATCAAGACCCCGATTGGGTCAGCGAACTCCCAGCTAAGTGCTTTGCCAGCACTTTAAGGTTCAGTAGAACCTTAGCCTATGGTCAAATTCGGACAGAGTGCTCCGCAGCGCTCTGTATCTTCAGTCACCTATTGAGTGCGTTGGGTCAGTGACAGGTCAGCTAAACCAGACAAGTCGGACGGTTCACTAGGTGAACCCAGGGTAGATATACAGTTTGGGGACAGTGTACCACCCCCCAATGTTGCAAAGTGTCAGAATCCCTCAATTTCGATTGGTCCTAAGGTAGGATTTGGGTAACACACCAATCACAATACAAGACTTGAAGCCTTCATTAACATATTTGGGTACCGCCTAGCAGGTTTGGGGTTCTCATGAGAACTGTGCAGGAAATTAACATTGTAACACATGAGGAGCAACATTCGCCGTTCTCGTAGCGCAGAGGTGGCTTTCCCAGGCGCATCTTGACTGTGGCTGCCAGCTGGCTGAGTTCCACTGTCCAAAGTGGCCACCTTTCAATGCTCCCTGGTCATGCGCAGAAGAGACCGTCAATATGGCTCCCAATCAGTTTGGACCCCCATTCCCCGCGGTACATGAAAAGTAAGCGAAAACAAGTTAATACACAATAATGTCATTATGAAAATACATCATAGGGTTTGTACTTTTAACTCATCATCAAGAAATAAAAATTATTGCATTAAATGTTAGCTACATTGACACAATCACAAGAGCAGTGGCACGAGCAGTACCACATGATAAGCACAGCTATGAATTACGCATGCGCATAACTTTCCCTCCACTTCTGCAGACGCGTCAGGACACGTGAGTGTGGCTGACGCATGCGCAGTAACTAAAATACAAGCGGCGGCCATTTTAAAGGACACGGATTAAATTCATTAGAAATACACATAGGCAAGCTTCGGGAACTTTGCCTAAACAAAATAAATGTTAGTAAAACATACGCTTTGTTACCTTATTACACATAAACGAGGTTCTTGACTTCGGCAAGCCGCAAAATATGCGAAGCTTTGCTTCATCAATCCCCTCTTTGATGATATTTACTATCATCACAAATTATAATGGAACCAGATGCCAACTTTCTTTCATACTTTATAAAGTTCTATTTCTTCCAGCAGCCGTTCTAACTTTTCTCTCTCAGTTTTAGCAGGGTGAGAAGTCTTCACCTTTTTGTATATCTGATCATTCACTTCCTCTAATTCAATCTCATCCACACTTCGTTTCACTCCTCTTGCATTTACCTCGTGCTTTTTGGTGCGCTTGCGGCATTTACAGCATAAGAAAATGGAAAGTATAATAAGACCTATAATACCAATTGGCATCAGAATTTTGAATAATAAGCTTTTACCTATGCTAGCAAGCCAATGACCTACATTTGAGAGACCATCTACCAGTCTCTTCCAGGCACTATCAACCTCGAGTGGTTTGAGTTCCTTTGCCAAATTAGTAATGTTTTTCACATATCTTTTGATCTGTACACTTTTATCCGGAATATAAGTGCAACAATGTTGCGCCTTCAACATCCGGCAGACTCCGCCCTCTTTCGCTAATAAGGTGTCAAGAGCAAGTCGATTTTGTAAAACCATTGATCTGATCGCAACCATTTCGGTATTGACCAGCAGAAATCCATGAGCTGTTTCAGTAGACAGCACATCTACTATAGTAGACAATTTGCAAATTCTGTGAGTGTTCAGAACCACTCCCACCACAAGAGTATCAGTACCCAGCACATCCAGAGATGGAGTACGACCAATACCTGGAAACGAGAAACAACAGGTATTGGAGAAGTTAGATAACTTACCCATCTTCAATTTAACATCTCAAACTCTATCCCCTAATGCTATCGCTGTACTCTCTAAAGGTCTCTCATTTGCCCCACACTCAGGACTAAATAAATTTGATTTATTTAGAGATCTACAAACATTTCTGAGAAAAATAAGATTAAAATTATTTTTCTTAAACAAAGAACCCAACTCAGAACCATCTAATTTGTCAGGTCTTAAACCACAGTCCATTTTTACCCCTACCCTAGAACAAATACCTCCACAAGTAGCAATTTTTGAGCAAATCATGAACGATAAGTTCACAGATATTGCTAAGTTCGCTCCGAGACCAAAATTTAATCTTACCAAACCCCAATATCAAGCAATGAATACGATCAAAACAGACCCAAATATTACAGTGAAAGCATGTGATAAAGGGGGAGGCATTGTGGTCTATGAAACATCACGATACATAGCAAAAATGGAGGAAATGTTGAGTGACCAACAATACTATACACCTATTACTAGAGATCCCACAGGGGAGACTAAGAAAAAAATCAAAAGAGTGACTCAACAGGCTTTAAAGAAAGGGGAAATATGTGACAAAGAATGCCAATATCTGAATGTGGAAAAACCAAAACTAGCCAGCATCTATGGTATCCCCAAGATGCATAAAGATATACGAGACCCACCCTTAAGACCTATTGTCACAACGATAGGTTCTGTAACGGAACCTCTGGCGAAATACATAGATACAATTTTGTGCCCACATGTAGCAAACATCCCAGGACATGTGAAGGATACCAAACACATTATTAACCTTGTGGAACACGTACCGTTTTGTGACACGGCTAATATTTTGGTTACAATGGACATTGTAGCCTTATATAGCAACATACCGATATCAGGAGCACTGACAGCAACACATTGGTTTATACAGAAGTACCAAATACAGTGCCCTAGTGTCTTTGTATTAGAATGCCTTAACATCGTGCTTAATGAGAATGTGTTCGAATTTAATGGCAAACTATTCAAACAACAACAAGGAGTCAGTATGGGGGCTTCTTGTGCCCCAACAATTGCCAACATCTACATGGCCCACTTTGAGGCACAATTCGTTTTCAATGAAGTAACACCCTTTTTTGAGTCTGTATGTAATTGGGCTAGGTACATAGATGACGTGTTCTTCATTTGGCTGGACAATGAAGACACGTTAGAAGAATATCTACAATGGATAAATTTATGTGATGAGAATATCAGATTCACAAGCCACACCAGTAGAGAAAGAGTAACCTACCTAGATGTGGAGATAAAACATCAAGACCAGACACTAATAGTAGACCTATTTGTGAAACCCACCTCAAAAAACACGCTGTTACACTATGACAGCTTTCATCCGACCATGCAAAAGAATAGTGTGCCATTTGGGGAATTCCTTAGGTTAAGGCGTAATTGTACTCAAATACAGGACTATGACACCAGAGCCATTACCATGAAAGAAAAATTTTTGTCCAGAGGGTATCCAAAAAAGCTAATAAGAAACTCATTTAAGAGAGCTCGTTTCTTTGATAGACAAGTACTGTTACAACCGAAAGCAGAGAAAAACAGCCCCCAGTTAGTATTTGTCACCAAACACTCATGCATCAACGAAAGGATCAGACAAAGAGTCAATGCCAATTGGCATATACTAAATGCAAATATCCCTAAACAAGACAGAATACCCAGGCCCATTTTTGCGTATAAAAAGAATAAGACACTAAAAGATCATATAGTTAGATCAAGAATGGTCACCAAATGTGAACTAAGACAACAATCACTTTCAAACCTAAAACCTGTAGTGGGTAACTACAAATGTTCTACTTGCAAATCCTGCGCTTCAGCCATAGAAGGTACCAGTCTGACCTTCAACAAACAAACTATTGAACCAAGAGACCTGAATAACTGTAGAAGCACCAATGTAGTTTACCTTATAATTTGCCCGTGTGCCAAAGGCTACGTAGGTCAAACAGGTTGAGCTTTTAACGTCAGACTGACTGAGCATAGGTCAGCCATACGAACAAAAAAAGAAACAGCCCCTATGGTGAGCCATTTTTTGGAAGAAGGACATACACCAGAGAACATCACATGGTATATCCTAGAGAGAATACACCCAAGGGCAGGATATGACCAAGAGAAAATACGCAAAATGAGGGAGGTATATTGGATATATATCTTGGGGACAGCCATTGATGGACTTAATGCTGAAATCCCGTGGGATCAAGCAATTATATAAATACTGTGAAATGTAGGAATAATGACAACAAGAGGCAACAAGGAGCTGGGGAAGGGGTAACAATGTGTTGTTAATATATGTCAACATCATATTGAGATCAATAATATCTGATATCATTCGTGAATGGGTGCATGTACAAGTTGGATCAAGCGATTATTTAAAAACTGTGAAATGCATGAATATTGAGTAAAAGAATCAATAAGGAGCTAGAAAGCAAGTAGTAATGTATTGTTAATATGTGCTACAATCACATTGACATCAATAATATCAGATATCATACATGAATGGTTGAATGTAAAATACGATAAGTGAAGTTTGTGCCTCAATGGTATTTAAATTTATCCATCCGTTATGGTATGTTATCTGTAATAACCTACATGTTAATATTGCATGCAGATGGAAGCGTTTTGACTCAGAGAGGGACACACGGTTCTGAGTTTATAATAATACGCACAAGAGCAAACTTCAATATAAATAATTTTTTATCACCTAATTACATCCCTACTTTAACTCACCCTGATATTCATGCCCTCAACAGATAATAACAGTTATAATACACGAGGGAGTATTCTATCTTGTATATTTAAACCAGCTCACGAATCACAGGAACTAGGTTAAGATGGCGGAGCCATTAACCAGATATACCATACCTAAACAGGAAGTACAAGCTTAGACCAACACGTAGTCTCGCGAGACTACGCTTTACTCATAGATCCATGGCGCCAAACAATTTGGTATTTATACACCCCATTAGAAGGGCAACTGTTGGACCGGCAGTCGGACTACATCGAGGACGACATCCGAATATATCAGGTATGTCATCGTCATCCCCGCAAATATAGGTGCGAACAGGTAGTTTGGTCCACTACGATCTAACTAACTAAGGACACTTATACTGTCCTCCCTATTTTGCTACAGATAAGAACCCACTAACCTGTAGCATTCAAGTCGGGAACCAAGAGCAGCGAAACAGACTAGTAGACCACGCGGTCAAGTATAGAAGAGGTTTAGACGGACTCAAGGTAAGCGCCATGCGGATCTCCACCTGAACTCTATATTTTAATAACGGTTCAAACAGACAGCTAGAGTGTCACTCTTCTCCTCGTTTCTGTAACAGATAGGAAACCCTCCTATATTCTTCATCCAAGACAGAAATCGCGAGCAGTCACACAGCCAAGCAGACTACGCGGGCCAATATAGAAGAGGTCTCTTATGATTCCTTAGGTAAGCGCCACATTGATCCATGCATTAGCATCCTAGCCTAATAACGGTCTATACAAACATCACGAATGCTGCCCCGTTTTTTCAGTATAGATCCCCTACAAGAGTAATGCAGACTCCAGAAAGAAAATAAAGCAACAGGTGTGGTGGATCGAACAGGAAGTTAAAAGGTAATTTTAACATATCGTGTTCATGAGAGAGATATAACTAAGATATAAACGCAAGTCAACAGACACAGCTACAACTAAAATGTGTTTGCACAGCAAATAAAATAAATCAGAGCGTTAAAAGTAACAAAGTCCCGTCTGTTCTAACAACACACAGAGACTTGGGTCCTCGCATTTCGTATAGAAGCATTAAACATACAGCTAAGAAGAAGCTGTCTATTCCTATAACCAAGGGAATAACCCTACTCCCCCTGCCAATAGTAACTATTGCCTCCCTTTAAGGTTAAAATTAAAATTAATTCACTCCTATGGAAAGTCCAAAGGTCAAGGGAGTTTCCTTAGGATTAGATGTACCAGGCCAAGGCACAAGTCCTGTAGGGCAGCAACCATCTGCAAGCAATAACGAATACTGTGTAAACTCATATGAGTTAGAAAATGGGATTTAAAGATAAAGGTACATAATGTACAGGATGAAGGTAACAAATGTATAGACATATGTAAATAGAATTGTGTAGATAGATGTAAATATGGAAGTGCTCAGCTGTTGATGGCCCTCAGCTTACTTAGGAGTTTGCATTAATGTAATAAGTATAAATAGAATAAGTGTGTAATGTTTAAATAAAATGAAGAGAGGATAAGACATGTGTAATACGTATATGTATATGAGAGATACTAAAGATATATTTTTTCATCACTTTTTAGCCACATTAACTGTTACAAAGAACAAAGCAGATTTCCTGAGGAAGGCAACGGCCGAAACGCGTTGAAGGAATTAATTTCTGCGTTTTCATTCAGTTCTCATAACGATTAAGTGGTTATTTTTAAATCAATCAATTATTTTTATGATAATTTCTTAAGATATTTGTATAGGAAAACGGTTTGGGAAACAAACAAAGTATATGTATATGTGCAATAAGTAAAAATAATAAGAAGGGAAAAAAAACGTCAAAAATAAACAAAATCAGATATCACTTAAAATAAAATAAAAAAAACGGTATGAAAAATAATTATATGAGTGCAGAATGATTTGTTGATATAATCACATGTCTAAATCACTTTCAGTTTTAGAATACACGAAACCCGGTGTGCACTTCTTTTTCCAAAGAATAAATTAACCTTGCCAGGGTTCATCCTATTAGGCAGGGGCCCCAATTTTTCCAAATAACAGAACCACTCCCACTCCAGGTATCAGTGCACTGAAAATACTACCCATAATTTCACCTATACTTTCTCTTTTACTACGCACTAAGCCATTAGTATCTTCATTGCTTCCAGTTTTTCCATTCACATGGTATATTTTCGGGAAGACAATGCCAAAGTAGCAGCTTCCATACCAGTGATCCGGCAATTTGAAATAAGCCTTGTCCCCACAAATATAATAAATTCCAGGAAACACAGGCTCTGACCCATTTTTGAAACCCCAACCTCCAATTACCTTGTAATTATGTTCGCATTCACTGGAACCAATGAAAACATTATTATAATAGCTAGTCTTCTCGCGGTGAAGACATAGCTTGCCTTTCTTTTCAAAATCCAGCAACAGAGCAGGACCCGCTTCACCAGATGAGGTGCCTTCCATGTTCTCTGCCCACTTTGGCTTTTTCTGACTTTCGTCATTAGCCTTCTTTTGAATTTTAATTCTCCTTTTCTCTGCCATGTTCAGGAACATCTTTTCCTGCTCACGCAAAGAACAAGTCAAGTTATCTCTGTGTGCGTCTGCTATGTCAATGTTACCTATAGTCAGAAAGTAGTCTCCCATATATCTTATGGTGTCAGTTTTGGTATGTACAGGATTCAAGTTCCCACGTATAGGAAGTTCAGAAAAGATCACGTCATTGTTAGAATAATAATACTGTAACGGTCCCCTTTTGTAAAATAAACTAGCTAAAATGCTACAGGAGATTCCATATGTCAATGGCAGGTGATGGTATGTCACGCCTTCAGCCACAGAAGTAGGTAGCTTCATGCAGACATAGCAATCTTCAATTTCCATAGTCTCTACATAGTGTATTAATAAGTTTGCGAAAACGTTTAAGTGTGTCTTGTTCTTAACTCCATGATAATGTAGTCCTCCCTCATCTGATGCTTCTAAGTTCTGTTTTGTTTGTCTCAAAGCTCTTTCATGTCGTGCTACACTCGGTGTTGTTAGCTCCTCATTGTCAGTATTTACAACTTCAGTAGGGACAATGTTAGTATCTTTACTTACAGCAAAGGGAATGAAAATTGTTAATCCTATCCAGATAACTATCAGTACTACTACACTACATATACACACCTTGCAACACGTCTTAAAACGGCTGCAACTAGGTCTACCATTCACCGTTGAATCAGACATTTTGGCTCAGAAGGAGTGTTCTCACCCCTCTTTTTGGCTTTTTACACAACTAGCTTACTTTGTGCAAATTCACGGTGGTTCGTCTTCCTCTTCAGCTGAGTACTCTGGGACGGGTTCTCCGTCGCTCACGTCAGTTATATCAAGATCTTCAAGCTCCTCCAAAACCAGTGTCCATTCAGGAGACTTGTACTTTTTGTTTTGTCTTTTTATTCGTTCACTCCTTCTTTTGGAAGAGTCTTCTTCTTGCTCTGCTATCCGAGCACTTCTTCTTGCTTCTGCACGTTTTTCTTCCACTGTCTTTATCCTTAGTCTCAATCTTTTTACAAACCTAGGCTCAAGGTTGTTTCTTTTCTTTAGTCTCTTAGTCGGTACTTGGACTTCACTTTCTTTTCTTATTCTCTTGTTCTCTTTATCTTGTGGTAATTCTTCTCCACTTTCTTCTCCTACTTCCCTTATCTGACTAGTTCCAGGGCTAGCATCAAATTCTTCTGCCTGGTTGCTAATCTGGCCTTGTTCAGGAATATTTTGTTTTTGGCTTTCGATTGTCTCTGTTTCTGTTTCTGTTTCCTGAACCCGTTCTTTTAACCCTCTCTGATCCTGTTCAAGCACTTCGATCTCTTGATTTTCTTCTGCTCGAACTATCACTCTATTTCTAGTCTCTCCCTTATCTGCATCAGGTGTTAGCGGTGGTGTATCGAATACCTGCTCTGTCCCTGTCTGACCTTCTCCTTCCTCAGTTTTGATGTGAATCTCAAGCGGCTGAGGTTCTTCGCCTGTGCCTTGCTTTTCCTGACTAGTCCACTCTCTACCTTCACTAAGTCGTTCTCTTGTTCTGATAGGATCTTCGGTCAGATCAATCATCGGTATCCATTCTTCTGGCCATATGCTTGGCAGCTCGTCTTCAGCTACTCCTGGCTCAGTTTCCTGGACCTCTTCCACAGGCTGGTTTCTTGGCAGTTCGTAGTCAACTACTCCTGGGCCAATGTCTGCTGTTCCTGCAACCTGACTGGTGCTGGGCTGCTCGTTGTCAGTTGTTTCTGGTCTGGCTCCTTCAGGGTCCTCTGCTGGTTGCCCTTCTTCTTCAAATCCTCTGTCTGGTAATACCTTCTGGGTGTGTCCAGCGTGGATCCACTGGGGAACACCTGCGACTTTCACTGCAGTGGTTGTTACCAGGATTACTTGGCGTTTCTTTCCCCACCTTGGTGCCAGACAGCTTGATCGAGTGTGCTTCTTTATTTTGACCCAGTCTCCTGGAACCAAGCTGTGGAGAGGAGTCGTTGGATTGAGGATGCCGTCGTCTCCAATCTGGCGAGAGATAGAACGCACTTGGTCACCCAATCTTCTGCAGTATTCAAGCACCAAATCATCAGTAATACTCAACAGTTTGCTTCCTGGCACCCATGCTTGTCTCATCACTCTTCCCATAATGATTTCATGGGGACTTAGGCCTGTCTTGCGGTCAGGAACACTTCTTAGTCCCATTAAGACCAGAGGCAGGGCCTTCACCCAGGTCATGCCAGTAGCATCTGTCAGTTTTGCTAATCTGTTTTTGATAGTTCCATTTACTTGTTCCACTATTCCAGAAGCCTCTGGGTGGTATGCACAATGCAGTTTCTGCCTTATTCCAAAGGCCTTACAGAGTTCAGCCAGTATGTCATTCTGGAAATGTCCACCCTTATCTGATTCAATAATGTATGGTATTCCGAATCTAGGTATCAGTTCTTTTAGTAAACACTTCGCTACTGTCAGTGCGTCACTTTGAGGAGTAGGGTAAGCTTCTACCCATTTTGAAAATACGCAAACAATGACAAGGACATATCGTTTCCCTTCACAACGGGGCATGGTGATGAAATCAATCTGTATCCTTACAAAGGGACCCCCTGATCTCCCAATCCTGCTCAGTTCAACCATTGTCCTCTTGCCTGGGTTCATCTGTTGACATGACAGGCACCTCTGGCAGAGGGACTCTGCTACCTTCCTGAACTTTTTACTGTACCAAGTCTGTTGAAATACCAGAATCATGGCATCCCTACCAATGTGTGATCCTTCATGTATTAATCTTGCCATTGTGCCAAGCAAGTGTCGGGGTAACACAGGCATACCAGTTGGGCCCAAAATCACACCATCCACACGTCTCGGTCTACACCCATCCTCCTTCCATTTCTCTCTTTCTTGCCAGGGAGCCGATTCCTGCCACTCTCTCACTTCATCCCACGTAGGCACTTCTTCAAACACCTGAAGCTGGCAGCTGGTTCCTGGCCCCCCTCGTTTTGGATTTACAATATACCGATCTTTGGCACACCATTGGGCCACTCGATCAGCATAATCGTTTCCCAGTGATACTTTGTCCATGCTCCTTTGATGAGCAGCACATTTTACCACTGCCAGTTCTTTGGGCAACTGGATGGCCTCTAAAAGGTCATGAACAACCTTTGCATTCCGAATGGGAGTACCTGAGGAAGTCATGAATTCCCTCTGTAGCCATAATTGGCCAAAGTCATGCACAACTCCATAACAGTACTGACTGTCAGTATACACTGTTATGCGTAAGTCCTTCCCAATTTTGCAAGCCTTTATCATGGCTATCAATTCGGCTACTTGTGCAGACTTGATGTTATATAGGTAACCTGCTTCTTCAATTTTTGTGAAAGACACTACTGCATAAGCAGCACTCAAGCCTCCTAGTTCATGTCTTAGACAGGAACCATCCACAAATAGTTCCTTATCATGTTCAGGCAATGGCGTTTCTTTTATGTCTGGGCGTGGTTTAGTACTGAACTCTGTCAGGTCAATACAATCATGTTCATCATCATCCCCACCTTCTATTTCCAAGGGGTCGGGGAGTAAGGTGGCAGGGTTCAGAATACCGCACCTAACAATGCTTACATTTGCTGCACCCACAAGAATCCTCTCGTATTTAGTCAGCCGACTAGGGGTGAGATACTGTGTTTTAGTTCTGGTCAATAGAATTACCACTCCATGTGAAACATACACGGTCACAGGATGTCCCATGACAATGGACTCACTCTGTTCCAAACTTGCACAGGTAGCAGCTACTGCTTTCAGACAGCCTGGTAACCCAGCAGCTACTGGGTCCAAAGTGGCAGAGAAATAGGCCACAGGCCTTCTGGTCGTGCCATGTTCTTGAGTCAGGACTGACAATGCGCAATTATCGCGAGTGTCACAGAATAGGGCAAACTCTTTGGAATAATCTGGCATTCCCAACGCAGGGGCCGTACACAGACAGTTTTTCAGTCTTGTGAAAGCCATTAGACTTTCATCGTCCCACTCTACAACATCTGGCATTCCTCTCGTGGTAATTTTTATCAAGGGCCTGGCTAAGGCTGCAAATCCCAGAATCCACTGCCTGCAGTACCCTAATACACCCAGGAACATTCTGACATCTTTTTGAGTACGGGGTAACTGCATCTTTTGAATTATTCTCACTCTTTCTGATGTGACTTTTCTGACACCCTTTTCTATCTGGTGTCCTAGATATTTTACTGATTTCGCACAGAACTGTAGTTTGTCAGGGGCCACTTTATGCCCTTTCTCACACAGATGATTTAGGAGGGCAATGGTGTCAACTACACAGTCCCTGTGACTTTTAGACGCCAGTAGAAGGTCGTCTATGTACTGCACTAACACAGAGTTCCCAGGTAAGATCAAAGTCTCTAGACATTTTTTCAAGATCTGATTAAAGATAGAGGGGCTCTCTGTATACCCTTGAGGGACCCGGTTCCAACAATACACGTGACCTTCGAAGGCAAATGAGAAAAGAAATTTGCTGTCGGGGTGCAGGGGTATCGAAAAAAATGCATGACATAAATCAATCACAGTGAACCATTCAGCATCCCAAGGAATCTGGTACAATATCACTGCAGGGTTCGGGACAATAGGGCAGCAAGGAACTACAATTTTGTTAACCTTTCTCAGGTCCTGCACTACCCTATACTTGCCACTAGGCTTTTTGATGCCCATAATCGGTGAGTTGCATGGGCTGCTCATCACTTCCTGTATGATGTCTCCTTCTAATAATTTTCGTATTTCCAGAGTGACACCTGCTTTCACTTCAGCATTCATTCGGTAGGGCCTAGTGTTAGGATATACTGCATTGTCCTTGATGGCTATCTGTATGGGGTCCACATCTTTCATCAACCCCACATCTTTTCCAGTGAAATCCCACACCTCTGGCTTTACGGCTTCCTGGAGTTCTTGGGGCAAGTCCTGCAGGGTCAATCTTTTAATTTCTGAGTCAGGTCTAAGTAACAATAATTTATAAATGCCATCTTCATCTGGGGTCTGTATTTCAACACCTTTTGGTGTGCAAAAGATGGTACAGTTCATTTTGCACAGCAAATCACGACCCAGTAGATTCACTGGACTGGTGTCACAGACGACAAATCTATGCATCTGTTTAAAATTTCCAATTGAAATCTCCATTGGTTCGGTAACAGGAGTACTAATCAATTGATTAGATACACCCACTACTTGGATATTTTCTCCCGAGAGGGGTAGGTTTGGAACGTCCACTGTTCTTACAGTAGAACGGGTAGCGCCAGTGTCCAACAGAAAGGTGACATCATTTCCGTCAACCTTTCCTTCAATATATGGTCCAGACTGGTCTACCGGCAAGGAAGCGCCAAGTACGCACTCCTCGTCCTCCCCTCTCAGGCCCCGTCAGTCCTGATCATTACAAAGGAAGGTATCATTCAGCAGATACTGCGAAGTTGCTGTATTTCTGTTCTCCCCGCTTTCCCAAACCTCTATCTCTTCATCTTCTGCCTGTCTTCCCCTGTATACCTGCTTGGGTGCTCGAGGCACCTGAACTGTTTTTACCTGGGGTTGAGTCTTTCTTGGTCTTTCTTTCTGCGTCTGTGGAGTTAAATCAGGAGTTTTTTCATTAATATCTACTAATTGGGGACACTCGTTTCGCCAGTGTCCAATTTCGCCGCACTGATGGCAGGGAAATTTTTTCATAGCCTCTTCCCTGCTAAATTTGGGCCGGGGCTTTCCTCCACCCCCTCCCCCAGGACCTTTGTTCTCAGCATTTTTAACCATGTTACTCAATTGTTTTTCCTGCTGTTCTGCGAGCTTCACCTGAGCCCACATCACCTTTTCCTTGAGGGCCTTTTTCTTTTCTGCCATCTCATCCTCGCAGTACTTAGCGTACCGCAAGACCTCATCCATTTTCTTAGTATGCCAACAGATTTTATTATCTTTTATCCACTGACAAATTTCAGGTCTTAAACCATTTACAAACCTGTAAATAAAGTGCGTCATATCCTTCAGGTCGATGTTATCAATACCACTGTATGTTTTAAATACCTGCAATAACCTCTCATAGAAGGAGTGCACTGTCTCGTCCCTTTCCTGTGTTGTTCTATCTATTTTTGTCCAATCAGTTTCCTTTGCGGGCACCTTTTCTTTCAAGTGCTGAATTACCTGCTCATATTTTCGCATGACATCCTTTGATGGCTCCCCTGTTTCTTTATTTCTTGGGTACTCCTCACTCGGCCAGTCTATGTTTATTTTACACTGGGTCCATAAATCTACTGGAACCACAATGTCGAAAAACCCATCCAGGTCTTTCCACAGACATTTCTGTACCTTCACGAACCTTTCCACCTGCCTGTACCAGTCAACTGGTTTCTCTCGTAATTTTGGAAAATCGTTCGTGAAGGACACAATATCCTGCCTAGACCAGGGCACATGCACATATTTCCCTCCTGGAACTTCGCGCATGGGGCATAACTGCTCAGGTTTTTCTACCTCTCTTAAAGCAAACTCAGGAGTCACTTGTCGGGAGCGAACCTCTTCTCTCTTTTTCGCCCACCTGCTTCTCCATCTTTCCACATCTCCCCATTTCTGCAGTACCCCCATTAATTCTTTAATCTGCAACTTCTTCCCTGCCACATTCAGGTGTTCTATATCTTTGTCTGAGAAGTCTGCTCTGTACGGTTTCTGTAAGGGCTTGGATTTTGAGATATCTACTCCCATACTAACTGCTGTTTCGGTCAGTTTTTCGTGGAGCACTCTGGTGTTCCTTGTAAAGCTTTTACATATGAACGACAATTCCTCTTCAGAGTAGGTATTCAATCGATCCAACCCCACATTTCCTGCCATTAATTCTTCTATTTCGACCCTCAGCTTGTAGAGGTCTAAAGGTTTTGTTTGCGGAGTCTGCTTCTCTAATTCACGACTCCAACTCTCAATTTCATCCGGAGTTACCAGAGAGACATTCCTAGTACCTGTTGCTGTCTCTAACTTAATTTCTTTTGTATTAAAAGGGTTATGCCTCTGCTGTATTCCCTTTCCAGTCTGTTTGTTTGGCAATTCCAAGAACGCAACTTCAGACTCGCACTCACTGGACTGATCATCTATGATGATCGGTTCCTGTCTCGGGGTTGCCATGACTGGGGTCATAACTGGAGTAATCGGATTTCCCTGACCATTTCCGTATAACGGGACCACCGGTCCAATAGTTACTGGAATAGTCAATGCCTCAGGACTGGTATTTAACTGGGAAATTTTCTGAATTATTTCTGTCCTTTGTCTAGCTAGAGCCTCTTGCTCCTTTTCCACTAGTACCCTTCTTAAAGTTGTGTCATGTAATATCTGTGGGGTCAACGGAGGAGTAAAACGGCAGTAGGATGCGTTTCACTTGGTCCTCCCCCATAATTAGGTTTCGGGAATAAAGTTCCAGTATTAAAGGACCTGCGCTCTTCCCCATATGGAGGTTGAACAAAAGGCAGTCCTGAATTCGATGGTTTCTCTTCGCTTTCATACAAGGGTCTGGGAAAAAAGATTTTCGTACGTGAATATTTTTCTTCCTGGCTCGCGGGCACTTTGGGATATATATCCCTTGTTTCCGTCGGTTCGGGTTTTTCAGGATAGGGCAATACTTGACCACCCCCTCCCAGTCCCAGGGACCTGTCTTCTTCCTTTAGGAAGTGGGGTCGGGGAACATCTCCTACACTGGAAGGTCGGGTTCCCTCATTGTAAGGTGGCGGACTTCTGGTACAGATGTCATCTATTAGTTCATCATCTGAATCCCCCAGGGCCCCCCAATGCTTACATTTTTCAGTACTTTTCTCACCCGCTCCAATGTTATGACATGCCGGCATCATGGGAAACAGACCCTCAACAATCATGCTCTGCCTCCACTGTTTCATCCTTTTATCCCTGGATTCCTGTTTCTGCCTGGGGTACCACTTGGTCAAACCCTTGTCCATTCGGGGTCTTTCTCTTTCAAAAGCCTCAATCTCCCATTCCTCTAATGCCTCATACTGCGTTAGTCTCGGTCTGGGATGCAGTTCATTCATTCGGGTTCTTAAATTAAATAAGATCCTACCATTGAAAGTACCATCTAACGGAAAAGCCAATACTCCGTCATCTTTTGTGTACTTCACCCAATTCTCCAACCACACACAGGTATTGTACCCTCGGTCAAACATCATGAATGAGGCAGGAGTATTAGGTGGTGGGACAAGAACACCTTCCCTAGATTTAATCGGTTTGTCCGTTTTAAAATAATTTTTCACCTTACTTACAAGGGACAATTTTCTCTTGGTTCCGTACATAATATCGTATCTATTAGTTTTCCACTGATCCCTTTCAAACCCTAGGTGCCTTGGATCAGGTCGAGTTCCTGTAGTCTGCGAGTGCCACATACGACTTCTACGCTAAACTTTGTTTACAAACTACCTCCAATCAGAACGCGCTTCAGAAATTCGTGCAACCAATGGGTGCGCGACACTAAATAAGCTCCGCCAATGGGTGCGCGGCCCCTTCGTGAGACAGTTCCCACGCTCCGGCGCTCACCCCTCCTTTACAATTCCAGCTCCGCTACCCGCCCGCTGCTTCTACCAATCCCAGCGCGGCACAGAGTGACGTCAGAGGCGCTTCGCGACTGACTCCCTCCCTTCACAAGGTAACGGAAACTTTCTTTCTTTTAAAGTGCTCAGTGCTTGGTTATTTTACAACAAATACACATTCGCCACAGTGCTCAAGTGTCTAGACAGAGAAAGAATTGTTTTACTGCAAGTAAACTACTTCCATTTACTTTTCACTCGCTGCGGGCAGATCTCTTCCGCCTACCCTTCACTCTAGCATCGGTGAACCTGTTATTCCCCTAAACTCATCCACTTCTTTCCGGGATATATTCCGAGTTTAAGGTTTCTCAGCGGACCCCTCTGCTTTCACGCTAGCTCCGAGGAACCTGCTACTCTTCCGATGTGACCCTTACTAGGTTACGCCACTATGGGAATTTTGCCAATGAACCCCGTTACTGTCATTTATTCACACATGTATTCAGAAAACCCTAGTTAGTGCTTCCCGGTTATCCTAACCTGCACCTAACTTTCCTCGAACCTGTGACCTCAGGACAATGGATTCTATTCACCACTTGCCCTTTCAATTCCCCGGGGAGTTCGGACAACACGAAACGATACGGTTTACAAATGCATGGATTAGTACATATAGCAATATAAGAACAAGAATAAAAACAATGCAAAAATTCATGAGTTTCAGCAGCGTATTCATAAGAGAATGATCAGGTCTCTTAGAACAGCCGCTCTTCTAGCAGCATCAATATAATAGCAGCTTCCGACTCAACTAGTCCAACTAATCCCTGCCTTACTCTCAACTAGTCCCTAACCATCCTCTAGCTACCAGAAAACTGATAGAGCGCGCGAGGCCACCCGACCAATAGTTTTCGCCGTTTCCGGCTTCAGGGCCCATATACTTTTCAAATCACCATATACATCGATCAGGTGACTTCACGAGCTCTACCAAGTTGGTGTGTGTGTGTTCCCTGCTACCAAATTTCGGTGCACCCGACTTACCATCCACCGATGCGGGTGCCTAATGACCACAATGAATCAGGGAGCTAGCTGTAAAAGAAAGGCAGCAAAATACAAACCCAACCAATAACATTCAAATACTGTTTAAATGACCACGGACAACTGGAAGTTTTAAAATGTTTATCTAAATTCAATATTTTCTTGCATGAGGTACAGTAAAATAAGGCAGTCAATAACCAAGATAACGTAAATCACATAGGCATAAAGAAATAATGACAGAGTAATCATCAAAGTACTAATAAAATGTAACGAGAAAAGATACTATGCAATTCAGTATTATCTAAACAGGAATAGCCTAAGTGTGGGTGACTATAGGAGAGCTTATAATGAATAACACGCTTCACTTAAGGTGAATGGGCCTTTGAACAATCTAGGCAATGAAGTTCTAGACCATATCAGGAAATGACACACTGCTATGCAAAATATAATTTCTAACAAATGAGAAGACATAGGAATAAACTTATGGAAAAATATAAATGACCTTCAATAGTTGCAGAAAGGCATGGAAAATATCACATATGCAATGTTGAACTTTATTAAAGCAAAAGACAGAAATTTAGAAGGTGCAAGATTTAAAGAGTTTTCAGAGCAATATTTACCTAGAAAGGTGTGGAAACCAAACCCTGGCCACGGGTCAGTTAAGGACAGGAAACCCTCAAGGAAGGATACCCCTCAAAGGACAGCAGGTGCAGAATGGACACCCAGGATAGGACAGGATACCCTCGGAATAGGAATCAGGACAGGACCCTCAGGACAGGACAGCAAACCCTCAGGACAGGACCCTCTTCAGGACAGGACCGGAACCCACAGTTCGGAAGCAACGCCTGCGCTCCACCCGCTCTGCAGCTATCGATCAAGACCCCGATTGGGTCAGCGAACTCCCAGCTAAGTGCTTTGCCAGCACTTTAAGGTTCAGTAGAACCTTAGCCTATGGTCAAATTCGGACAGAGTGCTCCGCAGCGCTCTGTATCTTCAGTCACCTATTGAGTGCGTTGGGTCAGTGACAGGTCAGCTAAACCAGACAAGTCGGACGGTTCACTAGGTGAACCCAGGGTAGATATACAGTTTGGGGACAGTGTACCACCCCCCAATGTTGCAAAGTGTCAGAATCCCTCAATTTCGATTGGTCCTAAGGTAGGATTTGGGTAACACACCAATCACAATACAAGACTTGAAGCCTTCATTAACATATTTGGGTACCGCCTAGCAGGTTTGGGGTTCTCATGAGAACTGTGCAGGAAATTAACATTGTAACACATGAGGAGCAACATTCGCCGTTCTCGTAGCGCAGAGGTGGCTTTCCCAGGCGCATCTTGACTGTGGCTGCCAGCTGGCTGAGTTCCACTGTCCAAAGTGGCCACCTTTCAATGCTCCCTGGTCATGCGCAGAAGAGACCGTCAATATGGCTCCCAATCAGTTTGGACCCCCATTCCCCGCGGTACATGAAAAGTAAGCGAAAACAAGTTAATACACAATAATGTCATTATGAAAATACATCATAGGGTTTGTACTTTTAACTCATCATCAAGAAATAAAAATTATTGCATTAAATGTTAGCTACATTGACACAATCACAAGAGCAGTGGCACGAGCAGTACCACATGATAAGCACAGCTATGAATTACGCATGCGCATAACTTTCCCTCCACTTCTGCAGACGCGTCAGGACACGTGAGTGTGGCTGACGCATGCGCAGTAACTAAAATACAAGCGGCGGCCATTTTAAAGGACACGGATTAAATTCATTAGAAATACACATAGGCAAGCTTCGGGAACTTTGCCTAAACAAAATAAATGTTAGTAAAACATACGCTTTGTTACCTTATTACACATAAACGAGGTTCTTGACTTCGGCAAGCCGCAAAATATGCGAAGCTTTGCTTCATCACAAATACCTGGGTATTTACGTTACATCAGATCCCAAGGTGTTCCATGATCGCAACTTATTGGGTCCTCTGCGAAGATTACACAGTGACGTGGCCCACTTGCGTTCCCTCCCACTCTCCCTCCCTGGCAGGGCGGCCTTGTTCAAAATGCTGGCGCTCCCGCGTTTCTTGTACGCTCTGCAAAACTGTCCCTTTCTGATCCCGGACTCCTATTTTAGCACTGTAGAGAGTGACATCCGTCTTCTGTTATGGGACAGTGGGGCAGCCCGTATCGCCCTCCACAAACTCTCCCAAGGCTGGTACAACGGAGGCATTGCCTTACCTAACCTGCGCCTTTACTATTGGGCGTCGCAATTGGTGGCCGTCAATCACTGGATACATGGCTCGCCCTTGAACCCGGCCTTCCTCCTTGATAGATGTCAGACAGGGCGGGAGGGCTACCTGGGAGCCCTCTACAGCAAACCTGTCAGGAATAGATATGTCAGACCCATGGCACACACGGTCGCAATATGGCATAGGGCCAACAAGTGTATGTGATGGTCGGACAAACTCACAAAGGCAACACCCTTATGGTCATCGCAACGCCTGGGCTCCCATTGCTTCCTTCAGGGATTCGACAAATGGGACACGATAGGGATTTCGACAGTGGGAGACCTTGTTCAGAGTTGTAAGCTACTGACATTCGCAGATCTTCAGATCAAATATTACCTTGCATTGACAGAATCTTTCCGTTATCTTCAAATCAAACACGCCATCCTCACCACCATCCCGGACCTCACATCCATACCTGAGTATTCCCCCCTGGAGGACAGACTACTGTCAGAACCTCTCCCTGCAAAAGCCATCTCCTACACCTACCGCAAGCTTTGTAACAATCTCCCCGACTCCTTCCAGCCCTTGCGGAACAAATGGGAGGGAGACCTGGGTCTCTTAGACGATGAGGAATGGCAGGCGGCCCTGATGTCTCCTAGAGAAACAGCTATCTGCCATCGGTTCAGACTAATCCAACTTAAGGTCTTACATAGAGCATACATGTCCGCTCCTACACTGGCCAAAATTGGTAGACGCCCTGATGAATTGTGTCTAAGAGGCTGTGGCTTACCTGGCACCTTTTATCCCATCCTATGGGACTGCCCAGTGGTGCAAAAGTTTTGGGGTGGAACGATTCGTAAGATGGGCAACTCCCTGGGTAAGCCAATCCCACAGTCGCCAAAAGAATGTGTCCTTAATATATGGGGGGCCAAAGACCTGAACGAACTGGAATTGCAGTGGGCGGCGTTGGGCTTTCTGCTTGCTAAGCGCTCCATTGCGATGAGATGGGGCTCTCCGGAGAGGCTGCTGGTGGTGGGTTGGACAGCTGAGATGGACCGCTGCATGATTGCCGAGATAACGGTGTACAAAATAAGAGGCTGCCCCAAGAAGTGGGACAAGAAATGGGGACATTGGAACAAATATCAAGGTGAACTCTGCGGATCTCCGACGATTGAGTTAGCCATGGACCAAGCTGGGCCCGCGGGACGAAATGTATGCTAATTTATTTTCCTGTTTTGATTTGTATCTTGATTCAACTGTGTCGTCTTAATTGTGACTGATTTCTTGACTCTGTTTCTTTTCAATAAAATCTTATGTTAAAAATATATATATATAAGTTTTACTTACGTTGCAAAGTAGTTGTCAAGATGTATATATTTCTTTTTTCAAGGTCTGGTCAGAGAAGTCAGGCAGAGTTTCCTTGTCTTGCAGCTTTTGTTGTTTTTTCAGTATTAATTTGACAATATTTGTGTGCCTTTTTATATAATTGATTTAATTGTTTGTGTGGTTGTATTGGTTAAGTTTGTTGATTGTTTGTTTTTACTGTATATTTCAGTTTTGGTGTGAATTTTTCCCCCCTAGTTATGTCCTTCTATGGGAAACACTAATTTAGGTTTTATTTATAATTTTTAATATGTAGTTTGATGGTTTTGATTATATATATATATATATATATATTCACTGAAAAAACCATAGGTTTCACACCAGTTATAGTTAGGAATTAGCATTTAAAAAACCTATTAAATTCACTTAAAAAACCATAGGTTTCACACCAGTTATAGTTAGCTGGAAATTTTACTCGCATAAAATCATTGAAATTCCCACGTTATAGTTAGTTGGACTCACTATAACTTGCGCGTGCAATGCACTGCTGATGACGTCACATATTACATCACTCATGACATGGTCAGTGATATCACTCATGACATCACTGATGACACCATCCAGTGAATGTGTGTCTTTCTGAAAAATACATATTTTTATATATGTATATGTAAAAGTTGATGGAAGAATAAATGTTTAAATAAGTGTCTAAAGGGATGTTTTAAAAAAAAAAAATTGATTGGTTAACTGGCTTATTAAGTGTATCTTAGTGAATACATATATTAGTGAGTAATATTTAAATATTTAAATATATGTATTAGTGTTTCACTTTGTGTATAAGTGGCTGCATGGGTTGGTGAGTAGCTACATGTGTATGTATATGGGTTAGAAGTTTTTTTTGTTTTAGTATCTGTATGAGTGTCTGTATGGTTTGGTGGGGGTATTACTTAGCACATAGATGCTAGAATGACTGACTCTCTGTTTGTATGTGTTTTGAAAACAACATATGTGCAAGACTGTATGGGTGGATGAGTGTGTATATGTGTGTGTTAGTGAGTGAATGACTGTCTCACTAGTGTGATTATCAGTAACTACATATGTTTTAATCTAGTATATGTGAATATTAATGTACATAAGTGAGTATATGTGAGAGTAAGAAATTGTAAGAGTTCCTGTTTAAATAAGTATGTGTTTCTATAAGTGATTGTTTAAGAGAGTAAGTATGTGTCAGTTTCCTTAGAAGTAAGGTGGTAGTGTGTTTATAGCTGTTTATGCAAATAAATGGATGTTCAATAGTTTATTTGCATGTGTGAGTATGTGTGTGAGTAACTTTTGGATGACTGTCGGTGTGTAACAGGATGTATAGGTGTATCACTACATATGATGATTGAGTATATGTATGAGTGACTATATAGAACTGTTGGTGAATGAGTGGATGTGTATATAGATGGTGGAATTACTGAATTGGTTGTTGTAACTGGTATGGGTATCTCGATTTTTTTGAACATTTTTGTTTCTTTTTTTGAATATGTGTTTCAAGGGTTACATTATAGTGAAAGGAGGTCTGTAACTCTGTCACAAGGATGGTGTCATCAGTGATGTCATGAGTGATGTCACTGACCATGTCATGAGTGATGAAATATGTGACGTCATCAGCAGTGCATTGCACGCGCAAGTTATAGTGAGTCCAACTAACTATAACATGGGAATTTCAATGGTTTTATGCGAGTAAAATTTCCAGCTAACTATAACTGGTGTGAAACCTATGGTTTTTTCAGTGAATTTAATAGGTTTTTTTCAAATGCTAATTCCTAACTATAACTGGTGTGAAACCTATGGTTTTTTCAGTGAATTTCATAGGTTTTTTAAATGCTAATTCCTAACTATATATAGGGCCTCAAACCTATGTTTTTTTTCAGTGAATTTCAAAGGTTTTTTAATAGCAAAATTCTATAGCTATGAAATATAATATTTTTTATAATGAATCCTATATTGTATATTTATGTAATACTATTTTTTTATGTATATTGTTCATGTTTTAAAAAACAAATTTTTTTTGCCCTGGAGCGCTCCCGGTGCGCGTACCGGTGAGCGTCCCGTTAGCGCTATTGCCGCGAACGAAAACATCATTGTGACGTATCGCGTAGCCGCGTGATGCGTCTTATGACGCACAGCGTAAGCGCACCCAGAAGCGCCCGAGCGCATACGATCGCGCAACGTAAGCGCCCCCGGAAGCGCCTACGCTCGCGCCGCGTAAGCGCCCCCGGAAGCGCTCCGGAGCGCGTAGCGTAAGCGCGTCAAGCCATGTGAATTTAAAATAACACTTTTCATTGGTTCAGAACATTTTTTTTTCCAAATATTGAGAAACCCACCCATTTCTCTCACTATTGCTTTGTACTTGGAGAGAGCAAGAGGTGTTCTGTGCATTGTCTGCTTCTCAAAGTTTCCTGATCTACAGCAATGACTGAAAGGGAGTCATCCAGCAATGATTCTGATGGTTTTTTGCCTGAGGACCCTCCTCACCACAAAACAAAGGACCACTTCATTTGGAAATTTTTTGACATCCCTGAAGAAAAAAAAAAGGCTAATGCTGCTAAGGTAACCTGCAAAATATGTGGCTCTATTTTATCCAGAGGCAATCCTAATAGGAAATATAGCTTTGGAAATGCCACTTTAATTAGGCATGTCCAGAGATTACATCCAAATAACTATGCCAGGGAGAGTGTCAGGGACCTGGCACGGAATTTACCAAGAGATGGCGGCAGCACCTCCACTGGTGGAGCAACACCTTCAGGAACACCACGTGGAAGAATGGTCCCTAACGTGCAGCCGGTCTTTGCAGGCATAACATTTCTATGCGTGGACTGTGATGAACTGCTCTGTTATGGGGAGCAGAGCGTTGAACTCATTGCTATGAAGAGACAGGAACACCACTGCCCTCCCCGTCCCTAATTTTTCACAATTATTTGCTCCTGTTGAGCAGTTTTGGAATCCCTGTTTTTGTTTTTCCCCTGAAAAAAATCCCCCAAAAATAAAAAATCGTTATAAAAAAGTATAAAAAAATATATTAAAAAAATGTTATTTTCAGAACTACCTCCAATTCTCAAAAAAGAGCTGTATTTTCACTCTAATTTTTTACAGTTTTTCCCCGTGGTGCGCTCAGGGTACGCGTACCGGAGCGCGCACCTGTGAGTGCAGCCAGCGCTTACCCCGTGAAAATTTAAAAATAAAAACAACAACTTTTTTTGCCCTTAGGAATCCTTCTAGGCCCACCTCAGAAAACCTAGGGGGTCAGGGGGTGTCTACTCTGCCCCCTTTTGGTCATTTCCCCCTTTGTTTTTGCCACCTCTTGTGTCTCGATCCTACAGAGACACAAGATGGCGGCCGCTCCGGACTGTTTGGAATGTTGACAGACACCCGAGAGCCAATCAGCTTTCCGCTCGCGAACTCGCGTAGCTTGCTGGTGCACGCCCCGGTGCGCGTACCGGGGCGCGCATATAGATATATATATTTTTTTTAACCTAAATTACTTAAAATCCACTGTAGCACATATCTTGAGACATAGCAAAGGCACATCGGGCTACCAGTCCCTACAATTTTGCCAAGTTTGGTGGAAATCCATTCAGCCGTTCGGGCTAAAAGTGAGTCCAACCGCCCTATGGAAATTAACATGGGGAAAACACGTTTTGGGACCCCCCTTTTATCTCGGCCCCCGCTTGACAAATCCCACCCAAACTTTCAGGGAAGGAGCAGAACGGAGAGGGCCATCTTCTTTGAGAAATTCGCAAAGATTCGTCCACCGGCGCCAAAGGTATTCCCAATAGAATGTTGCGGATTTCCTATGGAAAACAATCCTAACTATAACTACCTACTGGCGACCGCCAGTAGGTAATATATATATATATACATATACATATATATATATATATATATATATATATATATATATATATATATATATATATATTACCTACTGGCGGTCGCCAGTAGGTATATATAGTTAGGATTTTTTCTCTATGGGATTTTTGAAAATTCTATGTCTAATAACTTTGCCGTTTGTGGACGGAATTGGCTGAAATTTTCAGGAAAATGGCACATTTTGTTTCTGAGCAGCCTTTGAAAATTTGGGGGGGGTTCGTCAAGGGGGGGCCGAGAAAAAAGGGGGGTCCCAAAACGCGTTTTTCCCATGTTAATTTCCATAGGGCGGTTGGCCTCACTTTTAGCCCGAACGGCTGAATGGATTTGCACGAAACTTGGCAAAATTGTAGGGACTGGTAGCCCGATGTGCCTTTTGTAGGTCTCAATATATGTGCTCCAGTGGATTTTGAGAAATTAACGTTTAAAAAAAGATATATATCTGTAAGCGCGGACCGGGCAGCGGCCTAGGACGCGTACTTTTCGCGCAACGGAGCTTTGTGAAGCGAAGCTGATTGGTTCTCCGGCGTCTGTCAACATTCCAAACAGTCCGTAGTGGCCGCAAACAGTCCGTAGTGGCCGCCATCTTGTCTCTCGGTAGGATCGAGAGACAAGAGGAGGCCAAAGCGAAGGGGCAAATGACCATAAGGGGGAATAGTAGATCCTCGCTGACCCCCTAGGTTTGATGTGGAGGTTTTAAAAGGGCCCCGCGGGGCAAAAAAAAAAAATATAATAATAATCTTACGGCTGAATGGATTTGCACGAAACTTGGCAAAATTGTAGGGACTGGTAGCCCGATGTGCCTTTGCTAGGTCTCAATATATGTGCTTCAGTGGATTTTGAGAAATTAACGTTCAAAAAAAGATATATATCTGTAACAGCGGACCGCTTCGCGTACTTTTCGCGTTACGGAGCTTTGCGAAGCGAAGCTGATTGGCTCTCCGGTGTCTGTAAACATTCCAAACAGTCCGTAGCGGCCGCCATCTTGTCTCTCGGTAGGATCGAGAGACAAGAGGAGGCCAAAGCGAAGGGGCAAATGACCATAAGGGGGCATAGTAGATCCTCGCTGATCCCCTAGGTTTGATGTGGAGGTTTTAAAAGGGCCCCGCGGGGCAAAAAAAATAAATAATAATAATAATCGAACGGCTGAATGGATTTGCACGAAACTTGGTAAAATATTAGGGACTGGTAGCCCGATGTGCCTTTGCTAGGTCTCAATATATGTGCTTCAGTGCATTTTGAGAAATTAACGTTCAAAAACAAGATATATATCTGTAACAGCGCTCCGCTTCGCGGAGATAAAATTATATCTGTATTACGTAGCTGTTGCTAGCACCAGTTAGCGACGGCTAGTAGGAGATAGCGACCATCTTGGGCCCCACTTTGCATGTGAGTGATATTTATCACTAATGACATGCAAAGTGGGCATGCCAAGATGTTAGCGACTGGAAACAGTCGCTAACATCGCTATCTCCTATTATCAACTTTTGGAAATATTCGAGATAAGCGCGAATATCTCCAAAAAGTAACAGCTGCCCTGAGCAGTTCTTAGCCATGTTATCCAATGGGAGGTGGATAACATGGCTAAGAGCATTAGCTCGGTAATGCATGAATATCGCGGAGTTTTCAGCGATATTAATGCATTGCGCTCGTTTTTTATCGTATTTGCGATAAACCTTGATAATAGCAAGGTTTATCTGCGATAATTTCTGACGGTAAAAAAATCTTTGCAATGCATCGTTAGGGATAAATATCGCTTAACTTTGGTAATATGCCCCAACGTCTGTTAACGTTCGATTCGAAGGAAATCAGGAATTGTTGAAAAACATTGTGTGCGCCATCTTGTCTTTTTTCAAATGCCACACTTTTGTCGTGCACGGCAGCCATTTTAGATGCCTTGACCAGATCCACTCTGTGCACGCTGTCGATCCTTAGCATGGCTCCCCACCCTCGCAAGCATCTCCCCCAGGCAGTGGTCACCCCCGCTCTCTGTTTTATGCATGGGTAATAAACCTCCCCCCATCTGCGCTGTTCTTCCCTGAGAATCACACCCTGTGCCCGCCCGACACCTCCCTTTCGCCCTATTCACTACCGCACCCTCTGACACTCCTTTTCCTCTGTGTCCGATTGTCCAGGCCGGTCCTAGGCTATCAGCTAGCCCTGCAGATGTAGTTTATAGCCACAGCTGTAAAGAATCACCCGTCTTCAAAGGAGTTATAGTAGATCAAGGCCCACACTCGATGGGATCCGTCACAGCAGAAGCGTTGCTATTATCTGAAAACCATCCTGTATTGTGATTGGGGAGGGGACCGAGCGTGAAGCGGAAGATTCCAGGGATGACTCTTTGTACATCAAAGTTTTTACAATTATGTGTCACATTAAAAATATATAGCACTCCGACAAAGTAGTAAGATTATAAAACTTTAATAATTTATAAATATATACAAGAAAACAAAAATAGTAATAACATATAAACATTTTTAGAGAAAAACAACGAAGTAGCGGTCGGCTGTGCGAATAGTCCCAACGCAGCACAACGTCCAGATTTCCGGCGTGGGGCGTCGCGGGGGGTGGGTGATCAGTAGCAAACTGTTGTGCGAATAGTTCCAAGGCAGCAGAACGCGCCGAAATCTAGATGACACAAAAGTGATGTCTAGTAAGTTGCCACCCAGCAAATAACGGCGTGGGGCGTCGCGGGGGGTGGGTCATCAGTAGCAAACTGTTGTGCGAATAGTTCCAAGGCAGCAGAACGATGGCACCAAGGTGATGTCCAGTAAGTTGCCGCACTGGTTTTGGTATCCTACAATGCTGCTCCGAATAACGGCGTGGAGCGCCCCGGGGGAGGCGGCGTGAACGGGCCTCTCCAGGTGGAGTCTCGTCTGTTGTAGTGGGGCGCCCCTTTACCGTTTCAGTTGCCATTCCGTCCGCTTTTGGTCCACTGTGTCAAAATCCGCCATTCAGCTGAGTTGCGCCCACTCTTGCGGTGCAGCGATAGGCGGCTGTCACAGGACTCTCAAAATGGCGGCAGGCTGTTTCCTTTTTGGGCCTGGTCCACTGAAATGGCCCTGGGACACCTTGGAAATCGGACGCTTGTCTGCTAGGTCTTGGACCCCATTCTCGAAAGCGTCCCCTCCGCCTTGAGAATTCATCAAAAGTTTTGGGGGCCCCGACTCCTGCAGGCTTCTGGTGGGGAGCGGCTGCCATGATTGCTCGCGGAATGACCACGACGGAGCTACGAGATGGTGGTGCTCTCATGGTGACGCCAGCTTCAGTCTGAAACATCCAGAAACAAGGTGGGGCTTTCATCGTTTGGGGGAAAAAAAAAGTTTTCATCCAATGAAAAGTGTTGTTTTTAGGTCATATGATCAAGCCTTCCATCATTAGGAAACCAAAAGTAAAATGAACCAATGAAAAGTTTTATAAACAAGTCACATGACCTGTTATGCGGCATAGGGTATAAAATGCGGAGAAAATACGTTGGCACGTGAGGCGGCGTCAGTAGCGGACCGATGTGCGAATAGGCCGAAGGCAACACAACGCGCCAAGATCCGGATGGCATCGAGGTGGTGTCATAGTTGAGAGTTCTGAGCAGCGGTTGTAACACTGTCTGAAGCTTATTTGCAGCTGCTGCAGCTTCACTACGCGCCAAGATCCGGATGGCACCGAGGTGGTGTGTAGGAAGTTGCCGCACTGGTGTGGCCATCCTACAATGCTGAAAGTCGGCGTGGGGCGCCCCGTTGGCCTGTGAGTTTGCGTCAGTAGCGGACCGATGTGCGAATAGGCCGAAGGCAGCACAACGCGCCAAGATCCGGATGGCACCGAGGTGGTGTCTAGTAAGTTGTCGCACTTCTGTGGCCATCCTACAATGTTGAAAGTCGGCGTGGGGCGCCCCGTTGGCCTGTGAGATGGTGTCAGTAGCGGACTGATGTGTGAATGGGGCCAAAGGCAGCGCAACAATATTTTCTACTATATTTCCGGTGTAGAAGAGACCACAAGGCGCTGAGATGCCAAGATCCGGATGGCACCGAGGTGGTGTGTAGCAAGTTGCCGCACTGGTGTGGCCATCCTACAATGCTGAAAGTCGGCGTGGGGCGCCCCGTTGGCCTGTGAGATGGCGTCAGTAGCGGACCGATGTGCGAATAGGCCGAAGGCAGCACAACAATATTTTCTGACTGACACCACAAGGCGCTGAGATGCCAAGATCCGGATGGCACCGAGGTGATGTCTAAGTTGCGGACTGATGTGCGAATGGGGCCAAAGGCAGCGTAACAATATTTTTTGTATGGAAGATACCACTAGGCGTTGAGATGCCAAGATTCGGATGGCACTGAGGTGATGTCTAGCAAGTTGGTGTGGTCATCCTACAATGCTGAAACTCGGCGTGGGTCACCCCATTAGCCTGTGAGATGGCGTCAGTAGCGGACCGATGTGCGAATAGGCCGAAGGCAGCACAACGCGCCAAGATCCGGATGTCACCGTGGTGGTTTCATAGTTGAGAGGCACTTCATCTGCAGTGGGGCGCCGAGATCCGGATGGCACCGAGGTGATGTCTAGCAAGTTGCTGTACTGGTGTGGTCATCCTACAATGCTGAAACTCGGCGTGGGTCGCCCCATTAGCCTGTGAGATGGCGTCAGTAGCGGACCGATGTGCGAATAGGCCGAAGGCAGCACAACGCGCCAAGATCCGGATGTCACCGTGGTGGTTTCATAGTTGAGAGGCACTTCATCTGCAGTGGGGCGCCGAGATCCGGATGGCACCGAGGTGATGTCTAGCAAGTTGCTGTACTGGTGTGGTCATCCTACAATGCTGAAACTCGGCGTGGGTCGCCCCATTAGCCTGTGAGATGGCGTCAGTAGCGGACCGATGTGCGAATAGGCCGAAGGCAGCACAACGCGCCAAGATCCGGATGTCACCGTGGTGGTTTCATAGTTGAGAGGCACTTCATCTGCAGTGGGGCGCCGAGATCCGGATGGCACCGAGGTGATGTCTAGCAAGTTGCTGTACTTGTGTGGTCATCCTACAATGCTGAAACTCGGCGTGGGTCGCCCCATTAGCCTGTGAGATAGCTGTTCTTTGGATTTGGGCCTGGCTCGTCTGCTGTAGTGGGGCGCCCCTTTACCGTTTCAGTTGCCATTCAGCTGAGTTTCGGCTGCTCTTGATGCTACAGCGACAGGCGGCTGCAACAGGACTCTCAAAATGGCGGCCTGTTCTTTGGATTTGGGCCTGGTCCACTAAAATGGCCCTGGGACACCTTAGAACTCGGACGCTCGATTTTTTTTTCCTTTCCTGTACATGCAAAAAAAGGTAAATGCCCGGTACGTTACACGCTTCATCTGCCACGATGAACTCTCCAGAGGAACCGAAAAAAAATATAGTTGTGGTAACTATACCATGCATCGTCATATGGAGAGGTGGCACCAATTAATTATAGTGCTGCATAAAAGAGAGATTTGGAGGAGAACCCCTGACCTGCTAGTACATTCATCAAAGAAGTGGCACTGAGAGCTTCAGAGGCAAGGGAAACGGTCCCAAATTTTTAGAAGAACTTTGGAAAGATTAAAATGACATGTTTAGATTGTGGCAAATTAATTTCATGTGGACAGATGAGTGTTACTCTAATAAATACAGCATATGAACATCATCATAGTCGATGGTTGGTAGAGACATTTTGACTATATCCTGGACCTGCCCGTCCTCGCCCAAAATGGCGCCGGAATAAATGGGACTCGTAACTCCTTGTTGTGTACTGGTTGCAGAACCTTGAAATCACGAGATACGTATGCAGTTTTGAAGCACATGGCGGGCGGGGACGAGAATTGATTGAATATTTCGACATCCCTATTGATATTAAGTTCTGATGTGTTATTGATTACTGTACTGTTGAAAGTTCGAATTAACGTCACCCATGGTACTTGCCCGCAAATGTATATCTAGATAATTTTATTGTAACTGGCCCTGTCGTATTTTAATTATAAAATGTACGTCCACCGATTCCGTAACTGTTAGACACCTTAGTTCTTGCAACCTAATGGCCCGCCCGTTACGTTCCTCTACAGTGTAAATGTCTACTCATCACATACGATTACAGTTTGCTCCGTGGCCGGCCCACGTGGTTATAGGCTCGTATTTGTATAATGAAATTTTCACAATAAAGGTTTTTAAAAGAAAACATGGTAGTAGTATATACATTGGTAAAGTTTGTAATAATAGTCACTGTTTTAGAATCATTAAAAGGCAAGTGAAATAAAGCAGACCAATTACATGAAGGGTAAAAGGTATAATACGAAGGAACGCAGTAAAGATAAATGGTCAAGGGCTGTTGTGTTTTCTATTCCTGCAACATAAAGTGATCGATAAGAATCTCATATTCAGGCGTATCGGCGACTAAGACAGCAGGTCGACCCTCTTTTGCTCAACGGCTCCATCATGGGACGAAGAAACGCTCTTTTTCTCGAAAAAAGAATATATTTTACTTGCAGGACAGTTGTAAAATTTCCGGGAAAGTACATTAGTCTGGAACATTATAACATATATTTAAGAAAAAATAATGTTCGGAAGTAATGAAAAGCGTAATTTTTAGGTCATATGACCAAGCCTTTCATCATTACAATAAGAAAAGTAAAATGAACCAATGAAAAGTTTTATTAACAAGTCACATGACTTGTTATGCTTACGTTACGCGCTGCGCGCCCCGGATGACTTCCGGATGCGCTAACGCGGCGCGTCATATGACGCATTACGCGACAACGCAGGTCCAGAATATAGTCAAAATGTCTCCACCAACCAGCGGTCGGAACACAACCCCTTTCAGCAGGCTAAATAGTTCTGTTAAATGACAACAGAAGGGACAGGCAACAAGAACCATCAGTCAAAGAGGGGAGGGCTAGTTCTTCTCTACCGGGTTACATTGGGGCGCTACCGGAACTGATCGAATTGGTAGTCTACAGTGTTTCTGGATGTTTCAGACTGAAGCTGGGGTTAGCATGAGAGCAGCATCATTTCGTAGCTCCGTCGTGGCCATTCCGCAACCAATCATGGCAGCCGCTCTTTATCGTTATTTTGGGCGGGGTGGGTGGCGGAGCCGAGCTGTTTTGCAGCCATCATTGTGTGGAGTTCAGTTCATCTCACTAGTTTTGTATTTGTCATGAGGGGTTGTTCCTAATGTTTCTATTTTAGCGAGGTCAAAAAGAGATCCCATTAGTGGCCTACTGATTTTGCTCGATTCCTTTTCTTTTTTTTACACGATTTTTCGTTATCTGCAAAGACTAAACAGAGTATTGCGACTCTGTGTTTGTTTGTAAATAGAGAATGAACCAAAGAGAACTAATTCTAAAACAGTAAATACTTGGATAACAATCAATCAAATGGAGAGAGAAGCAGGCACGACGGATTACAACGGGGGCAAAGGCCTGCGTTAACTACCTTTCACTATCTGCAAAGAGAGAGTACTCCTAATAGAAATGAGGGGGGGGGGCACCATTCAAAGCAGATCAGTGTGCATAAACACGAAAATGTTTTCACTTACCACGTACTTGACATTCGACAGCTTATGATATTTGCTATTAAAAAACCATTGAAATTCACTGAAAAAACCATAGGTTATAGACCATATATAGTTAGGAATTAGCATTTACAAAACCTTGAAAATTCACTGAAAAAACCATAGGTTATAGACCATATATAGTTAGGAATTAGCATTTAAAAAACCTTATTTTACTCACACAAAACCATTGAAATTCCATATATAGTTAGTTGCACTAACTATATATTGCGCACCCGCAATCCACTGCTGATCATGTCACATATTACATCATTCATGACATGGTCAGTGACATCACTGATGACATCACTGATGACATCTCAAATGACATCACTGATGACATCACTGATGACATCTCATTTGACATCAATGACCACATCACTGATGATATTATTCATGTGACAATACAATGCATCTCTTCACATTTTAATATAACCTCTGTTTCACCCAGTGTTAAAAACAGAGTATAATTTTTGAAACCATTGACACACCAATACTAGTTACTACATACGTACTCACTGATTCCTACGTCTACACACACATTCACTCATTCACCCATACAATCATTCATACATACAATCACTCATGTTTACAACACAATCATATGCACTCATACACCTATACAGACACTCACACTCTGCCACTCATCCATGGAGTTACTCACACACCTAGTCAGTCCTGTAAAGAATCAATCACACTTCCATTTTCTACTCTATACAGTTAAACATAGAGCACCTTACGTTTTCAACCATATACTAACACATACTTACTCTCTTATACAATCATTGATACAAGTACACATTGATCTGTACAGAGTCACACACCTCCCATCCAGCCACACACACACTCAGTCTCCCATGCAAATACTTGGGCAATCAATCAATAACCCATATAGTTACTCATATAGCTACTGATCAACACATGCAGCAGTTTACAGAACAACAGACATAATGATGCACAAATTAAGACAGTTTAGTCACTAACCCATGCACTCAGTGAGACACATTTAATCACTCACTCATACATTCAGTCATGCACCTACTAAATCCTTCGTCCAGACACTTATACATCCACTCATTCTTCAATATGTAAGACATATTTTAACTTTACAGAAACATAGTCACTGGATGTTGTCATCAGTGATGTCATCAGTGATGTCATTTGAGATGTCATCAGTGATGTCATCAGTGATGTCACTGACCATGTCATGAATTATGTAATATGTGACATGATCAGCAGTGGATTGCGGGTGCGCAATATATAGTTAGTGCAACTAACTATATATGGAATTTCAATGGTTTTGTGTGAGTAAAATAAGGTTTTTTAAATGCTAATTCCTAACTATATATGGTCTATAACCTATGGTTTTTTCAGTGAATTTTCAAGGTTTTGTAAATGCTAATTCCTAACTATATATGGTCTATAACCTATGGTTTTTTCAGTGAATATATATATATATATATATATATATATATATATATCCAGCCATATGCAGATCCCATTAAGAATGCAGCCTCACAAAGGTAAATGTTCGCCCACTTTAATAGGTAAAACAGCCTGCCAGCAGGAGTACAGCACAGGAAACAGAGTGTTCGCTGTTAAAAAACGCCAGACGCGTTTCAGGATATTGTCCTTTCTTCAGTGGCGTGTAAAGGCAAACTGATTGGTGCAAGCGCTAAAGCTGAAAACACTTCGTGTCAAATCACCTGCTCAAATAGGCGTGGCCTCTTGCGGGGTCTTCTGGGTGATGTAGTGTTTTCATTAGTCAAACCTCAGTGGGCGCGCCTGCACACCTTCAGGCTGTGAGCCTCAATAATGCGTGTCTCTGTGGAGGCTCCTGCCCCGCTTTATGGACTGTCAACCGGGGCTCGGCGCTGTCTTCCTCTGCTAGAGTCCAGCTCCGCCTTTGCTCCATACCGATGGTACCACCTGGATGCCATCGAGGATCCGCCGGAGCGACAGGCGCATTCTCGCGACCGGGACGGCCGCTATACATCCAGCCATATGCAGATCCCATTAAGAATGCAGCCTCACAAAGGTAAATGTTCGCCCACTTTAATAGGTAAAAGAGCCTGCCAGCAGGAGTACAGCACAGGAAACAGAGTGTTCGCTGTTAAAAAACGCCAGACGCGTTTCAGGATATTGTCCTTTCTTCAGTGGCGTGTAAAGGCAAACTGATTGGTGCAAGCGCTAAAGCTGAAAACACTTCGTGTCAAATCACCTGCTCAAATAGGCGTGGCCTCTTGCGGGGTCTTCTGGGTGATGTAGTGTTTTCATTAGTCAAACCTCAGTGGGCTGTGAGCCTCAATAATGCGATCTTGTTTTTACATCATATCTTATAAAAATTGGGCGCAGCCAAAGTTTCCTATGTTCTAGGAGTGTCAGACAATCCAACATAATATGCAGCAGGTCTACCTTAGTTCCCAGATTGCACCTGCAGCGACCATCCAGATCTAACATTTTTAATTTAAGGTCTATATTTATTATCCATGGGTTTATCCCAATTCTAAGCCTCAGGATCTCTTGCCTGAGTCCACGATTGGGTAATCTATCAAGGTAGGAGAACCATTTTTCTTGAGACCAAGCATTTAGCATATGCGCAACTGATTTTTTCTTTGTTAGATAGCCTATATCAAGCACTTTGGAGACTTCTTTACCCCTTTGCTTCAGGTCACCTTTGGTACTTTGGATTTGATAGGTTCCCAAGTCCAAGCCGATCTCTAACGAATTACAGATTCCCTTCAGTTTTTCCCTAGTGGCCTTTGCCCATTTTAACTCACTTTTCTGAATTTCTTTACGACACCAGTACGCTACTTTTTTACTTTCTGGGTCTTCCAATCTCTTCCAGAATCTGATCACAGCCATCTGGGCTAGTATCGTCCAGGACTTTGTGCCTATTTCAGTTCTGATGGCTTGTATCATAGCAGATTGGGGAAGTGATAGGAGCCTTTTTATGCAGTTCCCCTCAATCACATCCCAAGATCCCTTACCGCTCAAATAAAGGATCTCAGCGCCGTATAAAACTTGGGGGGGGAATCATTGCATCAAAGGCTCTAAGCAGAGGTCGATGTGACATCTCGCCATAGTCCCCATTAAACCTTTTTAGGCCGCATATGGAAGAGAGAGCCTTTGCCTTTTGTGATTCCAAATGGGTATTCCAATTTAGAGTCCTATCGAACCATATACCCAAATATCGGTACTCAATGACCGTCTCCAGTTTAAGGTCACCTATGTACCAGCTGAATCTACTTAATTTTTTCCCAAAGCATAGGGTTTTAGTTTTATCCAGGTTGATAGTTAGAAATTTCCTGGCACAATATGTGTTAAAGGCATTAAGCTTCCTTTGGAGGCCTTTCTCGGTCTGGTCTACAATTACCAGGTCATCCGCGTACAATAGGCAGGGAATCTTATTTCCATCCATTTTAGGACTGGCACTGCCCTCCACCTCTAGGTAGGCCGGGAGATCTGACAGGAAAATCGAAAAGAGCTGGGGGGCCAGCACACAGCCCTGTCTTAATCCATTTGCCATGGGTATTTTTGGGGTCAAGGAGCCCACCGTATCTTTAATAACTTGGCCCCAGTTTTCCCTATGTAGTTCTTTAATTATAGTAAGGAGGTCTTTTGGAATATTTAACCTCTTTAGAGTCTCCCATAAGCAGGCCCGATCCACAGAATCAAAGGCTGCTTTGAAGTCGACGAAACAACAGCACAACTTGCCATTTTGTTCCGTCGACTTCCTCGCCATTGCCCATAGTGCAAATCCGTGGTCTATTGTAGAGTGGCCTGCTCTAAAACCACCCTGTTCTATAGGAATTATTTGGTGCTCATCTACCCATGCATTCAATTGTTTCAAAATAATTTTAGAAAACACTTTCTCACCTACATCTAGGAGATTTATCAGCCGGTAATTTTTTGGCTCCTCTTTGCTCCCTTTCTTATGGATCGGCCTAATTACGGCCCCTTTCCAGGTTGGGGGCATTACCCCTTCTTTTAGTACTACCTGGAACATCTTGGCAAGAAATCTCGCCCACCATTTGACCTCGGTTTTCAAAATTATTGCTGGTAGGTTATCTGGGCCTGCTGCCCGTGTTAGCTTTAGTTCCTTTATTGTGAGCTCAACTTGCTCTTCGTTAAATTTAAGTAGAAGGTCTACTGAGATTTCTTGCCATGTTCTGGTCACCATCTCCCCACTTGGGGTCCTAGCCCCGTACAGATCTCTTATGTACCCTTCCCAAGCAGCCTCACTCACCATACAATTTAGTTCACCATCAGTTGCTCCACTTGTAGCCTTTACTAGTTGCCAAAATTGCCTTAGATTTTTGTTCTCTATGGTTTCTAGTAATTCTAACCAGCATTTTTCTTTATATAACCTTTTTGCGGAGGTTACCGTTTGCTTGAATTCTTTTTTCAGTTTTACTAACTGTTCCTGTCTCTCTAGGGTGAAGATCTTTTTTTGTTTCCTTTGTACTGCTCTTATCTCCCTTTTCTTATTTTGGCACGCCACAGAAAACCCTATACCACAATTTGTTTGTTTTACCCTTAGGGGATTATTCCCTTTTAATTTTATCTTTAGGCATTAAACAACTTCTTCTAATTTATTAATAAACCATTTCAGGGTTTTATTCTCACAGTTTTCAGGGGCCATTTTTAATTGCATGGCCTTCAATTTTTCTATATATTCCTCTGTTAAACGTGTTGTCACGCGTTTGGGGTACTCCACCTCCTGGGTGATCACTGTTTCTCTCTGTAATTTCCTTCCCCCCGATATTACTAAGTGTAGGAGTTTGTGATCACTCACCTCTTTTTGATCTAATTTAAAATCCCTAATTTGGTGAAAGTTCCATGCCTGCAGGAATATGTAATCGATTGGACAATTCTGATGCCCTTGGATAAACGTTTTTCCTGCCGGTGAGTCTGACTCTGTTCTCCCATTTACACAGTGGAAACCCCTTCCTCCTAGGGTGTGTATTAAGTCTAGATCTTGTTTCGAAGTTTCCCCTGCTGGGAAACTTGCCGGGTTTATTCCGTATGCCTCTAACTGTTCCTTGTTCCAGATGTCAGCCTTTTTCGGGTTTAATTTATGATTGAAGTCACCCATTATCATTATTATGTCTGCAGGATAGTTTTCTAGAGTACTGTCTACATCCTTTTTAAAACACCTCATTTCCCTTTCATACTCCTCCCCATTGTCCCATTGCATGTATACATTCATTAAAATCAGCATTCTATAGTTTAGATCCACCGTCAACAATTCGATTCTACTTAGTTGTACCCATTTACATTTTGTATTCAACAGTTTTATTTCCCTCATTACTTTTGTTGATACCAATGTCAACAGCCCCCCCGAGGCCCTCCCACGGTTTTTCTTTATGGCGGGCTGATGTATCTGGGCATATCCGTCAAGGGTTGGGGTGACATCGCATAACCAGGTCTCTTGCAGGCAGGCAATGTCCACTTTTTTTATGGATTCCTTTATATATTCCCATTTTTGCTCATTGCCTAGCCCATTTACATTCCACGTTAAGAGACCTAGTTCTTGCGAGCCCCCTCCATCCTATTCAACGTCACTCAAACCACCATCTTCATCTGAATCCTCCAAATTACTTTCATTGTGGTTACCCATGCTGTCACTATGTGACGACCAGTTACCCCATGAGGAATCATTCTCTGTGTTGTCTATTATAATGTTCAGGGAACTTCGATCTCCTTTTGTTTCCTTATTGAGTACCACTTGTCTCTTCTGTAACCCGGCATGCTGTTTTAGGAAGTTGTTGTCATTAGGGGATTTTATTTCTTTCTCTGGGATAATCCTTATTCCCTGTTGTGTTATCTCCTTTGAGGCTTTTAGGATTGCCCTTTTTACCAGGTCCGAGTGAAGGGTGATTTTTGTTATTTCCTTTCCATGTCTATTTTCTTCGAAGCCAACCTGCTGAAGGTCTTTAGAACCGATCCCCCTCAAACTGCCGCATTTTGCGAATGTGGCCAAGACCAATGCCCTATTCAGGGGGCTAATTTTCCTTGTCGGCTTCTCTTTTCTCCCTGCTGGTATCAGGTCTAGAAATAACCATTTGTTATCAGCTCTCTCAGGTACGTTCGTGTTTATATCATATGCATGTTGACTATTGGTTGTTCTCCCTCCTTTCCGCCCTTTATCTCTCATGTTAGATTCTTTCTGTATCTGTGATCTTCCAGACCTTTGTTCAGTAACCTGTTCATCCCTTAGCCTTACTTTTTGTCTCGTCGTACGGGTAGATGGCGGGTTCACAGATTCCTCCCTGAGGGTCTGCCTTTTCCTTGGGACTCTTGGGGTCTTTGGGGGCCTTGAGGTTTGTGCCTCTGCCTGTGTAAGTCTCTGTGATATAAAAATTGGGGCTGAGGCATTTAATCCTACCTGTTCCCCCGCCTTCATTGTTTCCTTCCCTTTTCTCATTCCTCCATGTTTCGTTTGCCTCGCTTTTCCTATCCTGTTCCTGGTCCCAAGTGTATCTGACCCACCGCGCCTTTTTATCAGCATAGGTCTTTTTGATATATACACGTTGTCTGCAGCTTCTTTTGCTGATTGATCTGCAGGTGTTGGCGGTCTTTCATGGATTACCATGCTTTCTTCATCTGGTGTTATCGTGTCGCTTTTATCATTTGGTAGGGGTAAGTCCGTTGGCTTTACCCTGCTTGGCAATTGGCTCTTTATTTCTCCGAGTTCTTCTTCTATATTCTTTAGATGTTGTTTCTGAGCTTTCAGCACTCCATTGTTTGAGATGGTTACTTCCAGGATTCCTTGAAGTGCCTTCTGCAGTAGCAGGATTAAATCCATCAGCGAGGATGTTGGAGTTTCAGAGAGCACCGAGTCCAGTGTAGTATTTCTGGCTGGGTTTGCTAGGTAGTTTGTCCTTAAGCTCTCTTGATTTATTGGGGATTTTTGCAGTGGTAGGAGTTGTTGGAGTTGATCTGGTGCACCTCCCCAGATAACGCTCTGATTCTGGCCTTCATTTCCCCTGTGTTCTTCAGACCCTGGTGACAACTGTGAGAACATCTTTGGTGATGAGGATAAACGTGGCGCCGAGATTTGGTGATTTTGGCTCTGCAGTGTCAGGTTTAACAAGTTGCGGTTCACCCCATCTTCCTTATTTTCAAGATTAGCTTCTTCCTGGGTTGCTCCCCTGTTTGACCCTCTTTGATTTTCCTCTAGCAAGCCTAAGTTTTCACCAATTTCTCTGTCAATTTCCACTATTTCTCCATCTATATCCGATGTTATTGCCGGATTTAATGATTTATAATGTTTACCTACAAACTCCTTTATGGACTTTGACGCTGCCGTGTTCTCTTTCTGTTTATTAGTTGTTTGATTACACCCTCTTTTTGCCTTCTGGGCATTCTTCGTTGCTCTTTTGACTTTTCTTTTCTTTCGTCTTCCTTTACTATTTTCCATAGATGATGCATGGCTTTCCTGGCTTTCATCCAGGGATTTTGAACCCTCCAGTGATTTGCTCCTTCCTAATTCGTCCAGTAATTTTTGCCCTTTTTTTGGTGCCATTTCTAGGCAAATAACTGTTGTTATACTGTTATTATACTTAAGGGTACTAACTCTTAATTATTAGTTTACTTTTATTAAAGGTGGTTCACTTACCTCTGTTCTGCCTTAGTTGCCTTGGTTGCCTTCAGCCTGCTACCTTGCCACACTAGTATTTATGTCGAATTTAGGGTCTCCGACTTCTCCTGTTGTTATTTGGTCTTCTAGTTTGGCGGAGCGTGGCAAGGTACGGCTAGGCGTGATAGGCGATAGGAGAACAGAGGAACATGAGCAGGTCAGGCACCTGTGACTCGCCGGGACGGCTGCTACCTCTGTGCGCCTCTGTGCGCCTCCTGCGTTTCCGTGCGCTCCCTGCCTCAGTTCTGGGTTGCAGCAGGCTGCGGCCCCAACGCGCAGTTCCAACGCTGCTCCCTGCAGTAGACCGCTGTTTGGTGTTCTTAATACAGCATTGTTTTCGCGGCGGTTCACGTTCTTTTCACGTTCTTCCTGCCTGCCGCTTCGCTTTGCTTTGCTGCTCCCACTGCCCGCTGTCACCTACTGTGACCCACTGCAGCCCCCCTGCTGTAACCAGCGTTCTCTGGGCTCTGGGATCGAGGCTCGTCCACCGCCGTCCGTCGTCCGTCGTGATAGTTGTGGTATGCGGGCTCGCGGGCTGCAGGCTATCTCCCTCCCCTACCACCACCGCTCCTTCGCCTGTCTCACCTGCTCAGCTCGGGGAAGGGGGTGGGGGGGAGCCTGCCGCCGGGAGCCTCAGCCTGCTGCTCGCAGTCTCCTCGCTCCGCTTCTCTCACTGACTGCAAGTGCAGGACTCTCGGTGCGGGGCGGGGCGAAAACACGGACTGGATCTGCCGCGAAAAAAGTCAGACTCACAGATTGGTGTTGTCAGGTTGTCAGGGAGCACTGCCTTTTCTTCAGTACTGTGCACTAACAGGCATGCCTGTGATCAAGGAGCTGGAGCTCCGAAATGCGTAAGGTGAAGGAATTACTACAAATGCAAGAATGCCAGTTTTGCCTGAAATAACAGCAATAGAGCAATTTGATGAACAATATATAGACAGCCTAGATCACATGACAAGGTACGCGTCATATTATTCTTTGTACATGAAGCGTTTTCATGGACAGTGAAGCAAGACTTTAATTAAATAGCATTCCCTTTGTATCTAAACAAAAGTACAATTCAAATTCATTGTTATGTTATGTTATGTTATGTTATAAGTTTATTTTTATAGCGCACGGCTACTCCAGGGGAGTGTCCCGGCGCTTTATCAGGCAGCTCAGAATAAAACAACATAACACTGATGCAGAAAACAACACAAACAAAGAAAAGAAAAGAAAAAAAGGGACTCCTAAAGATTAAAAAGCCAAGTCTTCAAGCCTTTCCTGAACAGGAGCAAATTCGAGGAGGAGCGTAGCGCCAAAGGCAGGGTGTTCCACAACTGAGGGGCCCTCAAACTAAAGGAGCGACCCCCAGTGCGTGCCTTCCTCACTCGTGGCACTATGGCGTGTAATGTTCCACGCCGTTTGTTCATTATTTACAATTATTTGGTACGGTTCATTGTTTTAAGAAAATTGGCAATTCATTATTATATACAAGTGTACATATACCAGTGATTGACCTTGGTACTCAATTGCAAGTGCCTCCATGGTTTGTACCACCATTATAATATTGCTGCATTCTTAATCTTTGTATCAACAGAATTTCTTTTCTTTCCTTTCCAAGTTTCTAGGCAAGTGCCTTTGTATGGACTTTGATGAAAACTAATCAAGTTTTATCTCATGTCCTAAAACCAGAGAATAAAAGGAACAAAGAATATATATTGTGATCAAGTTCTACCGAGTCACAAGATGACTGCCTACACTTCCTGGTTTGAAGTGTTGGCTGCCAATGCGAATGAAGCTCGTGCTTGGGAGGGTTTGCGAACCCACCTCTGCCCCAGATATCAAAACTTTTTCTTTTTCTAATTTCTCAGGAACTACTGAACGGATTTACACCATTTAAAAAAAAGGTCGCTTTCTGAACCAAGCTCTACCTTTTTTGCCAAATTTGGTGTAATTCTGTTCAGCAGTTCGGGCTGTCTAAAGTTTCCTATGGAAAATAACATGGGAAACGTGTTTTGGGAGCCCCCCTTTTTTCACGGCCCCTGCCTGACGAATCACCCCAAAACTTTCAAGACAGGAGCTGACCAGAGCAGGTCACTACTTTTGAAAATTTTGCGAAGATTAGTCAACTGGCACCAAAGTTATTGGGAAAAGAAAAAACGCTTTTCCTATGGAATCTAGGTCTTAACTCTAACTACATAAAGGCAACCAGTAGGTAATATGTTTATATATATATATGCGCGGATGGAGCGGCGTGTCCGGTTGGCAGGACACAAAAGATGCGGGTGTTAATTTTGAATGTTCTCAGCAAACCCACTGTGGTATGAGAAGACATTATATAAATAAATAAATAAATAAACATTGGAGAAAAGTACAGAGGTAATCACTATGAAAGAAAAACCCATGTTGAGACTCTAAAGACCATAATGCACCAGTTGCATACACCCACTTGGGCGGGACTTAGTTGCCAAGCCAGTGACCAAGAGCTGGAATGCTCGAAACGCGTATGGCGAAGTATTGGTGTATTGTTGATACTAGAACAGCAATGTTGAATGCCCGGCAGTCTGCTAATTAAAAAGAAATAAAAGAACGTTGCGTGTGGCGCTTTCATTTGGGTTGATCTTTCGTTTGGATATATATATATATATATATATACAACAGCTTCTCTTAATAAATCCAGCAATTGGGTTGCACTCCAACCAACTCATTTTGACATACAGGTCTTTGTCATGGTCAGTAAGTCCTTTCTTGCTGTCACATTTTATACTCTCAAGTTATATTACATTACAAATGCATTATGGAACCTGAAGTCCTCATTCCAATTGATATTGATTTTTCATGACCAACATGCATTAAATTACTAGTCTGGTTGGTTCTATCCAGGGATCTACATTCCCCACTTGATCTGACTACATGATTGTTTTACATAACTGTTGTGTGCATTATTCATGACCAGCAAGTACTCGATTGCTTGTCCGTTCATTTAACAACATCTGTGCTATGTGTTTCAATTGTTATGTGCATGATACTGGTTCTTTTTATCACCAGAGCACAATAATATTGGCTCAGTGCCATTTCACAGACAGCGTTTAGCAGAACACAACATGTATCTCTGCACTTCCGACTAAGGACCCAATTATGAGATTGCCAATCTCACTGCGATACCGGGTTGGCGGAGGTCCCAAGAAGACCACTGGGCTGTGGTCTCCTGCCTGCCGTATTATGATGCATGAAGCCTGAACCGCCGACCGCATCGACGGAGTGGTTCCTGTCAATGGCGCGGCTGTCTGTAATGTTGGGGATGCGTACTCTGTCTCCATCAGGGCTGTGGCTTCCTGCTGAGCCTATTATGAAAACGTTTTACTGGTGGTCCCGTTGCGGTAGTTCCCCAACAGCAGCAGGATGTCACGGTATGCTCTTAGCAAAGCACCAGAATAGTGGCCATTGGATGGATCCAAAAACAGCACAGGTGATGTTCACTGGCCAAGTGGACACACCTGCAAATCACATTATAGAACACACCCCCTTCTAGACCATGATCTTTGCCTCTCCCCTGCAACATAGCAAGACAGAGACCAAAACTTTTTTGGTAAGATAAGGCAGCCCTATTTTGTCCCCATCCCTTTTAGCACTCTCCAATCACTTTTCTTGCAAATTTTTCCCACATGCCTTAGTTTTAATTTTTTTTACATTGTCACTCACTTTAATTTATAACCATGTTATACCAAAAATATCCACGTTTTTCAGCAGCTGAGTTGTCAATCATGTGGAGGAATCATAAGAGTAGAGCCACAGTTGCTTCGAGCCCAAGTCCAACATACTCCTCTCCTAGGAAAAGGGAAATGTGGTCCAGGATAGTCGACCGAGTGCATGCTGTAGGTATCACCCTGCACCCAAAGGAGTAAATTAGGAAGAGGTGAAATGACCTGAGGGGGAGGTACGTTACCTGGCTTCCAAGCAACACCTGGAGGCCCAGAAAACCGGTGGTGGTCCTCCCAGCGCCCCATTACAACTGTTTTTTAGGAGGAGAAGGTCTTAGCCATCTCGCATTCTGAGGGTTTGACAGGAATAGCTGGTGGGGTGGAGTGGATTCTGGTACGTTACACCTCTCTAACAGTCACAACACTTCAATGTCCTGTTTGCTCTCATCTCATCTCAGCTTTTGCTATTGTGTTGTTTATCTACTGTCCTAACATGCAATGCTCAAAGTATCAGAGGTGTTTGATTGTCAGTGTTATCATGCATTGTTGAAATAAAGATTACATGTATCAATATCCATCACATGCCGCATGTTGCAATGGTGTCTGTAAATGTATTGCTATGAAAATAACATTCTAGGACCCATGATCTGTGTGAATATAAAAATGTATGGTCCATACCACCTGCATTCTGACACCAGGTATGTTCACAAACCATTTTGAAAGTGTTAGCAAGTACAGATTGAAATAACTACAACTACCATGAGGCCATGTTTCTACAACTCTAAACAAGATGCAATTGTGATGTTGCAGATTCACACTTGTCTGACAGATTACTACTGATGTTCATTCCCCATGGAGTTAACAATTATGCAAGTGTTGGCAAATAGAGCTTGAACTGATTACAATTACCATGAGGCCCTGTTTCTGTGACCCTAAACAAGATTCAATTATGATTTTGTCAATTCACACTTGTCTGACAGATTACAAGTGACGTTAAATTCTCATGGACTGCGCAATCTTCATAGAATGCTCTACTCAGAGTCATGTCTGTCTATATAGCTTTTTGCTGTTCTGGCCTCCTCAACTAAACTATAGATGGCATTTATAACCATACCAAGTGTGTAGCTCAAATATGTGTAAGACATGAAGGTAACTTAGCTGAGTAGAAGTGGCAGATGACCTATTGGATCTGCATTGCTCACATGATGACTAATGCTAAATATACAACCAAGTTGTGTGAAGGCCTATGTTGTACACAATTAGGTCTTGGAATGGCACAATATGCATGTTACCATTCCACTCTGTTGGCTTCAAAGTTTGTGAAATATAATGTTTATTCCCTGATCCAAAAAACAAGAACTTAGGATATCAAATGACCTCCTTAATTCTACCACATGTTTGTAATATCTTGTTAACAAGTTCAATACTACTGAAATATATCACAATAGTAATCTTTACATATTTTGATTTTCCTATGTTTGTACACACAGTGTCATCAAACATTTGGGTGTAGATACCACACTTCCACCAATAACAATGTTCTCTATTTCACAACAGGTCGATCTGGCACAGCATCTGGGCAGAGCTTGGCCAGCAAAAAGACCCCCACTCCACCCCCATATGAAGCCCTCAATGATGACAACACTCCTGAAGATGTGGATGTGAAGAACGTTGCTGGTCCATCTGGTCAGCCTGGGCAGACGGCAACACTGAGTCTCACTGTGCCCACACCAACACCTCCCACACCTTCCGCAACACCTCAGCCAACCCCTGTTCCCTCAAGCGGAGTAGCTAGCACATTTATTACCATCATGTACCCCCCAGTCCTGGAACCTGAGGTTACAATTACCATCGCAGCTAGAGAGGATCCAGGACCCAATGGGAGTGGGCACCCTGGGTCAAGAGCACAGGCTTTTGGGGGTAAAGTTCATGGGAAGGGTTCTGTGGGCCCTCAGAGTGAAGGCGATTGGAGCCACTCACATCCAGCCCACCATTGACCAAGTCTTGGGAGTCTATCATGAATCCCAGGACGTGATGGGCCAGGTATTGACGGACATCCAGGAGATGAAGCTGTTGCAGAGAGACATAGATTAGGAGCTTGCCACCTACAATAACAACATGGGTCCATAATTGGGGTGCTGCAGGACATCATCCTAACCCTGTTCAAGGCTTTTCCACCACCATCTACCTATTCCTGTGGTCCAACTACATCCGGCCCATCATCTGCGGAAGTCACAGGAAGGAAGGCTCTGCCAGAGGACGACACACCTACAGACACCTCTGTCACTGCAGCAGCGGATCCCCCGTGTTCACAAGTGGAGACATTCATGCAAAAATCAAGGAGATTTGGATGGCAAGACACCCGCCACCTCCAGCAAGAACCCTCTATCTTAATTTCCTCCAGTGTGTATAACACATTCACTCTGTGGACTATTTCTGGACACATTTATCTTTCTGATGGGAGTAGTTATTTGGAGTTTGGACTTCAAGCAATTTGGCTTCTACAACTATGATTTCAATCACCATGACTGACTACTTCACAGTTTTTTTGCACAATGTACCTCTTCACCATTACCACTTCAATAAATACACAAGTCAGAAACTCATTGCCTACTGTAGTATATCTCACATCTAGCAATGTATATATGTAGTCCCATCTGAACTTTACAATGTGAAAAAACTACTTATGTAACCATGGACATGTTACATGTACACAATGGTTATCTCCAACACATAAATACAAGTGTATTGTCCCATAACATCTTTATTCCATAGTCCCAACAATAGACTGGCTCTATGTCATAAACATTGTAGTTCATACATGATCCAAAATTGTGTATCAGTGATCACATTTTCAGGTGCAGACCTTCACAAAATGGAAGGATACATCGCAGAAATTCCTATTGAGTAGGCAAAATAATATTGGCCTATGCCATCAGCTGCTGCCATATTGCCTACCTCACTAACAGAATCCCACATCACTAACAACAATAAACCAGACCCTCTAGGATTTCGCGATTTGCGAAACAATTGCGAAATGGGCACTTTTGTAAAAATGTTTGGAATTGGTGCTTGGGGCCTGGTGCGTGCCCAGTGTGCGGCGGGCCCTGGTGGGCATTCCTTTTGGGGCTCGCCGCACAAGGGTGCGCAGCAGGCCCCAGCTGCCATTTAAAAAAAAAAAAGTTTGTTGGTGGGCTCGCCGCGTGCCCAGTGTGCGGCGGGCCCTGGGTGGGCATTCCTTTTGGAGCCCGCCGCACACGGGGCTTGCGGAGGGCCACAGGTGCCATTTAAAAAAATAAAATGTTTGTTGGTGGGCCCGCCGCATGCCCTGTGTGCCGCGGGCCCTGGGTGGGCATTCCTTTTGGAGCCCGCCACACACGGGGCTTACGGAGGGCCATAGCCGCCATTTAAAAAAAGAAATGTTTGTTGGTGGGCCCGCCGCATGCCCAGTGTGCGGCAGGCCCTGGGGGGCATTCCTTTTATGGCCCGCCGCACACGGGGCACGCAGCGGGCCCCGGCTGCCATTTAAAAAATGGCGGCTGAGTGACATTCCTTTTGGGGCCCACCACACACACAGCAGGCCCCAACTGCCATTTAAAAAAAAAAAGTTTGTGGGTGAGCTCGCCGCGTGCCCAGTGTGCGGCGGGCCCTGGGTGGGCATTCCTTTTGGGGACCGCCGCACACGGGGCTTGCGGAGGGCCACAGCTGTCATTTTGAAAAAAAAAATGTTTGTTGGTGGGCCCGCCGCATGTCCAGTGTGCGGCGGGCCCTGGGGGCCTTCCTTTTGTGAACCGCCGCACACGGGGCACGTGGCGGGCCCCGGGTGTCATTTAAAAAAAAAGTTTGTTGGGGGCCTGCCGCGTGCCCAATGTGCGGCAGGCGGTGGGGGGCATTCCTTTTAGGGCCCGCCGAACACGGGGCAAGCAGCGGGCCCCGGCTGCCATTTAAAAAAAAAGTTTGTTGGGGGGCCCGCCGCGTGCCCAGTGTGCAGCGTGCCCTGAGGGGCATTCCTTTTGGGGCCCACCCCACACGGGGCAGGCCCCGGCTGGCATTTAAAAAACAAAAAGGTGTGTTGGGGGGCCCTCCGCATGCCCATTGTGCGGTGGGCCCTGGGGGGCATTCCTTTTGGGGTCCACCGCACACGGGATACGCGGCGGGCCCCGGCTGCCATTTAAAAAAAAAAGTTTGTTGTGGGGGCCATCGGGTGCCCAGTGTGTGGCGGGCCCTGGGGGGCATTCCTTTTGGGGCCCGCTGCCCACGGGGCACGCGGCAGGCCCAGCTGGTATTTAAAAACAAAAAAGTTTGTTGGGGTCCTGCCGCGTGCCCAGTGTGCGTCGGGCCCTGGGGGGCATTCATTTTAGGGCTCGGCACACACGGGGCACGCGGCGTGCCCCGGCTGGCATATTTTAGCTGTATTTGTTTCTTGTTGGGCCCGCCGCGTGCCCAGTGAGCAGCGGTCCCTGGGGGCATTCCTTTTGGGGCCTGCTGCACACGGAGCACGCGGCGGACCCCGGCTGACATTTAAAATAAAAAAGTTTATAGGGGGGGCCATCCGGTGCCCAGTGTGCGGTGGGCCCTGGGGGGCAATTCCTTTTGGGGCCCGCCGCACACTGGGCACGCGGCGGACCCGGCTGGTATTTAAAAACAAAAAAGTTTGTTGGGGTCCTGCCGTGTGCCCAGTGTGCATCGGGCCCTGGGGGGCATTCATTTTAGGGCTCGCCACACACGGGGCACGCGGCGTGCCCCGGCTGGCATATTTTAGTTGTATTTGTTTCTTGTTTGGGCCCGCCGCGTGCCCAGTGAGCGGCGGTCTCTGGGGGCATTCCTTTTGGGGCCTGCCGCACACGGAGCACGCGGCGGGCTGGCTGCCATTTAAAAAAAAAAAGTTTGTTGGGGTTGGCCATCCGGTGGCAAGTGTGCGGCGGGCCGTGGGGGGCATTCCTTTTGGGGCCGCTGCACACGGAGCACGCCGGTGGGCTGGCTGCCATTTAAAAAAAATAAGTTTGTTGGGGGGGGCCATCCGGTGGCAAGTGTGCCGCAGGCCCTGGGGGGCATTCCTTTTGGGGCCGCTGCACACGGAGCACGCGGCGGGCTGGCTGTCATTTAAAAAAAAAAAGTTTGTTGGGGGGGCCATCCGGTGCCCAGTGTGCGGCGGGCCCTGGGGGGCATTCCTTTTGGGGCCGCCGCACACGGGGCACGCGGCGGGCCCCGGCTGGTATTTTAAAAAAAATAAGTTTGTTGGGGGCCTGCCGCGTGCCCAGTCTGCGGCGGGCCCTGGGGGCATTCCTTTTAGGGCTCACCGCACACGGGGCACGCAGCGGACCCCGGCTGGTATTTACAAAAAAAAAGTTTGTTGGGGCCTGCCGCGTGTCCAGTGAGTGGCGGGCCCTGGGGGGCATTCCTTTTGGGGCCTGCCGCACACGGAGCATGCGGCAGGCACCGGCTGGCATATGTTTTTTAACAAAGTTTGTTGGGGGGCCCGCCGCGTGTCCAGAGTGTGGCGGACCCTGGGGGGCATTCCTTTTGGGGCCCGCTGCACACGGTGCCCGCGGCATTTAAAAAAAAAATGTTTTTTGTTTGGGCCCGCTGTGTGCCCAGTGTACGGCGGGCCCTGGGGGGCATTCCTTTTGGGGCCCGCCGCACACGGGGCACGCGGCGGGCCCTGGCTGGCATTTAAAAAAAAATTGTTTTTTGTTTGGGCCCGCTGTGTGCCCAGTGTGCGGCAGGCCCTGGGGGGCATTCCTTTTGGGGCCTGCCGCACACGGGGCACGCGGCGGGCCCCGGCTGGCATATATTTTTTTGTTTCTTGTTTGGGCCCGCTGTGTGCCCAGTTTGCGGCAGGCCCTGGGGGGGGGGGGGGTATTCCTTTTGGGGCCCGCCGCCCACGGTGCACGCGGCGGGCCCCGGCTGGCATATATATTTTTTTATTTGTGTCTTGTTTGGGGCCGCCGTGTGCCCAGTGTGCAGTGGGTCCTCGGGGGCATTCCTTTTGGGGCCCGCTGCACACAGGGCACGCGGCGGGCCCCGGCTGGCATATATATATTTTTTATTTGTTTCTTGTTTGGGCCCATCACGTGCCCAGTGTGCGGCGGGACCTGGGGGTCTTTGCTTTTGGAGCCCGCCACACACAGGGCATGCGGCGGGCCTCGGCTGGCATTTATTTAAAAAAATTCTTGTTTGGGCCCGCCGTGTGCTCAGTGTGCGGCTGGCCCTGGGGGGGCATTCCTTTTGGGGCCCGCTGCACAAGGGCCACGCGGCGGGCCCCGGCTGGCATATATATTTCTTGTTTGGGCCCGCCGCGTGCCCAATGTGCGGCGGGCCTTGGGGGGTATTCCTTTTGGGGCAGGTGGGTCCAGGGGACATATGGGTGGCTGTGGTTTTTAAAGAGGCGTAGTGGGGTAAGTGGCAGTGCTATGGGACAGGTGACATGGGAAGGGCTAGCCAAGCCTGCTCTAACACTTTTTTCTTCTTTTGTAGTCTACATTGTCTAGTTTTTTCGTTTTTTCTCCACCCATGCAACCTTTTTCATGTTATTTTTTATATGCAGCCACTTTGGGGCAGGGTTGTATTTTTCAGGGAAACACTTGCCTTATGTTTTTTATGTTTACCTCTCACCCCTGGTTTCCCATTGTGAATCTGTCTCAACAAGTTTTCCATTTTTTGCCATTTGCAGGTGCTTCCAAGGTACATGCATTTTTAATCATTGCTTCCCTACGCTTTTTCAACTTTCCATTCAACAATTGCAATGCCTTTTCACCCTCTGAAATTCATATAGTAACACAAAATATATTTGCAGGTGAGTTACGTGACTGCGCCACAACCCATTGACATTGTTCTACATTCTGTCCATCAACTGTGTTTTTTGCAATTTCACCCCGAGTGGGCTGGGGATGCTCAGACGTGAGTCCCAGGCTCTCCACACCACTGGAGTCAAGCTATCCAGGCTGATGAAGGCTGATAGCCAGAAACAGGTCCTTGGATGCTTGATTCCGGTCTGGGAAAGACATGGCTTGGTAGTTCGGACTGGACTGTTCCCATGAGGCACAGGGTCAGAGCTGATTTGCATATAGCCAGTGTCTAACCCAGGGTGGTGTGGAGTGCAAAAAAACGATGAATTTAGGCCCAGATCCTTGTACTGGGGTGAATGTATGACATTGTTCTACATTCTGTCCATCAACTGTGTTTTTTGCAATTTCACCCCGAGTGGGCTGGGGATGCTCAGACGTGAGTCCCAGGCTCTCCACACCACTGGAGTCAAGCTATCCAGGCTGATGAAGGCTGATAGCCAGAAACCGGCCCTTGGATGCTTGATTCCGGTCTGGGAAAGACATGGCTTGGTAGTTCGGACTGGACGGTTCCCATGAGGCACAGGGTCAGAGCTGATTTGCATATAGCCAGTGTCTAACCCAGGGTGGTGTGGAGTGCAAAAAAACGATGGATTTAGGCCCAGATCCTTGTACTGGGGTGAATGTATGACATTGTTCTACATTCTGTCCATCAACTGTGTTTTTTGCAATTTCACCCTGAGTGGGCTGGGGATGCTCAGACGTGAGTCCCAGGCTCTCCACACCACTGGAGTCAAGCTATCCAGGCTGATGAAGGCTGATAGCCAGAAACCGGTCCTTGGATGCTTGATTCCGGTCTGGGAAAGACATGGCTTGGTAGTTCGGACTGGACTGTTCCCATGAGGCACAGGGTCAGAGCTGATTTGCATATAGCCAGTGTCTAACCCAGGGTGGTGTGGAGTGCAAAAAAACGATGGATTTAGGCCCAGATCCTTGTACTGGGGTGAATGTATGACATTGTTCTACATTCTGTCCATCAACTGTGTTTTTTGCATTTTCCATTTGCAGGCACTTTGGGGCAGGGTTGTATTTTTTGGGGAAACACTTGCCTTATGTTTTTTATGTTTACCTCTCACCTGCGGTTTTCCATCGTGAATCTGTCTCAACAAGTTTTCCATTTTATTGCCATTTGCAGGTGCTTCCGAGTTACATGCATTTTTAATCATTGCTTCCCTACGTGGGCTGTGGTTTTTAAAGAGGCTTAGTGGGGTAAGTGGCAGTGCTGTGGGACAGGTGTCATGGGAAGTGCTAGCCGAGCCTGCTCTAATGCTTTTTTCTTCTTTTGTAGTCTACATTGTTGAGTCTTGAAGGAAAGAATCTGCTGGTTCAAGAGCCATTGCGCCATCTGTCAACTAATATATGCTTGCTGCTGCACAGCACGGGTAAGTTTTGGGTTCTCTACACTTCCGGGGAGATGAATACTACATATGCTAAAGCGCTGAACCTTGAGGTCGCCAACCATATTTGAGAAGTCCTACTTGCGATGGGTGGGAGGGCTGTGCATGGTTTGGCGATGGAATAGTATGTGATCATGTGGCTTTCATAATTGTTTTTTCAGGCTCGTCATCCTTCTCTTTTTTTCGTTTTTTCTCCACCCATGCAACCTTTTTCATGTATTTTTTATTTGCAGCCACTTTGGGGCAGGGTTGTATTTTTCAGGGAAACACTTGCCTTATGTTGTTATGTTTACCTCTCACCCCTGGTTTCCCATTGTGAATCTGTCTCAACAAGTTTTCCATTTTTTTGCCATTTGCAGGTGCTTCCAAGTTACATGCATTTTTAATCATTGCTTCCCTACGCTTTTTCAACTTTCCATTCAACAATTGCAATGCCTTTTCACCCTCTGAAATTCATATAGTAACACAAAATATATTTGCAGGTGAGTTACGTGACTGCGCCACAACCCCAAGATCTTTTGGATTCCAAGGGAGCAACAAGCCACCACAACAAAAGCAGATGGAGAAGTTTCTGCAGCCTGTGAAGGCTGTGAAGCACCGATCACACCTACCTACCCATGTAACCGCAGCAGATCGGGCCAAAGAGTACAGCGCCGTGATGCATGCTGATGGTGGCGTGCTGTTTTGCAGTGTGTGCAATGTGGCGGTGGACCACATCGGGAAACACACAGTGGATGTGCGGTCCCAAAAACACTTGAAGCGCTATTCAGATGATCCAGACCCTCACTCTTCTTCTAACTCACTTTTCACAAAGAGTACAGCTGCCGGTGCCTCAAACCAGGAAATTATAAGTGAGTGGGTCAATGTCTGCACAGCGCTGAACATTCCGCTGAGCAAAACCGACCACCCTGTGTTGCGCAAGGTTCTCCATGAGCGAGTAAGAAATGGTGGATCGATACATGGAAGTCATCAGCTTCAAGAACATTATCTCCCAGAGAGATATATAGTAGCAAAGAACGAGCTGAAAGAACACTTGCAAGATCAGAAGATCAGTGTTATATATGATGAAACACCTGATGTCGAAGGGCATTGTGTATTGAATGTGGTATTTGTAGTGGTCTCTGCGCAGGGTGGCCGTCAGATCCACACCCACCTAGCAGACACAGTGTTCCGCTCACAGTGCAACCATAGGACTGTAGCGCAAGCAGTTGTGAAGGTGCTCACAGAGTACAGCATAGCCTTTCAGGACGTCATTTCCTTTAACACTGACAATGCGGCATACATGCTCAAGGCATACAACACTGTTTTGAGAAATTTGTACACAAACTCCATACATATCACCTGCTTGGCACACATAATGAACCTTATTGGAGAGTCATTTAGGAAGCCTTTTGTGGAGCTAAATGCTTTCCTTCTGTACTTCTCGTGCATCTTTTACATGGCTGGTAGCAGAAAGAGAAGGTACCTGCACCATCTTGCTGAGAACCATGAGATGAAACCACGGATGGCACCTGACCCTTGCAGTACCCAGTGGAATTTTTGATTTGCTGCTGTTCAGTACCATTGCAAGCATTTTGAGGCCTATGCTGGGTTTGTTGAGTCTGAGATGCAACTCAGCAAGTCACCCCAAGATTTCCTTGAAAATCTGCAAAGGATTTTGAACAGCGACCAAAGAAACTGCATTAAAGTGCAATTGGACATTGTGGCCAAAAAATGCCAAAGCATTTTATATCTGATGGACTTTTTCCAGAGTCAGACACCTGTGACAATGAAGGTGTATGTTTATTTGACGGACCTTCACATGGACCTAACAAACAAATCAGTCCTCACTCTGGAGTCACTACAACCATTTCTACAGACCACTGCAGGGGCTAAATTAACTCTGACAGAGAAAAAAAGATAACAGCCCAGCTTAATGAAGCTTTTGAAAATTATCTGGAAAAGGCCGGCAAATACATGGGGGAGGCCCAACCAGGCATTGGGTTCTTGAAGCAAGTGCGCCTTTTTAATCCTGCACAACTCTGCACCCTGCCTAAGGACAAGAGTGCATATTCTGCCATCCCTGGTTTCAGCGAAGTTCCCGATCAGGAGCTTTGCCTCTACTTTGAACATGTAGGCCCAGAAGCAGTACAGGCATCTGTTTCTGGGGTGATTGACACTGACCTCTTTTGGCATGGGATGGCTGACCGCATTCCAGTCCTTTCACAGCTTGCAGCTGTGTACAAGGACTGTGTGACCAGTTCTGCAGATACTGAAAGGAGCAACAGCATCTACAAAATTATTCAGCCAGACGACGGTCCCTTTCAGAGCAATCCATCCAGGCATTATTGTTTTTGCATTATAATCAGCAGCACGATATTGGGCTAGATTTGGACTGCTCAGAAGGACTGCAAGATTAACACGACGAGCAAACAGGTTCCGTGGGCATTTATTCATTAACATGTTTATGTCCTATATGTAGCCTTGAAGCCAAGCAAAGTGTCTACATTGTAAATAAACCAAATATACATAGCTTCATGTTGTTAAATAACTCAAACAATGAAGATATCTGTGTTTGTTGTAGGAAAAACTGCCAAATAAAATGCAGCTAAATTGCCGCAAAATTTCCATATTTGTGCAGCTAAATTTGTTAATCTATGACGCTATATCCTAGGGGGTCTGGATAAACAGACACGTGGCAGTATAACATTTTCTGATAACAGGATCATTCCAATCCACTGTAGACACATGTGGTGGAATTTCACAAACAAATGTCAGTTGTGTGCCACAATCACTTTGGCCTACAATAAGGAGACACATCAACAGCTACATACACTTTATACATAATGAGGATTTAACTATTGTAAAGGGAGACTATCATGATTTGGCCTCACAACAACATTTTGTTGGAGCACAATATGGCACACATATTGCATTAGGACCACCACAAGCCAAGGAACAAGTCCAATGGATTCCTCATAACGTCTATCCTATAGCTTTGCATGGTGTCCTGGTTCAGGATTTTTACACCCAAAGTCTGTGACAGACATTTCCAGGAACAACCCATTTCCCATTCGTACTTCCAAACAGCATCATAAGCCTGTGAATGTCACAACTCTGAAATGTTCAAATGAGAATGACATGATGAAGGTACCTAAAATAGACCAAAACAAAGAGATTAGCTATGAAACCAAACATATAACACAATTCATATAGTCAACTTTTGGAGAACACAGTCCATTGCTAAATATCAAAGCTGAACAAAGCAACGCTAACAAAATGACCATGTGTGAAAACCGTCCTCCACTAACGCCTTTCACCATGATTTTCCAGAGCTGTACCTTCCTAATATTTTCCCTTAACATACTCCTCACATCATCACAACAAAAGTTGCTGTAACAGTCAAAGTTATGACATTTCACAACGTACTTACACTCATGTGAAGAAGTTGTTGATGAGATCTTGACGCAAGTCAGCTCCTTCCTCTTTGCCACTATCATTATCATTTGACATTTCAGGATCCTCACAAGGTGTCACTTCATGGTCTCCATCCTCTGCAATATAAGGGATGTTCCATTGCAGGGCGATGTCCTGGAGTGTGCAGCAGGCCACGGTGATCTGACACACCTTCCGGAGGAGTAGAGGGGGGCTCCCCGGTCTTACCAAACATCTGAATCTAGTCTTCAGGAGCCCAAAAGCCCACTCCACTGGCCGCTGTGTTCTTTTGCGGGCCTCATTGAAGCGGACTTCCCCTGGCGTTGTTGGATTCATCAGCTTTGCCAACCATGGCTGGTTGGGATACATTGGGGCACATAGATGGAAGACAGACATATGTCCAACAATAAGTTATACACTTTCTGATCACACTACCAGATATCACCCACACAAAGTTAGGACAGATAAAACTTACCAACAAGCCAGGCCCTTTCGGTTGTAGTTGTGACATCAGCTAGGGTATGGTGCTATTCCGCAGTATGAAGGAATCATGGGCCGATCCTGGGAACTGGGCACAGAGGTTTTAGATGTACAAATCCAGTAAGCAGACAACTTGCACTTAGATAGAATGGAAGTGCTTCCTGTTAAGGTAAACTTGTTCCCTGCCTGCTTGCGGTGGAACTATGGCAATATGGGTGCCATCAATGGCTCTAACCACGTGTGGCAGGTGACCAAATCCATAGAAATCTACCTTCACATTGGCTAAATCCTCACATCTGGGGGACTGGATGTAGCTGTCAATGTGTCTCATCATTGCTGAAAGCACGTCTTGTAGTATACCACTGAACATTGGTTGTGACATACAACCAGATATAGCCACAGTGTATTGTAAGGAACCTGTGGCCAGAAAATGCAATACTGCTATAAGTCTCACAATAGGTGAGTTTCATGTGGGATTACTGTTTTGAGTAGGAGATCAGGCTCCAGCTGATGACATGAATCCTGTATTGTTTGCCTATTCAAACAAAATGTCCTAATGACATCCCTTTCTTCCATGGTCTGAAGGTCTGGGAATGGCCGGTACACTGGAGGCTGTCGTCTCCTCCCTCTCCCAGGGTATCTATGTGTGGAGTGAAAACTATTTTTAACATTGCTCAGTGTCCAAAGTAACAAGCCATGTGACAAAACATAACTGGTTCAGAAAGCATTACACATGATTCACATAATAATTGTCTCCTGTCCAACATCCACCTAAAATCCCCATTGTGGTCTACACGTGTGTCTGTAACAGAAATATGCATATTACACATCCAAAAATGTATCATGAGCACATTAATATTGTACATTTTGCATTGTTCTCACAAAATACCATCACCAGCGGCGTAGAGTGCACTGCGGTAATATAGCGTTTATATACAGTAACGCCCTAGACAGATGTTGGTGTAAAGGAAGTTACAGGGCAATGGAATAGTGTGGAAAGGAGACGGCCCTTACCTCGGCAGGGCGGCATGTCGTTCCCACATCCATAGGGCGCAAACCCAGCCATGGCGCTTCCCGGTCATCCCGGACTCCTCCCCTCTCTCTCCCTCTGCAGGAACCCGTGACGGAGTGCGCAGGACCGGAAGCAGTTCCCCTTGACCCCGGAAGTTCACCGCTAGAAGACAGAAAAGACGGCGACCAGAAGGAGAAGGCGTTCCGAGCAGCAGACCCGTGGCAGGAGGACGCAAGCGAAGAACCCGAGACCGAGAGCGGAGGAAAGGAGAAAACCCGTGGAGAGGACGAGGAGGACGACGTCTGGTCCGAAGACTGGTGGAGTCCTCAGGAGGTGGCTGGAGAGCGGCCGTGACTCACAGGAGAGTTACGGCGGGCCACGTGAGTACAGCGTCTCCGTGTCCCCTCTGTTTATAGTGTAAATAGCGTTCTAGTTAATCACCTGTAAATTCACCGCCTCACTGTATATATATATATATAAAAGCACCCCTTTCGTGTACAAAAACCCCCTCTTCGCCCGTCCTCACAGGATCACCCTTTTCTCCTTCCCCTTATCTGATTCTCTCCCTCACGACCCTCCCCTCCGTCCAGCCCTCACTATATGTCTTCTGGTCATATCACATCCCTGGTGTCGGTGGCTGAGCTCTGACCGTCCCACGCTCCGGGACTAATGGCCCTGTTCTCTCTCTCTCTCTTACATACCTCCGAGGGACACCAGGACAGAACAGGACCAGAGCACCCGCATCCTACCGGAACTCCTTCCGACGACATCACTCCCTGAAGACTGCTACCCAAGATACCGACCTTTCCTCCGGACATATCGTACCCTGTTTGACCCAAACAATAAATACTGTGAATAATTGCACACTTCATCCGGCCTCCTCGCCTGTTATTCCGGTCCGCCCGAACCCCTTCCCCACAAATAGTACATATGTAAGCATGTTACAACACATTTGTAGTGGCGGTGATGCACTTAATAGTCACAAATACTGTAAAGTAGCGGATTCCTGACCTCGCTTATTGGACATTCAGAGCCTACTGCCGCCGGCGGAAGTCGACCGCTCGGTGGGCAGTTTCATCCATGGCAGGCATAGCCATAGGCTAACGCTGGTGATTGTGACCGTCGCTGCCCAATGGCTTTGTCTGTCTACGCTGATGACCCATGCTGTGGTTTGAAAAATAACTCACTTGCCTCCTGACACTGCTGCTATCAACTCCTCCTCCACATTAGCTGTTGTTTGCTACCTCTGGGAGTAATCATACCAGGCCTGTGCCTTCTCTCCACAGGAGCTGGAGAAACTGGTTGAAGAGGTCCTTACCCTGTATGGCCAGCTCTATGTCTCACCAGAGGAACAGGTAATTATCTGACATATATGAATTACTCTGTTCAACTCCATTCTTTCCATTCCCACAGACTACAAAGTGTCTGTGAGTCCCAGAGTGAAATCAGATTACTGATGTAACATTTTGTGGTCCCTACATAGGACAAATAATTAATGGATTGTGTAGCACTGTACTTTGTGTACTTAACATCACAATTGTGATGTGTGATAAGCCATAGATCCTACTTGCGTTGCATGCACATAACTATGCATATATATTTAATGGTACCTATGATATATTTGCTAATCTGATCATGGTAAATGTGAAAAGAAATGTATAGCCTTTACAGCATGATCTCTGCATGTATACTGTAAGAAGCAGTTGACGATAATGTTATCTATGTGTACAGTCCCACGTTTCACTCAATCCAGATCAGGGCTCTCCAAACTGTTGTCTGGAAGCTAGCTATACTTTACAGACCCCTTCATTCAGAGTGCCACACAACCTTGAGGTCGCATATTGGATAGCCACAAGATGTAGTTTTATGTATCAAAGTGGTGGAAATGTGATGTTCATGTGAGATCAGTATGCTCAGCTTGCAGAGAGCAAGGCCTGACAATGAGTTGTGCCCAGTCTGGGCCATGGTTCAGGCTGGGGCACAGTTACTGTGACGATACAACTGATGCACAGAGTAATCTCTCTGTAGACCTGCTGATCCTTGGGTGTTGCCAAAACGAGTTTCCTGAATTTATAGTAGCCCTGATTGCTTTTACATGGACTACATTTGGAATAGTAACTGAGGAAACTCTCGGACCTTATAGTCCTTTCCATTGACCAACATTATCAATGTGTGACATTTGCTAATGACAGGCTCCTTACTCCTTTCGGTCTGTTGCCACTTTTCCATAAGTCATGATGGCACTGTACATGCCTATTGCTAATGTGACACATTTACAGTGCAGATAGTTGGTTACTTCTGAAGATATTTTGGTTTGTTAATCACCAGCTTTGTTACATGCAACCAATCAAACAAGAAATACAATGGTATGTTGATGTCATCCCTGTAACAGTGCCACATATGGCAAAAGGTGTGTCCTGTAATGGCAGTTTATACCACACAAGTGGTATGATATCCCATTAAGTAGTCCACATGTCCACACATCCCCATAGAGGGAGCTCTCAGTGACACATATTGTGACCCAAGTCTTAGGATGTTGCCAATGTTATGGATCAAGTCAATGGGCCTGTCTGTAAAGTCAATGGGCCTGTCTGTAAATGTGTCTGTACAGACATGCACAAGTAGTTTACCCTTCAGAAGGACACAATGGTGTGTTGTGTTTCATAGTAGCTCACATCAAAGTACATGTAGGATGGCCCTGGGCTGCATGATGTTAGCGGGCTGGCTTAGTCAGTGTAGGGCATGACCTGTGTTGAGGATATTCAGCAGATAACTACAAAAGTGTGTTTTCATGTCTTTGCACTGCTCAATGTTTGAGAATTACTCATGTAACATGTTAACTATTGATTAATGCTTGTGCTAGGTTTAAACAAAATGTGTGTCAACCAAACGGATATCCAAAAACTTGCAATTATAATCTGTGTATTCATCCATTGTATCCATACAAGGTCAACACCCATCAAAAGCTAGCCATTTGAAAAGCCATCGCCCTTAAGGTGCGGACCCTGGGGGTATATCACCAGTGCAATGTTCATTGCAGGAAAAGCTGGGAGGACCTGAGGTGCTAGATCCGGAAGGTCAGGGAGGTCCAGCTGGGGATGTACTCCCAACATGGACGAGGCTTGCGTTGGACCCTGACCCCCCCAATGGTCAGCATACTGGTGGTGGGCTACCCAGAGCTTGTTGGGCAGTTGAGGGCCCAACATCAGGTACAAGAGTCCTGGCTAGAGTCATACATGTTACATTGTCAACTTGTGTGTTATAGGCAGGCATTTCCCCATCAATATTGGAGGTGGCCCATGTGTGATGCACAAGAGGAGTTATTGTTTGTTTGTTCAGGTAGTAGGTGCAAGCTGATGTGCTTTGCCTATTGTCTTTATGACCGGAAACACAGCAGCGTCTAGTCCGCTACCAATTTACTGTCTTGAGCAGACACATGGGTGGATAAAGTAATTAATCAGCTCATGTTGTTTGATGTTCTGGGTGACAATTGTACCAAACAGGCAAGTGATGCTCCCTCACTCCTGTGTCTCATGTGATGGTGGCCCTCTTACATGTGATATGGCATACAGTGCACTTTAGATGCTGTCACTAAACAATATTCCCCATGGCAAGTGGGAAAACAACAATAACATGAGTTAGCAAACATCACTGGCGCCATCCATAATAGTGCCTACATGTTGACATATGTACCTTTCTTTGTTGTAGTATCATCTGCACTACTGTTTCATATATGATCTATGTGTCTTCATAGGATGATGTCTGATATCATCACAAATGTGTGTAGGTCAATCTGTATTTAAAAATATTTATTTTTGAGGGTATACAGTTCATGTGTTACCACAGACAGGGGTGTGTAGACATTGGCTGGCAGGTCACACATACTCTAAACCATTACTCAATGCCATTTGTCAGGTCCAATTGATGAGGCAATGAAGGACATAACAGGTAGACTTACCGTTATTTCCCACAATGTGAATTTCCATGCCATTGATGTGGGAGTATGCAGTATGTGAAGTGCACATGTTGATTTGTCAAGTTTAATCCACTAACTGGTGACATGCATCACGGATTGACATGCAGAAATGTATGGATCATATGTGAGTGTCTACACTCAGTAATACAATGGAATGTGAGTTTGTGAGACAAAAGGTATTGTGATGTGCCCTCCCTTTATGACACAAGTTAAACCACCTCTTCATGTGATGGAGATTCTCTGAGCCTTAACAACCTTTAATGGTCTTTTAGGTATGCAATGTACTAATGGTGTTCTCACCAGTACCAAGCTGGATTGGGGAAGTCCTTAGGCCTAGCTCATTCATTATGCCCTGTATGTTTGTAGATAAATCTTCTAGATATTTGGGCCAGATTTTCTCCAGTCTACTTTTCCGTGCTACATGTGATACATGTTCTGACAGTGGCTATATGGGGAAGTTTCTATTAGGAAGTGTCAACAGTGTGAAATGAGCCTTTCCATGTCACCCTTTTCCTTCTACTGTATATATTGCTGCAACATAGTTGTGTTAGTTGACCATCATTTCATCATGATGTGGTATTAGGTATATGACCATTTGCTGATTGTAGGGCCTTGTGTGGAGTCTGTAGGAATGAATTTGTCATTGCCAACCTATTTGATGACATCAGGTCACTGAGGTACACTACAAGAGCCTAACTATACAAAATGATCAAGTATTATACTAGAAACATAAGGATGGAGTTCAGACAAATTCACTCATGCAATTGGAGTTGTCTGTGATTATGACTTCACTGTGAGCAACTGTTTACAGGTCATGTAGTCTGCATACATATGGTCATGCTAAAGTTGAAGTCACTATAGTGGACCTTATATCTGGAGTCTTCTGTGCACTTTAGTAGTGGTTAAAGCTTTTGGTCAAGTGTGTTCTGGAACACGCAATAAACCTATTCTTGATGTCATTTTAGCATCATCTCAGGCAAGCAGAGGAGACAGGGCTAACATCGTTGGGTAAGCAGCTGGCCACAGAGGCTTCGGTTGTGACATTACAGACACCGATGGAGCCAGTGGCCCAGAGGGTAAGGGGAGTGTCAGGGAGGACACGGACTCAATGTCATCATCTTCAGAGTCATCATCTGGTGGCGTAACACACAGGACCAGTACCCAAACCATCCTTGTCCGCCAACACTCCTTCAATTTCCATCCCCCATGTTGTACTAAGAGAGGAGCCGTCTTCTTCGCTCCAGGCCCCTCAGCCCATGCCCCCGTAGCCCCCCCACTGCCCTGAGTGTGCAAGGTATGACCTCTTGAGAAACATATCTGTAGGGCAGATGTCACTACTGAATGTCATCCAGGGGCAAGGCAGACATCTGCAACAGATGGTGGCCTACCTGGAAGGCATCCACAGTGTTATGTCTGGCCTACAGAGATCTTTTCAGGATCTGGCTGCCTCCCTTACAACAGCCTTCCACCCATCCCAAACTTCTACCCCACCCCAACTCCTTCATTTTACCCATTCAAATTCCCTATTCCCATGCCTGTCCCAAGCACACTCTCCCATACGTACGCACACACTTCAACAGCCCTAAGGAGCACACGCAAACAGAAACACCACAAAACACAGAAGCATGCAACCACTCACCTGACACTCACCTACCTCACCACTCCCACCCCCAGTGTGCCCCCAGATACTACACCTGTACCCACAGACCCATCCCCAACACCCAGCAATTCCCCAGACACCATCCACCTACCCATGTACCCCCAAGCATTCCCTCAGACACCACACCCTCACCCACAGAGCCATCCCGCTCACCCGGCATTCCCCCAGACACCACATTTGCACCACTAGACCCATCTGCCATCCCCTGCTCTCCCCCAGACACCACACCCACAGACCCCCAGTATTCCCCCGGATACCACACCATACTACCAGACCCATCCACATCATACACCAGCAAAAAACACAGACTCCCAGACTCACCCACACAACAGACATCTACAAAATACAAACAAGATACATCTGACACACAGACACCTGCTTCAACAACACCCACACCTAGCACTTCCACTCCCTCACTCCATCTTCCTCCCAACCCCTACACCCTCCTGAACATCCTGGCCATTTTCCCAGTGAAAGCCTGTTATTTGCCCGTGCCCTCACCTCTGTGAAAGCCGACCCCCCCAAAAACAAAAGTACCTCTTCCACTCCCCAACCCATCCCTTCCACATCCCAATCCACCCCTGAGAAAACTGATCCCCTTCCACTAAACCCATACGTATCCCTGAGAAGAAGACCAAAACCCCTCCCAAAACCGAAGACACCTCACCCAAAGTCAGAACCACCCCTCCCATAACCAAATCCACCCCTCCAAGTGACATCATTGAGGTGCCTGGACTGCTCACTAAATACCCCTTCCTGGGGATGTTCCCCTGGCAGTTCCATGAAAGGCAAGTTTAGTGGCACAGCAGTCTGCTGGACCACAAAATGTGTCCACGGACTAGCCATTGGCCTTTGATTTACTCCATGTGTTCATTTTGGAGGGATAAACAACTTTGCTTCTTTTAGAACACATTAGCCCTGCCATTTCTTTTCTAACTATTTGATGTTATTTGATACTTTGAGTTGTGTGACTACAGTTGTGTTTTGTTTCACCCTGATTGATGATCCCTTTAAAGTGGTTAGTATGATCTGACCTTGGAACCAGTGCTGGAGTCACACAGGACAAGTGGAAATGTTTATTGAATGGATATGTGGGATGAATTCCAATTGGGGCTGACATTGCATTGAGTGGTATTTCATATGGTAAGTAGATAAGCTTGGCCAGTGTCAACATCATTTAGCTTGCACTTCTACCTGTAATGTAGGTTAGCTATGTATTTGATGTGTGCAAGTTAGATATTTGTTTATCTACGCACAGAGGGTGTTAAATTGTCATACCTTTGTAGACATTTTTATGGACATGCTTCCATTTTCATGCATACCTTACGTCAACTTTATCTAAATGTGTGACAAATGCTGTTACTGCTGTGCTTGCTTTCATGACTTGCACTTACACATTTCCCACATATGTATGGTACGTGGTCATGCCATTAGTTGTCCCTGATATACTTCAAAGCACAGGTCCTGAGCACATAGAGGTTTTGAGGCATGTGCTGAGTGGACTCTGGCCCAGTGCCCCAGGCTTTCTGGGGTCCCACTGGTAGAGGAATACCTATTCTGCAGAGAGTCTTTACATTGTGACCTTTGAATGTATCTCACACTGATTATTTGGACTCCCATTTACCTGACATTACCTTTTAATGTGGGTGATGTGTGAGAGTCCAGTATAGAGATTTAGCAGAGAAGGTGTGTTTCAGTTTAATGACGCATACATGCAGATGTATCTTTGATATCACAACAGGACCTAGCATGTGAGCATTGTGACGGTGTCACAGAGATTAATAGATGTGATATTGATGAGGAGGTGCTGTTGTGTAACACAATTTAATGCACACATTACGAGTCCTGATTATGAGATGTGAATACATGTCGAATTTTGTCGAGTGTGCCTGTGCACTGTCAGTGCCCTGGCCAAGAAGGCATCATAGAGATGTTATAGGATCATACATTCAGCACTATTCCGAACCGGGTCCACAAAATTTGTTTGGGCCAGGGACCGCAGACCCCTTGACATGTCCATTGCGGGGCATCTATTTTCTGAGGAGTCAATGGAAATGGGTAAGAGTGTGGCTTACCGTCGGTTGCCTCCATGACGGAGTCGGTTTTGGACATCATCAAGCAGAAACAGCAGCAACAGGACATGCAGGATCGGCTCCATGGTAGCACGGGACATATGAATCTGGGTGCAGGTGAGTTTCAGGCTTACATCCCTCCCTTTCCACCAGTTCAGATGTGGAGGTTTGACCGCCCCAGTCACGTAGGCGGGAAGACACATTGTGATTGAGCCGGTGGTAACACTGGCGGTCTGCCCTCCAACAGACACGTTTGCCTATCCTGCCACTCTCTAGATCTCCTGTTTGAGGCAGCAGTACCACAGCAGTCTTTAGTCTATGAAACAGCATTCATCGTAATTGGGCAGTCGGACCCCCAACTGGGCAGCGGTGATTCCTGCACCTTTTCAACAGCAGTACCATGACTGCCAAACTCGTAATTAGGCCCAAAGTAATTTCTAAACAAATTATAGGCTAAGTGCCCATTTGATCCCAAAACATAAGTCAGTGAGCTGTGAAAAGCCGTGGCAGATGTGTTTCAGCGATTAGACTTCTTCAATGCCGGTTTCACAGTGGGGATTGTTCCACCTGAGGATTTAGTTAAGGACGATAGTCATTACTACCATTGGAGCACAGTCCTAGCCCCACCTCTGTGTTAAAGATGTAGTGTCCCATCCACAGGCTATACACTGTTCGTCTCTCACCCAGCCACACCGCGTCACTTTGCTGTAGTCAGCTGCAAAAGCCCATTCAGTAATGTGGCATCCGTGCACACAATGGTGCCCCAATCATTGTTGGCCCATGAACTGCACAACCTCCTCTGCATCTGGCACACCAGTTTTACTGTTGTTGAATCCACGAGTAAAGTCCCCTTTCAGTAGTACAACATTACAGCTCTCTCTCCTCAATGCGGTGATGTTCTTGCCAAAGTGCTCTGTCTGCCACGGGGGCAACACATTTGTATTTTCTTACAACATCCATTTTAGCCGGCTGACGCGTTGCTCCAAATCGAGAGGGCGTGTCGGTAGCCAGTGCCTGCAAGACTGGCCCAAACATGGAATCCAGCATTCCACTCCCAATAAGAATGGGTCCGACACTGTACGGGTGCGATACAAAGTGGCTTTAATTGAATTTTAAAAGCGCAAAAGTCAGTGAGCTGTGAAATGCCATGGCAGACGCTTTTCAGTGATTAGCCTTCTTCAATGCATTCTTCAATGCCAGTTTCACAGTGGGGGTTATTCAAACAGGGGATTTAGTTAAATACGATATTACTCCCATTTGAGCACAGTCCTAGCCCCACGTCTGTGTTAAAGATGTAGTGTCCCATCCACAGGCTATACCGTTCACCTCTCACCCAGCCACACTGTATCAGTTTGTGTAGTCCGCTGTGAAAGCCCATTCAGTAATGCGGCATCTGTGCACACAATGGTGTCCCAATCATTGTTGGCCTGTGAACTGCACAACCTCCTCAGCAGCTGGCACACAGGTTTTACTGTTGTTGAATCCACAAGTAAAGTCCCCTTTCAGTAGTACAATACTACTCCTCTCTCCCCAATGCGATGATGTTCTTGCCAATATATATATATGTATATATATATATATATATATATATATATCCACATTACATTACTTCGCCACCACAATCCCCTGGAAGGACGAAGGCAGACCCAGGTATCGGTGCATATTAGATTTTATTTACAGATGCCCTGCACCGCCACCGGTATAGATATACACTGAAAAACCCAAAGGTTAGAAGGACATTATAGTTAGGAATTAGCATTTAAAAAACCTTAAAAATTCACCGAAAAAAACAAACGTTACAGGGACGTTATAGGTAGGCTCAGGTTTCATTCGTACAAAACCAAAGCAATTCAGCAGTTATAGTTAGTGAGCTAACTATAACTCGTGCTCCCGCAATGCACTGCTTAGGACCTAACATATTACTCACTCATGACATGGTCAGTGACATCACTCATGACATCACTGATAGCATCATCCTGTAATATTGATTGTTTTTAAAAAGTCTGAATGTTAAGGTGAATCAGTGGGTGTATGAGTGCCTGATTGGATGATTTAGTGGATGTGTGACTAACTGTATAAGTGAGTAATTAGGTGTCTCAGTGAATGTATGGGGTAGTGACTGGTTGTGTGAATATCTGTATCTGTCAATCATTTGGAGTATAAGTTGCTGTATGGGTGTGAGTGGGTATATGAGTTACTGTATGGGTGAGTGATTGGTTGTCTGAGTACCTCTATGGGTGTCTGAGTGTCTGGGTGGGTGGGTGATGAGTGAGTGGGTGAGTCAGTGGCTGTATGGGTTAATGAGGGCATGTCTTTAGGGCTGTATGGATGAGTGAGTATGTGTATGCTGTGGCGGTGAGTAAGTGCATGTGTCAATGGTATATGGGTGAGTAACTGGGTATGTGAAACACAGTATGGGTGATTGATGGGGTATATGAGTGACTAGATGAGTAAGTGAATGTGAGAATGGCTGTATGGGTGAGTGCGTGGTTGTGTCTGTGACTGTATAGGTGAAGGAGTATGCGTTAGTATCTGTATGAGTAAGTGAGTGAGTGTGTGTAACTGTATGAGTGAGTAAGTGGCTGTGAGATTGACTGTATGAGTGAGTGAGTAGGTGTGTGAGTAGATTTATTGATGACTGACTCAGTGTGTGAGTGGCTGTATGGGTGTATGAGTGGCTATGTCAGTGACTGTATTAGTGAGTGAGTAGGTGTATGAGTGGCTATATGGGTGAGCGAGTCGATGTGCATATTGATCTACGAATCAGTGAGTAGCTGTGTAAGTACTGGTATGCGTGTATGAATTAGTTTGAGAATGGTAGTGTGGTAGTTGGAGTGGGTGTATGAAAGATTATATCGGGTGAGTGGGTGTGTCAGATTCTGTGAATGATGTAATCAGTGATGTCATGAGTGTTGTCATTTGAGATGCCATGAGTGATGTCACTGATCATGTCATGAGTGATGTAATATGTGAGGTCATAAGCAGTACATTGCAGAGGTGTGAGTTATACTTAGCTCACTAGCTAAAACGGCTGAATTTCTCTGGTTTTGTATGAGTGAAACCTGAGCCTAACTATAACATCCCTGTAACCTTTGTTTTTTTGCAATGAATTTTCAAGGTTTTTGATTGCTAATTCCTAACTAAAATGCCCTTCTAACCTTTGTTTTTTGCAGTGAATTTCTAAGATTTTTTAAATGCTAATTCCTAACTATAACGTCCCTGTAACCTTTGTTTTTTTCAGTGAATTTCTAAGTTTTTTTAACTAGCAGTCACATTTACAGGGTAGAGGCCTGATTACAGAGTGGTGGAGAATGGGGGGGGGGCACCAAAAACATCCCAGCAAACTCACTGTGTGGGATTTGCTGGAAGTAATAGGAGGGGTAGTTGGCCCCCAAGGAGACTCAATAGCCAAGGAGACTTCATCCCCCTACTAGTAGTACACCAGGAGGTGCGTTTGCACAGTGACGGAGAAAGGGGGGGTGGCCTCCTACGAGGTCTCAGCAATCCAGCTGAGTGGGACTTACTCGGGATCACAGAAGGGATAGTTGGCCCCCAAGCTCACACAGCGGGATTGCTAAGAGGTCTTCGGAGGCTGCACCCCCTTTCTTAACCACTCTGAAAACATGGCTCCTGGGTCAATACTGGTTGGGGGATGAAGTCCAATTTAATCCTGAGGGAGCTTTGGGGCTAAGAAGCGCACCTGGTACCTCCTTTAAGACGTACACAGCGGGATTCTATAGAGCTAGTCGGAGCCAACACCCTTTCTCCACCACTCTGTAAAAGCAAGTACTACTTAAAAAAAAAACATAGAAATTCACTGAAAAACACAACGGTTACAGGGATGTTATAGTTAGGAATTACAAATAAAAAACCTTAGATATTCACTGAGGAAACCAAAGGTAACAAGGACGTTATAGTTAGGAAATGGAATTTAAAAAAACTAGAAATTTACTGAAAAACACAACGGTTACAGGGACATTATAGTTAGGCTGAGGCGCTTATCTTTTTTCGTTTCTACACAGGAGTGCTGTTTTCTAACTAACCACTATAGACGACTTCTCCACACTGGGTTTTCCTAAGCTCAAGGTAAATGCTGTTAACCGCATGTGCACAAGAAGTAAAAATAGAGAGGGCTTTATCTGTGCCCATTGTAATCAGGTCTCCATTACTTTTCCTACCAGCCCGAGAAGAACGGAAGAAAGACAACAAAATGTCGAAACTGTTGGGGAAACGGAAAATAGATTCAGAGTGCAGAGTTTTTAAACAGCAGTGGACAGATGACTATTTTTTTGTCCAGTGCAAGGAAAAGGCAGTTTGTTTAATCTGCAAAGAGACAGTGGCGGTGTTTAAAGAATTTAGTATCCGCCGACACTATGAAACCCGACATGGAGGGCAGTATGCTAGCTTGCTGGGCCAAGTGAGGAGAGAAAAGGTGGCTCAGCTACAAAATGGATTTGCCGCCCAGCAGAGTACAATGCTACACTAAACATAGGCGAACCTGTCATCCGTTCGGGCCAGCTTCAAGGTAGCTAAAGTGATTGCAAGCTGTGGAAAGTCGTTCAGTGATGGGGAGTTTGTCAAGAAGTGTTTGAACGCTGTCGCGGAGGAGGTGTGTCCGGACAAGAAAGATGCCCTGAACGCGGTGAGTCTGTCCACATCTACAGTTACCAGGCGAATTGAAGAAATGGGGCATAATGTACATGTCCAGCTGAAAGAGAAAGCTAAAGATTTTGAGTGTTTTGCATTGGCAATGGATGAGAGCAATGACGTGCAGGACACAGCACAACTGCTGATTTTTATTCAACTTTTGAAGTGTCTGAGGAGCTGGCAGCTCTACAAAGTCTCACGGATACTACGACAGGAGAGGATATTTTTTGTAAAGTACACCAAATGATGGAAGAGTTGGATTTAGACTGGGCTAAGCTGGCTAGCATCACAACGGACAGTGCTCCGAGTATGGTTGGTGCGTCGCGGGGGCTAGTGGGGCGCATAAAAAGAGAAATGGAGGAACGAAGTCTCACCCCCCCACTACAAGTGCACTGCCTGATTCACCAGCAAGCACTGTGCTGCAAAGTTCTGAAGTGGGAATCTGTCATGAAGGTGGTTGTGTCTTGCATAAACTTTATCAGAGGCAACGGACTAAAACACAGGCAGTTCCAAGCTTTTTTATCCGAGCTGGAGTCTGCCCATGGAGACGTGCTTTACCACGCTGAAGTCAGATGGTTAAGCCGGGGTAGAGTTTTAAAGCGCTTCTATGAGCTGCTACCCGAAATCAACGCCTTTCTCCTGACAAAGGGAAAAACTGTCCCAGAGTTGATCGACACCGAATGGAAATGAGACATTGCCTTTTTAACAGATGTGACAGAAATTTTAAACGGCCTCAATTTACAGCTCCAAGGAAAGGGAAAATTAATCAGCGACATGTATTCCCCCGTCAAAGCATTTGAGGTTAAAATGGCGCTGCTTGTTGGACAAGTGCAAAAACAAGACTTCACCCATCTCCCTGCTACTCGGAGCCTCTCAGCTGAGGAGCCAGCGGTCCCGTTTCCAACCAAGAAGTGCAAGGATGCACTGGAAACGCTGAGAGCGGAGTTCAGTATGCGTTTCTGTGAGCTTCATGCCCACGTTAAAGAAATTAGCATATTCCAAAACCCTTTTGCTGCCGACATTAATAACACCCTGCCTTCTCTTCAATTTGAACTGGCTGAGTTGCAGACCTGTGATGTGCTGAAAGACGCATTCAAGCCCAACTGTCTCATAGAGTACTATGCTTCCCTCCCAAACGAGACCTACCCCAACATCAGAAGGCACGCTATGAAAATGTCCACAGTTTTTGGGAGCACATATATCTGTGAGCAAACTTTTTCACGCATGAAGCTGATAAAAAATCCGACAAGATCAAGACTCTCAGATCAACACCTGCATCAGTCTCTGAGACTGTCTGTAACTGGAATGGAACCTGACATCAATCTCCTCACCAGTCAGAAGCAAGCCCACAGCTCACACTGATATGGTAAGCCTGCTGATTTCAGTAACTATGAATATGAAAAAATGTCAGTATAGTAATGCTCTTTTTATAGGCAACATGTTTCTTGAACAGTGATGTCACATACAAAATGAGACTGCAGCATGTCATCTGCTGAAGGGCTGCTTGTGTTTTTTTATCTGCCATTCCTGAAGGGCCTGCATGCTTCCAGGACCACCCTGAAGTCAGCCTGTTTATTACAATTATTCTGTATTAATGTTATTTCACTATGTGGCAAAAAAATTATCATCAGCTTGTGTTTTTATTTTGGAATCTAATCTATATCTATAAAATAAAAGGAGTATCTGTGGTACTTCAAATAAACACGAGAAGACTTTCTATTACTTTTTTTGCAAACCAACAGGTGGCGCCAAGGCCCAGCGAAGGGCAGCTGCAAAAAAAAATGTCATTATAATCTCCACAATAATACTGGTTGTCACTTTGGCCCATATCATTTCCTGTTATAAGACTGACCCCGGCCCCCCATCACAGAAAGGAAAGTTGATGTGGCCCCTGCCGAAAAAAGTTTGGGGGACCACTGGTATAAATGAATGATTAAACGTGCCTTATTGAATATATAGGTTAGTGACGAAACTGTGTGAATGTCTGTATCAGTCTATCTGTTGTTATGTAACCTGGTACATGGGTTGAGCAGTAGCTACCTGAGTGTTTATATGGGTTATTTATTGTTTGCCTGAGTATTTGTGTGTGTGTGGGTGGGCTGGAGGTGTGTGACTCTGTGCATAAATGTGTGACTAGTTGATTCAGTGGGTGTATGGGTTCAAGAGTGCATGTGGAAAGAGCTCTTTGTGTGGGTGAGTGTGTGTATGGGTGTGTTGATGAGAGAATGGATGTCTCAGTGGTACATGTGCAAGTAACTACATATGTCACGGTCCCTCGGAGGCCTCTCAGGATCGGTTCGTTGCTCAATGGGATCCACCTATTGACAACCTCAATTCCGAATTGCCGTGAAGGCACGGAAGATTAAAGGGGTCAATCGGGGGAAGGAAAGGAAGGGAACAGCGGGGAGGGGGACCTGTGAAACGAAAAGGCTTGTTAAGACACACTGCACTGAAACATCAGGGTGCCACATGACATACTTTGCTCAACCGTATCTGATCAAGACTACCTGTAAAGTAAAAGAATCATTTCTGGTAGCTACAAGATGAAGGACGATTTGGCATTCATCAAGACCTTCTCTTGGCTACCCTGTCTTCTATGGTGTAGAAGAAGTTTACACAATACTCAGGCTTGAGAACTGTAGACAAACGAACATATATATAAACAAGGCTTCCCAACTTCCTTATACCAGAGACAATGCAATAGGAGTTGTAATTACCCACCAGAAGGAGTGTGTGCGTGGGCCTCACAAGGGAGGAAGGTTATGCGTACTTCAGCTGCCGCTCTCTATTCCCCTGCTAGGAGACGAAACAAACACACACATATAACATATGGAGTTTCACAGGAAATGTTGCAGCAGCCAGTATTGCATATTCAAAGCATATTTGATATCACACAACCAGTTCTGGTGCAGTCGAGATAAATTTGAGTAAACCTTATACCACTTGGTAATGATACCAGCAAAATCATAAGAATTGTCCGACAACAAGGAGACAGCACGGAAGATTACTGCATCAGCCACGCCCTTGCAAAATGTTTGTTAGAACTAAGATCCTTGCGCTACGTTAGCAGCCGCTAGCGTGATAGCGCATCGAGAAAAGGAAAGACTCTTGGTGGTGTCACCGACACCCTTACCCCAACCGGGATATGAAGCAGCTCAAGTCCTTCGGTCAAGTCTTGCGGCGAACCCAGGATAATCTGCAGGATCCTTCTCACCGGCTCCGGCTTACGTAGCCGTCCGGAACTCCAGGAGGCGTCACTTCCGGTGCGCGCGCGTCAACCGCAAAGGCTGCTGGGAACTGTAGTCCCGTAGCTTCGGCGGGCGTTCTCCACATTGCCCGTATTTCTCTGAGAAGGACGACGGTCCTCTCCCAGAAATCTGTCCTCGTTGTCTGGCCCACGGAGTGTACAGTGGTCGGAACCGTTGTCGTTGTCGGAACCCTGTACATAACCGTATGCATAACAACATATGAAAAAGGCAGTATATGTGACTGATGATGGTGTATATAAATAACTATATGTGAGAATGAGTGATTGTGAGAGTGGCTGTATGGATGAGTGTGCACTTGTTTCAGTGAGTATATAAGAAAGAAAGTATGCGTTACTATCTGTATGAATTAGTGAGGTGGTGTGTGTATAACTGTATAGGTGAGTAAATGGGAATGTGATTCATTCTTTACATAACTAACTAGGTGTGGGAATAACTCCATAGATGAGTGGCGGTGTGTGAGGGGCTGAATAGGTGTATGAGTGCATATGACAGTGTTGTATTCATGAGAGACTGCATGTATAAGTGATTGTATGGGTAAATGAGTGGATGTGTATGTAGACCTAGGAATCAGTGAGTGCATAAGTAGTAACTGGTATTGGTGTCTTGATGGTTTCAAAAATGGTAGTCTGTGTTTTACAGTGGGTATATCAAAGGTTATATTAGAGTGTGAGGAGGTGCATCAGATTTTCACGTGGATGATGTCATCAGTGATGTCATTTGAGATGTCATCAGTGATGTAATCAATGATGTCACTGACTATGCCATGAATGATGTAATATGTGACATAATGAGCAGTGCATTGCGGGGGCGTGAGTTATAGTCAGCTGAAATAACTATAAATTGGAATTTCTATGGTTTTATACGAGTGAAATGTCCAGCTAACTGTAACGCCCCTGAAACCTATGGTTTTTTCAGTGAATTTTTAAGGTTTTTTTAAATGCAAATTTCTAACTGTAACTTTTGTAAAACCTATGTTTTTTTCAGTGAATTTCAAAGGTTTTTTAAATGCTAATTTCTAACTACAATTTCCCTGAAACCTATAATGTTTTTTAAGTAAATTTTAAAAAGACGTGCATACTTTTTGTAGTGAAGAACTAACTGTGACAGTAGTCTGTTATAAGTTATAATTTAACAATGTTTAAAACTTAATTAGCAGTAATTAACATATACGTTTGGAAAAAGTGTGGCGTAGCAGCTATGATACCTGACTTCGAACAACACCGTTCACAGTTCGATTCCTGGCTCCACCGGCACGTTAGCCCACCACTATGTCACTGTGGGCAACACCTTGCTTAATCTTCCCAACGCCCTGAGCGCCGGCACACCTTTCCGGGGGTGCCTGTATGCTTTACAAATGCTGGTATTTTTTTAATTTAAAAACATAGTGAGAAGAAATATTATCACATACTTTTTTTTCTTCTATTCTAAATGATACTTTTTTTATATCTTCTATTTAGAATTACAGCAATTAATAGATGTTTTTAGTCACGAGAAAGGAAATGACACGGTTTGCCAGATAACAGTTTTTAAGCTCTCCAACGTATGTACATATTAAGGAACTTGTACTTATGAGGATCGAAAGTGAAATCTTTACCGCTTCACATTTTGTAACTTTTCCCAACACGTACACAAGTGAAACAGTGAAAACGGGAGCACGTGTCAACTGTAAAACGTGACATCTTAAATGGGCGGAGCCACATCTTCCTTCCATGGACTACTCAATGACCAAAAAGTATATAAACCACACCCGTTGTTCGATTAGTTTTGTTTTTGCGAGTTATTTTGACATGTCCATTCTGTGATGCAGGTTCCCTTTTCTAGGGTCGGATTCTGCTTTTGTGACAACAAAACATATTACGGAGTTGTAAGTTGCTTGATTATGGCATAGTAGATATTTTAATACGTAGTTATTTGTGAATATTTAAAGATTTGTATTACGAAAAAAGTGTTATTGGATGTTTTTTCCATTTATATGTAACGTCACCAGGTGGTATTGAGAAACACCCAGAATAGAGGAAACACTGTTCCTTTTCTGGCTCCCTTGAGGTTATATACTGTGACTATGTACATTGTAATAATCAGAGTATAGCGAACTTCAGACGTGTTAGGGACCCGTCAATGCAAAGACTAAACATTGATATGTAACGTGAACAGCTTCTCCTTCTTACGCTGTTTCCCCCCTTTGATCATATACTGTAAATATGTATATTATAAGATTCACAGTCATTATGATCTGAGAGGAGTTTATGAGCCGTCGGCGTGAAGACGAAAGATCTCGAAGTTGCAGAAAAAAAAGCTTTCAACATAATCACCGCTGAAAAATATTTCGTTATTGATCTTGGTTTGTGTTAATAACTTTATTTTCCTTTTCTGTTTTTTGTGTGACATCACTGAAACTCTCTATATTGTAATAGAGTATCATATTTTCACACAAGAGGAATTGGAGATTTGTCGCCGCCAGGAGTAAACCATCTCAAATACAGCTTCCTGACCTTTATAACTTACTTGATCAGATATTTTTACAGTGAGAATATTTTTCGAAATTGCAGTTTTAAAAAAAGAATAATTACATAGATACTTTTTTACTAAATGCCTTTGATAAACCGTACATTTCTTAATTAATATTTTTGTATTTCTCTTTTTCTTTGTTGTGGTTCCTATTCTTGTTCTCCCTATACAGTATATAGGAATAGTATTGTATATATTACTACTTTTCTATATATTGCTAATGGATTACATGATCTGTTACCAGAGCAGTGAGCGGCCTCTAAGCACTACGACAAACCTTTCCCGACTTCTACAGAATAGAGACTGTAAAAATGTTGGTTTTTTTGTTGTTCTTATTCTTCTTCTCCTGTGCAATACTATAAAGTCACCGTGTATATTTTAATACTGAGAACTTATAATACTTCATACATTTACTACAGTTATTTCCGTTGATAACTTACTACCTCACAGTTTGTAACACTGCTAATATTTATAAAATAGTAGTCTTTTAAAAAAAAAACTGTATACATAGTGTTTTATTTAATATTTTGATGAAGCGTACATTTCTAGGTAATATGACATCATTTATTTTAAATGTTTTTTACTTGTTATTGTTCTTCTGACCTGAGATGAGTAGTACGGGAGTGTTTCTTGTAGCACTTCTTTTCTACTTTATCTAAAAGTAACTGTGTCCCTCTTATATTAACAAGAATATGGGGCAACACTTTTACAAGCTATAGGCGACAAAAAAAGGAGGGTGTGGCCACACTAAAGGGATATTTTATGAATTGCGTTGCGTTTTTATTTGTCACCTCTCTGATATATACAGCTACACTTTCTTAAGAAAGTATATTTGTGATTGCTTAATAAAAACAGTTTCAAACCTAGACTTAATTTTTTGCAGCGCAACCACAACTACTATTTTGTTGCAAGGAAATAGCACTACCCGCGACAGGAGTAAGCACTGCACTATAACTATACATTGTAAGTAAACATTGCTCCCGAGAAGTAGGTTACTCAGAACCTTATTTAAATGAAGACCGCAACAGTGCGCTTTCTTTTTCAACCCCCTCCTCCATATAATAATATTAGCTCCAAAGATGTAGCACTCCCCGTCAGAAAAGTAACTATCACTTTATAAGTAAATACTGCTTGTGTAAAGTATCCCACCCGCTGACTTAATAAAAAGAAGACCGCAGCACACTGTTATTTTCCCGACATGATTTGTAGGCCCCACGCAAATTATATAAATGGCCCTTAAAATATATTAAAAAAATTTACCTTCACAGTCCCTGTCCACCACCTTGTGACCACTGTACAGAGTTAATAGTGTTCCTACACTACCCTCTACTAGTTTGTTTCCCCGTACTTCTTTGAAGTGCATCACAAAATGGCTGACAACAGTCAACCGCTCCCACCCAATAAGGAGCAAACTTGTACTCGGAATATTTCAGTCAATAAAATGTCCATGGTGTTCCGCAGAAGGGGAGGGACTGGCTGTCAACACTTCTGCTTTTAATGCTTCACAGCCAATGAACATTAAGCTTCGGAAGGTCCCGCAAAATTTACCTTCAGAGTCCCTGTCCACCACCTTGTAACCTCTGTACAAAGTTAACAGTGTTCCTACACTCCCCTCTACTACTTTGTTTTCCCGTACTCCTTTGAAGTACGTCACAAAATGGCTGACAACAGTGACCCATTCCCACCCAATAACGAGCAAACTTGTACTTGGAACACTTTAGTCAATAAAATGTCCATAATGTTCTGCAGAAGGGGAGGGAATGGCTGTCTACAATTCTACTTTTAATGCTTCACAGCCAATAAACATTAAGCTCGGCAGGGTCCCGCTTGGAACACGTTACCCAATGACATGTCCCTAATACTCTGCGGAGGGGGAAGGAATCGCTGACAACACTTCTACTTTCAATGGTTTACAGCTAATCAACATTAAGCTTGGGAAAGTCCTCCTTGGAACACGTCAGCCAATCAGATGTCCCTTCTACTCTGCGGAGGGGAAGTGACTGGCTGGCAACACTTCTACTTTCAATAGTTCGCAACCAATCAACATTAAGCTCTGGAAGCTCCTCCTTAGAACACGTCAGCCAATCTGATGTCCCTCCTACTCTGCTGAGGAGAGAGCAATAGCTAGCAACACTTCTACTTTCAATGGTTCGCAACCAATGAACATTAAGCTCTGGAAGGCCCTCCTTAGAACATGTGAGCCAATCAGAGGTCCTTGCTACTCTGCGAAGGGGAAGTGAATGGCTAGAAACACTTCTACTTTCAATGGTTCGCAGCCAATGAACATTAAGCTTGTTGTTGCAACACCTCAGCCAATAAAACATTGGAACACATACAGAACACGCCCTCCCACATATTATTAAATTTCCTGTAACAAAGTGACACTATCCGTGATAAAAGTGAGCACTGCTTTATAAGTAAACATTATTCCGCATTATATTAAAGAAGACCGCAATATGGCGCATTGTTGTTTTCCAGATATAATTTCTACAGCCTACTGAATTCTCCTCCCAACATGAATAAAGCCCCGGGGCTGAGGGGGTCCCAGCGGACCCTGCTATTATTTTTAAAGAAATGCCCCCGGGACCTGCCCACCCAGAGGCCTCATTAAAATATTATTTTTTAAGAAATGCCCCCGGGACCTAGCTCACCCAGGGGCCTCATTAAAATAAAACGCGGGAACTCGCGACCCCAGCGCAAATTGCTCCGAATTTCTTTTTTTAAAAAAATGCTTTTTTTGTCTCTAGGGGTCCTTTTGAGACCACCTAAGCATGCCTAGGGGGACAGGGTGTTTCTACCCTACCCCCTTCTCTTGTTTTATACCTTTGTTGCTCTGTTTTCTGGTGACTCGCTTCTACCGAGCCACAAGATGGCTGCCAACACTTCCTGGTTTGGAGTGTTGGCAGCCAATCTCAGTGAAGCTCGTGCAGGGGACTTAGGCTCCACCCAAATATTGAAACTTTAATTTTTATAATTTCTCAGCAACTACTGAACGGGTTTACACCATTTAAAGAAAGGTCACTTTCTGACCCACGCACTACCTTTGTGCCAAATGTGGGGTAATTCGTGCAGTAGTTTCAGCTGTAGCCTTGTATATAAGTTTATATGGGAAATTGATTTTTTGTCTCTCATTTTTTGAATTTCTCAAAAACTACTAAACAGATTTACACCATTTAAAAAAAGGTCGCTTTCTGAACCAAGCTCTACCTTTCTGCTAAATTTGGCGTAATTCCGTTCAGCAGTTCGGGCTATAGCTCGTCGCAAAATTTCCTACAAAAATTAACATGGGGAAAATGCCCTTTTGGGCCCCCCTTTTTCTCAGCCCCACCTTGACACATCACCCCCAAACTTTCAGGATAGGAGCTGGCCTGGATAGACTTTTTTTGGGAGAATTTCGCAAAGATTCGTCAAACGACACCAAAGTTATTAGCAAATCAAAAAATGCTTTTCCTATGGAAACTAGGATGTAACTATAACTACCTACTGGCGACTGCCAGTAGGTAATATATATATATATGGTTCTGCCAATTAGACGTTAGCCGGGGTCTGCTTTCAATGCAGCGAGCTCCTTCCACGGCATAGGCAAGCCGTTATTTATTATACACACAAAGTCACCCCAAAACGGAAGGAGCCAACACAGGTAGGTCTGCCTCATGCATTTAATGGAAGTTTCGAGTGAGAGTCACAGAGAGGCACATGCAATCTATTAAGCCTTTATCCGACGCGTTTCATGCTTACGCACTTCATCTTGGGCTGGGCCGGACCGGGAATGCACTTAAGAAATTTCAGAGCACCTGGATGTCACGTAGGTACCTGCCCCAGTGGGCGTGGCTGACCGCTCAGCCTCCTGGTACTTGCGGTGCACGAGTATTTCTCCAGTGAGTTCAAAGTGCATCCCGGCAGTTCCATGAAATTAATAAAACCCCAGTGGGCTGATGTGCTCAGTCTGATTGTTTCACCCACAGTTCTGAACTTCCAAAACGGGCTCCTGTCCCCCGATGGTTCTGCCAATTAGACGTTCGCCGGGGTCTGCTTTCAATGCAGCGAGCTCCTTCCACGGCATAGGCAAGCCGTTATTTATTATACACACAAAGTCACCCCAAAACGGAAGGAGCCAACACAGGTAGGTCTGCCTCATGCATTTAATGGAAGTTTCGAGTGAGAGTCACAGAGAGGCACATGCAATCTATTAAGCCTTTAGCCGACGCGTTTCATGCTTACGCACTTCATCTTGGGCTGGGCCGGACCGGGAATGCACTTAAGAATTTTCAGAGCACCTGGATGTCACGTAGGTACCTGCCCCAGTGGGCGTGGCTGACCGCTCAGCCTCCTGGTACTTGCGGTGCACGAGTATTTCTCCAGTGAGTTCAAAGTGCATCCCGGCAGGTCCATGAAATTAATAAAACCCCAGTGGGCTGATGTGCTCACTCTGATCGTTTCACCCACAGTTCTGAACTTCCAAAACGGGCTCCTGTCCCCCGATGGTTCTGCCAATTAGACGTTCGCCGGGGTCTGCTTTCAATGCAGCGAGCTCCTTCCACGGCATAGGCAAGCCGTTATTTATTATACACACAAAGTCACCCCAAAACGGAAGGAGCCAACACAGGTAGGTCTGCCTCATGCATTTAATGGAAGTTTCGAGTGAGAGTCACAGAGAGGCACATGCAATCTATTAAGCCTTTAGCCGACGCGTTTCATGCTTACGCACTTCATCTTGGGCTGGGCCGGACCGGGAATGCACTTAAGAATTTTCAGAGCACCTGGATGTCACGTAGGTACCTGCCCCAGTGGGCGTGGCTGACCGCTCAGCCTCCTGGTACTTGCGGTGCACGAGTATTTCTCCAGTGAGTTCAAAGTGCATCCCGGCAGTTCCATGAAATTAATAAAACCCCAGTGGGCTGATGTGCTCAGTCTGATCGTTTCACCCACAGTTCTGAACTTCCAAAACGGGCTCCTATCCCCCGATGGTTCTGCCAATTAGACGTTCGCCGGGGTCTGCTTTCAATGCAGCGAGCTCCTTCCACGGCATAGGCAAGCCGTTATTTATTATACACACAAAGTCACCCCAAAACGGAAGGAGCCAACACAGGTAGGTCTGCCTCATGCATTTAATGGAAGTTTCGAGTGAGAGTCACAGAGAGGCACATGCAATCTATTAAGCCTTTAGCCGACGCGTTTCATGCTTACGCACTTCATCTTGGGCTGGGCCGGACCGGGAATGCACTTAAGAATTTTCAGAGCACCTGGATGTCACCTAGGTACCTGCCCCAGTGGGCGTGGCTGACCGCTCAGCCTCCTGGTACTTGCGGTGCACGAGTATTTCTCCAGTGAGTTCAAAGTGCATCCCGGCAGTTCCATGAAATTAATAAAACCCCAGTGGGCTGATGTGCTCAGTCTGATCGTTTCACCCACAGTTCTGAACTTCCAAAACGGGCTCCGGTCCCCAGATGGTTCTGCCAATTAGACGTTCGCCGGGGTCTGCTTTCAATGCAGCGAGCTCCTTCCACGGCATAGGCAAGCCGTTATTTATTATACACACAAAGTCACCCCAAAACGGAAGGAGCCAACACAGGTAGGTCTGCCTCATGCATTTAATGGAAGTTTCGAGTGAGAGTCACAGAGAGGCACATGCAATCTATTAAGCCTTTAGCCGACGCGTTTCATGCTTACGCACTTCATCTTGGGCTGGGCCGGACCGGGAATGCACTTAAGAATTTTCAGAGCACCTGGATGTCACGTAGGTACCTGCCCCAGTGGGCGTGGCTGACCGCTCAGCCTCCTGGTACTTGCGGTGCACGAGTATTTCTCCAGTGAGTTCAAAGTGCATCCCGGCAGTTCCATGAAATTAATAAAACCCCAGTGGGCTGATGTGCTCAGTCTGATCGTTTCACCCACAGTTCTGAACTTCCAAAACGGGCTCCTGTCCCCCGATGGTTCTGCCAATTAGACGTTCGCCGGGGTCTGCTTTCAATGCAGCGAGCTCCTTCCACGGCATAGGCAAGCCGTTATTTATTATACACACAAAGTCACCCCAAAACGGAAGGAGCCAACACAGGTAGGTCTGCCTCATGCATTTAATGGAAGTTTCGAGTGAGAGTCACAGAGAGGCACATGCAATCTATTAAGCCTTTAGCCGACGCGTTTCATGCTTACGCACTTCATCTTGGGCTGGGCCGGACCGGGAATGCACTTAAGAATTTTCAGAGCACTTGGATGTCACGTAGGTACCTGCCCCAGTGGGCGTGGCTGACCGCTCAGCCTCCTGGTACTTGCGGTGCACGAGTATTTCTCCAGTGAGTTCAAAGTGCATCCCGGCAGTTCCATGAAATTAATAAAACCCCAGTGGGCTGATGTGCTCAGTCTGATCGTTTCACCCACAGTTCTGAACTTCCAAAACGGGCTCCTGTCCCCCGATGGTTCTGCCAATTAGACGTTCGCCGGGGTCTGCTTTCAATGCAGCGAGCTCCTTCCACGGCATAGGCAAGCCGTTATTTATTATACACACAAAGTCACCCCAAAACGGAAGGAGCCAACACAGGTAGGTCTGCCTCATGCATTTAATGGAAGTTTCGAGTGAGAGTCACAGAGAGGCACATGCAATCTATTAAGCCTTTAGCCGACGCGTTTCATGCTTACGCACTTCATCTTGGGCTGGGCCGGACCGGGAATGCACTTAAGAATTTTCAGAGCACCTGGATGTCACGTAGGTACCTGCCCCAGTGGGCGTGGCTGACCGCTCAGCCTCCTGGTACTTGCGGTGCACGAGTATTTCTCCAGTGAGTTCAAAGTGCATCCCGGCAGTTCCATGAAATTAATAAAACCCCAGTGGGCTGATGTGCTCAGTCTGATCGTTTCACCCACAGTTCTGAACTTCCAAAACGGGCTCCTGTCCACAGATGGTTCTGCCAATTAGACGTTCGCCGGGGTCTGCTTTCAATGCAGCGAGCTCCTTCCACGGCATAGGCAAGCCGTTATTTATTATACACACAAAGTCACCCCAAAACGGAAGGAGCCAACACAGGTAGGTCTGCCTCATGCATTTAATGGAAGTTTTGAGTGAGAGTCACAGAGAGGCCCATGCAATCTATTAAGCCTTTAGCCGACGCGTTTCATGCTTACGCACTTCATCTTGGGCTGGGCCGGACCGGGAATGCACTTAAGAATTTTCAGAGCACCTGGATGTCACGTAGGTACCTGCCCCAGTGGGCGTGGCTGACCGCTCAGCCTCCTGGTACTTGCGGTGCACGAGTATTTCTCCAGTGAGTTCAAAGTGCATCCCGGCAGTTCCATGAAATTAATAAAACCCCAGTGGGCTGATGTGCTCAGTCTGATCGTTTCACCCACAGTTCTGAACTTCCAAAACGGGCTCCTGTCCCCCGATGGTTCTGCCAATTAGACGTTCGCCGGGGTCTGCTTTCAATGCAGCGAGCTCCTTCCACGGCATAGGCAAGCCGTTATTTATTATACACACAAAGTCACCCCAAAATGGAAGGAGCCAACACAGGTAGGTCTGCCTCATGCATTTAATGGAAGTTTCGAGTGAGAGTCACAGAGAGGCACATGCAATCTATTAAGCCTTTAGCCGACGCGTTTCATGCTTACGCACTTCATCTTGGGCTGGGCCGGACCGGGAATGCACTTAAGAATTTTCAGAGCACCTGGATGTCACGTAGGTACCTGCCCCAGTGGGCGTGGCTGACCGCTCAGCCTCCTGGTACTTGCGGTGCACGAGTATTTCTCCAGTGAGTTCAAAGTGCATCCCGGCAGTTCCATGAAATTAATAAAACCCCAGTGGGCTGATGTGCTCAGTCTGATCGTTTCACCCACAGTTCTGAACTTCCAAAACGGGCTCCTGTCCCCCGATGGTTCTGCCAATTAGACGTTCGCGGGGTCTGCTTTCAATGCAGCGAGCTCCTTCCACGGCATAGGCAAGCCGTTATTTATTATACAAACAAAGTCACCCCAAAACGGAAGGAGCCAACACAGGTAGGTCTGCCTCATGCATTTAATGGAAGTTTCGAGTGAGAGTCACAGAGAGGCACATGCAATCTATTAAGCCTTTAGCCGACGCGTTTCATGCTTACGCACTTCATCTTGGGCTGGGCCGGACCGGGAATGCACTTAAGAATTTTCAGAGCACCTGGATGTCACGTAGGTACCTGCCCCAGTGGGCGTGGCTGACCGCTCAGCCTCCTGGTACTTGCGGTGCACGAGTATTTCTCCAGTGAGTTCAAAGTGCATCCCGGCAGTTCCATGAAATTAATAAAACCCCAGTGGGCTGATGTGCTCAGTCTGATCGTTTCACCCACAGTTCTGAACTTCCAAAACGGGCTCCTGTCCCCCGATGGTTCTGCCAATTAGACGTTCGCCGGGTTTAAATGCCCCCTGTGCCAATGCCGTAGTAAGTGCAGCAGCTAAGAGTTAATAATGCCGGAATGACATTTGGGGGCCCACTGGAGGGTGTTTTAATGCTTCGTGAATGCTCAGATAATAATTTATCACAAAAGGGACTCACTATGGACAAGGACTTTTCCAAATCGGACTCACTGTCCCAGCATGCAATCAGGCACTAAGCACGACCCACTGGGGGTTACTGCATGCATTTAAAACAGGAAAATGGAGCACCTGTGTGATTAATTTGAGCAGCCCAAGAAGAAGAGGCTGTGTCCTCGAAACGCGTAGGCTGAAGAAAATGAAATATTACCAGAAATGAAATGCGGGTTTTCTGAAAGAAAATAAAGCCTGTTTGGTGACAGCTGCTGGGTGTGCATCTTTAAGCTTTCGGGACTTTGGATAAAATCTATATATATATATATATATATATATATATGAGACACACACAGTTCGGCGTGCTCAAGCCACTTTACGCAGCAGGCTCCCGGCGGGATCGCCAACCCCGTCAAAATTCCACACACCTGGTAAATGATCCGTAGTGAAGGAAAGAAACCAGAGCCGGGGCCCAAATGTTGAACTGTGCTGTATTTATTAGGCACACGAAAAAAACACAACCCTACGCGTTTCGAAGCCTAGACTTCTTGCTCACGGAAGAATATCCAATATTTTTATATACTTAAGACAAGACCAAAAATGATACAAATCCACAATACAGGACTTATAAATCTCCAGTTATAAAAATAACCTTGAAAAACAGTTCCTTGATGTCGATAGTTCCGTCCGGGGCTATCACAGCATTGTGAGCAAACAAATCCAAACAGTTCTGGCTGACCGCGGCAATCCACATTCCAGCAGAGGCAAACAGGATGACTGAGTAAGAAAATACCTACTTTCTAAAAGTGGTATTTTCCAACACAGAATTAAAAAATCACCTTCACTAAAAGATGCATCTTTAGATTCTAAGTTCAGGCATACTCAACTTTATTTTCCTACCTAATTCCCCGCCCAGTTATACAGTGTAAGCACTACAAAAGGACACCACACCAGTTTAGAAGAATATCCAATATTTTTATATACTTAAGACAAGACCAAAAATGATACAAATCCACAATACAGGACTTATAAATCTCCAGTTATAAAAATAACCTTGAAAAACAGTTCTTTGATGTCGATAGTTCCGTCCGGGGCTATCACAGCATTGTGAGCAAACAAATCCAAACAGTTCTGGCTGACCGCGGCATCGCAGCCCAGCTACGGTATCGGGAAGAGCCGTAAACAGTACCTTTTAGAAATGCAGGGCATCGGTGACCTCTAGTTGAGCTTCCGGAAGCATGGCGTCCACAGGCATCAGTTCCAGAGGTCGGAGTAGGAGTCGTCGTGGCCCTCGAACTCCTCTCTGTTGAAGTCAGGAGCGCTGGCGTCGGCAGGCATTGGGTGCTGTGGTGTGAAGTGCAGCGGTGCGAGTATCGGCTCTCGGAGGTGAAATCAGATGGTGTAGTCGGTGAGACCAGAGTCGCGGTGCAAAGTGAATGCGGTGCTCGTCGCAGTGCTGGCAGGTCGCAGTGCAAGCAGCGGCATCGCCGTTGCTGAAGCGCTGTTGTGGGCTGACGCACATGAGTCGATGGTGCAGGTGTCGGTAGGCCAAGGCTGTGTTGTGGGATGAGGGTGGTGCGTCGTGTAACTTTACGAGCGGTTCAATTGAACCACAGTGCAAGCAGTACCGTAGATTTCAGCGTGGAGGGTCGTCGTTGGGGATACCAAGGTGTTGTCGTGAAGTGAGGCGGCGCGTAGTGCGGTGCCCACAGGTCGCAGCGTGAGCAGCGGCTTGGTGGCGGCATCAGCAGGTGTCATCAGTCAGACCAGGGTCGTGGTGCGGCGTTGCAGCGGTGCCCTCTACGGTGCCTTCAGGACACGGAGTCGGCAGCGGTGTCATAGACTTGCGTCTGGTTCCTTTTTTTTCTGTTGCAGCACAAAACACACAGTCCCCAGTGCTGAGGGCAGAAGAGCTTGAAGTCTGTGCTGTTCCTGAGACTTCTTGAACAGGGGGCAAGCTCTGCCTAAAGCCCTTGGAGAAACTCACAAAAGTAGATTGCAGAAAGTCCAGTCCAGTCCTTTCACTGTCCAAGACAGAAGCAGCCACTGCAGGCCAACACAGCAACGCACACAGCAAAGTGATAGTTCCTCCTCACAGCTTCTCCAGCTCTTCTTCTTGGCAGTCTTCTTGGTCCAAAAGAGTTCTAAAGTTCAGAGGTCTGGGCCCCAATATTTATATCCCAAAATCCTTTGATCTCTTAGGCAGCGAGTGTCAGTGCCCAGCCAGACCAGTCCTGCCTTCTCTGGTGTGACGTCCTGGCAGGAGGTGGAGACGGCACGGTCAGAGGCAGACCAGTCCCTTTGAGATGCAAGGAAATCTCCTCCCCCTTTCCCAATTGCAGCCTAGGTCTATTCAGCCCTTTCCTGACCCACCTATCTGGAGCCACTCCTGCTTCCCAGCCTTCTGTCATCCAAAACCCAGACAGGCAATCCACATTCCAGCAGAGGCAAACAGAATGAATGAGTAAGAAAAGTGGTATTTTCCAACACAGAATTAAAAAATCACCTTCACTAAAAGATGCATCTTTAGATTCTAAGTTCAGGCATACTCAACTTTATTTTCCTACCTAATTCCCCGGGCCAGTTATGTTTATAAGATGTTATAAACAAACTCCCCATTCTGTCCTATGGGGAACAGGTAGCCTTGCAATAGCGCAAAACAAAATTGGCCGTCATTCGCTATCAGGTCATGCCACACACACCAGGGCATGTCCTACCTTTCACATACGCTGCAACCGGCCCACAGGGATACCTTGGGCCTCCCTTAGGGGTGGCTGACATGTAGGAAAAAGGTAGGTGAGGGACTGGCAAGTCTGTGCACTGGCCAGGTCGATATGGCAGTAACAAACTGCGCGCAGACTCCGCAATGGCAAATCTGAGTTACCTTTTATGGGCTAATCATGTGGGTGGCACAATGAGTGCTGCAGGCACCACTAGTAGCATTTTATTCACAGGCCCTGGCACACTCAGTGCACTTTAATAGGGACTAACAAGTAAATCAAATATCCAATCATGGAAACACCAATCCATAACACAGTTTACCACAGGACCACTTGCACTTTACCACTGATCAGCAGTGAGAAAAGTGCGCAGAAACACAAAGCCAGCAAAAACAGGGTCAAAATTGTGAGGTCAGAAAGCAAAAACTCAGGGGAAACACGCCAAAAATGCCAAGTCTAACAATATATATAAAGATTGAGGATAAAACAAGCGTATTTTGCACACAAGCATGCACTTGCACGTAAACATTATATTTGCACATCAATTGCACATGTATATATATTTTTACGCTGCTTGAAACAATTATGGTTTTAACTAACAATATTTTAAATCATTATTTGTATTCCACATAGATTACTATGGTGTTTTTATGGCATTTTTATGACATGTTATTTTGCACATCTCGGCAATGACGAATTTAAATTGTTGTCAGTAATTCTTTTATGTCTATTACTATGCCTCTCACGTGATTGTTTTGAATATGCACTGTCACTTTAAATTTGGGAGCTCACCAGTATTACATTGTCATGTGACGAAGGCTCGGACGAGCCGAAACGTTATGGCGATATACCAGCAAAAAACTGATTTGCACTACCTTCTGGTCCGTGTCCGTTGATCGTGAGGCGAAGGGGAATAACCTGCTGTCCTATCGCAGAAGTAAAGATATATTTGGCCGTTGGATTCACGCGACCACAACACGGGACCCTCTCCATTCTTTGGACAGCGCCTAAAGTGAAACTGATTCCGGGTGTTACCTGGAAGTGAAGGGCAGCGCTTGACCCCCCTGAACCTGCCCGGAGCACGCGGTATACGGAGGAGGATCTGCGGAACCCAGGTCGGAGGACGCCGAGAATACAGAGACGAGTCCAGGCAAGATTTTCAGGTATTCAGGGGCGGAGAGTTTTGTGCAGAGGCGGCAGCGATTAGAAAAATCTTTGGATATCGCTTAGCCCGATAAAACAACATTGTTATCCTATTTTCAGTATGTCGGCCGACAATGTAAGAGACAGGGAGGCTGCAGCCATGGCCATGTTTTCTGACAGCCTCCCGATTCCATCAAGTATTTTTGATAAGAACAATACGGACAGTAACAAGGGCAACAGTTCCCTCAAAGAAAAATATAAAATACTTGAAAAAAAGCTACGCTGCGAACAGAGCAAGTGGTGGGAATCAAAATCCCTCCAAAGATATACTGATGTTAACCGCATCCCAAGAGGTCTGACAATCTTGACGGCCCCTAGTTATGAGAACCCTAACCCCGATCTCATGCGGGAATGGCCCGAGAGTAATTTGGAGTCGTCGCAGAGATTGGTATTAATACTCATCAAATATGCTGACATTGATAGGGCACAGTTACTCAAAGAAATTGCAGAGATTAACGACAAACTGGACAAAATTGCCCAGACTGAGGAAAAAACTAAACTTGCTAATGACATGACACTCAGACTTAAAAAGGAGGAAATTAAAATCATGGAGAGAAAAGCGTTTAAGTTCCAGAGAGACCACAACGACTACGAGTTGGGGCAAATTTTTACATTTGCCCAAAAATATGATGCCCTACGAGTCCCCACATCCAGAGCTTTTGTCAATCCCTAAACATTCAACAAAAATAGAAATCCGGCGGAAACATCACATTCTGATCTAAGTTCAATGGGGGGCAGTGACTCCGATTCTGAATTCCGTAGCACTGAGGCTACTGGCCAAATACATAAATCATCGCCCGGCGAGGAGATCAATTTTTTATGCTACGAGAGAAGGCAAACCCTCCGCCCGAGACCTCGAAGAAATTACAAGGAAAGTATGCCAACTACAAATGGCGGCAAAGGATCAGGACAAGGAAGGAGCTTTTCAGATCAAAGCAAGAAGAAGGGAAGGGGTCAGTGGTCAAAGAAATAATAGCTGAGAATGAGGCAAATAAAACTATTATAAACCTGACACAAATCAAATTAACAGTTGATTAAAAAAATATCCTGAAGTTAAGTTTAACATATGCACCTCAAACGAACTTCGACTATGCCACCACATGATTGGACATTTATAAAACAGTAAGAACGCTGAAATTACAAAAGTTCCATACATTAAACAAAAAACACTTGGATGGGAGAAACGATGATGATATTGGGGCACTGACACAATCTGATGTACCTATCCTGATGGAAATGCAGGAGATGTGGGAAACTGAAGGAGCAGGTTACGACATTTCCAGGGGACAAAATGCGGATTCAGGGGAAGGTACCATGGGCTTAGACCAAAGAGCTCCGGTGACACCATGTAACCCCCCGTCCACTTTCAACCCCATAATGCCCCGGGACTCTCTTGATGTGTTCCATGAAAATGTCACAGCTCAACTAAAAAAATAACATAAAGAAACGCAAAAAAGAAGACGCAAATACAACAAGCAAACTCAGCAATATAAGGCTCTGATGTCTAAACTGTGAAAAAAAGTTGAGTGCGCTACATAGGCGTAGGCGCATCCCTGATGTCGGGCACACTCATATGGGTCTTTGTGTTGGAAACACAATAAGTTCCGCAAAGTTCAATAAACAGTTTCAAATAATCGTATTGTTGAGTTTATTTGAAGATTTTCATTTTGAAGTTTTATACTTTCTTCTTATGAATCATCTTACAATGGATTTAGTCAACATAATAAAGTTGGAAATGCTCCAATGCATTTCGGACTCAAAGAGTCCTTTCTCAAGGAGCGCTGCAACAAAGAACACAATATGACCCAAATCAATGGTAATGCCAAAAATACAAATGAATCATTCAAAAATATAACATTGGTGTGTAAGTGAGTCAACCACATGCGTCCACAAAAATACAAAAAACGAATACCCATCGATAGTGTCACAGGTGGTATCAAAATGTTGTGAATGTGATAATAGAAAAGATTTAATGGAAGTGGTCATGGAAAAAAAACAATCGTGAGAGAAGGGTAAGGGAGGGTGATGAGACCGGACAACAATGTGCCGTTGGTGCAAATGGAGGCGGGGTGTGGTGGAGACTAAAAACAAAGTGGACAACAATGAAAAAACTGCTAGAGTAAATCGAGACTTACGTATTAGCCTTTAAGTCTGTGCGTGGCTCTGTTGAAAGAGTTACGAAAAGTCAGTTAAGGGAGAAGGAGTCGGGGAGGGGAATGTAACCAACATCTACATGGGCAATTTTGAACTGAACCACATTTACATGAACAAGAACTGGACGGACAATCTGAAACTCTACGTACGTTACATAGATGACTTGTTCTTCATCTGGAAGGACTCCCAGGAAAATCTTGAACTCGCATTAACAGAATTGAACTCGAAAGATGATCGAATTGAATTCACGTGGAACATCAATTGCCAGGAGATAGCATTCCTGGATGTCCTCATAAAAATCACCCCTCATGGCATTCAGACAGATTTATTCCGTAAACCCACGGACCGAAATAATGCCTTATTATTCAGTAGCTTCCATCAAAACTCCCTGAAAAGACACCTACCATACAGCCAGATGTTAAGAGTTACCCGCATAGTATCTGATTCCAACACTAGAACGGACCAAATCAAATCCATGGCATTAAGATTTCGCAATAGAGGATACCCAGAGGAAATACTCAAGGAGGCCATTAATAGAACTTCTTCAATCTCTCGCTTGGAAGCTCTCAAGAGCTCCACAAAAACTGACAATCAAAGGATGGTTCTTGTTTCAAGATACTCCACATCCAGTAAATCTTACAAGAACATCATCTTAAAACATTGGCGTATCCTTTCATCTGAACCAGATTTTGGGGACCTGTTCAAGGAACCTCCCATTTTCGCCTATACTCGCCCTATGAACATCAAAGAAATCTTATCAAAAACCACCACCGCTCCGGTTAAATATACTGGCACACGCCCATGTTACCACTGCAACAACTGTAATAACATCATCAGAGGCAATAACATCAATCACCCCATGAGAGGTTTCAACATCAAACTAAATGTCGACGCCACATGTGATTCTTCAAATCTAATTTATCTCCTTAAATGTCCTTGCGGCAAAATCTATGTCGGCAAGACCAGCAGGAAAATAAAGATCCGTTTGAATGAACATAAGTCAAATATACGCACGAAAAACATCAAATCCAGCGTGGCCACTCACTTTAATGAAGCCAATCACAACGTGGCTCAATTGAAGTACATGGTCCTTGAAATTGTCCCAAAAGCCGAAGGAAGAGACAACAACAAGACTCTCCTGCAAAGGGAGACAGCATGGATGTACAGACTCCAATCACAGAAGCCATTTGGTCTTAACGACCGGACTGAACTAAGTTGTTATTTATAATGCCCTCTTGGGCACTTCTTTGATACACTGTGTCCCAGTTTTGTTGATTGTTTCCATCATTTGCCACTTTTATTTTAAGATTTCACTGTTCTTTCACCATTCCAAGATGGCCGCACCACCCCGCTCCCATCCCCGTTGTCCTTCACTAGTTTTTACCATTCTTCCACCCTTTTTGGAACTTCGCGATCACTCCGCGAAGTCCCTGCAACCTGAATCCAGTCCTTGCCGAAACGCTCTATGCGTAGTTCAAGTAAGTCATGTCCCGACCCCCTCTCCCTTACATTCCCCTCCCCGACTCCTTCTCCCTTAACTGACTTTTCGTAACTCTTTCAACAGAGCCACGCACAGACTTAAAGGCTAATACGTAAGTCTCGATTTACTCGAGCAGTTTTTTCATTTTTGTCCACTTTGTTTTTAGTCTCCACCACCCCCGCCTCCATTTGCACCAACGGCACGTTGTTGTCCGGTCTCATCACCCTCCCTTACCCTTCTCTCACGATTGTTTTTTTTCCATGACCACTTCCATTAAATCTTTTCTATTATCACATTCACAACATTTTGATACCACCTGTGACACTATCGATGGGTATTCGTTTTTTGTATTTTTGTGGACGCATGTGGTTGACTCACTTACACACCAATGTTATATTTTTTAATGAATCATTTGTATTTTTGGCATTACCATTGATTTGGGTCATATTGTGTTCTTTGTTGCAGCGCTCCTTGAGAAAGGACTCTTTGAGTCCGAAATGCATTGGAGCATTTCCAACTTTATTATGTTGACTAAATCCATTGTAAGATGATTCATAAGAAGAAAGTATAAAACTTCAAAATGAAAATCTTCAAATAAACTCAACAATACGATTATTTGAAACTGTTTATTGAACTTTGCGGAACTTATTGTGTTTCCAACACAAAGACCCATATGAGTGTGCCCGACATCAGGGATGCGCCTACGCCTATGTAGCGCACTCAACTCTTTAACCACTAGGACGCATTAGGACAGTTGCGTCACCTGTAGGAGCACCTTTAACCTCCTTAAAACAACACCACATTGTACTCTACCAGTGTTCTAAAAAACGCAGTGCGCCGTGCCTATTCCTTTATTTTTGAATTACCTGCTACTGTTCCTCAGGCAGGCAGCACGCACTTATCTTCTAGTTTAAGATGCAACACGAAGAAATCTCCAAATCAACGGAAGCTCGAGCTGACACCTTAGCATTCGACACAGAAGCAACAGAGAGAATTTATGCACTCATCAATGAGGATTTGACTCAAACGACAACCAACAGAACGAAAGAACAATGTATCAAACAACTCTTATATCTATCAAAACGTCGTATAAACCAAAGACTGCATGCCAATACTTTAATTAAGTACCATAAAGTACTCCGCATTCCCCGAGGCCTACGGATCGCCTTGAAACCGTCTCTTTGTAAGAACTCAAAAGCGTTTCTAGAGAGATGGAACGCAATCCTTAATAAGTGTAGTCTGGACCTGATATTATTAATTGTTGAGGAATTGTCGGAAATCCTAACTGAATTGACACAGGAGATCACCACCACTGAAAATGAATTAAAAGAATCAATCACTCCTGAAGAACTCGAAGCAACCCTTGAAGACATTAACAAACAATTGGATAGACACACGAAAGAAATTAATGAGCGTAAAATACGCAAATTTCGACGGGATACCCTGGATTATAAATTAGGGGAGGTGTACACGTGGGCGGACGTCTACGCCCAACGCCGAAGGAACAAACCGTTCAATCCAAACACCAACACCTCATCTTCCGGGAGCGATAGCACAAACCGTCCACTAAAAAGAACTCCAGCAGGAGTACCGACCTCTACTGCTCCATCCAGCGAAACACCCTCAACACACAATATCGATTTAACCACCACTGTGCCTTTTTGAGAGGTGGGCCCAGACAGAACCGACGACCCAGACGGGGCAAAAGGGCAGGACAAAGAAAACGGAAGTATCCAACAACCTCCGAAGATCAAACAGAAAACCAGGAAGAATCGCTAGTAATCAACATCTCGGACACCAACCTCACTAGCCACGAAACAAGGATCCTCCAAAAGGGCATGTCATTCATCCCCACAAGTAACACCAACCTTCTTGAGCTAGAAGTAAGCACTTTCAAACTTACCAGAAAGTTACGGTTGAAACATTTTTTGAAAAAGTCTTAGAACCCACGAAAGACACCAAACCAGACCAACTTTTGGGCTTACGACCCTCTAGCACTTTTATACCTCCTAGCAGTCATAAAAGTATTGACACTTTCGAGACCTTGGTAAGACAGGACATTTCTAAAATCAATTGCAGAAAAATACCTGGCAAAAACATCACGAACAAGGATATGGATGCTTTAAGAAACATTGCCAATAACCCTTCTATTAAATGCCTCAAATCAGACAAGGGTGGCGCTTTAGTCATCCTCAACACGCAATTGTATAACCGACGAATAACAGAACATGTTATGGACTCTAACATTTACCTGCCACTAGATGGGAACCCCACCAGTGAATATAAAATTGAATTGTCTAAAATCATTAACAAAGCAATAGAGGACGGCACCATCGATGACAGAACAAAAAGGTACTTGATAGTAGAACATCCCAGGAGCCCATCCATCACCATGTTGCCTAAAATACACAAGAACCTCATGGACCCTCCATTCCGCCCAATTGTCTCCACCAGAGGTTCGATACACGAACCAACGGGCAAATTCATTGATCGATATTTGCAACCCATGGTCTCGGGTTTGGAAAGTTACATAAAAGACACCACAGAGTTTCTGAACAAACTCTCATTCATACAAATTAATGAGAATGAGAAATTGATTTTATGTACTGCCGACATAAAAAGCTTATACACCTCTATTCCTCATGAAGGAGGAATCTACGCTGTTGAACAAGCCTTACTTCGATCTGACATCACAGATCCTTTGAAAACCTTCATCCTGGAACTCATGATATTTACCTTATATCATAGTTATTTCTCCTTTGAACAGAAATGGTACCTACAAATGTCCGGAATGGCTATGGGCAATTGTGCGGCTCCTACATACGCCAACATCTACATGGGCAATTTTGAACTGAACCACATTTACATGAACAAGAACTGGACGGACAATCTGAAACTCTACGTACGTTACATAGATGACTTGTTCTTCATCTGGAAGGACTCCCAGGAAAATCTTGAACTCGCATTAACAGATTTGAACTCGAAAGATGATCGAATTGAATTCACGTGGAACATCAATTGCCAGGAGATAGCATTCCTGGATGTCCTCATAAAAATCACCCCTCGTGGCATTCAGACAGATTTATTCCGTAAACCCACGGACCGAAATAATGCCTTATTATTCAGTAGCTTCCATCAAAACTCCCTGAAAAGACACCTACCATACAGCCAGATGTTAAGAGTTACCCGCATAGTATCTGATTCCAACACTAGAATGGACCAAATCAAATCCATGGCATTAAGATTTCGCAATAGAGGATACCCAGAGGAAATACTCAAGGAGGCCATTAATAGAACTTCTTCAATCTCTCGCTTGGAAGCTCTCAAGAGCTCCACAAAAACTGACAATCAAAGGATGGTTCTTGTTTCAAGATACTCCACATCCAGTAAATCCTACAAGAACATCATCTTAAAACATTGGCGTATCCTTTCATCTGAACCAGATTTTGGGGACCTGTTCAAGGAACCTCCCATTTTCGCCTATACTCGCCCTATGAACATCAAAGAAATCTTATCAAAAACCACCACCGCTCCGGTTAAATATACTGGCACACGCCCATGTTACCACTGCAACAACTGTAATAACATCATCAGAGGCAATAACATCAATCACCCCATGAGAGGTTTCAACATCAAACTAAATGTCGACGCCACATGTGATTCTTCAAATCTAATTTATCTCCTTAAATGTCCTTGCGGCAAAATCTATGTCGGCAAGACCAGCAGGAAAATAAAGATCCGTTTGAATGAACATAAGTCAAATATACGCACGAAAAACATCAAATCCAGCGTGGCCACTCACTTTAATGAAGCCAATCACAACGTGGCTCAATTGAAGTACATGGTCCTTGAAATTGTCCCAAAAGCCGAAGGAAGAGACAACAACAAGACTCTCCTGCAAAGGGAGACAGCATGGATGTACAGACTCCAATCACAGAAGCCATTTGGTCTTAACGACCGGACTGAACTAAGTTGTTATTTATAATGCCCTCTTGGGCACTTCTTTGATACACTGTATCCCAGTTTTGTTGATTGTTTCCATCATTTGCCACTTTTATTTTAAGATTTCACTGTTCTTTCACCATTCCAAGATGGCCGCACCACCCCGCTCCCATCCCCGTTGTCCTTCACTAGTTTTTACCATTCTTCCACTCTTTTTGGAACTCCGCGATCACTCCGCGAAGTCCCTGCAACCTGAATCCAGTCCTTGCCGAAACGCTCTATGCGTAGTTCAAGTAAGTCATGTCCCGACCCCCTCTCCCTTACATTCCCCTCCCCGACTCCTTCTCCCTTAACTGACTTTTCGTAACTCTTTCAACAGAGCCACGCACAGACTTAAAGGCTAATACGTAAGTCTCGATTTACTCGAGCAGTTTTTTCATTTTTGTCCACTTTGTTTTTAGTCTCAACCACCCCCCGCCTCCATTTGCACCAACGGCACGTTGTTGTCCGGTCTCATCACCCTCCCTTACCCTTCTCTCACGATTGTTTTTTTTCCATGACCACTTCCATTAAATCTTTTCTATTATCACATTCACAACATTTTGATACCACCTGTGACACTATCGATGGGTATTCGTTTTTTGTATTTTTGTGGACGCATGTGGTTGACTCACTTACATACCAATGTTATATTTTTGAATGAATCATTTGTATTTTTGGCATTACCATTGATTTGGGTCATATTGTGTTCTTTGTTGCAGCGCTCCTTGAGAAAGGACTCTTTGAGTCCGAAATGCATTGGAGCATTTCCAACTTTATTATGTTGACTAAATCCATTGTAAGATGATTCATAAGAAGAAAGTATAAAACTTCAAAATGAAAATCTTCAAATAAACTCAACAATACGATTATTTGAAACTGTTTATTGAACTTTGCGGAACTTATTGTGTTTCCAACACAAAGACCCATATGAGTGTGCCCGACATCAGGGATGCGCCTACGCCTATGTAGCGCACTCAACTCTTTAACCACTAGGACGCATTAGGACAGTTGCGTCACCTGTAGGAGCACCTTTAACCTCCTTAAAACAATACCACATTGTACTCAACCAGTGTTCTAAAAAACGCAGTGCGCCGTGCCTATTCCTTTATTTTTAAACTGTGAAAAAAACATAATTATCAGGGGCAGTGACAAAGGAGGAAACATCGTCCTTTTAACTCGTGAGTATTAAGGAAGCATATTTACAATTAAATGATAGAGAATGCTATGCACAAAATACTCCAGCCGCGATGAAAATATCTCACAATGAATATTACAAAAAACTCACAAATGGAAAAACAAATAATTGATCAAAGAAGCCAAATACAAATTTCTCAAAAAAGATAATCCTGTTACCCCTTCAATGTACTTTATCTCCAAAATTCTTAAGAGCATCAACAAACCGCCCGGCAGACTTATCATTTCAGCCAGAGACGAGATCCTAGAGAAAACATCTGTATACATAGACTATTTCTTACAAGATCTTGTAAAATCACTGCAATCCTATGTTCAGGACACGGGGGATTTCTTAAAGAAAATCAAAGATGTTGTATGGAAGGAGAGATACTGGATGTTGGCCTTGGATGTAACATCCCTCTATACAAGCATCAGGCATGAAGATGGCATACGTGCAGTACAATACTATTTATCACAAAGACCTCTGCAATACAAGGACCCTAATGACATGCTTTTAGAGATGCTGGAACATTGTCTTAAAAATAACAACTTCATGTTTAACAATCTTTTGTATCAGCAGCTGAGGGGCGTGGCAATGGGTGCCAGTTTCTCCCCAAGCTAAGCCTGCCTGCATATGGGAAGCTGGGAGGAACTGGTCCTCAAGGGCCAGTTCAACAAAACCCTTGAAGAAAATGTGATTGTTTGGCTGTGTTATATTGATGACTTATTTGTCTAATGGAATGGTACCAGAGAACAGGCTTAAACATTTATAACAGAGATTAATGATAATGACCTGAACCTTCATTCTGCTGTCACCATGAGTCAATCTTCCATGACATTTTTAGATACCGAGGTATATATACATAACGGATCACTGACATAATATCGAGGGACATAATATCGACAATTAAAAATATCGGTGACAAAATATCGACAGACAGAATATCGACTTTGTATCTACAAACAGGTAAGTACAAAAATATCGAGTAAAAAATATCGTTTACAAAAATATAGTTTATAAAAATATCGACTTTATTAAAAACAATGTTAAATTAAATTAATATTAAAAATTAATTACTAAAATATACTTAAAAATACTTAAATTACCTTATAATAATTCAATAATTAATGAAAGTTATAAAAAAAAATTTACAATCATATTTGTTAAAACATATATATAGTAACATAATATAATTAAATAATATCCAATATTATTACCGTAGGATAGCGGAAGTGTAAAAATTACTATTCCCACTCCAGAGAGTTCAACAGTAGGGAAAGCGTTGGATAGCGTAGGGGTAAAAATGACTATTCCCACTCCAAAGAGTGCAACAGTAGGGAAAGCGTTGGATAGCGTAGAGGTAAAAATTACTATTCCCACTCCAAAGAGTGCAACAGTAGGGAAAGCGTTGGATAGCGTAGGGGTAAAAATTACTATTCCCACTCCAAAGAGTGCAACAGTAGGGAAAGCGTTGGATAGTGTAGAGGTAAAAATTACTATTCCCACTCCAAAGAGTGCAACAGTAGGGAAAGCGTTGGATAGCGTTGGGGTAAAAATTACTATTCCCACTCCAGTGAGTGCAACAGTAGGGAAAGCGTTGGATAGCGTAGGGGTAAAAAATACTATTCCCACTCCAGTGGGTGCAACATTAGGGAAAGCGTTGGATAGCGTAGAGGTAAAAATTACTATTCCCACTCCAAAGAGTGCAACAGTAGGGAAAGCGTTGGATAGCGTGGGGGTAAAAATTACTATTCACACTCCAGTGAGTGCAACAGTAGGGAAAGCGTTGGATAGCGTAGGGGTAAGAATTACTATTCCCACTCCAGTTGGTGCAACAGTAGGGAAAGTGTTGGATAGCGTAGAGGTAACAATTACTATTCCCACTCCAGTGGGTGCAACAGTAGGGAAAGCGTTGGATAGCGTAGGGGTAAAAATTACTATTCCCACTCCAAAGAGTGCAACAGTAGAGAAAGCGTTGGATAGCGTAGAGGTAAAAATTACTGTTCCCACTCCAGTGGGTGCAACAGTAGGGAAAGCGTTGGATAGCGTAGGGGTAAAAATTACTATTCCCACTCCAGCGAGTGCAACAGTAGGGAAAGCGTTGGATAGCGTAGAGGTAACAATTACTATTCCCACTCCAGTGGGTGCAACAGTAGGGAAAGCGTTGGATAGCGTAGGGATAAAAATTACTATTCCCACTCCAGTGAGTGCAACAGTAGGGAAAGCGCTGGATAGCGTAGAGGTAACAATTACTATTCCCACTCCAGTGGGTGCAACAGTAGGGAAAGCGTTGGATAGCGTAGGGGTAAAAATTACTATTCCCACTCCAGTGAGTGCAACAGTAGGGAAAGCGTTGGATAGCGTAGAGGTAACAATTACTATTCCCACTCCAGTGGGTGCAACAGTAGGGAAAGCGCTGGATAGCGTAGGGGTAAAAATTACTATTCCTACTCCAGTGAGTGCAACAGTAGGGAAAGCGTTGGATAGCGTAGAGGTAACAATTACTATTCCCACTCCAGAGAGTGCAACAGTAGGGAAAGCATTGGATAGCGTAGGGGTTAAAATTACTATTCCCACTCCAAAGAGTGCAACAGTAGGGAAAGCGTTGGCTAGCGTAGGGGTAAAAATTACTATTCCCACTCCAGAGAGTGCAACAGTAGGGAAAATAAATACTTCTTATATTATTAAAAAAAATATAAATTAATATCTATAAAAAAATTAATTAAAAGTAATTACCAATTTAATATAATATAATAATTAATCAATTAAAATTACAAATTACAATTAATTTTTACTATTAGTTACCTATTCAAATTAATTACTAATTAACAATTAATTAATTAACAATTAAAAATTAATTAACAATTAATTCAAATGAAATACAATTAAATAAATTGAATTATTTAATTAATTATGAATAAATTACTTCACACCCTATTCCCCTATAAACTCACAACCCGCAACAGAAAATAAATTAGTACAATTAACATAATTAGCAATTAATCAATTAAATAAAATTAATTGGCAATTACAATTTAATTAATTACCCATACAAAATTAATTAACAATTAATTCTAAAAAAATACCAATAAATATTTTTACATATTTAATTAATTATAAATAAATTACTTCCCACCCAATTACCCGATAAACCCACAACCCGCTACAGAAAATAAATTAGTAAAATTAACATAATTAGCAATTAATCAATTAATTAAAATTAATTGCCAATTAAAATTTAATTAATTACCAAATATAAATAAATTAACAATTAATTAATAATGAATAGCAATATATAAATTTACATATTTAATTAATTATAATTAAATTACTTCCCACCCTATTCCCCTATAAACCCACAACCCGCTACAGAATTAAATTACACAAAAATAAAAAATAAAAATGCATTAATTAAAATTAATTATAACATAAATACACACTTTTCACACATATAATAACATAACAAACACTATAAAAAATTCAATATTATTAACAATTCGAGAATTTTAATAAACTATAATATATACTTCGATATTTTAACTTTATATATTTTTAACATTCGATATTACATTACTTACCTTCAAAACGATATTTTTGATGTCTATATTCTGTCCATTCGATATTTTGTCCAGCCTATATTTTGGACTCGATATTATGTCCATTCGATATTTTGTAGTCGATATTATGTCTGTTTACCATACCGAACAATAGTATTGAGACCAGGCTATACAGGAAGACAACCTCTGGAAATTCGACTTTGCATGCTAGTAGTGCTCACCCGCCACATCTTATCAGCAGTATCCCCCACGGAGAAATGCTACGCCTTAGAAGAATATGTGGTAATGAGTCTGATTTAAGACAGGTGCAGCAACTGAGCAAACGTAGATTCCTAGAAAAGGGTCTGGGCACATCATCGACAGCGCCATCATGAAGTCCATGGGGCACAGCAGAATTGAACTCCTTAGCGACAAACGGGTGGCAGAACACATTGAACCCCAATGTGGAGCAATAGATGATTTGGGAGGGGGAAACAAATCCAACCCCTTTAGGATCATCATGTGCTACAGCAGGCAACATCCCAGCCTCCACATAATTGTTAATAGGAATTGGCCAACTGTACTAAGTGACCCTGTCATAGGCCCCACCTTACCGAGTAGGGTATCGATCACACACAGTAGGGACTTCCTATTCAATACCAATCCAGAAACGATTGACAAAACCACCTGGTTAAAGACCAACAGTGGTTTTTACAAATGCAAAACGTGCAAGGCATGCCTTCATGGGGTAAATATAAAAACATACACTGACCCCATTAGCAACAGGGAGCGCAAGATCGGAAAACTTTTAACCTGCAAGACCGAGTATGCCGTATACGTACTTATTTGTCCTTGTGGACTCAAGTACGTTGGCAGCACCAAGCTGGCTGCACATAAGGGCATTTTGCAACACCTCCATGCCATATCTAATCAAGACAACACTTATCCTGTGGCGAGGTATTTCAGGGAGGTCTACAACAGTAACAACAACAGTGGACTTAAGTATTTTGTCATTGATGCAATTACACCCAGCAGAAGGGGAGGCGACAGGGAATCCAAGCTACGGAGGCTTGAGACACGATATATCCTCCAACTAGATTCCAAGACCCTAGGCGGCCTAAATATCACAGAGGATTTACATACTTGTTTGGGTTAAGCTATTATGTGCAGACCATCCCACGAGAAACTTGGCTGGTCGAAATAAGAGGCATCAGTTTAACTACCCATGATTATTCCAGTTATTATCTGGCCTTACATAATTTTTAAGCTTTTGAATTTTAAGGCTTCTTGTACTGTTTTTTTAAAATATATTTATATATGAATTTTGTATGATATGGGACTAACCATTTGTAACATTTATTTATATATTTATAAACCAGTACTGTAGTTAGGGGACCCCTGTAAAAGGCTTACACTGATAAAAAATCGAGGCTACCGGGGCGGATAGCTCATTAAGTTGACCCTGGAAGTCTATCCTCGGCCGACTTCTTAGAAGAAAAGGGGATAGGGCCTTCGTATCTTGATTAGCTTTAAACCGGGTGATGAGGTCAACCCATGCATCAATTGGATGATACCTAACGGTATATAGCCAAAATGGGTGATAGTTGGATTTCCTACCTAGACATTCAGAATGTGGTTCATGATATTTCACTGACTGTGTTTACATTAGAAATAGTATAAGACAAATAGAAAAAGATTCTACAAATGAACTTTGGAACTGCCTAAGGAAAAGCGAATGATTGGTTTTTAACAGTCACTATTACACTTTTCATCACTTGATTACATTTTCATACACACACTTGAGGCTGCAACATAGACATTATTGAAGGCAAATATAGCTAGGGATTTACTGACAAAAAGGATTTAACCCGTTATACCAACAACGAGTCCCGCAGTAGGGGATTCTAGACTGGCACCCTACATCTAGTTGTGGAATATTTATCCAACAACTGCCCCCAATCTAGGGTCAGGGAATTAATCAAATGCATTTAAGCAGTGATTGAGGTTAAAGCAAGCGTATTTTGCACACAAGCATGCATTTGCATGTAAACATTATATCTGCCCATCAATTACACATTTCTATATATTTTTACGCTGCTTGAAACAATGATGGTTTTACCTAACAATGTTTTAAATCATTATTTTTATTCCACATAGATTACTATGGTGTTTTCATGACATTTTTATGACATGTTATTTTGCACATCTTGGTAATGACAAATTTAAATTGTTGTTGGTAATTCTTTTATGTCTATTACCAAGCCTCTCACGTGATCGTTTTGAATATGCACTGTCACTTTAAATTTGGGAGCTCAACAGTATTGCATGGTCATGTGAACAAGGCTCGGACGAGATGAAACGTTGTGGCGATGTACCAGGAATAAACTGATTTGCACTACCTTCTGGTCCATGTCCATTGATCGTTAGGAGAAGGTGAATAACCTGCTGTCCTATATATATATATATAATGTTGCAGCATACAGTTTATTTCCCAAGTAAAAAGCTTGCCATTGACGCGTTTGGACCGTCCCTGCGGCCTTGATCACATGACAATGCAATATGCTCAGCCCATTTTAAAGTGCAAATGCATCACATGTCTTACTGGACATAGAAAAAATACTTTCGGTATAAATACTTTGAGAAAATACAATGTAATATCTCACTTCTATCTGTATAAATACGATAACTTATTTGTGCCGATGACAGTTTATAAATCACTTCAACTGTCAATCATTATGTTTGGACAACAATAATAGCATGTTTCAATCACATTTGTGCTATTTCTTACTACTAGCTTAAATGCTGGTTCCCTATTCCAAAACATAATTCATTTCAACTGTGTCCATTTGACATGCATTTTAAATTCAAGAACTAACATGTGCTCACCAAAATGTGCATAAACTATAAATTAAAGAAAACTAAAAAGTTCTATTATTTCATTTGAATTAATGAAACTACATAATGATCATTATAAATTCTAATAGAACTGCACAGGAAATGTACATACATGTACAAGCATTATTGTGTGAGTCACTTGACACTGTAGACAATTCATACCCAAAAGGACTTATATTTATAGATTAAACACCTAAATGCGTATTATGTCTATCCATTATTTGTGTATTATTTGTCGTTCAAAGAAGGGTCCCCTTCAATGATAACAATAAAGTGGCCTAGTGCAGCAGTACAATACAACTAAAGTGACTCATGCTTATGAGAAATGATAAAACCATGAATAAATATTATTTGTCAATTAATAAATATACTGGTTCATTTCATCATCCAATGTAACAATAGATACGGAGGGGAATTCATATATATGATTTCAGAGGGACAATTACGTATTGGTTTTATACAGTACTAAGGGGCCTATTATGATTGCGGTTTTTCTGCATCCTCCGGGCCGGCAGAAGCTACCGCCGGCCCGGAGGATGCGGAAAAACCGCAGCGGACCCACCAAAGACCCACCGCCACATTAGGATGGCTGGTGGGTCCTGGTTTCCGTCCGCAGCTTTTCCGCCGTGGTTGGCTTACATCGCGGCGGAAAAGCTCTAATATGGTGGCGGTGTCTCTCAGACACTGTCCGCCATATTAGGAAGGGCTTTAAAAAATGCTTTTCCGCTGCGGGTTTTCCGCCGTGGAAAAGCATGTGTAACTTCACTGCAGGGGCCCGTTGCGGGCTTCCTAGGTGAAGGGGGGGTGGGGGTGCACATGGGGGGTACCTATGGTACCCCCCTGCATTTGTATGCAGAAATCGGCAGGCACCGCACAGTGCCTGCCGCTTTCTGCATACAAATACAATGTATGCATTTTTACCATTGCGGCGGATGCAGCTTGAAGCCGCACCCGCCGCAATGGTAAAAATAGAGGATGTGACCGCCAGGGTGGCGGTCACATCCTAATTGCACAGGAGGGAACTCCGCAGGCAATGCGGAGGTTCCCTCCTGCTCTATGGTGGCGGACGGACTCAGGTCCGTCCGCCATCATAATCGGCCCCTTAATGTGATTGGCAATATATCAAAGTCAATTCATTTACACAGCACCTTAATTGATAGTGCAGTAAAAAATGAATTGAAACAACACTATAAGAACAAACCTAATATAAAAGGATATCGGTGACAAGACTAAAACCAGCAATCTAAAAGACATATGGATAAAACCTACCCTAATATCTAAAAGACGGCTAAAATTAATCATAGGACGTTGTATATACATTGGAACTGTAATATGTTCTTTATAAAAACAATTCGTTTACAAGAAATAAATATGTATAAATACAAAAAGTGCAAACACAGCAATGTAATACTCAAATTTCCTATTTGTCCTGACCATAATGTTGGGTGATATATGCCTTCTCTTCCTATCCTACACTCCCTTTAATTGACCCCACACATAAAATTTTGTATTTTTATTTTTAAAAAAATTTTCAATTATAAATATGTGTGAAGGTCTTCTGTGGTGTTTAATCCTCCAGGCCATTTGGAATCGAATTCCAGGATGAGGTTCGTTTCAGTTCTTCGCATGCAGGCCTCCCTATCCCCTCCTCTTTTTGTGACTGGGATGGATTCAATTGCGTAGTATTTTAAGCATTGAGGTTTACTGTTGTGACATGCCTCAAAATGCCTCGCAACCGGATAACTCTGGTCTTTGTTGGTTATAGCACGCAGATGCTGCAAGATTCTTTTATGAACTTGCAGCTTCGTGCTGCCTACATATCTCAAATGGCATTCACACTCCAGGATGTATACGCAATACTCTGTCTTACATGTAAGATGTTTCTTAACCTCCCTGGTTACTCTTGGGATAACAGTGGTGTATTTCTTAGTGTTCACACCATGTTGACATGCTTTACATGTCAGACATTTGTAGAAGCCCCTACTGGTAGGCCGCCAGGGTTCTTTTCCAAGACATTCCTGGCTTTTTTTAGTTAGGATTGTGCCCAGACTCATACCTTTACGATAAGTTATCGATGGGTTAGCGGGCATCAATTCTCCAATAATGGGGTCCTCCTGCACAAAATGGCAATTGCGTCTGACTGTACTCCTTAGTTCCTTTTCCTGTTTGGAGTATGTCAGTATTAACCGAGCTGAGTTGGTATCTACACTCTGGGTTGGGCTTATTTTCGGGTTGTACTTTAGGAGGTCACTTCTAGCTTTTAGCCGTGATTTTCTTATGGCGGTTTCTACCGTCCTAGTACTGTATCCTCTATCCACAAATCTAGAGACTTTCTTGTTGTTTCATGATCATATCTTCATCATTACTACAAATACGGCGGATGCGAAGCATCTCACCGTATGGTATTGATTTGATCAAATGTTGTGGATGGGCACTCGTTGCATGTAATAGAGTGTTTCCCGCCGTTGGTTTTCTAAAAAGGGTAGTACTAAGAACATTATTGGATAAAAAAACCTGCACATCTAAAAATGTCACCGATTCCTTGCTAATACTAGAAGTAAAATTCAAGTTAAGATCATTCACATTTATTTCCTGCATAAAATTTAAAACACTGTCTTCAGATCCATGCCACACTATAAAAAGGTCATCAATGAAACGAAGCCAAGAGACTATATTTGATGTACAGTAGTGCATATACTTGCGCCTGAGGACCAGTTCCTCCCACCACCCCATAAAGAGGCACGCATAACTTGGGGAGAAACTGGCCCCCATGGCTACACCCTGGACCTGCTGAAAAAATTGCCCATTGAACATAAAATAATTATTCTCTAGACAGAAGGATAACATTTCCAGAAGCATTTTTGTATGGTGGGTTAGTTCCATTGGCCTGCTGCTTAAATAATATTTACATGCTCGCAGGCCATCCCTATGTTTGATGCAGGTATATAAGGAACTCACGTCCAATGTTACTAGGAGGAAATCTGATTTCCACTCAATCTCTTCTATTTTGCGCAGGAAATCACTTGTGTCCTGGACATATGAGTTCAAAGATTTCATATGTGTCTGCAAAAAGTAATCAATATATTTAAATAGATTCTCCAAAGGTCCACCGCATACCGCAATTATTGGTCTTCCCAGCGGTGCAGTAAGATTTTTGTGGACCTTTGGTATAAAGTATATGTAGGGGACTAGTGGGTGATCCTTTTTAATGTATTTAAACTCGTCCCCACTCAGCATACCTAGTCCCTTCCATGCCACTAAATTTTTGCACAGATTTTCCTGCATAGTCCTGTATTTTTGCGGATTGCTTCTTCTGTAACATTGGATATCATCCAACTGGCTGTATGCTTCCTGGAGATAATTTTTGATTGACCATAAGACGATGTTCCCGCCTTTGTCTGAGTTGCGGATTACCAATTCTGCCTCCTGTAACTTCTTTACCAATTGGTTCAATTTCCTCTCTTGGCTTGTGTATTTTTTCTCTTTTTCATTGTTTACATGGGCCAACTTTTTTATTTGCATCACCACTACCTCACTGAAAGCGTCAAGACCATCACGAGCTGCCAGGGGGATATATTTAGATTTTGGCTTAAATGGGGTGCTTGGTTTCTTCTGACCACTTAATGCCACTCTTTCTTGTGTCCCCATATTGTCCTCACTTCCCAACTGGCACATGTCATGAAAAAGGCCAATATCACTCACTGCCAGTTCTATGGTGCCCACTCCAGATTTTGATGGCTCTATAACTACGTTTGTTGGTTTATGCAAGAACTGTTTTTTAGCTTCAATTTACATATGTTCTGATAAACGTCCGCCCTTGTTCTTGTGTAGCAGAAATTCGATTCAGGGCAAAAACTCAAGCCTAGACTAAGGAGTTGTTTCTCTGCTGTGGTCAATTCTATGGAGCTCAGGTTGATTATGGATTCAGATTTAGTTGATTCTATTGCATTGTATTTCCACCAGCCTCTGTTTGTAACTCCCCAGCAGGACTTATTGCAGGACTTATTGCCTTGATTTCCGGGTTCCTACCCGACCCCGACCACGTTTGCTTTGATCTCCTTTGCTTTGCGGCATTGCGCCTGCCCCTCCTACGTTGGGACTTTGTTGCTCTGTTTTGCCCTGGAATCGTGGCCTTAAAGTGTCTTTTCTGCTTTCTTTTCAAATCTCCAGTTCTTCCCCCAGAGTCAGTACAACGTTGCTCTTTTTCCTTGATCCTTCATTGTCTGAACTACTTTGTGCAGCAGAACTATATACCAACAAATCATCATCTACTGGTTGGGCTGTTACTGTGTTTTTTGTGCCGCGTTTACTTGCTGTGACCGCTCTCAAGTTGTCACAGCGGCGCGCAAATGTGAATATCTGCCCATTGGCATAATCGTCTCTGTCCCTCTTGAATTTGTAAATTTTTCTGGTCTTAATTTTTTCTTCCTCTTTTGCCAATCTTATTACCATGTCATCCCTCAGTTTGGTGGTTTGTGGGGTCTCCTTTTCGCCTATTTGTAATTTGATTGTATCTTCTAGGGCATCTATTCTCTTTTGTAGCTCCTCCCCGTCGATCTCAGCAAACTTGACCAAAATCTGCATTAGCCGACGTGACGAGTCCAAATTACACTCGCCCCACTCCACCATCATGAGAGGATTCGGTGCCTCGTAGTTGGGGGCCAGCATAATGCATAGCCCCCTGGGAACTCTCCCAACATCAAGATATCTCTTTAGTGAAAGTGCCTCCCACCATTTAGATTGCTCATGGCGTTTGAGTTTTTCCAACTCCTTTAAGACGTTTTTGATATCGCTCGAGTCGACCACGCTTGGCTCCCCTCCGGTTCCATTATTAACATTGGCTTCGTTTTCTATCTCGTCAGAAAACATTTCCTGTGCGGCGAGCTCCCGGGCTCTCCGCGCATCGCCTGACATCACTGTTTACTTGGGTTATACTATTCTGTGCTTGCTTAACACACAAAAACTGACTCAATGTTTTTGAACAAATCTTCGGTGGCGTGTTGCCAACCTCGTTCAGTTTCATGCGCACACCTCCCCTTTCCAGTCAGCCACAAGTGTGTACGTATAGCGTCCTTACCGCAGCTCCAGTCTCCTCTGAACGCGTTTTCAGTCCCTTCCTCTGCTCACATGAACGGCACCACAGGTCCTTTTCTCCGCGTTCTGGTTTCTGCAAACCGCTGGTCGCTTGCTCCTTCCGGGTGCTTTTCCACCCGCTACTGGCTGATTGGATGGCTTCGCTCCTTCCCTTAGATGGGACTTAGAAGGTGCCCCCCGGGGCCCCGCCAAAGCTCCACCATGCGGCAGAGAATAATGGAGACTGGAGACACAGTAGACTGCTTGCTGCGGAGCCATCTTGTAGAGGAGGGGGTTCAACACCGGCAACAGTCCAATGCCGGTAATTATCTGCAATACCTTGCAGCAGCGCTCCACCCCTCAGGTGAAAATACGAGGCATGAATCAACTTTGTTGCAGCATACAGTTTATTTCCCAAGTAAACAGCTTGCCATCGTATATATAGGAAAAGATTTTTTGATTTGCCAACACTTTGGCATCGTTTGAGGAATCTTCACGAAATTCTCAAAAGAAAAACGTCTATCAGGTCAGCTCCTATCCTGAAAGTTTGGAGGTGATCCGTAAAGCGGGGGCTGAGAAAAAAGGGGGGGCCCCAAAACGCATTTTCCCCATGTTATCTTCCGTAGGAAATTTTGAGGCGCTACTGCCGGAACTGCTGAATGGAATTACCTTAAATTTGGCAAAAAGGTAGTACTTGGTTTAGAAAGGGACCTTTTTTTAAAAATGGTGTAAATCCGTTCAGTAGTGGCAGAGAAATTAAAAAAATAAGAGTCAAAAAAATCAATTTCCAATAAGAAACTTTAGGCAAGGCTACAGCCCGAAGTGCTGAACGGAATTACCCCAAATTTGGCAAAATGGTAATGCTTGGTTCAGAAAGCGACCTTCTTTTAAAATGGTGTAAATCCGTTCAGTAGTTGATGAGAAAATAAAAAATAAAGGTTTCAATATTTACGGCCGAGGAGGGTTCGCGAACCCTCCCGACCAAGAGCTTTATTCTAATTGGCTGTCAACACTCCAAACCAGGAAGTGTTGGCAGCCATCTTGTGACTCGGTAGAACCGTGTCACAAGAAAACAGAAAAATAAAGATAAAAAAAAGAAAAGGGAGCAGGTAGAAACACCCTGAACCCCTAGGCCTGCCTAGGGGTCCCACAAGGACCCCCAGGGCCAAAAAAAGCATTGTTTTGAAAAATCGTCTGAATTCGCGTTGGGTGCGCGAATCCGGCCAAAAAAACAGACCAAAGCACGGGCTCCCGTGCTTCATATTCAAAAAGCTCTCGGGTGGGCCAGGCCCTGGGAGAACTTATAAATAATATTGCGGGGGCCCTCGCAGCCCCGGGGACCATCACCTCCCCGTGGTTTATTAAAATAAATACGGTGGACATGCAGTTCCCCCATAGCCCGGGGACCGCCACCTCCCCCGGGCCTACCTAAAGAAATGCATGGGGGGGTCCCAACCCCCCCACATTGTTCCGGGGACCGCCACCTCCCTGGAGCATTTATGATAATTGGCGGGGGCCTCGCGGCCTCCCCGAGCCCCGGGGACCATCACATCCCCTGGGCTAAAAAACATAATTAGTTTGGGGGGCTCAATCCCCTCCACACTGCCCCGGGGACCACCACCTCCCCGGGGTACTTAATATTGAGATTTTGGGGTCTGTAGCGGACCCCAAGCCCCGGCCACCACCACCTCTCCGGGATTTTGAAATAGAGGGAGGGGGGCAGCGTGCCCCGCTCCTGGAGCCTTCGATGGCCTTGGGGACCACCAGCCCCCAGGTCTGGCTCCTGCAGTGTCCCAGGGTGACCACCCCCGGGACACTGCTGTTTGCTATTGCAGCGCGGGAGCCGCATAGTAAACTTTCTTTGGATTTTGGAAGCAAGAGCAGGGACACCTGCTCTCGCTTCCAAGATCCAAAGCTGATTGTTTTTCCACATGGGGAGCTGCATGTCAGCAGCTCCCCATGTGGAAAAGCAATGCCTCCCCGGTGAACATTATTACAAAAAAAACGGAGAGGCCAGGCCCCGGGGAATAATTGGCCTGAGGAGGGGGGCCACGAAGCCCCCCTCGCAAAAATAAAAAACAAAAGGATGGCCAGGCCCCGGGGGATGGAGTCCCCGGGGCCAGAAGTGGCCCAGGAGGGGGGCCACACAGCCCACCTCCTTTAAAAAAAATATATGTGCCCATGCCCCGGGGGATGGGGTCCCCGGGGCCGGAATTGGCCATGGGGAGGGGGCCCACGCAGCCCCCTTACCGTTTACATTTAAAAAAGAAAAAAAAGGGGTCAGGCCCTGGGGTATGATGTTCACAGGGCCCAAAAAAAGGAAAGAGAAGGGGGGCCACACAGCCTCACTTCTTATTTATTTATTTTTAAAGCCGGCATCGCTGCTAGGCCCCACCCCCTCCCTGCAGCACTCAGCAAACACACCCCCTGGAGCGTTGTAAGTTGTGGAATTAATTCCCCTTAAATACTGAGGGTCCCTGGGGGCCAGCTAGCCCACCAGGTACCTCCAGTATGCACTAGGGAGCTGCATTGCAGAGAGGTGTTCAGAGGTCATGCCCCTTTTTACACCTCTTTGCACCGCAGCTCTGTGGCGCTTATTGGAGGTACCTGGTGGGCTAATTGGCCCTCAGGAACCCGCAGGACTCAAGAGGAATTAATCCCCCAATTTACAACGAACAAAGGGGCGCGTTTGCACAGTGGTGCTGGGAAGGGGCGGGGCCTGATATAGCAGGTGTGCAAACACACCTCCTGGCACATTGTAAATTGGGGGATGAAGTGCCCTTCAATTCTGAGGGTCCCTGGGGGTGAACTAGCCCACCAGGTACCTTCAGTATGCACCAGGGATCTGCATTGCAGAGAGGTGTTCAGAAGCCATGCCCCTTTTTACACCTCTCTGCAATGAGGCTCTGTGGCGCTTACTGGAGGTAGCTGGTGGGCTAGTTGGCCCTCAGGGACCCTCAGGACACAAGGGAATTTAATCCCCCGATTTACAACGCTCCAGGGGGAGCGTTTACACAGTGGTGCAGGGAGGGGGCGTGGCCTGATGTGACAAGTGTGCAAACGCGCCCAGTGGGGCGTTTTAAGTTGAGGGATTAAGCACCACTGATGCAGTCCAGCCATCTCCTTGTCACTACCCATGCACACCTCCAATCACCCAGCGTGCACCATGTATTTATCCAATCACTCCCCCAAACCACAGGCACTTATAAATTCACCATGCACTGTCATTGCAGTACTCTAATCTTCCAGTCAGTACCCATGTATTCATGGAATGACCCAGGCACTAACACATGCACTGCTACAATCCTCTGTGCACTACCCATGCAGATCTCTAACCACCTACACAGTACTGATTCACTCCTCCAATTACCCAGGTTGTACCCAGGCACTCCAAAAATCCCCGTCACTACCCATGCACTCCTCAAATCACCCACCAGCATCATGTACTTATCCAATCACTCCGCCAAAACCCAAGCACTTATAAATTCACCATGCACTGTCCTTGCAGCACTCTAATCATCCAGTCACTACCCATGTACTCATGCAATGGCCCAGTCACTAACACATGCACTGCTACCCTCCCCTAAGCACCACTGATGCAGTCCAGCCATCTCCTTGTCACTACCCATGCACTCCTCCAATCACTCAGCCAGCACCATGTACTTATCGAATCCATCCATCAAACCCCAAACACATATAAATTCACCATGCACTCTCCTTGCAGTACTCTAATCATCCACTCAGTACCCCTGTACTCATGTAATGACCCAGGTACTAACTCATGGCAAACACAGAGGAGATCATGCTAATCACAGGGGTACCCCAACACATAGTGTTCCCTAGTGTATGTAGGTGTTTTCACTGTGTCTTTTAGCATAGCACTGGCTCGGTCTTGGTTAGTCAGTCAGTTACCACCAGTACCTGTCAGTAAAAAGTTGGGGGCACAGGAAGACTTTCTGCTCCTCTGTTGGGTCTTTCTGCACTTCTCTTGCTTCTTCCTGCACTTTTCTCCGTCTTTCTGGACTTCTGTTGCCTCTTTCTGTATTTGTCTTGCTTCTTTCTGCTCTTAACTTTCTCTTTCTTCACTTGTCCTACCTTTGTAGGCATAGTTAGAAATTAGCATTTAAAAAACCATTGAAATTCACTGAAAAAAACATAGGTTTCATGCACGTTATAGTTAGAAATTAGCATTTGAAAAACCTTAGAAATTCACTGAAAAAAACATAGGTTTCAGGGACGTTATAGTTAATTGGACATTTCACTCGTACAAAACCATAGAGATTGCCCCGTTATAGTTAGTTCAGCTAACTATAACTCGCGCCCCCGCAATGCACTGCTGATGACATCACATATTACATCATTCGTGACATGGTCAGTGACATCAACGACCGCAGCCTCTATCACCATCGGAGGAAAACTCGGGTCATCTTCAATGTAACTGCGTGCCAAGAAGTCATGCGCCGCTGCAAAAACATTCCAACGTCCCAATATTCCATGCATCGCTGCTAAAGCCATAATCCCGCTGCCAGAACAGAGCAAGTCATGAACCACTAAGGGGCTCATCAGCTGTTCATTATCCGCGTTGGGAGGCACTGTACAGCAGAGACACAAATCCAGGGCCCAGTCGAAATCGCAGCTCAGGCAATGGCAGACAGGTTGAATGCATGTGAAAAAGGAGAATCGAAATGATAATCCATAAACTGCACTCAATGTAGCCAGAGGCAGTGCTCCGTAATAACTAAGCATTCGGTTGCGGACCAGCAACAGCCGGGACATATTCTAGTGTGCTGCAGGATGTGCATCCCTATTTAAGTAAACTAATTAATAGAAGCACACCGGCAACTAATGCAAGTATTAAGGGGAATCTACCAAAGATGCTGGAAAACATCGAATGAAAAAATGCAGAGAAGACACCAAATATAGTTTGAAAAGAAGTCACAAGGTCACTGCTTCTAACTTTAAACAAGCATTTACAATGCAACAGTTTCGCCTTTGGAAAAGTTAGAGCTATTGGCATTGTAAATGACAAAATTTGTATTTATGTGTTGGTTTTGAAAACAGATAAATAAATGGCATTGTCATTTACATTGCCAATAGCTTAATCTCTCGCAAATGTGAGACCTATTGTACCCTACGGACGAGCTCAGCAGACAGCAATTACTATCACACACACACACACACACACCCAGAGCCCACACACACACTGGAGCAGTCACACACACACACTCTGGAGCAGTCACATACACACACACTCTGGAGCAGTCACATACACACACACTCTGGAGCAGTCACATACACACACACCCTGGAGCAGTCGCGTACACACACACCATGGAGCAGTCGCATACACACACACCCTGGAGCAGTCGCATACACACACACCCTGGAGCAGTCACATGCACACACATGCACACACACACACACTGGAGCAGTGACGCACGCACACACCCTGGAGCAGTCACATACACACACACACACTGGAGCAGTCACACACACACACACATTCTGGAGCAGTCACATACACACACACACATTGGAGCAGTCACACACACGCCCACTGCTCCCTTTAACCACTACTGTGCATAAATACAATCATGTCCACAACTGATTAACAAATCAGGCTTCAACTTCTAGATACTACATCTTACAGGCCAACAAAACTTTATAAATAACTAGACCAAAGAACTCTTAGTAATCTATAAAGAGTTCTTCCTCTCCCGCCACCATTCTTCGTGTGGTTTAAACTATACTACGTTGTACCTACCTACCTTCATTTTGTTTTGTGGCATAATCAACACTTGGCACAAATACCTCCCCTACTGAATTCACCAGTTTAAAACTGACATATGCAAGCCCTCATGCACATCTTCATCAACACTATTGCGACCATGTGTTCCCTAAACATTTTCAAGCTGCAGAGGTCCGTATCAGAAAGAGTCTCTCTGCCCAACTGAATACCAATATCAGGCCTGGCCTCGGGTGAGAAGTTATTGAAAATGTGTCAAAAGCACCTTTCCCTGCTCACTTAACACAGAACCTTTTCAAATGCGACTTTCTGTCGCTTGACTGTAAAGATCTTCTTTTCTTATCTAGCCACAAAACACTCAAACGTCATTTCACCCCAATTGCACTAAATCTCTAAACAGGTGTCTTTTTTGTTAACAACAACATGTTTCGTCTATCCATTTTTAAAAATATTTCAGCAGATGTATTGTCTATAAAACCAGTGAGTGCCAGGGTACTCCACGGTAAAGGTGTAGCTCCAGAAAAATACAAATAAATAAAGACATCGCCTTACTTAAAACCAATTCAGAATTGCCTAAACTGTCATGCAAAGTGGCAGTCATTTTAGGGACTGTGACTTACTTTTCATTGACGGCCTTGAACGACAGAAAGAAACAGACATCAAAGAAACATAGAAGGGGGCGGGGGGTCAGAGAAAAACTGAAAATGGTGATAAAAAGGAGAAAGCAGTGATGAAGAGACAGAACCTGCAAGAGTGAGATGAAGGAATTGCAAGGTGTTAGAATGGGGTCGAATGGAGTTTGCACAACCTTGTTTTTCGAAAATCACAGCATTTGGAAGTTGTGCCATTACAAACAATCTTTGAGCCCTTGAACTTTAGGAGGTGGGGGGAAGAAGGGAATCACACACACAAAATAAGCCCTTCTCCCTTTCCCATTCACTTTTAACATTCTTTCGGCCATGCTAAGTACTGTCGAGATGCTGCGAGGAAGCAGGAGTGTGAAAGGCACTGCCAGGAAACGGACGCCAGAACTCTTCCTTCCTCTGCTCGCCCACTGCGGTGGCAGTTTAAGAAGCATTGCCCACCTACCGTGAGTACACCTTTCAGTAAACTTTGAGAAGAGAGAGCCTTCTGGGCAGCTTCAGAAACCACCGAGCCTTTCAGACATGGGGACTCTGCCGTCTCCAGCTTCCGATGGTCGCTATCAGGAGAAAGGCTCCCAGGGCACGAATGCCACAGCCAGGAAACGGAGGCCAGAACTCTTCGTCCCAGAACCGTAATGAAAAAGACTGGAACACTGCCTGCCGTCTCCCACGTGCAATAAAGGAACGATTGCATGCCAGGAGCGCGCGCGCTCGCTGCTCTCCACACTGAACACCACAGACTCGTGTGTTTCTCTGACTCTTAAGTTTTTTTATTTTAATTTGTATTCTTTGAAGAGGCAAACACAGATGCCTATCAGTTGTTCTGCCTCCTCCCAACACGTTTTCTCCGGCCGCAGAACGCTGCTCTTTGGCTAGGTAGGGGCCCTCTGTGAGGGAGCGGAGGTGTCCAGCTGTCCTTCCCCAGCCCGAGGCTCTGTCTGATGCTTAGAGGCAGCAACAATTAGCCTTCCTTGTTCTCATTGCACGCTGCCCCTTCAACAACTGCTGGATTTATTTTTAACCAGTTGACTCAGTGTTTGTGAGACGTTCTTTGGCCGTGCAGCAAAAAACACTGAAAAACATCTGAAACAGAGTAGGAAGCACAACTCAATGCTGCCCAAAGGAAGGGGGAGGGGCGTAGGTTGGCAGGGGGAGAAAGGTCTTCACCATAACCTTCACCACATACTTGCCGGGGTGAAAAACCCCCCCAAAAAAATAACACAGTTCATCAATCGAGCAGATAGACGGGACAGTTTATGCGCAGTACAAGCAAAGATCACAAACTCATGATAAATGCGTCAATGTAAAGATAGCGCAACAACAACTACACACGAAGAAACTCGTCAGAATGCATTACTCAACACAACACATGCACGCCTCCCACAATATATGGTGATCGGCACACACACCTTACACTATTTGGCATGAAACCAGCTACAAAAGACAACAAGGAAAGGCACGGACAGCGGGAGGGGGGGGGCGGGAAAGGCACGAACAGCGGGGGTGGGGGGGGGGTAAACACTCCCCTGGACCTGGACTTCCTCCGGCGGCGGTCGGCCGCAGAATGACAAACACAAACCTGGTCAACAAAAAAAAATAAACCCCGCCCACGGCCGCATGACTACACAGAGGGCACGCCCAGGGAAAAAATCTCGGGAACGCCCCCGAATCTGGTCCGTGAATGACGGACAGATCTCTGTTCCAATGGCTAGCCTCCATTTATGGAGCTAGCCAATGGAACAGAGGGCGGATCCAAGTGTCCCTTACTGGAAGACTACAGATTTCTCCTGGAGGCGGAGCTAAAGCTCCGTGCTCCAGCGAAACCTAAAAAGTAAGGTAACCCCATAGTCAAGGACGCAGTAGAGATACTCCGAATTAACTCCCCAAAATGCAGGGGCACGTCTGTATTTAATAAATTATGCACTTATGTGCGGGTGTTTGCTACATGAAGGACAAAAGTTTCTCTAGCAGATGTAAGAGCGACCTCTTTTTGAGACAATAGCGCTCTTATATGGCTCATTTGGTTGACTCTTCTTTCAAGGTCGGAATCGACGGCCAGATGAAAACATCCAGCTTCCCATGCAGAGGAGTAAACACAACTTTTTTATAGCAAACCACACGCTCAGTTACCGTAATCATGTAAGCAATGCCTGCTAACATTGCACAACAATCTGCATTAATTCAAATTAAATAACTCACGTTTCCAGTAAACTGAACGTTGGTATGATAGCAGGTGTCGGAGTGCCTTTCAAAGCTCAGGCCAAATTAGGCGCATCTTGATTACAAGAGCCATGCAATTGTATGTATCTACAAATTAAGGAGTGATCTTGTGCTATTGTGCAGTCCTCGCCATTCAGATAGACTTCTTTTCCCTCCCTCAGGCACCGATATGTAAATGATAATAACCAAGCTTCATGGAGATAAGCGCTGCCTAAAGATCCATATCTGCCTATAGCATAGTATTTCATGCAAACCTAAACCTTAAACAGTCTAAAAAGTAACGTTATGATACAGTGGATAAGCCACACAGCTGAATCGGATCTCCAATGAGTGACCACTTCCAACCATTCTCATAGCGCGCCCTGTGCTCTGATTTGAAAGTGAGAGAGTGATCGCACCATAGTTTGTACTGCTAATCATTCTCAGCATACGCTACGAATACACTTTCACGTTACACGTCGCATCAAAGCTTCCGTGTGACGTCATGTACGGCGCCCCGTACGCAAAGACGCAAATGTTTTTAATTATTTAAAAACATATATTTATGTATTTAATGAACATACTAACAGAAGACATTATCTAGGATAATTATGAAAACATATTTTTTTAAGTTCCAATAATCCAATATTACTTTTAAAACAATTACACAAATCGCGGTGGAACGTCATGCGTACTCGTATCGTAAGAGTACCGTAATCACAGCGTAAGCGTACGCAATGCCATGTGACTTTAAATGAAGAGATTTGATTGGTTCATAACACTTCCTATTACAACTGTTGAAACTTCCATCCCATTTTAATAATTCTACTTTGACTTTCTAAGAAGAAGCATCTCTTCTGAGAATCTTGTCAAATAGAACGAAGTTTACCATAATAACAGCAATGGACTCATCTTCCAGCCATTCTTCAGAGAAATATTTAATTCCTGAAGAACCTCCAAAGAAGAGGAAAGAAGCTCTAATTTGGCAGTTTTTTACTTTTCCAGAAGGGCAAAAAAAGGTTAATGCTCCAAAAGTAACCTGTAAAATTTTCCAAACTCCTTCAAGGGGTGATCCATCTCAAAAATACTCCTTTGGCCAGCAAATATGGAGCGACATGTGAAGAACTTATACCCCAACAACTTTGCTCGAGCTGCAACACAGAGGTTGAAGGACCACCCACCTGTGGCTGCACCAAGCACATCAACTGCTGCACCAGCATTTTCAGCAAGCAGTCCACACCCACAAATTGATCCTGATGTTGCTAAAGTTAAAATTCTATGCATTTATTGCAATAAACTTTTGTGTTATGGGAAACAGTCTATTGACCTGATAAAACGCAGGAAGCAGGAGCATCGCTGTCCTCGACATTAGTTTTTTTTTCATTCTTTTGTTCCTGTTGGAAACTTCCATGCCCCCCATTATAGAAAAAAATTGCCCCCAGGATTTGCCCCCCCCCCCGGGAGCTAATTAAGAATAAAAAGGACTTCTAGGTTTTTTTTTCCTTTTCCACCGCGTACGAGTACCATATGCGTACCCCGCGTTTTTTTTATTTTAAAAAAAATGTTCGTGCCTAAAGATCCATGTGGGACCCCCTGAGCAGGCCTAGAGGGTCAACATGTTGTTACCCTGCCCCCTTTCCTTATTTTTCAACTTTGTTTTACTGTTTTCTTGTGACTCTGTGCTACCGAGGCACAAGATGGCTGCCATCACTTCCTGGTTTAGAGTGTTGACAGACAGACAGATGACATCCAATCAGCATGCAGCTCGTGCTCGTAATTGTACGGATTTCGGTACACGTGCCGTACTTCGTCTCTAGATATCACTATGATTTTACTTTTGATTTTCTCAGGAACTACTGAACGGATTTACACCATTTAACAAAATGCACAATCTGCAAACCGAACTCTACCTCTCTGCCAAATTTGGTGTAATTCCGTTCAGCCGTTCGGACTGTAGCCCTGGCTAAAGGTCCCTATGGAAAATTGCATGGGGAAAACACTTTTTGGGACCCCCTTTTTTCTCGGCCCCCACTTGATGAATCACCCCCAAACTTTCAGTGAAGGAGCGGAGCGGAGCAGGCCATTTTCTTGGAGAAATTCACGAAGATTTGTCCACCAGCGCCAAAGTTATTCCAAATAGAATGTTGTCGATTTCCTATGGAAAGTAGGTCCTAACTATAACTATCTACTGGAGACCCCCATAGATGCGCTATGATTGTGGTCCGTCTTCTATGTTTACAACGCAACTTACAGAATATGTATGGCTCACCTGCGAGGCTCGATTCACACCGAGGAAGGCTTGTAGCCGAAACGCGTCTGTTTCACGCTGTTTGAATAATAAAACTAAGTACTAGCACCAGTCTGGCTTCCGAGTGCTGTTTCCTTACTGAGGAGTTGAGGAATTGGAGCTGCATATATATATATATATATATATATATATATATATATATATATATATATATATATATATATATATTACCTACTGGCGTTCGCCAGTAGGTATATATAGTTAGGATTTTTTTCCTATGGGATTTTTGAAAATTCTATGTCGAATAACTTTGGCGTTTGAGGACGGAATTGGCTGAAATTTTCATGAAAATGGAACATTTTGTTTCTGAGCAGCCCCTGAAAATTTGGGGGGATTTATTCAAGGGGGGGCCGAGAAAAAAGGGGGGTCCCAAAACGCATTTTTCCCATGCAATTTTCCATAGGGCGGTTGGACTCACTTTTAGCTCGAACGGCTGAATGGATTTCCACTAAACTTGGCGAAATTGTAGATATTGTTTGCCCGATGTGCCTTTGCTAGGTCTAAATATATGTGCTCCAGTGGATTTTGATAAATTAACGTTCAAAAAAATATATATATCTGTGACAGCGCTCCGGTTAGCGCCCCGGTTCGCGTACCTGACGCGTAACGGAACTTCGCGAATCGAAGCTGATTGGCTCTCCGGTGTCTGTCAACATTCTAAACAGTCCGGAGCGGCCGCCATCTTGTCTCTCGGTAGGATCGAGAGACAAGAGGTGAAGATCAGTCATGTCAAATGAGATGTCATCAGTGATGTCATCAGTGATGTCATTTGAGATGTCATCAGTGATGTCATCAGTGATGTCACTGACCATGTCATGAATGATGTAATATGTGACATCATCAGCAGTGGATTGCGGGTGCACGAAATATATAGTTAGTGCAACTAACTATATATGCGAATTTCAATGGTTTTGTGTCAGTAAAATAAGGTTTCATAAATGCTAATTCCTAACTATATATGGTCTATAACCTATGGTTTTTTCAGTGAATATATATATATATATATATATTCACTGAAAAAACCATAGGTTATAGACCATATATAGTTAGGAATTAGCATTTACAAAACCTTGAAAATTCACTGAAAAAACCATAGGTTATAGACCATATATAGTTAGGAATTAGCATTTAAAAAACCTTATTTTACTCACACAAAACCATTGAAATTCCATATATAGTTAGTTGCACTAACTATATATTGCGCACCCGCAATCCACTGCTGATCATGTCACATATTACATCATTCATGACATGGTCAGTGACATCACTGATGACATCACTGATGACAACATCCAGTGATTATGTGTTTCTGTAAAGTTTAAATATGTTTTACATATTGAAGAATGAGTGGATGTATAAGTGTCTGAATGAAGGTTTTAGTAGGTGCGTGATTGACTGTATGAGTGAGTGATTAAATGCGTCTTACTGAATGCACGGGTTAGTGACTAAACTGTCTGAAAGTGTGCATCAGTATGTCTGTTGTTGTGCAAGCTGCTTCATGTGTTGATCAGTAGCTATATAAGTAGCTATATGGGTTATTGATTGGTTGCACAAGTATTTGTATGGGAGACTGAGTGTGTGTATGGCTGGCTGGGAGGTGTGTGACTCTGTGCAGATCAATGTGTACTTGTATCAGTGATTCTATAAGAGAGTAAGTATGTGTTAGTATATGTTTAAAAAATGTAAGGTGTTCTGTGTTTAACTGTATAGATGAGAAAATGGAAGTGTGATTGATTCTTTTCAGGACTGACTAGGTGTGTGAGTAACTCCATGGATGAGTGGCAGAGTGTGAGTGTCTGTATATGTGTATGAGTGCATATGATAGTGTTGTCAAGATGAGTGATTGTATGTATGAATGATTGTATGAGTGAATGTGTGTGTAGACATAGGAATCAGTGAGTGCGTATGTAGTAACTAGTATTGGTGTGTCAATGGTTTCAAAAATTATACTCTGTATTTAACACTGGGTGTAACTGAGGTTATATTAGAGTGTGAGGAGATGCATTGTATTATCACATGAATGATATCATCAGTGATGTGATCATTGATGTCAAGTGAGATGTCATCAGTGATGTCATTTGAGATGTCATCAGTGATGTCATCAGTGATGTCACTGACCATGTCATGAATGATGTAATATGTGACATGATCAGCAGTGGATTGCGGGTGCGCAATATATAGTTAGTGCAACTAACTATATATGGAATTTCAATGGTTTTGTGTGAGTAAAATAAGGTTTTTTAAATGCTAATTCCTAACTATATATGGTCTATAACCTATGGTTTTTTCAGTGAATTTTCAAGGTTTTGTAAATGCTAATTCCTAACTATATATGGTCTATAACCTATGGTTTTTTCAGTGAATTTCAATGGTTTTTTAATAGCAAATATCATAAGCTGTCGAATGTCAAGTACGTGGTAAGTGAAAACATTTTCGTGTTTATGCACACTGATCTGCTTTGAATGGTGCCCCCCCCCCCTCATTTCTATTAGGAGTACTCTCTCTTTGCAGATAGTGAAAGGTAGTTAACGCAGGCCTTTGCCCCCGTTGTAATCCGTCGTGCCTGCTTCTCTCTCCATTTGATTGATTGTTATCCAAGTATTTACTGTTTTAGAATTAGTTCTCTTTGGTTCATTCTCTATTTACAAACAAACACAGAGTCGCAATACTCTGTTTAGTCTTTGCAGATAACGAAAAATCGTGTAAAAAAAAAGAAAAGGAATCGAGCAAAATCAGTAGGCCACTAATGGGATCTCTTTTTGACCTCGCTAAAATAGAAACATTAGGAACAACCCCTCATGACAAATACAAAACTAGTGAGATGAACTGAACTCCACACAATGATGGCTGCAAAACAGCTCGGCTCCGCCACCCACCCCGCCCAAAATAACGATAAAGAGCGGCTGCCATGATTGGTTGCGGAATGGCCACGACGGAGCTACGAAATGATGCTGCTCTCATGCTAACCCCAGCTTCAGTCTGAAACATCCAGAAACACTGTAGACTACCAATTCGATCAGTTCCGGTAGCGCCCCAATGTAACCCGGTAGAGAAGAACTAGCCCTCCCCTCTTTCACTGATGGTTCTTGTTGCCTGTCCCTTCTGTTCTCATTTAACAGAACTATTTAGCCTGCTGAAAGGGGTTGTGTTCCGACCGCTGGTTGGTGGAGACATTTTGACTATATTCTGGACCTGCGTTGTCGCGTAATGCGTCATATGACGCGCCGCGTTAGCGCATCCGGAAGTCATCCGGGGCGCGCAGCGCGTAACGTAAGCATAACAAGTCATGTGACTTGTTAATAAAACTTTTCATTGGTTCATTTTACTTTTCTTATTGTAATGATGAAAGGCTTGGTCATATGACCTAAAAATTACGCTTTTCATTACTTCCGAACATTATTTTTTCTTAAATATATGTTATAATGTTCCAGGCTAATGTACTTTCCCGGAAATTTTACAACTGTCCTGCAAGTAAAATATATTCTTTTTTCGAGAAAAAGAGCGTTTCTTCGTCCCATGATGGAGCCGTTGAGCAAAAGAGGGTCGACCTGCTGTCTTAGTCGCCGATACGCCTGAATATGAGATTCTTATCGATCACTTTATGTTGCAGGAATAGAAAACACAACAGCCCTTGACCATTTATCTTTACTGCGTTCCTTCGTATTATACCTTTTACCCTTCATGTAATTGGTCTGCTTTATTTCACTTGCCTTTTAATGATTCTAAAACAGTGACTATTATTACAAACTTTACCAATGTATATACTACTACCATGTTTTCTTTTAAAAACCTTTATTGTGAAAATTTCATTATACAAATACGAGCCTATAACCACGTGGGCCGGCCACGGAGCAAACTGTAATCGTATGTGATGAGTAGACATTTACACTGTAGAGGAACGTAACGGGCGGGCCATTAGGTTGCAAGAACTAAGGTGTCTAACAGTTACGGAATCGGTGGACGTACATTTTATAATTAAAATACGACAGGGCCAGTTACAATAAAATTATCTAGATATACATTTGCGGGCAAGTACCATGGGTGACGTAAATTCGAACTTTCAACAGTACAGTAATCAATAACACATCAGAACTTAATATCAATAGGGATGTCGAAATATTCAATCAATTCTCGTCCCCGCCCGCCATGTGCTTCAAAACTGCATACGTATCTCGTGATTTCAAGGTTCTGCAACCAGTACACAACAAGGAGTTACGAGTCCCATTTATTCCGGCGCCATTTTGGGCGAGGACGGGCAGGTCCAGGATATAGTCAAAATGTCTCTACCAACCATCGACTATGATGATGTTCATATGCTGTATTTATTAGAGTAACACTCATCTGTCCACATGAAATTAATTTGCCACAATCTAAACATGTCATTTTAATCTTTCCAAAGTTCTTCTAAATATTTGGGACCGTTTCCCTTGCCTCTGAAGCTCTCAGTGCCACTTCTTTGATGAATGTACTAGCAGGTCAGGGGTTCTCCTCCAAATCTCTCTTTTATGCAGCACTATAATTAATTGGTGCCACCTCTCCATATGACGATGCATGGTATAGTTACCACAACTATATTTTTTTTCGGTTCCTCTGGAGAGTTCATCGTGGCAGATGAAGCGTGTAACGTACCGGGCATTTACCTTTTTTTGCATGTACAGGAAAGGAAAAAAAAATCGAGCGTCCGAGTTCTAAGGTGTCCCAGGGCCATTTTAGTGGAGGACATGATACAGCGATAATGCCCTGGATAAGGACACTTCCTTCGGGCACCCCACGCCGTCTTTCGGCGCAGCATTGTAGGATGGCCACACCAGTGCGGCAACTTGCTAGACACCACCTCGGTGCCATCCGGATCTCGGCGCCCCACTGCAGATGAACTGCCTCCACATGGAGAAGCGGGAGAGGCTCGTTTGCGCCGCCTCCCCCCCCCCCTTCGGGCACCCCACGCCGACTTTCGGCGCAGCATTGTAGGATGGCCACACCAGTGCGGCAACTTGCTGGACACCACCTCGGTGCCAACCGAATCTCAGCGCCTTGTGTTCCATTCCGAAAATATTGTTGGCAGCATTTTGAAAGGAAAGACAAACAGCCGTTTGTGGCCCTCACTACACCGTTCTCCTAGTGAGTCTCACATTGTTACATTTAGGAAGAATGTTGAAGAGTAGTATGTTGAAAATCTGAAGCCATTGTTATACAAACTCTCAACCAGCCTTGGATGGAAAAATCCTGAAGAATGTACAAACTGAAAACCAGTTTTTCTCTGTATAGCATCAGCAGCAACGCTTGAGTCAGCTTTGTGTGAAGCCGCCATTTTGATTCAATCAATAGCGTCCCCCTGCACACATTCAGGGACCTGGTCGTGTCTTCAGGTCAAACGGATTGTGGGACAAGATGCACAAAGGAAAAGGAAAAAAGTTCCGCCGGACCCCTGGAGGTGGCCGCCTATGTCATGGGCGATCTTAGGCCACACCAGGGCAATAGTGAAGCTGCAGCAGGTGCAAATAAGCTTCAGACAGTGTTACAAGCGCTGCTCAGAACTCTCAACTATGACACCACCTCGGTGCCATCCGGATCTTGGCGCCTTGTGCTGGTTCCGGCCTATTCACACATCGGTCCGCTACTGACGCCACCTCACAGGCCAACGGGGCACCCCACGCCGACTTTCGGCGCAGCATTGTAGGATGGCCACACCAGTGCGGCAAATTGCTGGACACCACCTCGGTGCCATCCAGATCTCGGCGCGTTGTGCTGCCTTCGGCCTATTCGCCACAAGTGCGCACGCAACTCAGCTGCATAGCGAGTGAAACACCAAGGGGCGCCCCACTGCAGCCGAGGAACCTCCATCTTGGGGGCGACGCACAGCATCACATTGCTTTCCAATGCAGTCAGATCCTCAAACAGCCCCCACTGACTGACGCGAACTCACAGGCCAACGGGGCGCCCCACGCCGACTTTCGGCGCAGCATTGTAGGATGGCCACACCAGTGCGGCAAGTTGCTGGACACCACCTCGGTGCCATCCGGATCTTGGCGCGTTGTGCTGCCTTTGGCCCCATTCGCACATCAGTCCGCTACTGACGCCATCTCACAGGCTAATGGGGCGCCCCACGCCGACTTTCAGCATTGTAGGAGGACCACACCAGTACAGCAACTTGCTAGACATCACCTCGGTGCCATCCGGATCTCGGCGCCCCACTGCAGATGAAGTGCCTCTCAACTATGAAACCACCACTGTGACATCCGGATCTTGGCGCGTTGTGCTGCCTTCGGCCTATTCGCACATCGGTCCGCTACTGACGCCATCTCACAGGCTAATGGGGCGACCCACGCCGAGTTTCAGCATTGTAGGATGACCACACCAGTGCAGCAACTTGCTAGACATCACCTCGGTGCCATCCGAATCTTGGCATCTCAACGCCTAGTGGTATCTTCCATACAGAAAATATTGTTACGCTACCTTTGGCCCCATTCGCACATCAGTCCGCAACTTAGACATCACCTCGGTGCCATCCGGATCTTGGCATCTCAGCGCCTTGTGGTGTCAGTCAGAAAATATTGTTGCGCTGCCTTTGGCCCCATTCGCACATCAGTCCGCTACTGACACCATCTCACAGGCCAACAGGGCGCCCCACGCCGACTTTCAGCATTGTAGGATGGCCACACCAGTGCGGCAACTTACTAGACACCACCTCGGTGCCATCCGGATCTTGGCGCGTTGTGCTGCCTTCGGCCTATTCGCACATCGGTCCGCTACTGACGCAAACTCACAGGCCAACGGGGCGCCCCACGCCGACTTTCAACATTGTAGGATGGCCACACCAGTGCTGCAACTTGCTGGACACCACCTCGGTGCCATCCGGATCTTGGCGCGCTGTGTTGCCTTCGGCCTATTCGCACATCGGTCCGCTACTGACGCCGCCTCACGTGCCAACGTATTTTCTCCGCATTTTATACCCTATGCCGCATAACAGGTCATGTGACTTGTTTATAAAACTTTTCATTGGTTCATTTTACTTTTGGTTTCCTAATGATGGAAGGCTTGATCATATGACCTAAAAACAACACTTTTCATTGGATGAAAACTTTTTTTTTTTCCAAACGATGAAAGCCCCACCTTGTTTCTGGATGTTTCAGACTGAAGCTGGCGTCAGCATGAGAGCACCACCATCTCGTAGCTCCGTCGTAGTCATTCCGCGAGCAATCATGGCAGCCGCTCCCCACCAGAAGCCTGCAGGAGTCGGGGCCCCCAAAACTTTTGATGAATTCTCAAGGCGGAGGGGACGCTTTCGAGAATGGGGTCCAAGACCTAGCAGACAAGCGTCCGATTTCCAAGGTGTCCCAGGGCCATTTCAGTGGACCAGGCCCAAAAAGGAAAGAGCCTGCCGCCATTTTGAGAGTCCTGTGACAGCCGCCTATCGCTGCACCGCAAGAGTGGGCGCAACTCAGCTGAATTGCGGCTTTTGACACAGTGGACCAAAAACGGACGGAATGGCAACTGAAACGGTAAAGGGGCGCCCCACTACAACAGATGACACTCCACCTGGAGAGGCCCGTTCACGCCGCCTCCCCCGGGGCGCCCCACGCCGTTATTCGGAGCAGCATTGTAGGATACCAAAACCAGTGCGGCAACTTACTGGACATCACCTTGGTGCCATCGTTCTGCTGCCTTGGAACTATTCGCACAACAGTTTGCTACTGAAGACCCACCCCCCGCGACGCCCCACGCCGTTATTTGCTGGGTGGCAACTTACTAGACATCACTTTCGTGTCATCTAGATTTCAGCGCGTTCTGCTGCCTTGGAACTATTCGCACAACAGTTTGCTACTGATGACCCGCCCCACGCCGGAAATCTGGACGTTGTGCTGCGTTGGGACTATTCGCACAGCCGACCGCTACTTCGTTGTTTTTCCCTAAAAATGTTTATATGTTATTACTATTTTTGTTTTCTTGTATATATTTATAAATTATTAAAGTTTTATAATCTTACTACTTTGTCGGAGTGCTATATATTTTTAATGTGACACATAATTGTAAAAACTTTGATGTACAAAGAGTCATCCCTGGAATCTTCCGCTTCACGCTCGGTCCCCTCCCCAATCACAATACAGGATGGTTTTCAGATAATAGCAACGCTTCTGCTGTGACGGATCTCATCGAGTGTGGGCCTTGATCTACTATAACTCCTTTGAAGAGGGGTGAATCTTTACAGCTGTGGCCATAAACTACATCTGCAGGGCTAGCTGATACCCTAGGACCAGCCTGGACAATCGGACACAGAGGAAAAGGAGTGTCAGAGGGTGCAGTAGTGAATAGGGCGAAAGGGAGGTGTCGGGCGGGCACAGGGTGTGATTCTCAGGAAAGAGCAGCGCAGATGGGGGGAGGTTTATTACCCATGCATAAGACAGAGAGCGGGGGTGACCACTGCCTGGGGGAGATGCTTGCGAGGGTGGGGAGCCATGCTAAGGATCGACAGCGTGCACAGAGTGGGTCTGGTCAAGGCATCTAAAATGGCTGCCGTGCACGACAAAAGTGTGGCATTTGAAAAAAGACAAGATGGCGCAGACAATGTTTTTCAACACTTCCTGATTTCCTTCGAATCGAACGTTAACAGACGTTGGGGCATATTACCAAAGTTAAGCGATATTTATCCCTAACGATGCATTGCAAAGATTTTTTTACCGTCAGAAATTATCGCAGATAAACCTTGCTATTATCAAAGTTTATCGCAAATACGATAAAAACCGACCGCAATGCATTAATATCGCTGAAAACTCAGCGATATTCATGCATTACCGAGCTAATCCTCTTAGCCATGTTATCCACCTCCCATAGGATAACATGGCTAAGAACTGCTCAGGGCAGCTGTTACTTTTTGGAGATATTCGCGCTTATCTCGAATATTTCCAAAAGTTGATAATAGGAGATAGCGATGTTAGCGACTGTTTCCAGTCGCTAACATCTTGGCATGCCCACTTTGCATGTCATTAGTGATAAATATCACTCACATGCAAAGTGGGGCCCAAGATGGTCGCTATCTCCTACTAGCCGTCGCTAACTGGTGTTAGCAACAGCTAGGTAATACAGATATAATTTTATCTCCGCGAAGCGGAGCGCTGTTACAGATATATATCTTGTTTTTGAACGTTAATTTCTCAAAATGCACTGAAGCACATATATTGAGACCTAGCAAAGGCACATCGGGCTACCAGTCCCTAATATTTTACCAAGTTTCGTGCAAATCCATTCAGCCGTTCGATTATTATTATTATTTATTTTTTTTGCCCCGCGGGGCCCTTTTAAAACCTCCACATCAAACCTAGGGGATCAGCGAGGATCTACTATGCCCCCTTATGGTCATTTGCCCCTTCGCTTTGGCCTCCTCTTGTCTCTCGATCCTACCGAGAGACAAGATGGCGGCCGCTACGGACTGTTTGGAATGTTTACAGACACCGGAGAGCCAATCAGCTTCGCTTCGCAAAGCTCCGTAACGCGAAAAGTACGCGAAGCGGTGCGCTGTTACAGATATATATCTTTTTTTGAACGTTAATTTCTCAAAATCCACTGAAGCACATATATTGAGACCTAGCAAAGGCACATCGGGCTACCAGTCCCTACAATTTTGCCAAGTTTCGTGCAAATCCATTCAGCCGTAAGATTATTATTATAATTTTTTTTTTTTGCCCCGCGGGGCCCTTTTAAAACCTCCACATCAAACCTAGGGGGTCAGCGAGGATCTACTATTCCCCCTTATGGTCATTTGCCCCTTCGCTTTGGCCTCCTCTTGTCTCTCGATCCTACCGAGAGACAAGATGGCGGCCACTACGGACTGTTTGCGGCCACTACGGACTGTTTGGAATGTTGACAGACGCCGGAGAACCAATCAGCTTCGCTTCACAAAGCTCCGTTGCGCGAAAAGTACGCGTCCTAGGCCGCTGCCCGGTCCGCGCTTACAGATACATATCTTTTTTTAAACGTTAATTTCTCAAAATCCACTGGAGCACATATATTGAGACCTACAAAAGGCACATCGGGCTACCAGTCCCTACAATTTTGCCAAGTTTCGTGCAAATCCATTCAGCCGTTCGGGCTAAAAGTGAGGCCAACCGCCCTATGGAAATTAACATGGGAAAAACGCGTTTTGGGACCCCCCTTTTTTCTCGGCCCCCCCTTGACGAACCCCCCCCAAATTTTCAAAGGCTGCTCAGAAACAAAATGTGCCATTTTCCTGAAAATTGCAGCCAATTCCGTCCACAAACGGCAAAGTTATTAGACATAGAATTTTCAAAAATCCCATAGAGAAAAAATCCTAACTATATATACCTACTGGCGACCGCCAGTAGGTAATATATCTCAAAGCTCCAAGGTTCCCACCTGCTGGAGACGCACTCTGACATCCACTATATATATATATATATATATATATATATATATATATATATATATATATATATATCCAGAAAAGCATTTCCCCGTTCTGGAGCCCCAGACTCTTCAGGGCGGCCTCACAAAATGAGCACGGAGCAGCTCATCAAACACCCACAGGTCACACAAACACCGTGAGGCCCAATACTGTGAAAGTGGCTTTAATTCCAAAATCCAGCAGCGCCAGTTTCCATTTGTCTAACGTTTCGGCACCATTGCCTTGATCACAGACTGGAACACAAGCGCCCAGGTGCGCTTGGGCGTACTTTAACTAATTGCATCACGTGACTGACATCACCATACTACTAATCCCACAGTGCATTGTAAAAGTATTTTAAAGATGCAAGCTGGAAGTCCAAAGATGTAAAGTCCTTTGTGGTGATTATTTCGAAATACAAGCACTGTTGTTGCTGTGGGGTTATTTTTAAACACAGTCAGGTGAGTTTGTACATACCGCAATTGTTCTCATGGCATGTTACATTCCGGAAAGATAGCTTTTCACTGCACGATCATAACAGGATATCGTCCTGTTTGAATCCCTTCCATGCGCCGTTCTTTTTTTGCTCTAGTGGCATTCCTTAGTAGGTTGAAGGCGCAAGTGAGTCAGGCTCCTCCATTAAACATCCAGAAAAGCATTTCCCCGTTCTGGAGCCCCAGACTCTTCAGGGCGGCCTCACAAAATGAGCACGGAGCAGCTCATCAAACACCCACAGGTCACACAAACACCGTGAGGCCCAATACTGTGAAAGTGGCTTTAATTCCAAAATCCAGCAGTATATATATATATATATATATATATATATATATATATATATATATATATATATATATATATATATATATATAATAATAATCCTATTGTCACTTTGAATTAATTGTCAGAATTATAGATGATTTACATGGTGGTAATTTGCAAGGCATATAACGTTTAAGTACTGAGACAAACTCAAAGTGTGGTTTGATTATTCTGTAACAATGCAATTAGTCACAGTTGGTGTTTATTTTTAGCACTTTTAAAATTATTATTTTGGCTGTTGGTCGCGGACATATATGCATCTATATTGGCACGTGCATCTGTTAATGAGTTCATCATTATTGTTTTGGGAATAGAGTATTTAGAAACATGAGATTTTGCGATGTATTGTATTTGAGAAAGTTGAATTAATTTACAATCATGTATAATAATCGCAAACTGCACTTGCAGTAGATTTCATTCATAAAGTAATGCCCAAGCACGACAAAATCTCACATTAGAATCATGTGTGTAAAAAGATGTCTTCTATGTTTATTAAACAGCCGATGTAAACAATGAACGTCATCAAACTGCTCCGACGATCGAGTTGTGCATATGTATATAAACTGTCGTTTTTATATGGGAAGGTGTTGTGACCAAGGCGGTTTGTCCGCCGAAACGCGTAAAGCCATCTGCACAGGGTAAATAAAATTCCCTTTTCGTGAAGCTCACAGAGTCAGCGCCTTTTCTTTTTTTCTTTTTATCTCGACGTTAAAGGTTTGGATGTTATATATATAAGACTGTGACTAAATTGGTTCTTGTTCTAGTTACTGTGGCACTTTGTGGCCTGAATTTATCTGTGTTTATTTGTTCTGATGCTCTTTTGATCCATGGAAAAAAAATGTTTTTTGACCCAGCATCAGTGATAGTTTAACTCTTGCTCTATCCAGTACCTATTCTTTTGCCTCGTACTTTATTCCCCTTGTTTTCCTCTTTTTCTTCTTATCACTTAACATATTTTTTGGTTGGGCCTTTTGTTTTGTTTTCTTTTCTATTTTTCCACAACCACTTTTTGTATTATTTGAGGTATACTTGTATCCTACGTTCAGCACTTTTTTTTGCATTGCATGACTCAAATGATTGTGGGGTTTCATAGCTGATGTGGCAGTCCTCTATTTCCTAACAGTAATGTGGTTATTTTCATTCCTGGCACTATGTCTTGACTTTTCTGACACTCTAGGTTAATTCTATATTATTGGCTAATCCTTTGCTCCTTCTGGTTCTTCTTTTTTTGGCACCCAATTGATATTTGGCACTATGCCATTATACTTGCTTGTTGCCTAATGTGGTACCTTTATTAGAATTTCCGACTCTTTTAGCCTGTCTCTGAGCGTATTTTGCCAGTCATTTCAATGTTATATTTACTACCATGTGTTAAATTATTTTATTCTTTTCCACATGTTTGACTGTTACCAAGTGTTCTTTTTGCAACTGCCTCATTTTTCATGTTTATACCTTACTGTCATGCGTGTATTACTTTAATATAATACTCTTTTGTGCACTATTTCTATTTTTACTTTTGGGCGTGTTCCCCGAATTAAGCCCCTCCCTATGTTGTGTATATATACTTACATTTTTTTCTGAGTGTCCATATGTGAACAAGCTCCCTTGTGGAGCGAAACGCTTCATTTTGTAATAAAACGTTTTTCCTGCATACTCACTGGAGTTGGTACGTTTTTGAGCTTATTTGACCGTTTGATGTGGCGTCTTGAGGTCTGCACCCTGCCGTAGCCTGTCGTCCATTGACAGGTTGGGATCCTTTCTTCATCGTTTTGCCGGGATCAGCTGCTTCCGGCTTGTGGACCCTCCCGCTGACCTGAGGCACAGCGTCGGCGCAGCTATCTGCGTTTGTTTCAAGCGCACTGCTACTTGGATTTCGAGAATCTGCTCTGCTGTGCCCCCCCGCTGGATCATATCCCTGTGGCAGCTCTATTATCGGCTTCGTGGGAGGTGAGTGTGTCCGTCAAGGCGTGGTGAACAAGTGTTTGGCCGATTGCTTTTCGGTAGAACTACCGGGCACCGATTCCTGTGGGACACTTCCCCCTCTGTAGCTTTATATCTGTCCAACAACTGTTCCACGTTAGCGGGGTGCGGGATTCACCTGTTATTGCTAAACGGTCTGCTCACTTTACCGCTGCAGGATTGGGAATTTCACTTATCCCATAAACAAACGTGACTGTGTATTCAACCACTATTATGCTATCGAGTGACGCACTCAGAACCAGGGAAGCAACTGCTGAGGCACGATTTGAAAGCCTCTCTGCGAGTATCCCGGTCGCCAATGAGGCTACACCAATTACCACAAATAGTGACGCAAAGACTTTGATCAAGAATCTCGAGAAACTACTTCGAAGCGAGCTTGCTAAGTGGTGGGAGAAAAAATCACTTGAGAAGTACCGAGATGCTAATAGGGTTCCCAGGGGTTTAAGAAATCTTATTGTCCCGACCTACGAAAACCCTGACCCTTTGATGCTACAAGAATGGGCGGACAACAGTCTACAAGGTTCTATGAATTCGGTCAATATTCTAATTAAATACGCCGAATCTGACCGCAACAAACTATTGGCAGAAATTGACAGAGTACAAGCACTATTGGAGGCTACTGGAGAAACTGACTTTATAGCCAAAAGCAAATCAGAGATTGAAATCCGCATTAAAAAATTGGAGGATACCATAATAGAACGTAAAATTACCAAGTTTGCCAGGGACAGAAACGATTACGCTACTGGCAGAATTTTTACCTTCTCTAGGAAGTATGATAATTTAAAGCGCAAAGCATTATCCAACAGCGGAAAGTCAGCAGGCGGTCAAATTGCCGCCACCAATCAAGTCTCAGGTCTACCTAGTGACAACAGCGACATTTTGTCACTCAACTCCTTAACCTCCAACAGCAAAGACGAAGGAGCCTCAACATCCTCAATCACCTCCAACATAGGCAAAAACTACACAGTAGTGGAGGAATTGGGTTTTGTGAACGAGGACCGGCGCTATTCCCTGCGCTCCCGGAATCCTCAAAACCAGGCCGGCAATCAGTCAGCCAGCGCAGGCGCACAAGGCGGAGGATTCACAAACAAAAATACTTCGCAAGCAAGAACCAACAGGAACTGGCGCAAATAATCGACACTATCGACAATACCGTCATCAACCTCACTGACACTGTTATCTCCAAGGCGGAAGAACAGCTATTATCTCTTGGCCTCTCATATTGTCCACCCAACAGATTTTCCTATAATCAAACTCGGATAGATCTGTACAAATTCGTTAGAAAGATCAAACTAATCAAGTACTTCAAACTCGAGGCTAGACGCAAACAAGGTGTGACAAGTGAAATTCCTTCCAATATGGCACCTCAGCTCCAAGTACATGACAACACTGGCCTGCAAAATCTGTATGACCTAGCCTTTGATGACTCCTCTCAACCTGTTCCCACTGTTAGCCAGGTGGTCAATGTGAATCGAACAGTACCAACACCTTTTAAACCTAAATCGACATTCTTTCCACTGATGCCACGTGATGCTGTGGATATTTTCAGTGACCAGGTCATCATTGAACTCAAAGCCCTGAATAGATCGATCTTGGGTAAACATAGACAACTGAAGTATAATGACCAGCAATATAACTTGTTAATCAACAAACTCAAATCCAACCACAATGTGATTGTTAAGAGTGCCGATAAGGGCGGTAACACTGTTCTATGGAAGACTTCTGACTATATTGAGGAAGCTCAGAGACATTTATCTGATTCAACATGCTACATTTTGTCATCACAATTTACTATGGTCCAAAGCCAAAACCAGATACGTAAACAACTGAATACTTGGAAAAGACTCCATCTTATAACTAAGGAGGAATGCAACTATTTAACCAAAGACCATCCTGTAACACCTTGTCTGTACTTCTTGCCTAAAGTCCATAAACTTATCACCCCTACACCAGGCCGTCCCATCATATCGGCCATAGGGAGTATGACAGAGAATATCTCTAAGTATGTGGACTTTTTTCTTCAGCCCCATGTTGCAAGTCTCCCTTCCTACTTGAAAGATACCACAGACTTCTTAACCAAGATCCAAACTGTTCATTGGTGTAGTGATTTTTTGTTTTTAATTTTGGACATTGAATCACTTTATACCTCTATCAATCATCACCATGGTATCAATGCATGTCAATACTATCTCAATACACGTGCTATTTGTTTCAGAGAACACAACTCAATGCTTATTGCAATGATCAGATTGTGCCTAACCTCCAATTTTTTCCGTTTCCAGAATAACACCTATCATCAATTGCGTGGGGTGGCGATGGGCTCGTGTTTCTCCCCCAGCTACTCATGTCTTCATGTGGGTTGGTGGGAGGAACGCGAGCTCAGAACCACACACGCACATTGGTCATCTCACATTGAGCATTATTGGCGCTACATTGATGACATCTGCATCATTTGGAAGGGGACGGAGGAAGAGGCCCTGTCATTTGTATCTGATTGTAACACCAATTCTCTCAACTTAAAATTCACTGCCAATGTAAGTGTGAATGAGGCGGAATTTCTTGATGTGCATTTATATATCAAAGATGACAAACTTGAGACCAAATTGCATCGTAAAAGCACTGCGGGCAATGCCATTCTGCATGCCCGCAGTTCTCACCCGACACATACCATTCACAGTATTCCGTATGGTGAATTCATTAGAATTCACAGAATCTGCAGTGATCAAGAGTCTCTAACCACATGCCTTGAGGAATCTAGACAGCGCTTCATATAGAGAGGTTATTCCAGAACCATCCTCGATCAAGCGTTAGCTAAGGCTTTATCAGTGGATCGTGCTTCGCTTCTTACATCTAGCGACTCCATCACTGCTAGCACTAACAGCACACAGGATACCTCTCGTTGTACAGTCAGACTGATTACTACTTTCTGCTCACAGGAGCGTACGATAAGGCGCATCATTGGCACCGAATGGCCCATTATTCTGACTGATTCTACTCTTGGCCCCTTGTTACCTGAAACACCCATTATCACATTCAGACGTGCGCCTTCTATGCGTGATGCTCTGGATAGAGCAGCACCTGAGAATCCACCTAAAACTTGCAAAATTAACAAAATGGGCTTCTTTAAATGCACATCTTGTCGTGCCTGTAATTTTGCCACCAACACCACTCACTATGTCACTGCGTTCAGCGATGTACCCATCCTGATCAATGAGTATCTAACCTGCAGATCTGAGTTTGTTGTCTACAAGCTCAAATGTACTTGCAACTTGGAGTACATTGGTAGCACTAAGCTGCCTGTTCACCAAAGAATACTCCAACATATTAGAGCCATTGTTAACAGTGACAGCAATTACCCTGTGGCTAGACACTTTGAGGCATTTCATGAGAAGAAAGTGAAAGACATACAATACACTGTTTTATGTTCGGTACCCCAACCGAGTCGCGGTGGTGACCGCGAAAAACTACTGAGACAACGTGAATCCCAGCTTATCATGTCACTCGACACCAAGGCCCCAAATGGTTTAAATCTGATGGAGGATCTGAAAAACTTCCTCTAATTTTGTTCTATATTGGATTTTGGTCTTGGTTTCTATCTGTTTCTTTCTTAAGACTGTGACTAAATTGGTTCTTGTTCTAGTTACTGTGGCACTTTGTGGCCTGAATTTATCTGTGTTTATTTGTTCTGATGCTCTTTTGATCCATGGAAAAAAAATGTTTTTTGACCCAGCATCAGTGATAGTTTAACTCTTGCTCTATCCAGTACCTATTCTTTTGCCTCGTACTTTATTCCCCTTGTTTTCCTCTTTTTCTTCTTATCACTTAACATATTTTTTGGTTGGGCCTTTTGTTTTGTTTTCTTTTCTATTTTTCCACAACCACTTTTTGTATTATTTGAGGTATACTTGTATCCTACGTTCAGCACTTTTTTTTTTGCATTGCATGACTCAAATGATTGTGGGGTTTCATAGCTGATGTGGCAGTCCTCTATTTCCTAACAGTAATGTGGTTATTTTCATTCCTGGCACTATGTCTTGACTTTTCTGACACTATAGGTTAATTCTATATTATTGGCTAATCCTTAGTCTTTAGTCCCTTTAGTCCCTGCCCAGGTGGGCGTGGCCCCTGCCATGGCCTTCTGGGATCAGTAGTGCATGAAAAGTTTTCCCCAAGTGGGTGCGCTGTCTTTCCCTCGAGTGTTACACAATTAAAACACCAAGTGGGTTAAAATGCAATCTTGACTGGAGACTGTCCTGCTTTATGGGTGTCAATCGAAGCTTGAGACTGACGCCCCCTGCGAGCATCCGCTCCCTCTTCCTTATCTGCCACCATCTGGTTTTCAACGTAGGCCCGCAGTAACGGTGGGCCTCTTTCACGACCTGGCCGGCCGTCTTAATATCCAAAAGCGAAACAGGAACCCTTTTGAAAGAGGCCACAAGAGGTAGATAAGCTTTCTTCATTTTATTTTGTGAAATGTGCTCCTGACCGGGAGCCTGCATGCAGGATGCCAATTAAAATGAAGAAAGCTTATCTACCTCTTGTGGCCTCTTTCAAAAGGGTTCCTGTTTCGTTTTTGGATATTAAGACGGCCGGCCAGGTCGTGAAAGAGGCCCACCGTTACTGCGGGCCTACGTTGAAAACCAGATGGTGGCAGATAAGGAAGAGGGAGCGGATGCTCGCAGGGGGCGTCAGTCTCAAGCTTCGATTGACACCCATAAAGCAGGACAGTCTCCAGTCAAGATTGCATTTTAACCCACTTGGTGTTTTAATTGTGTAACACTCGAGGGAAAGACAGCGCACCCACTTGGGGAAAACTTTTCATGCACTACTGATCCCAGAAGGCCATGGCAGGGGCCACGCCCACCTGGGCAGGGACTAAAGACTTAAAAGGTGCGTGAATAATGGGCTGCTCTCTCTGAACGATAACGCTGCTGAGGAAGGGACATACCCGAAACATGTTTGGCGTTTTATTTTGTGAAATGTGCTCCTGACCGGGAGCCTGCATGCAGGATGCCAATTAAAATGAAGAAAGCTTATCTACCTCTTGTGGCCTCTTTCAAAAGGGTTCCTGTTTCGTTTTTGGATATTAAGACGGCCGGCCAGGTCGTGAAAGAGGCCCACCGTTACTGCGGGCCTACGTTGAAAACCAGATGGTGGCAGATAAGGAAGAGGGAGCGGATGCTCGCAGGGGGCGTCAGTCTCAAGCTTCGATTGACACCCATAAAGCAGGACAGTCTCCAGTCAAGATTGCATTTTAACCCACTTGGTGTTTTAATTGTGTAACACTCGAGGGAAAGACAGCGCACCCACTTGGGGAAAACTTTTCCTGCACTACTGATCCCAGAAGGCCATGGCAGGGGCCACGCCCACCTGGGCAGGGACTAAAGACTTAAAAGGTGCGTGAATAATGGGCTGCTCTCTCTGAACGATAACGCTGCTGAGGAAGGGACATTCCCGAAACATGTTTGGCGTTTTATTTTGTGAAATGTGCTCCTGACCGGGAGCCTGCATGCAGGATGCCAATTAAAATGAAGAAAGCTTATCTACCTCTTGTGGCCTCTTTCAAAAGGGTTCCTGTTTCGTTTTTGGATATTAAGACGGCCGGCCAGGTCGTGAAAGAGGCCCACCGTTACTGCGGGCCTACGTTGAAAACCAGATGGTGGCAGATAAGGAAGAGGGAGCGGATGCTCGCAGGGGGCGTCAGTCTCAAGCTTCGATTGACACCCATAAAGCAGGACAGTCTCCAGTCAAGATTGCATTTTAACCCACTTGGTGTTTTAATTGTGTAACACTCGAGGGAAAGACAGCGCACCCACTTGGGGAAAACTTTTCATGCACTACTGATCCCAGAAGGCCATGGCAGGGGCCACGCCCACCTGGGCAGGGACTAAAGACTTAAAAGGTGCGTGAATAATGGGCTGCTCTCTCTGAACGATAACGCTGCTGAGGAAGGGACATTCCCGAAACATGTTTGGCGTTTTATTTTGTGAAATGTGCTCCTGACCGGGAGCCTGCATGCAGGATGCCAATTAAAATGAAGAAAGCTTATCTACATCTTGTGGCCTCTTTCAAAAGGGTTCCTGTTTCGTTTTTGGATATTAAGACGGCCGGCCAGGTCGTGACAGAGGCCCACCGTTACTGCGGGCCTACGTTGAAAACCAGATGGTGGCAGATAAGGAAGAGGGAGCGGATGCTCGCAGGGGGCGTCAGTCTCAAGCTTCGATTGACACCCATAAAGCAGGACAGTCTCCAGTCAAGATTGCATTTTAACCCACTTGGTGTTTTAATTGTGTAACACTCGAGGGAAAGACAGCGCACCCACTTGGGGAAAACTTTTCATGCACTACTGATCCCAGAAGGCCATGGCAGGGGCCACGCCCACCTGGGCAGGGACTAAAGACTTAAAAGGTGCGTGAATAATGGGCTGCTCTCTCTGAACGATAACGCTGCTGAGGAAGGGACATTCCCGAAACATGTTTGGCGTGTTATTTTGTGAAATGTGCTCCTGACCGGGAGCCTGCATGCAGGATGCCAATTAAAATGAAGAAAGCTTATCTACCTCTTGTGGCCTCTTTCAAAAGGGTTCCTGTTTCGTTTTTGGATATTAAGACGGCCGGCCAGGTCGTGAAAGAGGCCCACCGTTACTGCGGGCCTACGTTGAAAACCAGATGGTGGCAGATAAGGAAGAGGGAGCGGATGCTCGCAGGGGGCGTCAGTCTCAAGCTTCGATTGACACCCATAAAGCAGGACAGTCTCCAGTCAAGATTGCATTTTAACCCACTTGGTGTTTTAATTGTGTAACATTCGAGGGAAAGACAGCGCACCCACTTGGGGAAAACTTTTCATGCACTACTGATCCCAGAAGGCCATGGCAGGGGCCACGCCCACCTGGGCAGGGACTAAAGACTTAAAAGGTGCGTGAATAATGGGCTGCTCTCTCTGAACGATAACGCTGATGAGGAAGGGACATTCCCGAAACATGTTTGGCGTTTTATTTTGTGAAATGTGCTCCTGACCGGGAGCCTGCATGCAGGATGCCAATTAAAATGAAGAAAGCTTATCTACCTCTTGTGGCCTCTTTCAAAAGGGTTCCTGTTTCGTTTTTGGATATATATATATATATACATATATATATTCACTGAAAAAACCATAGCCCACGTTATAGTTAGTTGGACTCACTATAACTTGCGCGTGCAATGCACTGCTGATGACGTCACATATTACATCACTCATGACATGGTCAGTGACATCACTCATGACATCACTGATGACACCATCCAGTGAATGTGTGTCTTTCTGAAAAATAAATATGTTTTATATATGTATATGTAAAAGTTGATGGAAGAATAAATATTTAAATAAGTGTTTACATGTTGATTGGTTAACTGGCTTATTAAGTGTATCTTAGTGAATACATATATTAGTGAGTAATGTTTAAATATTTAAATATATGTATTAGTGTTTCACTTTGTGTATAAGTGGCTGCATGGGTTGGTGAGTAGCTACATGTGTATGTATATGGGTTATTACATGTTTTTCTTAGTATCATTATGAGTGTTTGTATGGTTTGGTGGGGGTATTACCTAGCACATAGATGCATGAATGACTGACTCTCTCTTTGTTTGTGTTTTAAAGACAGCATATGTGCAGGACTGTATGGGTGGATGAGTGTGTATATGTGTGTGTTAGTGAGTGAATGAGTGTCTCACTAGTGTCTTTATCAGTAACTACATATGTATTAATCTAGTGTATGTGAATATTAATGTATATAAGTGAGTATATGTGAGAGTAAGAGATTGTAAGAGTTCCTGTTTAAATTAGTATGTGTTTCTATAAGTGATTGTTTAAGAGAGTAAGTATGTGTTAGTTTCTTTAGAAGTAAAGTGGTAGTGTGTGTATAGCTGTATATGCAAATAAATGGATGTTTAATAGTTTATTTGCATGTGTGAGTATGTGTCTTTTAGATGACTGTTGGTGTGTAACAGGATGTATAGGTGTATCACTACATATAATGAGTGAGTATATGTATGAGTGACTATATAGAACTTTTGGTGAATAAGTGGATGTGTATATAGATGGTGGAATTATTGAATTGGTTGTTGTTACTAGTATGGGTATCTCCATTTTTTTGAAAATTTTAGTTTCTATTATTGAATATGTGCTTCAAGGGTTACATTACAGTGAAAGGAGGTTTGTCACTCTGTCACAAGGATGGTGTCATCAGTGAAGTCATGAGTGATGTCACTGACCATGTCATGAGTGATGTAATATGTGACATCATCAGCAGTGCATTGCACACGCAAGTTATAGTGAGTCCAACTAACTATAACGTGGGAATTTCAATGGTTTTATGCGAGTAAAATTTCCAGCTAACTATAACTGGTGTGAAACCTATGGTTTTTTCAGTGAATTTAATAGGTTTTTTAAATGCTAATTCCTAACTATAACTGGTGTGAAACCTATGGTTTTTTCAGTGAATTTCAAAGGTTTTTTAATAGCAAATCTCTATAGGTATGAAATGTAATATTTTGTATAATGAATTTTATATTGTATAATTATGTAATACTATTTTTTTAATGTTTATTTATTTATTTTGCCCCCGGAGCGCTCCCGGGGCGCGTACCGATGCGCTCACCAGTGAGCGCAGTGTTACGGCGCGCCCCAGGGCGCGTACCGGTGAGCGTCCCGTTAGCGCTATTGCCGCGAACGAAAACAACATCGTGACGTTTCGCGTAGCCGCGTGATGCGTCTTATGACGCACGGCGTAAACGCACCCGGAAGCGCCCGGACGTATACGATCGCGCAACGTCCTGACGCGCTTACGCTACGCGCCCCCGGGCGTGCCCCGGGGCACGTAGCGTAAGCGCGTCGTGTCATGTGACCTGAAAATAACACTTATCATTGGTTGAGATCAGTTTTGGTTTCCAAATGATGAAGGCCCGAGTCATGTGACCTGAAAGTAACACTTTTCATTGGTTCAGGACAGTTTTATTTTCCAAATGATGAAAACCCCACCTATTTTCCTCATTCTCACTTTGTACTTTGAGTGAGGAAGACCTGTTGAAAAACCTCTCTGTACCTATTTGTCTGAAAAATGGCTACAGTAGCAGCAGCTGCAGGAGCATCTGCTCCACCTCCACCACCTCCACCACCACAAGGACCACCCCAACACCACAGTGGTGGAGATCAAGAAGAGGAGGACGAGGAGGAGCAAGAGGAGGGGGGGTTCCTACCAGAAGATAATACCCCATATAAGCCAAAGGAGCACTTTATCTGGCAGTTTTTTTCTATCCCAAAGGACAAGAAGAAAGTTAATGCACCAAAGGCGACTTGTTTAATCTGTGGTTTTGAACTTTCAAGGGGGAACCCTAACAAAAAATACTCTTTTGGCAACAACACCATGATTCGGCACATGCAACGCCGGCACCCTAATAACTATGCTAGGGCAGAGGTCAGGGAACTTGCCAGAAACCCTGCCCAATCTTCTGCCAGCACCTCTCAAAGTAATCAACCCACCCCATCGGGTCCAGAAGCGAGGGAGATGAGCACAACTATTCAAACCAAGTTTGCCAATTTTAAAATCGTTTGTATATTTTGCGGAGCGAAAATATGCTATGGTGAGCAAAGCATTACACTTATCACCCGTGCTTGGGATCACCACAAGTGCCCGAAGAAACATTCATTTTTTCCTGTTTTTTTTTTGCTCCAGTTGAGCCATTTACAATTCCCTGTTTTTTGTTTCTCCCCATAAAAACTACAAAAAAAATATAAAACTGTTCTGAAAAGCCAAAAAAAGTAAAAAAATGTTCCAAAAAACAATAAAGTAAATTTAAAACAACAAAAAGAATTAAAAAAACAGTTATTTTTAGAACTACCTCCAATTTATAAAAAAATGCTACATTTTTTGGAAACTCCGTCATTCTTTTTTCTCCATGGTACGCTCCCCGGTACGCTCCCCGGTGCGCGTACCGGGCGCTCCCCCCGCGTAAATCCGTCTTTTATGGCCCCCACATCAAACCTAGGGGGTCAGGGGGGGTCTACCCTGCCCCCTTGTGGTCATTTCCCCCTTTATTTTTGCCATCTCTTGTGTCTCGATCCTACCGAGACACAAGATGGCGGCCGCTCCGGACTGTTTGGAATGTTGAGAGACACCCGAGAACCAATCAGCTTTCCGCGAGCGAACTCGCGTTACGCGCCGGGTGCGCTCCCCGGTGCGCGTACCGCGGTGCGCTCATAGATATATATATTTTTTTAACCTAATTTACTCAAAATCCTCTGGAGCACATATCTTGAGACATAGCAAAGGCACATCGGGCTACCAGTCCCTACAATTTTGCCAAGTTTCGTGGGAATCCATTCAGCCGTTCGGGCTAAAAGTGAGTCCAACCGCCCTATGGAAATTAACATGGGGGAAACACGTTTTGGGACCCCCCCTTTTATCTCGGCCCCCGCTTAATGAATCCCCCCCAAATTTTAAGGGAAGGAGCGGAGCGGAGCTGGCCACCTAATTTGAGAATTTCGCGAAAATCCGTCCACCGGCGCCAAAGTTATTCCCAATAGAATGTTGCGGATTTCGTATGGAAACTAGGTCCTAACTATAACTACCTACTGGCGACTGCCAGTAGGTAATATATATATATATATATATATATATATATATATATATATATATATATATATATATATATATATATATATATAGACATATACTTACCTGAGTGGCTCTTCATTGTGGTGGCAACCTTCATTTGGAATAGGTAGCGGCTGGCCAAAGCCGCGAAGAGCCCACCACATAACAGCAGACCCAGTGAGACATGAAAGGCAGTCTCTACGGCACGGAAGGTGAGCCAGACTTGCAGCAGATGTAATACAATCCGTAAGGTGCAGGACCCAATACCATCCCACTGTGGTGTTTATGTTTTTTTATTTTTTTTAAATAGCAAGCAGAGACATTCTCACTATGAAATTTGCACTTTTGATGAACTACACGTACCAGAAGGCCGTGCTGGCCACGCCTACTGTAAAGGCATTTAAATATCAAATAACAAACTAAGTCTCGCAGAAATGATGTGCCATTGACAAAGGGAAAACTTACCGGAAACACGTTTGACAGGAAACAAGGTGTGTTGGTGACTGCATTAACGGATTGTAGCTCCAAGTAAATTGAAGGATTAAGAAACTTACCTGAGTGGCTCTTCATTGTGGTGGCAATCTTCGTTTGGAATATATTGTCTGGTTCTGAGGAAGCAGGATTGGTTGTGTATTACCTACTGGCGGTCGCCAGTAGGTATATATAGTTAGGATTTTTTCCCTATGGGTTTTTTGAAAATTCTATGTCTAATAACTTTGGCGTTTGTGGACGGAATTGGCTGAAATTTTCAGCAAAATGGAACATTTTGTTTCTGAGCAGCCACTGGAAATTTGGGGGGAGTTGGTCCAGGGGGGGCCGAGAAAAAAGGGGGGTCCCAAAACGTGTTTTTAACATTGAGTTTTCCATAGGGCGGTTAGCCTCATTTTTAGCCCGAACGGCTGAATGGATTTGCACGAAACTTGGCAAAATTGTAGGGACTGGTAGCCCGATGTGCCTTTTGTAGGTCTCAATATATGTGCTGCAGTGGATTTTGAGAAAATAACGTTCAAAAAAAGATATATATCTGTAAGCGCGGACCAGGCAGCGCCCCGGTACGCGTACTTGACGCGTAACGGAACTTCGCGTAGCGAAGTTGATTGGCTCTCCGGTGTCTGTCAACATTCTAAACAGTCCGGAGCGGCCGCCATCTTGTCTCTCGGTAGGATCGAGAGACAAGAGGAGGCAAAAGCGAAGGGGCAAATGACCATAAGGGGGCATAGTAGATACTCCCTGACCCCCTAGGTTTGATATGGAGGCTTTAAAGGGGCCCCGCTAAGGTTTTTTTCGTGGTTAGCGCCCGGTACGCGAACCGGGAAGCGTACTGGGGAGCGTATCACAATAAAAAATGAATGATAGACTTTTCAAATGCTGTATGTTAATTGATTGTTGGTTTTGTTGATTATTTTTTTTTTTTTTAAACTTTTTTTATTGTGTTTCATAATTTATTAAACTTTCTAACATTTCATTGTCAGAAATTTCATAATCATGGAATATAGATTGTAGTCTCTGAGGTTGTAAAATGTCCTCATTTGCAAGGAGGTTATCTACTGCTTGCACACATTGCAGTAGTTCTTGGTCCCAAGTTTCATCCATAAATTCAATCTCATTTGGATCAATGATTTCTGTGTTGGACTCTGGAAGGACAATTTCAAATGAAATGTTTTGTTCACTTTCCATTTTTCCTGAAATTTGCATAAAAAAAATATATATTAGTAGAGGTAGGGCACTGTTGGGATTAATTTTAGATAGGCAGTTTTTAACAGAGAATTTATCTTTGGGCAGTGTATAGTATCAGAGTGGAAGTAGGAATATAAAAAAGTGTATCTAAATTTATAAGTACTACAGAGGGATAGTATATAACTAACAGAAAAAGTTTGCCATATTAACTTAAAGTGCACAATATACTTCAGTTTTAAAAATAACAACTTACCTTTAAAAAGAAGTTGAAGTTATTAATGAAAATTCTAATAGAAATGTACACCAGGAAGTAGTAGTCAAAATGGCTGTGTTTCCTTCTCTTCCTTTATATATATTCGGGTACATAACCAATCAAATGTCAGGTAAAAAAAGTAGAAAATGAAAGTAACATTTTAATTGGTTGTCAATTCCAACACTTCAGATGTGTTTTGTGAAGTAATTTACCTCACGGTATTTAGAGAGGTCTACAGGCTAAATGGCTAAAGGAGGACCATATTTCTTCACTCTTGTTCACTCTCTCTGTTTCTATTAATGTCACTGTTTATGACTGATCAAAAAAATGTTTTTTAAAAAAGAACAGTAACTATAAGGGAAGGAAATAGACAGTTATGTTAAAAGAAAGACAGCTATAGGGAGTAAACTAACGATACTGTTACCTACAATCCACTGCTGTTGATGTTACTGACCATGTCATGAATGATGTAATATGTGACATCATCAACAGTGGATTGTAGGTAACAGTATCCTTAGTTTACTCCCTAGAGCTGTCTTTCTTTTAACATAACTGTGTATTTCCTTCCCTTATAGTTACTGTTCTTTTTTAAAAAATATTTTTTTGGTTAGCTTCCGGTACGCGTACCGGGTAGCGCTCCGGGAGCGAACTAAGAGAAATACAGGTTGGCAGAGTTCCAAATATTCTACCAATTTTTTTATAATGGGGAGTTAGTTCTGAAAAGAACTTTTTTTTTAATGTTTTTGTTGTTTTATATTTTTTTTAGTATTTTTTGAACATTTTTTTACTTTTTTTGTATTTTCTGAACGTTTTTAAAAATTTTTTGGTTTTTTTGGGGGGGGGGGGAAACAAAAACGATCCATTATAAAGGGCTCAACAGGAGCAAAAAAAAAAAAAGAATTTATTTTTTGGTGCGTCTTGTGCAAACATTAATATGATTTTGAATTGCTCGCAAAATCAAAGTGATGCTACTTTCTCTGTAGCAGATGAAAGCGCCACATTCCACGCACACTTGTTTTACGTGCCCAAACAACATTTGGATGTTTGCAATCACCTCCCTCGCCTCTGGTCCCGACACCTCTGGAACCACCGATCTTCTTGCCATTTGTAGGGGATTTTGTTGTTGGTCACGTAGCTGGGCAGCACTATAATTATTTGGGTGCCACCTACTCATATGCCGATGCATAGTATGATTGCCATAACTATATTTTTTATCAGTGCCCCTTGACAATCTATCACCGCATATGCGGCAAAACACGTAACGAGCATTCACTTTCTTTTGCCCCTCAGGAATTCTGTAGAATTGCCAGATATAATTCTCCTGTCGATTGTACCTCCTGGGCTCCTCTGGCAAAAACTCATGCTCTTCCTCCTCTTCCTCCTCTTCCTGTTCTTCCTCTTCTTGCAGAATTACTTCTGCAGGTGGTCCTCTCTTTCTTGGATTTGGTGGAGGTGGTGGGCTAGCACCAGCTGAAGCTACTAATGAAGCCATCACAAAGTCTCAATAAAGGGTCTTTCTCTCACCAAGATGAAAGTCAGAGTGATGAAAGAAGGAGGGTTTTTCATCATTTGGGAAAAACAAAAGTTCTAAACCAATGAAAAGTGTCCATTTTAGATCACATGACCTTGTATTACATCATTAGGAAACCAAAAGTGAAATGAACCAATGAAAAGTGTTATTACCGAGTCACATGACCTGCTATGTTTACATTACGCGGTCGGCGCCGCGCCGCGGATCGCTTCCGGTTCGCGTACCGCTGCGCTTCCGGGTACGCGAACGTAGCACGTAATATGACGTATTACGCGAGAACGCGAAACGTCATGCTGACGCGAAGCGTCGCGATGTTGTTTTGTAACGCGAGAGGTGCGCAAAAGGAACGTTTACCAGTTCGCGTACCGGGTCGCGCCTCCGGATTGAGCTAACGGGAAGCTAACCGGTACGCGTACTGGGAGCGAAACAAAAAAAAATACAAAAAAAATTGTATAAAAAACATGTAAAAAATATTTTTCTTTTTAAAGAATAATACATTGTAAAGGTTTTGATATTAGCTATTAAAAAACCAATGAAATTCACTGAAAAAACCATAGGTTATAGACCATATATAGTTAGGAATTAGCATTTACAAAACCTTAAAAATTCACTGAAAAAACCATAGGTTATAGACCATATATAGTTAGGGATTAGCATTTAAAAAACCTTATTTTACTCACACAAAACCATTGAAATTCCATATATAGTTAGTTGTACTAACTATATATCACGCACCCGCAATCCACTGCTGATGATGTCACATATTACATCATTCATGACATGGTCAGTGACATCACTGATGACATCACTGATGACATCTCAAATGACATCACTGATGACATCACTGATGACATCTCAAATGACATCACTGATGACATCACTGATGACATCTCAAATGACATTACTGATGACATCACTGTTGTGATAATACGATGAACCTCTTCAGACTCTAATATAACCTTAGATACACTCAGTGTAAACACAGACTCACAGATTGTCACTCATCCATGAAGTTACACACACACCTAGACAGTCATGCAAACAATCAATCACACCTCCATTTCCTTAACTATACAGTTAAACACACCTTACTTACTTATTCAAACAAATACTAAAACATATTTACTCACTTATACAATCCTGGATACAAGTTCACAATGATCCATACAGCCACTCACACATTCACTGGCTCTTATGCACAGTTATTTATATATGTCAACTCTCACATGTACTGTATTTTACATATGTACTTAATTTGACATGTAGCACTGAGATATCTATTCACTCACCAATACAGTCATGCACACAGTCAACCGCCCATACAGCTGTTTCCAACATGCACTTTTGAACCCATACATCTATGCACAGAGTCATACACTTCCCAGCCACTCACACACACACTCAGTCTCCCATACAAATGCTTGGGCAACCAATCAATAACCTATATAGTTACTCATATAGCTACTGATCAACACATGCAGCAGTTTACAGAACAACAGACATAATGATGCACAAATTAAGACAGTTTAGTCACTAACCCATGCACTCAGTGAGACACATTTAATCACTCACTCATACAGTCAGTCACGCACCTACTAAATCCTTCATCCAGACACTTCTACATCTACTCATTCTTCAATATGTAAAACATATTTAAACTTTACAGAAACACACAGTCACTGGATGATGTCATCAGTGATGTCATCAGTGATGTCATTTGAGATGTCATCAGTGATGTCATCAGTGATGTCATTTGAGATGTCATCAGTGATGTCATCAGTGATGTCACTGACCATGTCATGAATGATGTAATATGTGACATCATCAGCAGTGGATTGCGGGTGCGTGATATATAGTTAGTACAACTAACTATATATGGAATTTCAATGGTTTTGTGTGAGTAAAATAAGGTTTTTTAAATGCTAATCCCTAACTATATATGGTCTATAACCTATGGTTTTTTCAGTGAATATATATATATATATATATATATATATATATATATATATATATATATATATATATATATATATATATATATTATATATATATAATATATATATATATATATATGTATATATATATATATATATATATATATATTACCTACTGGCGGTCGCCAGTAGGTATATATAGTTAGGATTTTTTCCCTATGGGTTTTTTGAAAATTCTATGTCTAATAACTTTGGCGTTTGTGGACGGAATTGGCTGAAATTTTCAGGAAAATGGCACATTTTGTTTCTGAGCAGCCCCTGGAAATTTGGGGGGAGTTGGTCCAGGGGGGGCCGAGAAAAAAGGGGGGTCCCAAAACGTGTTTTTAACATTGAGTTTTCCATAGGGCGGTTAGCCTCACTTTTAGCCCGAACGGCTGAATGGATTTGCACGAAACTTGGCAAAATTGTAGGGACTGGTAGCCCGATGTGCCTTTTGTAGGTCTCAATATATGTGCTGCAGTGGATTTTGAGAAAATAACGTTCAAAAAAAGATATATATCTGTAAGCGCGGACCAGGCAGCGCCCCGGTACGCGTACTTGACGCGTAACGGAACTTCGCGTAGCGAAGTTGATTGGCTCTCCGGTGTCTGTCAACATTCTAAACAGTCCGGAGCGGCCGCCATCTTGTCTCTCGGTAGGATCGAGAGACAAGAGGAGGCAAAAGCGAAGGGGCAAATGACCATAAGGGGGCATAGTAGATCCTCCCTGACCCCCTAGGTTTGATGTAGAGGCTTTAAAGGGGCCCCGCTAAGCAAAAAAAAATAAATTTTTTTTTGTTTTTTTTCGTGGTTAGCGCCCGGTACGCGAACCGGGAAGCGTTCTGGGGAGCGTATCACAATGAAAAATGAATGATAGACTTTTCAAATGCTGTATGTTAATTGATTGTTGGTTTTGTTGATTTTTTTTTTTTTTTAAGCTTTTTTTATTGTGTTTCATAATTTATTAAACTTTCTAACATTTCATTGTCAGAAATTTCATAATCATGGAATATAGATTGTAGTCTCTGAGGTTGTAAAATGTCCTCATTTGCAAGGAGGTTATCTACTGCTTGTACACATTGCAGTAGTTCTTGGTCCCAAGTTTCATCCATAAATTCAATCTCATTTGGATCAATGATTTCTGTGTTGGACTCTGGAAGGACAATTTCAAATGAAATGTTTTGTTCACTTTCCATTTTTCCTGAAATTTGCATAAAAAAAATATATATTAGTAGAGGTAGGGCACTGTTGGGATTAATTTTAGATAGGCAGTTTTTAACAGAGAATTTATCTTTGGGCAGTGTATAGTATCAGAGTGGAAGTAGGAATATAAAAAAGTGTATCTAAATTTATAAGTACTACAGAGGGATAGTATATAACTAACAGAAAAAGTTTGCCATATTAACTTAAAGTGCACAATATACTTCAGTTTTAAAAATAACAACTTACCTTTAAAAAGAAGTTGAAGTTATTAATGAAAATCCTATTGAAATGTACACCAGGAAGTAGTAGTCAAAATGGCTGTGTTTCCTTCTCTTCCTTTATATATATTCGGGTACATAACCAATCAAATGTGAGGTAAAAAAAGTAGAAAATGAAAGTGACATTTTAATTGGTTGTCAATTCCAACATTTCAGATGTGTTTTGTGAAGTAATTTACCTCACGGTATTTAGAGAGGTCTACAGGCTAAATGGCTAAATGGAATTCCAATCAAATTTGTGAAAATGGTAGGGATTGGTATGTAGTATGAGCTAATCTATATTTGGTGAAATTATCTCAAGTGGCTTTTGTGTGAACTACTTTCCCACCTTTTTTGATGGTGCGCTTCCCAGGGAGCGACCCGGTACGCGAACCGTTGAGCGCCCCGGTTCGCGTACCTTAAGCGTTCCGGGAGTCCACCATTTTGTGTTTCGGTCGAATTAAGATACAAGATGGAGGGCAAATAATGTTCAGAATGGGTAGAAGGGGGCACGGTAGACTTATCTTGACCCCCTAGGTTTTCTGAGGGTGGCTGAGGAGGTTTATATGTGCGAAAAAAAAACATTTTTTTAAAAAATTTCGCGAGGTTAGCTCCCGGTACGCGTACCGGGTAGCGCCCCAGGGAGTGTACTTTGTTGAAAATTAGTGAAAAAAGTTAGAGTAAAATAATAATTGTGAGTGATTAGATGTAGGGTAGCTCTGAGAAGAGCTTTTGGGTTTATGGTACATTTTGGTACTTATAAGTAGGTACCAATGCACATTTTTAAATTCAGAGTGAAAACTCTGTTGCCCTCATCTGAGAAGTGAACTCCATCTCCTCTGTAGATATCTTGCATGTAGTAACGCAAGTTATTGTTGTACAGGGAGCCCA